>NC_040248.1:22603550-23326538 GCF_001444195.1 Xiphophorus couchianus | reverse complement strand
GAAGTGAAAAAGTGACAATATGTGAATTTTCAGCACTACACTCAATTTCCAGAGATATTAGCTTTGGAACAGCATAGAAATGCTGAGATGCAGTAGTTCTGGTGGTTTGAAGCTGGAAACAAGTCTAAATTTTGAGTTTCATGAGTTTTGAATGTCAGCGACCAAAAAAGCTTTATCTCAGCGAGAGAAGTAAAAAAGTGACAATATGTGAATTTTCAGCACTACACTAATTTTCCAGCCTTATTAGCTTTGGAACAGCATAGAAATGTTGAGATGCAGTAGTTCTGGTGGTTTGAACCTGGAAACAAGTCTAAATTTTGAGTTTCATGAGTTTTGAATGTTAGAGACCAAAAAAGCGTTTTCTCAGCGAGAGAAGTGAAAAAGTGACAATATGTGAATTTTCAGCACTACATTCAATTTCCAGAGATATTAGCTTTGGAACAGCATAGAAATGTTGAGATGCAGTAGTTCTGGTGGTTTGAAGCAGGAAACAAGTCTAAATTTTGAGTTTCATGAGATTTGAATGTCAGCGACCAAAAAAGCTTTATCTCAGCGAGAGAAGTGAAAAAGTGACAATATGTGAATTTTCAGCACTATGCTCAATTTCCAGAGCTTATTAGCTTTGGAACAGCATAGAAATGTTGAGATGCAGTAGTTCTGGTGGTTTGAACCTGGAAACAAGTCTAAATTTTGAGTTTCATGAGTTTTGAATGTTAGAGACCAAAAAAGCGTTTTCTCAGCGAGAGAAGTGAAAAAGTGACAATATGTGAATTTTCAGCACTACATTCAATTTCCAGAGATATTAGCTTTGGAACAGCATAGAAATGCTGCGATGCAGTAGTTCTGGTGGTTTGAAGCTGGAAACAAGTCTAAATTTTGAGTTTCATGAGTTTTGAATGTCAGCGACCAAAAAAGCTTTATCTCAGCGAGAGAAGTAAAAAAGTGACAATATGTGAATTTTCAGCACTACACTAATTTTCCAGCCTTATTAGCTTTGGAACAGCATAGAAATGTTGAGATGCAGTAGTTCTGGTGGTTTGAACCTGGAAACAAGTCTAAATTTTGAGTTTCATGAGTTTTGAATGTTAGAGACCAAAAAAGCGTTTTCTCAGCGAGAGAAGTGAAAAAGTGACAATATGTGAATTTTCAGCACTACATTCAATTTCCAGAGATATTAGCTTTGGAACAGCATAGAAATGCTGCGATGCAGTAGTTCTGGTGGTTTGAAGCTGGAAACAAGTCTAAATTTTGAGTTTCATGAGTTTTGAATGTTAGAGACCAAAAAAGCGTTTTCTCAGCGAGAGAAGTGAAAAAGTGACAATATGTGAATTTTCAGCACTACATTAATTTTCCAGCCTTATTAGCTTTGGAACAGCATAGAAATGCTGCGATGCAGTAGTTCTGGTGGTTTGAAGCTGGAAACAAGTCTAAATTTTGAGTTTCATGAGTTTTGAATGTCAGCGACCAAAAAAGCTTTATCTCAGCGAGAGAAGTAAAAAAGTGACAATATGTGAATTTTCAGCACTACACTAATTTTCCAGCCTTATTAGCTTTGGAACAGCATAGAAATGTTGAGATGCAGTAGTTCTGGTGGTTTGAAGCAGGAAACAAGTCTAAATTTTGAGTTTCATGAGTTTTGAATGTTAGAGACCAAAAAAGCGTTTTCTCAGCGAGAGAAGCGAAAAAGTGACAATATGTGAATTTTCAGCACTACATTCAATTTCCAGAGATATTAGCTTTGGAACAGCATAGAAATGCTGCGATGCAGTAGTTCTGGTGGTTTGAAGCTGGAAACAAGTCTAAATTTTGAGTTTCATGAGTTTTGAATGTCAGCGACCAAAAAAGCTTTATCTCAGCGAGAGAAGTAAAAAAGTGACAATATGTGAATTTTCAGCACTACACTTATTTTCCAGCCTTATTAGCTTTGGAACAGCATAGAAATGCTGCGATGCAGTAGTTCTGGTGGTTTGAAGCTGGAAACAAGTCTAAATTTTGAGTTTCATGAGATTTCAATGTCAGCGACCAAAAAAGCTTTATCTCAGCGAGAGAAGTAAAAAAGTGACAATATGTGAATTTTCAGCACTACACTAATTTTCCAGCCTTATTAGCTTTGGAACAGCATAGAAATGTTGAGATGCAGTAGTTCTGGTGGTTTGAACCTGGAAACAAGTCTAAATTTTGAGTTTCATGAGTTTTGAATGTTAGAGACCAAAAAAGCGTTTTCTCAGCGAGAGAAGTGAAAAAGTGACAATATGTGAATTTTCAGCACTACACTAATTTTCCAGCCTTATTAGCTTTGGAACAGCATAGAAATGTTGAGATGCAGTAGTTCTGGTGGTTTGAACCTGGAAACAAGTCTAAATTTTGAGTTTCATGAGTTTTGAATGTTAGAGACCAAAAAAGCTTTATCTCAGCGAGAGAAGTGAAAAAGTGACAATATGTGAATTTTCAGCACTACATTCAATTTCCAGAGATATTAGCTTTGGAACAGCATAGAAATGCTGCGATGCAGTAGTTCTGGTGGTTTGAAGCTGGAACCAAGTCTAAATTTTGAGTTTCATGAGATTTGAATGTTAGAGACCAAAAAAGCGTTTTCTCAGCGAGAGAAGTGAAAAAGTGACAATATGTGAATTTTCAGCACTACTACTCAATTTTCCAGCCTTATTAGCTTTGGAACAGCATAGAAATGCTGAGATGCAGTAGTTCTGGTGGTTTGAAGCTGGAAACAAGTCTAAATTTTGAGTTTCATGAGTTTTGAATGTTAGAGACCAAAAAAGCGTTTTCTCAGCGAGAGAAGTAAAAAAGTGACAATATGTGAATTTTCAGCACTACACTAATTTTCCAGCCTTATTAGCTTTGGAACAGCATAGAAATGTTGAGATGCAGTAGTTCTGGTGGTTTGAAGCTGGAAACAAGTCTAAATTTTGAGTTTCATGAGTTTTGAATGTCAGCGACCAAAAAAGCTTTATCTCAGCGAGAGAAGTGAAAAAGTGACAATATGTGAATTTTCAGCACTACACTAATTTTCCAGCCTTATTAGCTTTGGAACAGCATAGAAATGTTGAGATGCAGTAGTTCTGGTGGTTTGAAGCAGGAAACAAGTCTAAATTTTGAGTTTCATGAGTTTTGAATGTTAGAAACCAAAAAAGCGTTTTTTCTGCGAGAGAAGCGAAAAAGTGACAATATGTGAATTTTCAGCACTACATTCAATTTCCAGAGATATTAGCTTTGGAACAGCATAGAAATGCTGCGATGCAGTAGTTCTTGTGGTTTGAAGCTGGAAACAAGTCTAAATTTTGAGTTTCATGAGTTTTGAATGTCAGCGACCAAAAAAGCTTTATCTCAGCGAGAGAAGTAAAAAAGTGACAATATGTGAATTTTCAGCACTACACTTATTTTCCAGCCTTATTAGCTTTGGAACAGCATAGAAATGCGGCGATGCAGTAGTTCTGGTGGTTTGAAGCTGGAAACAAGTCTAAATTTTGAGTTTCATGAGATTTCAATGTCAGCGACCAAAAAAGCTTTATCTCAGCGAGAGAAGTAAAAAAGTGACAATATGTGAATTTTCAGCACTACACTAATTTTCCAGCCTTATTAGCTTTGGAACAGCATAGAAATGCTGAGATGCAGTAGTTCTGGTGGTTTGAACCTGGAAACAAGTCTAAATTTTGAGTTTCATGAGTTTTGAATGTTAGAGACCAAAAAAGCGTTTTCTCAGCGAGAGAAGTGAAAAAGTAACAATATGTGAATTTTCAGCACTACACTCAATATTCAGCCTTATTGGCTTTGGAACAGCATAGAAATGTTGAGATGCAGTAGTTCTGGTGGTTTGAACCTGGAAACAAGTCTAAATTTTGAGTTTCATGAGTTTTGAATGTTAGAGACCAAAAAAGCTTTATCTCAGCGAGAGAAGTGAAAAAGTGACAATATGTGAATTTTCAGCACTACATTCAATTTCCAGAGATATTAGCTTTGGAACAGCATAGAAATGCTGCGATGCAGTAGTTCTGGTGGTTTGAAGCTGGAACCAAGTCTAAATTTTGAGTTTCATGAGATTTGAATGTTAGAGACAAAAAAGCGTTTTCTCAGCAAGAGAAGTGAAAAAGTGACAATATGTGAATTTTCAGCACTATGCTCAATTTTCAGCCTTATCAGCTTTGGAACAGCATAGAAATGCTGAGATGCAGTAGTTCTGGTGGTTTGAAGCTGGAAACAAGTCTAAATTATGAGTTTCATGAGTTTTGAATGTTAGAGACCAAAAAAGCGTTTTCTCAGCGAGAGAAGTAAAAAAGTGACAATATGTGAATTTTCAGCACTACACTAATTTTCCAGCCTTATTAGCTTTGGAACAGTCTAGAAATGTTGAGATGCAGTAGTTCTGGTGGGTTGAAGCTGGAACCAAGTCTAAATTTTTAGTGTCATGAGTTTTGAATGTCAGCGACCAAAAAAGATTTATCTCAGCGAGAGAAGTGAAAAAGTGACCATATGTGAATTTTCAGCACTGCGCTCAATTTCCAGAGATATTAGCTTTGGAACAGCATAGAAATGTTGAGATGCAGTAGTTCTGGTGGTTTGAAGCTGGAACCAAGTCTAAATTTTGAGTTTCATGAGATTTGAATGTCAGCGACCAAAAAAGCTTTATCTCAGCAAGAGAAGTGAAAAAGTGACAATATGTGAATTTTCAGCACTATGCTCAATTTTCAGCCTTATTAGCTTTGGAACAGCATAGAAATGCTGCGATGCAGTAGTTCTGGTGGTTTGAAGCTGGAAACAAGTCTAAATTTTGAGTTTCATGAGATTTGAATGCCAGCGACCAAAAAAGCTTTATCTCAGCGAGAGAAGTAAAAAAGTGACAATATGTGAATTTTCAGCACTACACTCAATATTCAGACTTATTAGCTTTGGAACAGCATAGAAATGTTGAGATGCAGTAGTTCTGGTGGTTTGAAGCTGGAACCAAGTCTAAATTATGAGTTTCATGAGTTTTGAATGTTAGAGAACAAAAAAGCTTTATCTCAGCAAGAGAAGTAAAAAAGTGACAATATGTAAATTTTCAGCATTCATAAATTTAAAAATAATTCTAAATTAATTAAGTACTGCATTGTCCATTGCAAAAAATCACTAAACACAATATTTTGTATTGCAAATTGTCATCTGAATAAAGGTGCTGATGTTAGAAGTCTGGCCCCTTACAGCTGGTTAAAAAATATATATAATGGTCTTTACTGTTTTCTTTGGAGGCTGGTTCTAGACCAAATTTACACATGCGCAGACATTATAGACTTTACGCAAAGAGCTAATCGCTGAGGCAACTAAAATCAATCAATAAAAAAAATCCTTTCTGAATATCATCTCATGGACACTGAGAAATGCGTCTTTCTTTTGTTTTTAAAGGTTTTATTGGCTCTACTGGCCTTTATTTGATAGTTAATTGACAGGAAAGTGGGTAATAAGAGAAGGGGGAAGACATGTGGCAAAGGTTGCCAGGCCGGGAATTGAACCCGTGACAGCCGCGTCGAGGACTAAGGCCTCATTTTGTGGGTTGTGCTTAACCCCAGCGCCACCACAGCACATCCCTAAATGCGTCTTTCTGACCGGGAGCTGACAGTGTGTTGAAGAGTTATGGACCGGACGTTTGGAGCGTCTGGTTAGGAAGTGCATTCCAAATCTTTGGTAGAAATTGCGAGTTTAATTCAAGTCTCCAGTACATACAGAACAGAGAAAACTAAAGAGAATGCAATGTTGAGCTAATCCATTTATAGTCTAAACAGAGGGGCCGGCAGTTTATCTTGAGGAAATAAATAAAGGTGCAGTAACAGACAGTAACAAACACATTGCGCTGCACAACCAGTGTGGACGCGCCTCCGCCCTTGCGAAGAATTAAACTTAAATCATCAAGCGGTTTTAACAAATGGAGCTGGAAGACATTACCCTCCCGGCCCAGAAGGAGAGAGCAGCGCACACAAGCGAAACCACACAAAAAACAAACAAACAAACAAACAAAAAAATCCTTGTAAAAGCGGACCCGGACCGCGCACAGGGTAATTAAAATTCAATTGATCGGTTTGGATCAGAGAGATCCAACTGACTGATGAACCAGCGCAGATTTCTCTGTAGATGCGACCAGGAGGAAGGAGGTAGATTGAGCATGTCAGGACCATCCATGGATGAAGGTCCTTATAAACAGAAGCTTGATCGGTGATCGGTTATGATGACTGATGAACGTGATGAGGTGATTGGATGGTTTGGCTGAAGAGTCTTCCAGTTTGAATTTACGCTTAGGCTTAATTTTTTATTTCTTCTTCAAAATCCATACTTTGTTGATTTCAAAAAGGACATCTTTGTAACCATTTCTGCTGCTCCTCTATCTTTTCTTCGCTTGTCAGAAGAAAGTCAGAGTCCTACGTTTCACCATTTCCCACTACTGTGCTCTTGTTTTGTACAGGTGTTGGAGGGTATGCCACTCCCTCTACTCCCTGTACAGCCAGAGCCTATCTTCCAGCAGGGAGCAGTTGAATTTCCACAGACCTCTCCTGGTCGTCTCACCTGAAGAAAATGAAAAAGTGCAGGACAGAAGGAGGTGATCAAAAAATAAAACCAGTGACAATCTAGCATCAGTTAGGCTGCAGTGCCTTATGAAAAAATAATCTGTACAAGAGGCCTTAGACTTTAGAGCTGTCATCCCTGACCCAGGTGTAGCCCTCTTCTGTTGGAAGCAACATTTTTATGAAAATAATGTCTTACATACCTTAAAATTCTGCCTGTTGTTTTATTGTTCAATTAAAATCCCCTTCAATTATAAATGTTTTTTTCCTGAGAATGTGGGGTTGCAGATCCTCTAAAACACATGTCAAACTCCAGTCCTCAAGGGCCGGTGTCCTGCAGTTTTTAGATGTACCACAGGTACAAACCACTGGAATGAAATGGCTTAATTACCTCCTCCTTGTGTAGATAAGTTCTCCAGAGCCTTGCATTAGGCCTTGCTAATGACCTAATTATTCTATTCAGGTGTGGTGCAGCAGAGGCACATCCAAAAGTTGCAGGACACTGGCCCTTGAGGACTGGAGTTCGACACCCCTGTTCTAAAAAGACACACTTGCTATGCTTATTGTTAAAGCCATAAGTATTTAAGAGGTTAAAATCCTGTCCCATGAAAGTGAAATTTGCTAAAAATGCTTGCCCTTCTCAATCCACTAAAGTTCAGGATTTTACAGATGACTCCATAACAAAGGCTCACAAGACAGAAGGTTACAGTCTTGTTGGAAAACCAGACAAAAGCTGGAAACCTTTAAAAATTTGTTGTGGAAACTAGGTGAGATCATTCCAGGCTAATGCAGACAACAGATCATGAAGGCCTGAGAGAAATAAGTGAATCTTGTATTTTGATTTATTGATGATTACAAGACAAGTTATTTTTGAATTTACTTATGTACTCATGTGAATTAATGATGATTATGAAACTGGTGATTTTGTATTTTGATTCATTGATGATTAAAGAAGAGAGTTGATTATGATATAGGATGAATTAAAAATAATAAAATCAAAATCCAACAATTACTAAAAGGAGTAATGTATGAAAGAATGGGTTAAAGAATGTTGTGTTTAATGGGTTAATGGTTATGATAATCATGCAACATATATAAGAATGTAATTGAAATAATCAAACAGTGTGTTAGGCACAGAGGCACGTCTGGACATGTCCTAGAGTGAATGCAGGAGTTGCCCGGACTTGCTTCAGACTGTGTTCCAAATAAGAAACTGGAACCAGATGGTCAGAAGACAAACAGAGAAGTGGGTAGGGCATTGACCAAATGTGGGGATGGTCGGGGCTTTCCATGAAGCAATTGAATACTTGAGAAGTCACGTACACCATATAGGGTCATGGATTGAGAGGGTATATAAGACCAGGAAGAACAAGAAGAGAGGATCTTTTTCTCCAGTGCAGAAGTTAGCAACACAAGGATGCAGAGAAAAGATCAGCAGGGAACCGCACCCTGGAACCACGGGGAAGTAACAACTCTGCACCGCTAGAAAGAGACAAGACCGTCGATCCTTAATCCCTGGTTCCTGATTTGCCTGCCTGCTCTGCGCTCAACCCAAAGATTTCAAAGCTGTTGCAACGGACTTGGGGGTTAGACAAAGATCACAGTAGTGATGAAGAACTGAGTGTTCGAAAGACAACTGGTTCTGCTTTGCCTCTATTCTAAGTGGGATTTTGCTGTACAAAGACAAGCCTCAAACCAAGGGCATTGGAACTTTCCGTTGCCGAGATCATTTTTCCATCTGGGTACGAGTTGAACTGCCTCCCAAAGCCTCTTTCAGTAAATTAGTGACACAGTTTAGGGAAAGAAGTTAGGAAATTATTAAGGTAATTATACTCAAATTGATTTTTACTTTTATTTTGTAATCATTGATAATTAAACTGTCTGTCATTTACCCTTGCTAAATGCTTGCTTAATAAAGATGCATCAAAATTCTAATAAGGATTGTGGACATTGAAATTTATTGAGTCGGTTGTCATTATATAGTTCTTCTAGTTAAGGTAAAACCCATGTACACTAGAAATGTGGTGGCTTCAGAAATTCCTTTAGTGTTGATAAAATAATGACCTTGGGGCTTATACCAAGCCACTAAAAATTGACTAGTCTATAACAAGTGCAAGTTGTTGATAGAGGGAGAGCTACAGGAGTGGTTATTGAAGTTATGCAGTTGTGAGAGCTACTCACCTGACTGCTTCTTAACTGAAAAAGGTCATAACTCTTGGATCGTAGGTAGTTAAAGGCTAGTTGAGTCTACTTCAACACCAGCTTAGACAGATCATCTCTCCAGACCTGCTTCAGGGTAATACTCAAAGGTTTAGAGGTCTTCCGGACTCGTTAGACGGAGAGCTGGTCAGTAGTCAGTCCCTTGGAGTTGTGAGGTTTAGGGCGGGGCTGACTATTGCATAACAACAAAATATATATTCCCAGATAAGCCGGCTTTCAACAGTTTTTGACTTCACACCTTCCCAGGCATGGCCTACCTGCTGACAGTCAATGCTGGGTGGGTGGGGTTCTGCAAAGTTCTGTAAATGAACAGTCAGGTAAGACTCCCAGAGGGGGAAAAACTTTGAAAGTAGTTTTGTCAAAATTTTGGAATCCATAGTTTCAATATGCAAATATCTTCTCCACTTCTTTTTAGATTTTCAAGTGTTTGACAATTCTACATTGGAAAATCTAGAATCTGTTGATATCTCAAAACGCCCTGAGTAAACTTGTTCCCACGTTTTCAGTGGCCAGTCACAGAAAAAGTGACTGACACACTTTTTTAACATTTCATTCCCCAGAATTGGTCCACTGAAGTTGGATCATATTCATTTTAGTTCAACATGTGTCTCTTAAAAAGAGTGAAAATATTTTTCCATCTAACATTTAGTTCAAACTAATTAAGCTCTGTCCTAATATCATAGATTAAGAATTTAGCTTAACAGAATAACACAGCAGCATTTGTTTTGAAAACATCTCTTAGCCTTGTGGAAAGACTTTTGGTCTTTCCATTTTATATTCACTTTATTTTGTGACAAAGTCAGCTGGCAAAATTCCAATATATTCTAAAATGAACATAATAAAGAAATAAAAAATATATTGGACAAAAACATTCCATCCCCAAAGCTGATAATGAAAAGTCTTTTGCTTTTATGTAAATGTAGTCAATTTCTGTTTTACGGTTCCATTTTTGTTCTTTCTGCTTGACGTAAAACAGCAGTGTCATTAATTTCAAACAGTGCATTTCATAAAATTTTTTCTGTATCTGCATCCTTCGTGGGCACTGATACAATATTGTTTTTCTGGCAGGTAGTTAGGGTCCTACCTTTCTTCCAATCTTTGTTCTCTAAATTCTTCTCATAATATCTCTCTAAGTGCTTCTATACATGTACTTCTTCCTCCTTCTACCACCATTTCCTTCCTTTTACCTCCATCTTAGGGTAGGTCAATAGATCAGCAGTTCTCCAACTGTTGTGTTGTCTTCCACACTAGCAAAGGATTTTTACTGGCCTGATTCAGTTTTTCTTCACTTCCAGTGAATCATCTTCACTGTCTGCTATTTTGGTCAAAAACTATTCAGGCTTTAGTTGATCTAATTGCTAAAAAGGAATTAAGCTGGATAAGGGCAAACAGTTCTTAAACTCTTTACTCGTTAGTCATGTCAGCACATTAAAAAAAACAACAAAAGGACAAAGGTTCCTCAGAAAAAGCTGGGATAAGGAATCGCCTAAAGTCTTGCTTGTGTTATGTCATTTTACCACTAGAGGGCAATGTGGTTCTACTCCACAGGAAGATTGCGGCAGGTCATTCTTCCCCAGCCGTTTTTGAAGTATTGAAAAGGCTTCTCTGTAACATTATGTGGGTTTATCCATCTGCCTCTCTCACACCAGTGTGCAGTCTTCTATTTACATAAGCAGGAGAAATGTGTCTGTCTTTAAGTGTCACTAGTTGCACTCTTGGTTTGACTTGTTTTTCCAGGCAGTGCCTGCAATGCATAGCATCTGCTGCAATCAACTAAAAATCCCTGTTGTTAACAACTTTTCTCCTCTGTCTTAGTCTTATTGTTTCTCAACCTTGGCTTCAAAGTGATAGTAACACATCAAGCAGGGCTCTAACTGACAGCTTTTGAACTGAGAGTCTCATACCAAACATTTTCATACCAAACACCATTAATGGCAGAATAACAGAACCTTAGTTCACCACAAACAATGTGATTATTTCTGGCACTAGTGTTATCATTACTTCAAAATTCATTCTACTTTTTTCCAGCCAATCACTAATGCTCATGTTTCTGGCATTAGCTACTATAAACCTACCAGTTAAAATTTAGAAAATGCAGCCACAACAGAAAACACAGTTTAAGAGAGATCACAAGAACCCAATAAAATAAATTTTAGAAATGTGATTAAACAATGAGTTGCTGTTAATTGCATGAATCTCTGTAGTGTTCCCAAATTAATCAGTGATGCATACAAAATATCCAAACACATCCTATCACAGAGCTCTTCTAATACATTCACTGGACATATAATTAGGTACAGCTAATTATATTCTTGCTAATGTGAATTGTAAATAAGCAAACTGCTTTTTCTCCCATGTCAAATCTCACTCTGACCAGTTAATGCTTTGATCAGTTCTAGCCCAGTTGTGAGCGTCTCTGTTATTGTCTGTGTTGTGTCTACCACTAGGTGGTGTACGAGAATAGGATAGAGGAGAGAGAGAAGAAGAAGAAGAAGAGATAAGATGGAGGAAAGGAATACTTGATGTTACTGGACTGCTGAGCAAGTTATGAATAAAAGCTGTTAAGGGTTCTCTGTCTACTTGAGCTTCTACCTCGTCCTAGCTTCCAAACATAACAATTGGCGACGATGACGTCTGTGCCCATGCCTGCACCGTTCCTGCCCTGCAGTGGAGAACCTACGGTTCCGTTTTCCACGTGGCGGAAGATGTTCGAGAACTACTTAACGGCTATTCATGCTACTGGAAATTCCTGGTTTGATGCTAGACGCCGTGCTCTACTAATTCATGCACTTGGCTTCGAGGGACAACGTTTATTTTACACCTTGCCTAACGTCGGTACTTCATATAATGAGGCAATGACGGCGTTGGAACTACAATTTGCACCGAAGGTGAACGTTGTTGTGGCAAGACACCAATTCCGACAGAGAACGCAGATGGCGGATGAGACTGTGCCTCAATACATGGCTGCTTTACGTGAGTTGGCTGTCACATGTGCTTATGGAACCATGGAAGAGGAGATGCTACGGGATCAGCTTATTGAGAAGTCTTATGCACCGGAGGTGAGAAACAGACTTTTATTGGAATTTTCACTTACGTTGGACACCGCTATCACGCTGGCGTGTCAAGTGGAAAATGCTCTTCAGTCGTCCAAACTCCTCAGTGGAGCTACTGCTGTCCACACGGTTGCCCAGCGCGGACTTACTCAACGCAAGGAAAAGGCGTTTCTAAAAATAGCCACACCTTGCAGCAGACAGCGCGAGCTTGTACAAATCACCTGGCGAATGCACGAGATTGCCCTGCAGCCGCAGCAAAATGCAACAGCTGTGGTAAG
Organism: Xiphophorus couchianus; assembly: GCF_001444195.1. Classification (NCBI taxonomy): domain Eukaryota; kingdom Metazoa; phylum Chordata; class Actinopteri; order Cyprinodontiformes; family Poeciliidae; genus Xiphophorus; species Xiphophorus couchianus. The sequence goes on along the minus strand of NC_040248.1, from coordinate 23,314,442 downwards.
ACTGGACATTTTTCTAAAGTTTGCCGCTCTGCTAAACAAGTTAGAGAAGTAATGCCTGAAGTGGTTGTGCTCATGTTAACCGCAAAAGAAGTTAACTCTACTGACAGACTGCTTTGCAAAGTGAACATTAAAGCTGCGTCAGGGGAGTCTACTGATTGTGAATTACTGATTGATACAGGATCATCAGTTTCTATCATACCAGAGACTCTGTACAACAGACATTTTCGTGAGAGTGATCTAACTGCACCTCATGTGAAATTAGTCACTTACTTGAAAGAGGACATTCCTGTAATAGGATGTTTGGAAGCCACAGTTACCCTTGATAACCACACTGCTCCTGCTTCTTTGTATGTGGTTAAAGGAGGATCTGCATTACTCAGAATGGACCTAATAAAAGCACTGAAATGGACATTTAGCCATGATTCAATCCATGTTCCACCTCCTGAACGTGCTTCTTCTGCTGCACCTGTGTTGCTAACAAAAACAGACTCTGCTTCTATTGGCTGTGTTGCTGGGTTTGTGCACAAAGTTAAAGTACGTGAGGATGCAGTCCCAGTTCAGCAAAAACTCAGACGACTTCCATTTGCAGTACGAGAAGCTGTGTCACAGGAACTGGATCTACTTCTGAAGGAGGGCATTATCGAACACATTGATGCTTCTCCCTGGATTTCTCCTATTGTGGTCACAACAAGAAAGGAAGGCAGACCAAGACTATGTGTTGACTTGAGAGAACCTAATAAAGCTATTGTTGCAGACAGTCATCCTTTGCCCCACATGGATGAGCTTTTAAGTGAGCTCAGGGGTGCCTATGTTTTCTCCACCATAGATCTGGCATCTGCATACCACCAACTTCTACTACATGAGAACAGTCGGGACCTCACGGCTTTCATTACACACAAAGGACTTTTCCGCTACTGCCGTGTCCCCTACGGGTTGGCTCTTTTTGACCCATCTCTCCCAACCATTGTCACTACAGACGCTTCAGACTACGGACTGGGTGGTGTGTTGACCCAAATACACCCAGATAATACTGAACGAACTGTTGCATTTGCATCTCGAACTCTGACCTCTACAGAACGAAAATACTCTACAGTGGAAAAGGAGGCTCTTGCTTGTGTGTGGGCCGTGGAAAAATGGAGGTCTTATCTCTGGGGCCGACGTTTCACACTAAGAACTGATCATCAGGCACTGACAACACTACTCGCTACCAAAGGCATTGGGCGTGCTGGAATGAGAGTCGCACGCTGGTCTGCACGTTTGCTATGCTTCACCTACGATTTGGAATACAGGCCTGGATCACAAAACCAGGCTGCAGACTGCTTGTCACGGTTGCCACTCCCTATGGACTCTACTCCTGTAGATGAACCTGACATGGTTGCATCCATTGTGTCAGCTCTGTCTGTCACTGAGTTCACTTCTGCTTCCTCTCAATGCCATGAACTCACACTCCTCCGTGGACAGATAGAGAAGGGCTGGCCAAAGTGCAAGAAGGATGTGGACCCTGTCTTAATACCATACTTCCACATCAGGAATGAACTTTCTGCATCTCAGGATCTGGTCATGAGAGGTGAACATCGATACATCGTTCCTGTTGCTTTACGTGCTACCGTCATTCATCTGGCACATGAAACACATCAAGGTGTTGTTCGCACTAAACAGAGACTTTGTGACCTCTACTGGTGGCCTCAGATGGACAAAATGGTTCAGTCTGTTATTTCTTCATGTACGACCTGCCAAATGAACGACAAATCTGCTCAAACTGCTCCTGCTCCTCTCCAACCCATTGAACTGCCGAACAGACCGTGGGAGAAAGTGGCTCTAGACATCGTGGGTCCCTTTGAAACTGCTGCTTCTTCATGTAGATTCGCTATAACATTAGTGGACTATTACAGTAAATGGCCAGAGGTGGCATTTTCTCACACTGTAACTACTGATGTTGTTCTCACATTTCTATGCTCTATTTTCAGCAGGGAGGGGAACCCCGACTACATAGTCACTGATAATGGGCCGCAGTTTCTTTCCAGCTCTTTTGCAGATTTTCTCAGAGAAAGGGGAATATCTCATCTGCGTACAAGTGTGTACCATCCACAGTGCAATGGTGCTGTTGAAAGATGGAATAGAGTTCTTAAGGAGACAATCCTAACTGCTGAACACATGCAGAAAGACTGGAAAACTACAGTGACTGATTTCCTACAAAACTACGGAGCAACGCCACATAACACAACTGGAGTATCTCCATCAGAACTACTGCACAACAGGAAGATGAAAACAAAAGTGAACATCTTTCCAAGTTCAGAGAAAAGCAGAAAATGCAGTACAGTCCAAGAAACAGTTAGACAGAAACAAGAGAAGTCTAAACAGTATACTGACAAGCGCCGTGGAGCAAAGACACCAACATTCAAACCTGGAGACATGGTGAGGGTAAAGAGACCTGATCATGTTCGCAAAGGCTCATCAAGATTTACCTCACCGCTGTCTGTTGAAAAACAGATTGGAGGAAGTACTTATGTACTCAGTGACAATAAAAGGTGGAATGCTGCCAGACTTTCACGCTATTCTGCAGGTATTCCACGTGAAACAACAAAACCAGAAAAGCATGACCCTGTGGTTCAGAGGAAAAGTGCTAGAACTTCTGCTCGACCTGTGTGGTTCAAGGACTTTCAACCAGGTTAAACAAAAGATGAATAAATTCATAAATGATTGTGTGTTACATGTTTAGGGTTCAGGTGAACTAGTTCTCATGGTACAAACTGGTTACAAATACCTGGATTTCATGTTTACAATAGTTAAATTTGGTAATTATTTTCCATAGTAACTTCAAGTGTTAGAGTTTAAAAAGTACAGGGTTGCTGAATATATTTGTTTGGTTGTGTGTACTTAAGTAATTACCTACTTTGATTACAGCTAAAGTTATATTTGTGACATACAAACTGTTAAATGAGGTTGATGTTCATTCTTATACTAAATGGGTACATGCAATCTTTTCAAGTAAGGGGGGAATGTTGTGTCTACCACTAGGTGGTGTACGAGAATAGGATAGAGGAGAGAGAGAAGAAGAAGAAGAAGAGATAAGATGGAGGAAAGGAATACTTGATGTTACTGGACTGCTGAGCAAGTTATGAATAAAAGCTGTTAAGGGTTCTCTGTCTACTTGAACTTCTACCTCGTCCTAGCTTCCAAACATAACAGTCTGGTCCTCACTATTGTGAACATTAATATGGGAACATGGGTGTAAATGTGCAGCAGCTGTGGTTGACTCTACAATTATGTGTGCAGCAACACTCAGCAATAGAGAATATAAAGGATGTCGTTTTGACAGACGCAGATATTTCATTTAGTCTTATAGAAATTCATTCTTGGAAAAGTAGTAATAAAAAAACAGATCTGATGGTTATTTTGTTATTCATTTAAATATATCAATATTTTGGCAATTTCTTTTTTTAATCATCCAACAAAAGTTGTATGTTGTTGTTGATGTAAACCCACAGACTAATCAACAAACGCAGTCTGCTGCTAATCAACTTGCATGCGTGAAATCCCTGGATAGGTCTGGCTTTTACCACCACTGACTTGGTTCCAAAAAATGTGGAAAAATTGATGAACCTCACAGGATATGCAAATAAATCTGTAACACTATGCAGGTGAGTACTGTACAGCATAAAATGTGTGTGTACAAGTGTGGAATAAAATGAATTGCAAGAAGGAAAGGGTGAGTGTGTAGGGTGAAGTGGCTGTAACTATCGTTCAAATAGGGACATTGCAGTGTGCACCTGTTTTTGTTTGGGTGTTCATATCTGCATGTGCCCTGCTGTCGGTGGTAGGGAGGAACTGCTCCATCACAGTATGCATTTGCTTCCATAAACTCTCATGTGTCTTTGGAGTTTTATTTTACTCGTGTCAGGATGAGTACGGCAGTCACAATACAGAGAAGTGAAATCTGCAACTGACTACTGCAATTGTATACAAAATAGCTGGAGACTGAGCCTCACTATGGCTTTCTGTCTAGCAGCACCCTGATTTCAGCATCTTAGTTTGAGCATGACAGACAAGCTTTCCATCAGAAGATAGCGTTCATTAGTTAACTAACTGTAAGTGAAAATATCTATTAAACACACAGCACATTAAAGTTTCTGTTTGAAATCAAGAAGCTAATTTAATTAAGATCAGAGTGCACTGTGGCTTTATAGACAGAGATTAGCAGATATAAACTGTAGACATATAAGGGCATTCTGTGGGACGACCCAGTTTGAAGTTTGTTACAGAGGTATTACATCATGAGACTGATTTATCAGCAGTTTGAGAGAGCAGACTGATAAGCTGCTGATGCAGATGCACTGATGAAACATGGGAAGTTTGACTTTATTTTATGAATAAATATGAAAGCTCACAAACTAACTGCTATTTCTAACCAGAAAATGATTGCAGAGAATAGTGGCCTTTTAATGATAAACTGGATACTTTTTGTTGTAATGAAACCACAAACTTCATTGTATTTTATGTAATAGAGCAACATAAACTAGCACATACCACAATAGCTGTTGGATGAACATTAACTCTAACATTTATATTAACTAGCAGACAAATAAGAAAAAGAGTTAGCAAACAAGTCTCTTTGATGCGGTCACCATCTTCTGCACAGTGAATTTACTACAAAATTTATACCTGTGTGTTACATGTAGCACAGATATAAAACACATCTGATGGTATGCAGGGTACCAATCTTCAAAAGAGTTCAAGAGGATGTTAAGGAGCACTGTTTGACCCTTTTACCATCAGAAATATTTTGGTTTTATATATTTGCTGCTGTTAAAATTAGTTTGTTAAAATTTAACAAACCATGACTCCTATACTTTGTGAAATATTTTATCAAATTTGATAATTGTCATAAATATTGTCACGTTCTACAAATAACAAGGCAATTAGTGGAGTTTTTGTTGTTCATTGAAGGTTTACAAATTTCAGCGGCTGCAGTGCACCACAGCAACAGGAAAGTAAACTGATGTAAAACAACTTTTAACCACTTGTTTTCTGCTTTTCGGCTTTAGTCTACGCGCAGACCAGTGTCTGGCAACCGATGCAACACCTCCACCAACCAAATGGTGGAGGTGACATTGGGTCACATATTGACCCAGACTGTACTTAGCTTCCTGCTTTTGGAGCAATCTCTGCTCCGCTTGCATTCACACTGCATTTGAACCACACCAGAGTTCACTTCAACCCAGCCGAGACTAAGGATTTTAGGTGGACCAGAATTTGCATTTTTGATCTGCATTGGAGTTCAATTGTGCATTCACATGTCCCCAAACAAACCAGACCTTCTGGACAAACGAAATTGAGTTTGATTAAAGCGACTATGCAGGACTGGTGGGAATGTAGTCTTCAGTTTTTATATCTTTTTGATTATTTCTTTATAATCTTCTTCTTATCTCTTGTTATTTTAGTTTAGTCATTTTCTCTGTTCAGATTTTTTATGTAATTTGGAGTTGCTTATTTAGATTTATGTTTCCTTCTGTTCAGGGGCGCCGTACAGGGGGGAAAAGTTATGACAATTCTAAGGGACCCTGACCGACAGGGGGCGCTCCACAATTAATTTTTTTCTTCTTCATAGAAATAAAAAAGAATGTTGGGGCCCTGTCAATTACAAAATTAATCATATTGTATTTTAGAAAATTACTTTTAGCAGTAAACATTTAATATTCCTAGTCTCAAACCAAAAAACATATACATATTTGCTCTGAACCCCTCGTGGATCTGCATTAAATGGTTTGTTCCTGCTTGGAGCACTTGACGGTAACGGTGTTCAGCAGCAGTCAGTAGAGGACACGAACGACTGTGGCAGTTACTATGCTGCTAAGAAAAATTAAGAAAAATCAAGTTTTCAAAAAAAATTATAAAATAGAGAGAGAAAAAAGAGTGTCAATTTATAGCCCAGTTTTTCTCCAAGTGAGGTGGGTAGACTGAGATTATCAACCATTTAGCATGGTTAGCTTAGCTACAGACTACTGTTTGCCTCCATTTCACTAGCATTTAATGAATTAAGGAAAATAATTACCAAGATATTCATATATTTAACATGTCCCTGTACCTTTTACCACTTAACAACAGATGAGTCAGTCAGCAGCAGCTCTAAACCACATCCCTCCTGACCTATTCTCTCCTAAGTGAATTTAAAGCTGCAGCATGTAACTTTTATAAAAAAATATATATATTTTTTCACATATTTGTTAAAACTGTCATTATGTTGTGAGAGTATGGTATGAGAGATAATCTGTGAAAAATCTATTTCTTCTGCTTTCTCAAAGTCAAAAAACTAATTGGTGCTGATTGGAAGTGGAGGCAGCTGGCCAGTGTCTCCAGAATGACATCACATCCAGCTTAAGATACACCGTGTTTTCTCACTCACTAGCCCATTCTTTTCTGTCTCTCTGCTACCCGCTCCCCTTTCTCCCTCTCCTCTCCAACCAGTTACAATTTTTTTTTTCATTAAATAATTCCCATTTTAAGTTATCCCATGCGTTGCTTCCCTTTGATTTGTTATGTTCTAGAGCCAGACCATAACTCTAGAAACAACTAATCAGAGGCAGGAGACTTTTATTGCTGTCAATCACAATCTCATGTGGCTGCTCATCCTTCCTCCCCCTCGCTCTGTGCTATGCTGCATCTAGCATTAGCCTGTTGTAAATGCTTAGTCTAGTTAGCATAGCTACCAATAACGGAAGATAAACGATTTTCCTGTAATGATATGTTGTTTCTCCACCATTAGCAGATTTAGTAGTGAGTGAATGAAGTTGATTGATGGCACTAAGACCCTCCTCCTGGTTCTGATTGGTTGTTTTGGCCAGAATGTTGCAATACTTTAGCTAGCAATAATAATTCAGGGACCAGGTGGAGGAGATTGATTGTTTTCACAGATTATCTGTCTCATAACAAACTGTCATGACATGGTGACAGCTTTAACAAATATGGACAAACCATATTTTTTATTAAAGTTCTATATTGCAGCTTGAATAAAATGCAACTACCTAGCATTGTTTGAGAAGTCTGGATTGCTTTATGTGTATTTTGCACGTTTCCTATGACTGTTGCTCGTGGGGAGAGACATTTCAGTAATCTTAAACTAATAGAAAAAATTTAAGCAACCTACTTGCATACTGTATGCAGACTGTTGGATGTAAAATTTATGAGCAGTAAATATTGTGCTAATAATCAGTATTGGACCAAAGAAAGCAAGGTAGTTGCAAGCCTTTAAAATTGTGACACTTTTGATGGGTCAGATTGACTCAAAAAATTGTAACAGCAGCTGCGTGGGGGGGCTGAATTCAATTTTTTTTCAGGGGGCCCAAGGGTCCTGGCGTTGCCCCTGCTTCTGTTACACTTTCATTAGGTTAAGAGTTATTTTCCCCTTCTTGATTTCCTGGCCTGGTTTATTTTCGCCCCTCACTCCACCATTCTTCTCCAGATCCCAGCTACTTCTTATTGCCTCTTTTGCCCTACCTGTTCCTTCCCCACCTGGATCTGGTCACCTGTAATTAATTCTTCTGGCTCTTTTGTCATTTTCACTCTCTCCTCTGTATTTATAAACTCCCTGGCTTCTTTTGTTCTCCACTTGCCTCCTTGATTTTCTGTTGCTCCTTGCAAAACCTCCCTGCTCCTGTTTTGTAAGTTTACTGTTTAGTTTAAAATGAACTTTCATTATATTCACTTAATTTCAGTCTGCACATTGGTCTTAACACAAAATAGCATTATATTAATACCATGTTGTGCAATCAATAAAAATAAGCTTAAATTGAACCATAAATGTACGCCAACTATACAGAGAAAAGTTGTGATGAGTGAGTTCAAAAGATGAAGAAAACAATTTTTTTCCTTGAACTGAAAACCCATGATGAGGTCATATATCTTGGCCCAACATTCCTGACTAATTCACTGCACTGAAAATAAAATTAAAGAGATGTAAACAGCTCATCAGGCTGTGAAAGCTCTTCAGACGTGATTGCCTATACAGTAATCATGTCTATGACAAGTAGGAAAAATTATTTATTTTATGTTTACTGTGCCAGCAGCGTTTACCACTACTTTTCCAAAACAGAGATGAGCAAAACAACAACAACAAAAAAAAGCACTCCAAGCAAAACTGAGCAGGGGGTTTTCAGACTTTGAAAGCAGTTGGAAGTTTAACTTGTCATAAATCAGTTTCCACCAAATGGACTTTGTCGCAGCCTTCCGTTCCAAAAAAGCCAAAAATTCCAATAAAGGCTGTGGGTGGTAACAGGTGGTTTTGGATTTGTATGCACTTCCGAATTGATTTATTTATTGTAAAAGTAGAGATAAAATAATTACCAAAAAAGGACTTGTAACTTAGTCGAAACGAAAAATATTCTCAATTTAATGTTTGAAGGTATAAAAACGTGTAAACAAGTCTAAACAAGTGTAAACAAGTGGTCAAAAAATCATTTTACAAAACCTCCCATCCACACTAGACATTTACCAAACAATCCACCTCCACCAAGCACCTGGTGTGTTCTTAATTACTCAAATTAATGGGAGGGTCTAACAATTAACAACGTAATCTAAACAATTCCAAATATAAAAATTAATTACAAATTTTGATTCAAAATTAACTTAAATATATTCTAACTACCCAAAAGAACAAAACGAAATTGGTAGAAATTATAAACTACAAAACTTTAGCATAAATGGCCACAACAGGACTGCATAGCACTTTAGAGCTTTTAAAGTCAGTTTTTGTGCAGTAACATTCTGACAGTAAAGTTTGATTCAGCTGAATTTGGTAAGTTTTCATATTCCAACCAATGGATGGTACCTGTTCCTTGAATGTCAGACCAAACTCATCTCAGCAAATGTTCAGTGGACTCAAATTTGATTCCACTATATTAAAATTTCATTTTAATACTTGTATGTCACTCATTCTCATTTTGAGTTTTGCTTATCTTCTGCCTTGAGCATATTTTGAAACCAGCTGAAATTCAAGTTCAAAAATATTTTATTAATCACTTCAGTTTGGCTTTTGGTTTATTTTTTGGCTGCAGTTTCTTTTCCTTTTTTTGCAAATAAACATTTTATAAAAATTATATGTAATCATTCTATTATAAAGGTCTGATATTTTTCATTTGTATTAAAATGAAGAGGATCACCACACACTGAAGCTAACTTTAAATAATACATATTGATTTATTTAAGCTGAGTTCATTATGATTGACTGAATTAATAAACTTGCAATGTTGTAGTTCTTTGAAGGGCTTGTGTAGGTTTTGTGACCTTTTTACACAAATTCTGTATAATGGAAGGCAAAGACAAAAGTGGTTCAGACATCAAGGGTAGAATTGGCAAATATTGGTCAAAAAGTGACATTTATTCACTTCATCAGAAGAAATTGGCCTTTTATCAAGTAGATAGTAACTTTATTATTATGAGGATGTCATCATCTGAGCCCACTCACACCAGGACAAGGGAAGTGGTATAATCAGGATTCTCTTCCTGAATTTTTTGAATGCCTTGATACTACCAGCCCCGTTTCAGTTCTGGAAAAACTTACCAGATTGTGAATGGGCCCCTGACTGGGCACGTGTATTTCCAGCATCGACAGACTGCAGTTCATTGGGATGAATAACATCATGTCTGACACTGTGGTCAGCAATGCTGGAACCCTGCAGGGGTCGGTGTTGTCACCCATCCTCTTAAAGTCTATATACCTCGGACGTCTGTAATAACTCTGAAACCTGTCCTATCCAGAAGTACGCTGATTACACTGTTATCATGGGGTGCATCAAAGACAAAGAAGAAGAGTTAAAGAGCCTGGTGAGGAACTTCGTTGTCTTTTGCCATAGAAGCGGACTGCAGCTAAACACATCAAATAGAAAACACTGGTCATGTCATTGACTTCAGGAGGGACTAAGGCAGTCCAGACTGCTTCTGGAGGGGAAGAAGCAGCACTGGAGGGGAGGAGGTGGAGACTGTGCAGACCTATAAATATTTTACCTGTGGCTCACGTGGACAATCAACACCAAGCTGCTCTATAAAAAGACCAATAAGTACTACCGGAGGAGGCTTAATATCTGTGAAAGTTGTTGGGTTAGTTTAATCAGTCTGTTGTCATCCGCGTCTTGTCATACTCTATTTTAGAAAAGAAACAAGGCCAAAGTCGCTTATAAAAATTGTACTTGACGATAGAAACTCAAAATAGTTCCTGTTTTTCCAGCTCCCTCCATTGTTTAAGTTTCTGTCACGGCATGCCTGCTAACTGTCGCATAGAAACGGCAGTCACTCTGCAGAGAAGAAATACATTACATTGCTAAAGAAAATAACGCACAGTGATTTGGATAAGTAACTTTAATCTGACTTTTGGATTTGAAATGGTAACACATTAGATTACTCATTACTGAAAAAAGCCATAGAATTGGCAAATATTGGTCAAGCGTTACTGACATCACTGATGACAGCCTACTTTGTGCATACATGCTAAAAGCTTTCTGCACTACAAACCACAGCATTAATGAAGTAGGTTTCATGTTTTTTTCCCCCCACATCTCTTGGCTTTAGGCAAAAGTTGCAGTTTTTTTGCTACAATGTTAAGGTCAGTAATGCTTTATAATAAAATTTCTAAGTTCCCTGTCTAAACTTTATCGCAAAAATCATGACACTGGCATTAAAACACTATTGAATGTAATTGGTGATAATTTAAGATAATTTTTGCTTTCAGATTATGAAGACACTGACTGTGTCCTCCAGCAATATAAGAGAACATATGTGGCACCCGAGTGGTGTGCCTTATAACTGCAGGGATTGTGGACAGAGTTTTAAGACAGACCAACAAAATTTTTAATAATTTATTTTAAAAAGTATTAGTCACTTAAAAAAAAAAGAAAGATGTAGGGCAGTAATGAGCGGCAGAGTCAATGGATAAGTCTGTATAAGGAAGAATGGACTCTTAGCTAGCCCAAGGGGGGGCGCGGTCCTCTCCAGCGCTCGGTCCTTCCCGTCACCAGCCGACCGATCCTCCACGGCCACTTCGAATCATGGCGACAATCCGGCCACTCGTTCTCCAATATCCGGTCGTCCGTTCCTCGACGGAGATCAGTTGGATGAACCTCCGCAGCAACCAGTCCTCCAGTCTTCCATTCCGCCAGTTCCGCTGCCCTGCTGCTCCTACTCCTGTGATCTGTCCGGCTCAGTCTGCTTTTTGCTACAACTGCACAGCTGCCTCTTTATTACCGGTTTCCCGGTCTGCACTCTGCTTAGCTAATTGAGAACACCTGTGCTGCTGCAGTGGGCATCTCTGAGTAGGAATGGTAACGTCACCTCAAAAGCAAAACAAAATCAGAAAAACATGCAACCCCCCCCCCCCCCCCCCCACACACACACACTTTAACAAGGCCAGTCCCGGCCAATATTTACTCTCTATGGCGAGAAGGACGTGTGTACTTGTTCTGATTCTTCATTAATTACAGGGTAATGGAGCATTAAAGGCAGTTCATGCGTTTCAATTTAAGGTTAGAGTCTCTTCAATCCTAGGGAGAGGGAAAACATCCTTGTGAGTAACAGAGTTCAGTTTTCTGTAGAACCTCCAACTCCCATCTTTTTTCTTGACCATAACAATGGTGCAGCCCAGGGGCTGGAACTTTCAGTTATCACACCTTTGTCCAACATGTCTGCTAGCAGTGACCTCGTTTCTTTATACATGAGTGGTGGCAGTGGTCTCAATCTCTCCTGTAGGGCATGCATCTCCCATTGGAACGGTGTGCTTGACGGCATCCGTCCGACCAAAGTCCTCATCATGTTTAGAAAACACTTTCTCCCATTTTTGCAGTAGGGTGGTCAGTTTACCGGCTTCTGCAGGTGTTAAACCTGGTTGTTCCACTAGCCTCTCTAGGCTGAAGCCTTGAGTCTTCTCTAGGGAATCCACAGCTTCCACCAGCCCGACTTGTACCACGCCACTGTCACAAATAGCCAGGTCAATATCTCGACCCCCGTGGACATCTACGTGGTCGACTTGGTAGAGGCGGCCAATCTTTTGGTAGCACCTTAGGGTAATGAGACCGTGTTGAGCTCCTCCAGGGCTTCCACCAGGCTGCAATCTCTCCCCGCTGGTCCTGCTCGAGCTCGTCCCCAGATCACCACCTCGCTTCTTGCTGGAATCTTGACCCCTTGTCGCAGAGCTGGAAAGAAGGATCCCATGAACTCATCCTCTGTGGCAACAGTGGTCCTCTGGCAAAGGAGAAAAGCCTCCCGCCATGCCCGCTGAGACCTCGAGTTTTGGCAGCAAAAGGACAAGGGCTTCCCAAGGTTACGGAAAACCACATCCCAGCAAGATCTGATTATATTCATGCCAATAATGAAGGAATTTGTGGATCATTAATCATTTTCAAAAAAATTAAAATTTTCAGTTTGGTTTTTTTTTAAATAAATCTATTACAACACTGCTCCCAATCCTGCTAATCCTTGAAGGCCAGATTCTGTGGCACCCGAGTGGTGTACCTAATAAATAACTGCAGATTGTGAACAGAGTTTTAAGACTACGGAAGAGGATTAGGGCCACTGAAAAAAAAAAATTATAGCCCAGAAAAAAAAAAAAAAATCTCTAAATTCTCATGTAAAAAAAAAAAAAAAAAAACAATTTCAGTGTCCCGAAAAAAAAAAAAAAAAATTTCATGGTCCCAGAAAAAAAAAAAAAAAAAAAATTCTGAAACCACAATTCTGACTGATGGGCGCCAGCAAGCAACCAGCTTCACAACCACAGACAGAGGCGAGTTGTGGTGGACAGCTGACGTTTTGGAGAAAGATGTCTGATTTAATTGCAGTTACACCTTTTACACCATTTCAAGTTCAATGTCAAAATCACATTTATAACTTCTTTAGCTTCTCTGATTTAGCATTCATTTATAATTTTATGATAACCATAACTTATTAATTACTCTTATTATAATCGTAATGTGAGTTATTACAGATGTTTTCTGAAAAGAAACCAGGAGTAATCTATTATTGTAATTACTTGATACCAAAGTTACAGTTACTTGTTTCACCTGTAAGTATACCCACAACTGTCAGTGTAAATGCAAGTATTCTTACAAGTAAACCAATATTAATATAAGTATTTTACTTTGAATCTTATCCAATTACTCAAAATGTTTAGATTTCATTCTTTAAAACTTTCATGCTTTGAAATAAGGAATAGTCTCAACTATTTTTATAAACCTGCAGGCTGGAAACTTACTTCCTCTTTTTCCAGGAAACCTGCTTCCTGTTTCATGACTCTGTCTGTCTGACTATGATCTTTTATGATTAGATAGAAAAAATAAGTAGAATTAAAGCAAAGTTTGCAGGAGACAAAAACAACACACACAACCAGATTGATTTTATTGATGTTTAAGTCTACTGTTGGGCCTATATGTCACTTGTGTGATTAATTTTAAAGGTAACTTTATTTATTGTTACTGTTAAACTAAAACCTGGGGAAGTGGGGAAGTGGGATGAGTTCGGGTTTTCTTGACAATGTCAGTGTCAGCAAGTCTGATCAGGTTAGTGCTGCAGATTCAAAAACAGCTCCTGTAACAGCTTCTTATACTCCACTGTCCACTTCCTAACCAGTTTCAATTTTTCCCAGTAAATTGGAATGGGACAAAGCAGATAGTGGTCAGAGTCCTAAAGCTGCACTGGAAACTGTGAGAAATGCTTCTTTGAAGAGTGGTTCAGAGTCTTTCCCTGGTAGGACAAAAGGATTAAAATATCCCCAAGGAGAGAGAGAGTCTGGATGTTTTTGCTTCACATCTGTGATCACCACAGTGAGCTGCTGTCCAGCTGTCTGTAGGTTTACAGTTCATTCAAAAATGACTCCAGGTGAGGACTACATGTCTTCTGTACTGTGATACAGAAGACCAGCCTTTGTATAGATAAAAGTAGATTCCACCTCCTCTCTTTTCTCAGAGAGCTCAGCACCACAGTCTACAAACTGTAATATACCTGGTAAGACCATCATTAAGGAGACTTTTTCTTGTGTTTTTTTTTTAACTTAAATCCTAGTTACTTTGAGTCTGGCAAGTACGTGGTTTCATCTCAATTCTGCAGTGGGTTAGCACATACAGTTATCGCAAGAAATTTGGAAAAAATTTCCTGCTAGGAAGTGCACAGTTCCCCAAAAGTCAGTAACCTCTGGTGAGTTTCACTGTTGAATGATAATGCAATCATACTGAGGTAAAATGTTTAAATCAATGGCATTGGATGCACAGCTATTTGTTGTGTGTATACTTTTCAGAATGTGAGACCCAGATAACCAGTGCTGAGCTGAAGATTGACTTCTTTAACCTTTTGAAATCTCATTTTATACCAGATGTACATGTGGCTGAATTCCAACTCCAGTGCAGCAGTTAGTTGGACATGTGATGCCTGCTGCATGTGTGACTGCTCAGTGGGTGGATGAAACACACCGTCCTTCTATGCTGTCAGGAAATATCAGGATCCCACACTGCTGCCAATCTGAAAGCCAGGTTGGACACTTGGTTGTCACGATGGGATGTGGGCAGGAGCAGGTGGAAATGCTGTTGTTAGGCAACACTGAAAACACACCTAAAGGACCAAATGAGGTTTCTTTTATGTTTTGACAATTTTTTAAAAAAAGTTTTATGTATTTATTTATTTATTTTTTTAATATTTAATATTTTATTTGGAAAGGCAAGTTACAATTACATTGTACAATTCAACTTCCAACACAGTGGAAGTATAAGAAGGAATAGCATAAGCCAATCCAAGTTTTTTTTGTTTTTTTTACAGTAACCAAACAACCATAACACAAGAGTGAGTGGGGGGTAAAGGAGGGTCAGATCTGATTCTTCTTATGTTAGGAGAAAAAAAAGAAAACACAATCAAGAGCATCATTTTGCCATAATCCTAAGCCAGGGTACAATACACTGCACAACAGTATTTGCATGTGATTGACATATTTAGTCCACAGGAATTACTGATTTTACATAGTTTGTCCATTTAGACCAGATCCTGAAGAACGATTCCCTTCGACCTTGAACAGAAAAAGATAACTTCTCCAGAATGTACATGTCATGTACAATATTGACCCAGTCCTCAACTGTAGGTACTTCAGGCTTTAACCATTTTCTAGTGTTTGACTTTTTGCTCACTGCCAAAAGCATTAACAGCAGTTTTTTATCATCCAGATTCCAGTTATCAAATGAAATGTTTCCTAAATATAGGGATTCACATTTACATGGAATTCTTTCAGTAAAGATGTTATTTAGGTGTGAACACAATTGCTCCCAAAAAACTTTAATCAGGACAACCCCAGAAGATGTGATGATGATTTGCCCTGTTTGTTCCACAGAGTCTCCAGCATGTGTCTCCGCTGCCCCGATGCTTTTTCTGAACTGGAGTTACAAAATATCGAACAGTGTTTTTCCAGCAGAACTGTCTCCATGTATTGGAGCTCGAGGTCATCCAGTGTAATTTGTTAATCTGTTCCCAGACTTCAGTTGAGATAGATAAGTTTCCTTCTTTTACCCACTTGTTTCTTATGCAGTTTGTGTCACCTTGTTTAGAGGATAGAATACCATTGTACAGCAAGGAAACAAGTTTCTTGCATGAACCTGACTTCAACAAAGACAAAAACACCTTAAAAAGTCCAGGTTTGGCTGTTTCCCAATTGTCACGTATATTTTGATTAAAATAAGCCCTAACCTGTAGATATCTAAAGCCCATTAGATCTCTGAAGCTCCTCAAAACTCTGAAACACCCCCTTCTGGGTAAATGTATAGTAAGTGGTTAATCCTTTTTGGATCCATCCTCTAAATCTTCTGTCAATCTTGTTCGGTTTAAAAGCTGAATCAAAGGCACACCATCTGAGTATTTTTATCTGGTTACCCAATCCACAAATTTTAATTACCTTTCTCCAAGAATCCAGCATTGACTCATGTGGTATATTCAGCCACTCCTGTAAATCCTTGTCCATTAGCACTGATATTAAAGGTATTTATTCCAATGTTGTTCCTTCCAAATCTTTCCACCTTGCATCATAGGATGGAGAGCATAGACAGAACATTGGTCTTAACTGAGCTGCAAGGTAATAAATCTGTAGATTGGGAAGACCCAGTCCACCTTTCTCTTTCTTAAACTGCAGCATTTTATACCTAACCCTTGCCTTTTTTCCCTGCCAAATATATTGAGATATTAATCTTTCCCACTCTATGAAACACCTTTCTGATATCAAGATAGGTAAACATTGAAATAGATATAGGAAGCGTGGGGGAATGTTCATACTGACCAACTCCACTCTGGAGTGTAAATTTGAGAAAGGGATCAGATTCCACCTCTGTATGTCAGATTTCAGATTTGAAATTAGGGGCCCATAGTTGGCATAAAAAATCCTGGAAAAATCCTTGGGCAAAGTGACCCCTAAATATTTTATGGATTCTGCTTCCCAGTTCCAATTGTACAGGCTCCTAATATTGTTCTGTGGGTTATAGTTTATCGTTAAAACCTGAGTCTTGGTAATGTTTATCTTGTAACCAGAGAGCGAACCATATTCCTTGATCACCTCCATAAGTACAGGTAGAATTTAAGCTGGGTTTGTTATGGTTAACAATAAATCATCCGCGAACAATGACAACTTTTGTTCCCCAGATGTCATGTGAACTCCAGCTATGTCTGTCCTCTGTCTTATCCACTGACTTAACGGCTCTATGAAAAGGGCGAAGAGGAGCGGCGAAACAAAGTATCCCTGTCTTGTACCCCTTTCCAAAGTAAAGGGATCAGATAGGTCTCTGTTAATTTTAATCCTAGCCGATGGTTTATTGTATAAAGCTGCAATGACATCTATTATGGTCTGGTGGAACCCAAACCTGGACATAACTTTGTAAAGAAAAGACCATCTGACTGAGTCAAAAGCCTTCTCCACATCCAGACTCAGTACAAGAGTCTCTATTTTTTGTTGAACTACATGATTTAGAATATGCAAGGTTTTTCTGATGTTATCCTGCATCTGTCTCTGTCTGATGAAGCCTGTTTGGTCCTTATGGATTATCACTGGCAATCTGTTTTCCATTCTCTGTGCGATTATGGCAGTAAATAATTTAGAATCAATATTTAGCACACTTATTGGCCTATAGTTTCCGCATTCCAACTTATCCTTTCCCTCCTTAGGAATTAGCGAAATAACTGCGTCTCTCCATGAGGGAGGGATTATTTTCTTTTCCATTACATTGTTAAAAGCTCTTAGTAAAACAGGGACTAGCTGATCTTGCATTTCTTTGTACCACTCGGAGGTAAACCCATCCATTCCTGGAGATTTCCCCCCTTTCAACTTTCTGATCACTGATCTTAGTTCTGCTTCAGTTATCTCTGATGTTAATTGTTCGTTTTGCTCGCCTGTAATGTTGGGCAGAGAGAGTTGGGAAAGGAATGTATCTATTTGCTGTTCATTGTTCAATTTGGGTTGGGAATATAGGGTTTGGAAAAAATCTCTAAAGCATTTTTGAATCTTTTCTAGGTTTGTTTCAACCCTATTTGTGTATATATTCTGTATTTTGTGAATAGTTCTATCAGCTTGTTGTTTTCGTAATTTAAATGCTAGGAACTTCAGGGATTTTCCCCCTGCTTCATAATATTTCTGTTTAATGAAGAGAAGTTTCTTTTGTATTTCTTGTATGTTTAAATTATTCAGTTCTTTTTTCACCATCTCAATATTAGCTCTTGTTGCCCTCTTGAACGTTTTGGAGTGTTCTTTCTGAAGTTTTTTTAGTTCCACTTCCAATTGTTTTTGTTGTCTAATTTTCTTTTCGTTGGAGGAAATGGCTATTATTTTTCCCCTGACTACCACCTTTAGAGCATCCCAAAGTATTGCCGGGCCCACCTCTTTATTATCGTTCTCTTCCAAATATCTTTTGATTTCAATTTTCATATTCTCCTTAAAGATTGTACTATTTAATAAGTTTGTATTTAGCCTCCAGAGCGTGGATCTGCTTTTTTTCAGCTAGTTGAAGGGAGATATAGATTGGGCTATGGTCTGAAATTGGACTATATCCGATCTCCCAATTTTTTAATCTATGCACATCTTTTTTAAACATGAAGAAATAATCTATTCGTGAATATACATTGTGGGAAGAGGAATAATGTGCGTAGTCACGACTGGTTGGATACTTATCCCTCCATAGATCCACTAATCCCAGCTCGTCCATCATATTTTTCATTCTTTTACTAATAGTTTTCAAGTTTGTTTTCCCATTTGATGAGTCCAGATTTGGGTTTAACCTAATATTAAAGTCCCCAGCACATATCATTACACCCTGACTTTTTGTTGCTGCTAATTCAAGTATTTTCTTATAAAATGACCAGTCGCTACCAGGTGGGACATAGACACTAACAAGACTTATCATAATGCCATCTATTATCCCTGTAATTAAAATATAACAACCCTCCCTGTCTTTATGTTCTGCAACATGTTCATAACACAAGGAGCTAGATATTAAAATCGCAACCCCTCTTCGCTTCTCGGAGCTGTGGGAAGAAAAATATACAGATTTAAACCCCATCTTGTTCAGTTTGGCATATTCAGAGTCATCTAGATGGGATTCCTGCAGCATTGCTATGTGAACTTTCTCTTTTCTGAGTTTAGATAAAACTCTCCACCTCTTAATTGGATTATTTATGCCATTTATATTGAAAGAAACCACCTTTAACTGTGTCCTCCTCATTTGTGTAATTTTCTCCGCCATGTCACAGATGACCCTGAAAATCCCCCACCACTCACTGGAACTAGTATAAACAGAACGTAAACAAGTGAACCAGAAACAAACATGTAAACAGGAACCATGAAAAAACAGAACATGTTCAACATCCAAAGCAGGGGTCTGTTGACTAGACCCTGTTGGGCCTCTTGGAAGCAGCCCAGAAGGGAAAAACCTCCCATATCTTTAAGGAGGGCCCTTACATGTGGCAGCAGCCCAAATAAGAGAGAACCCCAAACAAACCTTTTTTAAAGTCCCATCATTCTTAAAACAGCCCTTTATACACTTATCTCTGAGAGGAAAAACCAGGGAGGGAAAATTATGTATCCTTCAGTTCTCAGGTCGCAGGTGGAGATGTTCTTCTGAAAGCCCAGAGCCTCTCTTTGTAATTTTCTCCTCTTGTAGAACCGGAGGAGCCTTTCTGTTTCCTCCCCTCCTTTCTGCCCCAGGACAGCCGCTCAATCTGCTCCTTCAGAGAAGCTGGAGATCTGATGACTTTAACTTTGTAGCCCCTTTTAGCCATGTCCTCGGTGGTTTCCTCAATGGTGTCGTAGGTTCTGGACCCTTCTTTATGTTTCACTCGCAGCCTCGCAGGGAAGAGTGTCTGAAACGGAACCCTGTTCTCTTTCAGGACCCTCCGAACCTTGGTGTACTCTCTGCGCTTTCTGAGGATGGCTGGTGGATAATCATGATCCAGATTTATTTGTTTTTCACACCAGACAAATCCCTTGCGCTGCCAAGCCTTGCGAAGCAACAGCTCTTTATATTTGAAACTCAGAAATTTCACAACGATGGACCGTGGCGGCGCTCCCTCCGGTGGCTGCGGTCCCAGCGCCCGATGTGCTCGCTCAATCTGCATGTCTGGCCCGCTGTCCTCCAGACCGAGCCCCTGTTTAAGTAAAGTTTCCACCAATTCACCAATTCAACCACGGATTCACAGTCCTTTTCAGCCCCCTCTGGAACACCATAGATCCTGATATTATCTCTCCTGGAACGGCTCTCCAGGTCTGCCAGCTTATCTTCCAGACTCATGTGTAGCTTTAGCAACTCTGCTACCACTTCCTCCGTGTTTTGAGTTCGGTCCTCCGTCTTCTCCAACCGCTCCTCTACTTCACTTATCCTTGCGTTTGCTTTTCGTATTTCCTCTTTAATAGTCGAGAGTTGTTCTTTTGTTTCCTGGCGGAACCCTCTCAGTTCTTCTAATAAAATTTCTAGGCTAGCCATTCCGTCCTATTAGCTTAAAGCTACGATACGTTAGCTGTACCTGTTCGTGAAGTTTTTCGTCCTCCCTCTTCTAATTTTATTGTCGTTGGGGCTTCGTTGTCGTCTTACCCCCTCTAAATGGCTTTCGCAAGGCAATATTACTCAGCTGAACGGGAGTATTTCAGTAATTTCTCCGGTCGCCTGGGGAGTTTCTCTACTGAAGAGCCATCTTTACGGTGTTCCGGCCGGAAGTCCGTATTTAATTTTTACCGGGATTTTTTTCTTATTTTTTTAATTTACAGCTTCAAACAAAAACAGGAACTGGCATTTAAAACTCAAATCCTCAATTTCATTTTGTGGGATTGATGATTGACTGTAAAAATGAGTTTTAGAATTGGTCGAGGTCCATTGGTGCCTCTGGAGTAATTAGAAAGTCTTGTGTATTTCTGGCACCCCATGCTGACAGTTTGCTCATGCACCACATGGGCTCCCAAATGTTGCTTAAGAAAACAGACACTATACTCCATCTGTACATGTCTCACTTCTGATCATCTTCCAGCAGGACTGTGTGACCCAGACTACAGGCCATGTGTTCATATGCTGCAGATAAAGCAGGTTGTCACTCATCTTCCTCTCTCCCTCATTCTGTACTTGTAGCCTTTACATTTTGTGGCCTCTGCTCAGTAAGCCAGACATTTAATTTTGTTTAACCTCTCCAGACTTCTTTGCTTGAAGCTTATAGATGATATCTTCATTTTCTTTTTTTTACCTTAGCAACCTTAATTTACTCTAATGGTAAAAGCCTCAAACCTGCAGGATAAAATATGTAATTTCCTCTATTAACAAATGATATATCTAACTACAACAATGTACACAAATGCACCCAAATGTGACTCCTAATTTAGGACAGTCTGATTTGTTTTCAAATACAGTATTTTATTCATAAAACTACACAGACATCTGTAATTCCAATATAAAATCTTCTGAAAGGTTTATAAATCTGCACTGCAAATACTAATTACAAAACCTGAGTGTAATTTGTACGCAGTTATTGCTGTTGCAATAATAACAGGACGTATGCTTTAGGGAAGGGGGAGCCAAGGAGGACTTTGGGATTTCATCGGATAAACTCAATATCCATCAATAAAATCAACCAACAAGCTTTTGGAGTCTATAAAAATTATTTTTGATATACTTTTTTGTTGCATTATAACAGCCTCAAACTGCCCCATATACTGTATGTGCATCAGGCTATGACAGTCAGCCACTCCTCTCGTGGACAAAAGTACAAACTGAACGCAGTGTTGTTTTTCTGATCAAACTGCCAACCTGTCATGGTGGCATCTGTATTGCTCAAAGTCACACCCCACTTCATACTTTTACCAGCATTTGGTCTCTGATTTTCATCACTGCTTACAACTAGACGGGGATTTCTTTAAGTTCATTTTTGTCCATGGGGACAGCGAGTACTTTGCTCACTGTCTGCTAGCAAAGTCTCACAGACTTTGCACTGTTGCTCTTCTTTATTCTCCTTTTTTTCTCCACCTAACTGTTGTAAAGGAAAATGATTATTTAAGTGCTAAAATACTTACAACATGTGTAAAGGTATAGCCAACACTTTTATTTGGAACAGTTTTCTGTTGAGCATGTGGGAGCTGACAATAGCAGACATTTAAACAAGCAGGGCTTTTTCCTCCCCCGCTGAAGACAGAGTAATAAATTTACATTCCGATAGGGGGCAAGAGACTTTTTGGCGCCTCTCCCCGTGCCAGACAGAGATGAGCACGAAGTGGCCCTCTTACTGAGATAAAAACCAGACCTCTGAGCTGTATAGGGGAGTTTCCGGGGTTTTTCTGGGGCCGAAAACAGGTCTCTGATTGGTTGAACAACGGAACGCCTTCTTTGCATATATTAAAATACGGAAACTCCTCTTTGATATAAGATTACTACACGGAGCACGCGGGAAGAGTTTTTGCCATCTTTTTTCTCTCCACGTTGGGCGCCTTTGTCTGTCTGTGTGTTTCGTGTTTGTTTTTTGTCTCTTCTTGTGTGTTGTTATTTTATGAGAAATGCATATCTCTGTATCTCTGCAGCTTTGTTGTTCATTGCTTTGTATGAATTAAACTCTGTGATCTGTGACGTCAACACGCCTTGTTAGTTTCGTTTTACAGCTGGCCCGCTCGCCGAGAAGAACCCGGCTGTGTTGAGGAAGAGCCGAGCCAAACATTTTGTTCAAAGTTTTAAATACATTCTTCCTTAATACTGTTTCCTGTGAATAATTGTTTGCAAGTTGATTAAATACAATTTTACTTTCATGGGACTTACATAATAATCAACTACACCCTGTAGAAGCCTAAATTCAGTTTTTGTTCATTCAGACTTTAGGATAAGTTATGTTCATATTTCTTATTATAATTTGTGTATTTGGATAAAGATGTTGACTAGTTGGATCTATTGCATAGTAATTTACCATATTTGGATACACTAATGTCTTGCAAATTTGCATATCTAACTGGAATTAAGGATTTTTAGGGTGTGGCTAACCAGAGTCTGTTGGGCAGTTGGAGTAGAGCCACACAGTTTTTTGACCTCACTCTCTTTCCTCTTAAATTGTCGTTTCTTTATTTTTTATTTTTCATGGAAAGATAACCTTTGTACCGTTTTTATTATTATTTCTGAAGTAAACCATATTAAGAGGATCCAGTCCTTTTTCTTTTTTGGTTGTCGTTTTTTCGTCAACAAGTGGACCGAAGGGGAAAGACGGAGAGCGTCAAGCTTATGGCTCCTTTATTTAGGAAATAACATTAGTCAAAAAACTAGCTCTACGTGGACCGTATCTACTTGGAACAACCCAACTCACAAGGAATTACCTCAGGAAAACAGCACGGATACTTTGGAAAAGGAGTAAATGGGATAACGAGCGACACGTCGAGTAGGAGACGGCTCGTTAATAGATTCGGGGGAAAGTGGACAGCTGCAGCTGAAGTACGTGAGTGAAAAGAAAAAAAAAAAGGCAAGCTTTTCGTTACTCGGTGGAACTACGAAGTGGAACGGTACGTGCTGTTGCCGTTATTAGAAGTTTAGCTCGTTATGGACGAACGAGACAGTGAAAAACGAACGGTAAAAATGACCGAGAAGGCTGCAGAAGAACATAAGTCTAAGCTAATCCAGGCACGCAGGTCCAAGCTAGCCCAGGTGTCAAGCTTAAAAAACCAAATTGAACAGTTAATGGAAAATGACGCAAACGTTGATGCTGTAAAAAATAAGCTTCGTGTGGAATTTAGTGGCTTGCAAGAAGAGTTTAAAGAACTCAACTCTGGTCTGCAGAAAGTTATGGATGATGAAGAATACACGAAAGATCAAAAAGACTGGTTCAAACCGAAGCATGATGCTATGGATGGCTTCTTTTGGCATTGTGAAGGATGGATGAAAGACGTTTTGAATCGAGCTGAGCAGGCTGAGGAGTGTGACAAACAGATAACACCTGCAGATAGTAGGTCTATGACATCTAGGCGGACAAGCAGACATAAAAGTAGTTCCTCATCACAATGTGGAAGCTCAGTCTCATCATCTTCATCAGTGAGATTAAAAGCAGAATTAGAGCGGGCTGCTTTAAAGGCAAAGGCTGCTGCTTTACAGGAAAAACTAGAACTTGAAAAAGATGAAGCAGAGTTTGAAGCTCAGCAAAAGATTTCTGAAGCTGCTTTAAGAGCAAGGAAAGAAATGCATGCAATGCAAACAGCATTAGCAGAATCTAATGCTAAAATGGAGATTTTACAGAAATACGAAAATGTCCAAGAAGACAACAGCATCGTTCAAGGTGATCAAAAAGACAGTGAAGAAGATATAAAATCTACATTGCAGCTACCATTACAAAACACATTAAAATCAGCCAGCTTTAAACGTACTGCTCCAGCTGCACATGTTCAAATGGCTACATCTGCATCAGAAGTTGAACCTAGAGATCAGCATGGGCCAGTGCTGGACGGGCTTTGCCAAGCTATCTCACAACAAGCCCATGTGACAGAGTACCACTTCCAGATCTCACCATACCAATATTTAATGGGGAACCGTTGGAATATAGATCTTTTATTGGGGCCATCGAACATGGAATCGAGAGTCGCACCGATAATGATCGTGATCGACTTCAGTTTTTGCTGCAATATACAAGTGGACAACCACATGAGTTGGTTAAGAGCTGCATTCATATGGAATCTTCAGCAGGATATACTAAAGCTAAACAGATGTTAAAGGAGTTCTTTGGAGATGACTTCAAGATCTCAGAGGCCTACATTAAAGAGGCTTTGGATTGGCCAGCAATTAAACCAGAAGATGGACATGCTCTTCAGTCCTTTGCACTTTTCCTCACTGGCTGCTCCAACACAATGATGGATATTAGCTATCTGGAAGACTTGGACAATACAGCTAATATAAAGTCTTTGTCAAATAAACTGCCATACAAGCTCAAAGAATCATGGAGAAAATCTGCCTGTGACCTGCAAGAAAGGACGAAGAAAAGAGCTAAGTTTAAGGACTTTGTTAACTTTTTGAACCAGCAGGTCAAGTACCTTTTACACCCCCTATATGGAAACTTAAAGGACACGATCATAACCACGAAAGAATCTACTAAACCAAAACCAAAACAATACATGGAAACATACAAACCAAAGAAGGTGTTTACCACAACTGTTGTAGCCCAAAGGACAGAAGATAGCAAACAAGAATCTTCAAAAACACCACCTACAACAGCAGAGAGTACCACCAAACCTTGCGTTTATTGTGGCGAAGAGCACCACAGCCTCACAGTGTGCAAAAAATTCAAGAGCAAGCTACATAAGGACAAAATTGTATTCTTGAGGAGCAAAGGTTTGTGTTTTGCATGTTTGAAGCAAGGACATATGAGTAGCAGTTGCAAGCAGAAACTTAAGTGCCAAGAATGCTCAAGATGTCACCCCACATCTTTACATATTACAACCAAAAGCACTAAAGAAGAACCAGTAAAGGAAAGTTGTGAACAGCAATCTATAACAAATGCCTTTGTACAAACAGCTGAAACCTGCGGTGTCACTGGGGCCGGTAGGGACCATTGTGTTCTGTCAATCATTCCAGTGCATGTTAAGGCACAAAAGGGAACCAAGACTGTGACAACTTATGCATTTTTAGATCCAGGTAGCTCAGCTTCCTTTGCTACAGAGTCACTGATTAATCAGTTGAATATGAATGGGCGCAACATCAACATTTCACTGCGAACTATGGGAAACGAATCAGTTGTGAATACACGCATTGTGACTGGTCTGGAGATCAGTAGCTTGGACACTAACCAGTTTGTGGAACTTTCTGAAGTTTATTCACAGAAAGAGATTCCTGTAACTAAGGACAATATTCCCCATCAAGAGGATATTGATGGTTGGCCCTACCTAAAGGAGGTGAAAATTCCCACTATCCAAGCAGAGGTTGGATTGCTTATCGGAGCAAATGTTCCCAAAGTTATGGAACCATTGCAAGTGATTAACAGTGTGGACAAAGGACCATACGCAGTAAAGACAATCTTGGGCTGGATGGTGAATGGACCGCTTAGAGGCAAAATGGGCATGATGAGTGACACGTTGACAGGAATAACTGCAAACCGGATCTCAGTGGCTAAACTAGAGGAACTCTGGCAACTGCAATTTAAGCAGGACTTTCCCGATGCTGGACAAAAGGAAGCCATCGAGATGTCCAAGAACGATCATCAGTTTATGAGAATGGTGTCTCAATCTGTGAAATTGGAAGATGGTCATTATAGCATTTGCCTCCCAGTGAAAGAAAAATCCATAAAGATGCCAAACAACAGAGCAGTTGCAGAACAACGTGCACTGAATTTACGCAAGAGGTTTTCAAAGGACATTAAGTTTCATGGAGAGTATGTTGGATTTATCAATGACCTCCTCAAGAGAGGTTTTGCAGTGAAACTTGACAGTAATACCTGTGAACCAAAGGGAAGAACATGGTATCTGCCTCATCATGGGGTTAGACATCCAACCAAGCAGAAATTGCGGGTCGTCTTCAACTGTGGAGCAAGCTTTCAAGGAGCAGCATTGAACCAACAACTATTGCAGGGGCCGGACCTTACAAGCTCTCTAATGGGTGTTCTCGTGAGGTTCCGGCAAGAGCCTGTGGCGGTCATGGCGGATGTTGAGGCCATGTTCCACCAAGTTAGAGTCCACAGTGAGGACACGGATCTCCTTAGGTTTCTCTGGTGGCCTGAGGGGGACTACGACTTGGATCTGGTTGAACACAAGATGTTAGTGCACATTTTTGGTGCAACATCATCACCAAGTGTGGCTACCTATGCACTTCAAAGGTGTGCAATGGATTTTGCAAATGAGTCTACCGAGGAGACGGTCAGAACAGTTCAGAAAAACTTTTACGTAGATAACTGTCTTAAGTGAGTTTCTGATGAAGACAAGGCCATCACACGATGCGCTGAGTTAAGAAGCATGTTGGAAAAAGGAGGATTTCGACTGACCAAATGGTCAAGTAACAGCAGGAAGGTGCTCAGTTCAATTCCAGAAGAGGAAAAGGCACAAGAATTTAAAAATCTGGACTTAGATGAAGACCATCTGCCAATGGAAAGGACATTAGGCATCCAGTGGTGTACTGAATCAGATCAGTTCAGGTTCAAGATCAACCCCAAAGATCGACCACACACTAGGAGAGGTCTGCTTTCCTTGATCAGCTCCATCTTTGACCCTTTGGGATTTCTTGCTCCAATAATACTTCCAGCAAAAAGAATTCTACAAGATTTATGTCGGCAGAAGTATAGCTGGGATGAAGATCTACCAGACGATGTTGTAAAAATCTGGAAAAGTTGGATTTCAAGTCTGTCTCTGCTCGAGAAGTTTGGAATCAACCGATGTGTCAAGTCAAAGCAGTTTGGTGTGCCAGTCTACGCACAGCTTCATCACTTTGCTGATGCGAGTGAAGATGCTTATGGAACAGCAAGTTACCTGCTGCTGCACTCTGAAACTGGTGAAACTCAATGCACATTGATCATGGCCAAGACAAGGGTTGCACCTTTAAAGTCACCAACCATCCCAAGAATGGAATTGACGGCTGCCACAGTAGCAATAATAATGGACACACTGCTAAGAAAGGAGCTGGAGCTGGAGCTTGCTAAATCAATCTTTTGGACTGACAGCACAGCTGTGCTAAAGTACCTCAGGAGTGAAAGCACCAGATTCAAGACTTTTGTCTCCAATAGGATCTCAGCCATCCTGGAACACTCTGAGACATCACAGTGGAGATACATCAACACTAATCTGAATCCAGCTGATCATGTTTCAAGAGGACAAACTGTGGAAGAATTTCTGAAAAACGAGGTTTGGCTGTCCGGACCCAGTTTCTTGCTTGGTTCACATGACCAATGGCCCAAAAATCCAGACCCTGGAATGCCAGATACCGATGACCCGGAGATCAAAAGAATGACTCAAGTGCACATCATTCGTGTACAAGAATCAAAGGATGCCTCGGATCCGCTGATGAGCCATTATTCTTCTTGGACAAAGCTGAAACGTGCTGTAGCTTGGTTCTTAAAACTGAAAGAGTTGCTGAAGGAACTTAAAGAAAAGAGGAAGGAACTAAAGGCTTCAGGAGATGAAAACAAGATGGACAGGTTCAAGAAGATTTTCAAAGGAAAGAATCTGACACGTGACAACTTGGTTGAAGCAGAAACAGAAATCATTAAGTACTGTCAAAGGCAAAGTTTCAAAGAAGATTTGGCTATGCTGCAAGAACATCAGAGGGTAAAGAAAAGTAGCTCACTTTTTAAGCTAAATCCAATGCTAGAAGAGGGAGTTATGAGAGTCGGTGGAAGGTTGCACCGTACAGCAATGCCTTACAACTCCAGACAGCAAGTCATCCTGCCAAAGGCGTCACATGTCACAGAGCTTGTGCTGAGACACATTCACGACACTACAGCTCATGCGGGAAGGAATCACATGTTGGCTCAGCTGCGACAAAGATTCTGGATCCCAGGAGCCAGCGGAGCCATTAGAAGATTTCTATCCAAATGCATAGTCTGCAAAAGACTACATGGAACCGCTGGCAAACAACTTATGGCAGATCTACCTACCTGTAGGATCCTGCCGGATGATCCTCCATTTACCAGAGTTGGCGTTGATTATTTCGGCCCGCTTCTAGTAAAAAGGGGTAGAAGTCATGTAAAGAGATATGGTGTTATCTTCACCTGTCTTGCAATAAGAGCTGTGCATCTCGAGGTTGCCTCTTCACTTGACACTGATGCATGTCTGAACGCAATCAGAAGATTTGTTGCCAGAAGAGGTCAGGTGAGAGAGATGTATTCAGATAATGGAACCAACTTCAAGTCAGCTGATGCTGAGATGAGAAAAGCAATTAAGGCATGGAACACAAGCAAGATCGAAAATCATTTGCAACAGGATGGTGTTCAGTGGCATTTCAATCCGCCAACAGGTTCACACCACGGAGGAAGCTGGGAGCGTCTAATCCGTTCAGTGAGGAAGATCCTGAACATCACAATCAAGGAGCAGCTTTTGGATGAAGAGGGTCTACACACCTTGCTTTGTGAAGCAGAAGCAATTATAAACAGCAGGCCCATTACAAAGGCTTCATCAGACCTTCATGACCTTGAGGCACTGACCCCTAATCATCTGTTGTTGCTAAAGGTAAAACCTGAGTTACCACCAGGAGTCTTTCAGAAGGACGATCAGTACACAAATCGCCGTTGGAGACAGGTGCAATACCTCGCGGATATATTCTGGAAACGCTGGTGCAGGGAATATCTCTCCCAGTTCCAAGAACGTCAGCTGTGGTCTTCACCTAAAAGAAACTTCTGTGTTGGAGACGTTGTTCTGATCGTAGATGACACCTCTCCCAGAAACTCATGGCCACTTGGAAGAATTGTGGAGACTTTTCCAGACAGAAATGGCTTTGTTCGGCAGGTGAAAGTAAAGACTAAGACTAACGAGCTTTGTCGCCCTATAACAAAGCTGTGTCTTCTGCAGGGATCAGAAGATGACCAATAAAGCATCTAAGGTCAAGGCCTCATACCTGAGGGGACAGACAATGGACTTGATTTTCTCAGCAGATGTTGTAATTTAGGCTTTTCTTGTTCATGTTTAAACTCTTATTTTTGTAATTGTTTCAAGAATATTGATAACAATTAGGGGCCGGTAATGTAGAAGCCTAAATTCAGTTTTTGTTCATTCAGACTTTAGGATAAGTTATGTTCATATTTCTTATTATAATTTGTGTATTTGGATAAAGATGTTAACTAGTTGGATCTATTGCATAGTAATTTACCATATTTGGATACACTAATGTCTTGCAAATTTGCATATCTAATTGGAATTAAGGATTTTTAGGGTGTGGCTAACCAGAGTCTGTTGGGCAGTTGGAGTAGAGCCACACAGTTTTTTGACCTCACTCTCTTTCCTCTTAAATTGTCGTTTCTTTATTTTTTATTTTTCATGGAAAGATAACCTTTGTACCGTTTTTATTATTATTTCTGAAGTAAACCATATTAAGAGGATCCAGTCCTTTTTCTTTTTTGGTTGTCGTTTTTTTCGTCAACAAGTGGACCGAAGGGGAAAGACGGAGAGCATCAAGCTTATGGCTCCTTTATTTAGGAAATAACACACCCCAAGCATTCAGGTGGGGTTCACTGTCTGATTTTATCTTTGTTTGTATCTCAGGATCTGCACTCTGTTGCAGTTAAGTCTGAATCGGCTCATTGGCACGTCGGGTGTCACCATTTATATAGAGGAATTTAAAGGTGCCTAAACTTATAGAGTATATAAGTAAAGGTTAAATAAGACTCGGAACTCCATCTGCTCATAGTCAAAACGAGAAGAGATTTTAATGCACATTTGCGGAACTCAACATCACATACACATCGTTACAGTAGTCCCAAAATCTCTTGACTTCTACTTCTGGTATCAGTTTTTTATAGGATCCGAGCTCTGCTGGTGTGTATTGGAAAGCCCTGACCAAAGGCGTTGCTTTCTTCCATTTACGTAGTTCATTTGGCTCCGTCTTACACTGGATGTGTATTGGAAGTTCCTTGGAAACATTCAGACCTATTGACCTCCAACATCTGCTCCATTTCAAAGGTGCAAAACAAGTCAATTATTATTCTTATCTATCCAAACAGTTTATTCCCCAGACATTCTTTCCGTCTCACTTCGGCTTCGCACGCCAAGGAAAGCTGGGAGCCAGGTCAACTTGACTTTCTATGGCGCCAGATTTCCTCAGCGCAACTCCATAAAGAGTATTTCCACTCTTACATAATCCCAATCCATTTGACACAATACATTTCTTTTAGGTTAAAACATATCTTAGTGCGAAACCAACCAACAAACATAATTTTTAACTATTAATATAATTATATTCCTCTACAATCCAAGTAAGCAAGGGAAGGGTTGAGGAAGCCCTCGGAGGCAATACTGCTGGAGGAATACAGTACAGGCAGGTATAAGGCATTGTCCTTTCATATGTCTTAAAGGCATAGAGGGCTACTCAGACTCAAATTAAGTCAAACATTTGACTGCAGGAAGGAGAAAAGGAGAGAGGACCTCATCTCAGGATCTAAAACCATCATTTGTGAGTTTCCCAGAGGGTAAGCTCTAAAACTGAATTAAAACCGATTGAAAGTCATAAAAAGTTTTTAATTATCTACAGATTTTTAATGGACTGAAACTATGTGTGGCCTTTAAAGTCATACTGACCATTAAAAGCACTTTACATATGGAGACACACCCACACTTAAAAGGGTGCACACATTTATACATATTTATGTAGATTCGCTAGCAGCTAGGGGTGACGTTCCTTGCTCAGAGGCTCATTGATATGGAAGCTCAAATCAAACCTATAACCTTGCAAGATATATACTTCACCACTGAGCCACAGTTTAATAATACAAGCCTATGAGATACAGTATATCTCTGAGCAAGAAAAAACACATAAACACATGCAGCATGCAACAACACTGGGCAGTTGTGATTAACTTAATGTACATCTCACGATATAAACATAGTAAAATAATTTTAATATAATATGAAGAACTATTATTTGAGAAATATACACATTTTTTAGATAACTGGAATTCAAGCTTCGACGAAGTGCAGCAATGGGGGGGTGGACAGTGGTTCTCTAAAACAATCAACAATTGATGGTTAGTCACTCTGATTAAGAACATCTACTAAAGTACAAAAAACAATGTAAATAATACAATTTTTCTGTGAACTGAACGTACATAGCACCTTTCTAATTATACCAGTCAAAGTTAGAACCAGATGTACCCAGCCACACTCACTTAATGCAAACAAATTCATACACCTACACACAGTTCAGTATTGTGCCAACATGGAGTTGAGTTCCTTACCCAACGGCACATTGACATCTAGGAGGAAGCAGAATCAAACCACAACTACTCCTACTAGTGACCTACAACGTACAACAGGAATCTAACAGCTTAATCAGCTGGGGTGAAATTCTCTGTTGTGTGTCCTTATTATTTAGTAGAACCTAAAATGAAGGGAATCTGAGAAACTATAGCTCTTATGTTTCAAAACAGATTACAAAGTCATTAAGTCATTCAGTAGGTGTCATCTGATGGATCTAAAAACATAAACAAAATAGAAAAATGAATGAAAAGTGTTTATCCCTAATTCACATAAAGATGTACAGTATGTCTTTATCAGACACTATGGTCCTACTGCTGATTTTGATGTTACATTTTACTTTCTTTAAATAAGTTTATTACGGTAAATCTGAGATTTGAGAGTGAGAGCTGCTAAGTTCAGATTTGAGACAATTTACCTCTGTTTGCAAATCATTTGTCCTACCAGCACCATTCTGGATATGAGATTGTCCAAGTGGAGATGTTTGACTCTGTCCACTAAAGCTTCTTTATAAGTTATGAAGGGCAACACTGTCAATGTTTTAGAAGGAGCCATCACAAAGCCCAAAGACATCCATCCAGGCATCCAGAATCCCTCTTCTCATCACATCCTCCAGGTCAGTCTGAGGGGGTCAGTCCCTCCAGTGAAGGTTTATCTAAACATCTGGTTTCAGCGGTAGCTTATCAATACTATATTTATTTCTCTCTGTTGATTCCATTTCACATGTTCTCTATGCTCTTATTATGTCCTTTGATATATTTTGTCTATGATTTTTGTTGCCTGTCCAGCTTGCTTTATGAACCAGAAATGATTTGGTGTTTCAAAAATTAGCAAATAATAAAGCAGAATACATTAATAACAAACTTAACAATACTTTTTGCCAAAGTAACAAGGAGTCAAACTGCACATGGTGATAATCAGGAAACATCCAAGGAAGCTTTGTGATTAAAATCAAGTTAGTAGCGGTTAAAGAGTCAGGGAATATATAAAGACTCAAAAGAGAAGGTGGTAATCTTTTTGGGATTGATGCATGAACTCATTCAGAGAGAGGAAAAACTCTTTCTTTCTTTTATGTAATGTTGATAACACTAAAAAACTAGGGTGCGCCAGGTGAACAGGATGATGCCACAACAGGTGACTAGGAAAATAAACGAAAGAGAGGTCAGGGTTGGTATGAAAAGATCAGAAAATCTAGTGATACTGAACGATGAGTCTGGACAGGCAGACATCTGAACACTTGTCAAAGAGTCAGGCCAAACTCATGGTCAGGGGACTGAAATGAGACGTCCAGAGATCAGAGAATGGGTAGAAATCATTTGTGGCTGAAGCAAAAAGGGAGAACCCTGGAATGCTGGACATACAAGCAACAGCTTTCAATGATCTATCAAGGAACCTTGGACTAAAGGGACCAAACAGTGCAGGTGTTAGCAGTAGTTACAGTTGGTATTTGTATAACCAGCTGATGAATGGATCATGATTCAGATTTTTTTTAAAGTTATCGCTTTAGTTTTACTGTTTGACTGTGGCCATATGACAGAGTGGTAACCTCACTCCTCACCAATAAATAGATTAATTGATTGATTGATTTAGGTATTTTAAGTTGTACGCTAGGTCTGGGTGATAACATGAACCAAACTTCTTACATTGTCAACATGTGATGATCAGACAAAGCCCCCCGTCAAAACATATTTTTGTCTCTGTTTCGTTATGTATGTTTGGAGAATTGCTGAGTTTCTGTCCAAACCTGGCTTCCATTACAACTCCTTGGAGAAACACAGAGCAGTGTTTGCTTCTGGCAGTTAATTGGCTTTTTGTTGCCTTTTCCAAAGCTGCATAACAAACACTCCTTTCTTTACATGCATCATTACACTCCTTTTCAGTGCCATGGGCAAAGAAGCCATGTAATGAAATGCTAGAATGCATGTTGAGGTTGAAAATCTATATAACAAATCGATTTTTTTTTTACTTATTATACATGAAGATTTTGACACAAGAAGGATGTTTTACTTAGGCAAACTTTGTCGTGGTAGCATGGTTACACTGTGGAGAAACCTGTCTTTATGAAGCAATTCAGTCTTTGAACTAAATGTCTCATAAATAAGGTCTTAGAAGACCTGGGTCAGCCTTCTCTTAGAGCCTGTTCAAAGTTCCCACTAAGACTGAAGTTCTGCAAATTGCTTATGCTTCCACAGGATGAATCGGTTGTGAGTGGAAGTTATTCAAATAAAAACTGTTCTGGCATCTTTCATAGAAGCAAATATTACTTCATCCCTCTTGCACCATTTATTTGTGCGAAACAGTAAATCTTTGATGTGTGGGGGAAAAAAGCTTTCTGAAAAAAGGTAATTAAGAATGCAGGGCATTCACCCCGAACATCTTGTTATTTAGATGTTAATTTATTGAAAGCTTTGTCAGTAGTCAAAAATGTCATCTTGCGCCAGCAGAGATAGGGAAAAAAGGAGAGTTAAAAGCAAATGAAGGCGGGGTCATTGACTGCTGCACAGCTTTCATCAAAGTTTTACCAGCCGTCATTAAACACACAATGCACATTAGTCGTGCTCACACGGACAGAATAAACATCTGGAGGACTCATTTTTCTTTAGAAGCATAGACTTATGTGAATTGGAGTAGTTTTAATGGACAGAAAAATTTTACGGTTTCCTGCCATATATGCATTTTCAATCACACGGTGGTTAAAACAGGGACGAAAACCGGCATTTTCACAGTCATTAGGAATGTCCAGGATTTGCTGCAACAGCACACGCTGTAAGAATGTGAAATGTCAGTGGAGGCAAAGAAAGTACTGATGTGTGTTAAATAGAAAGATAGGTGAATATGGATTTACTTAACTGTACTTATAGACACAATTCATAGAAAAGAACTGAATGGAAGCAGTATTGTTACAGGTAGTTGCCAGAGCGTCTAACAGTTGTCAAGTCAAGTTTATTTGTTCAACACATTTCAACAACAAGGCGATTCAACATGCTTAACATCGTAAAACCATCATACTGTCAATTATAAAACAAGCAATAAACATTAGATTTGGTCAAGTATTAAAATGATCAAGCAAATACAAATCATATATGTTGATCAATGACACACTTAGTAAGGCAACTCTAAACTCTAAGGTGCAGCTTAAAACCCATGTTTTTTTTGGCACATGCACAGAAACATAAGTAGTTTGTGCTCCCACTGTCACACTCAGCTAATCAGACTATTTCACAGATGTCAAACACAGCTGCAGAGAAAAGGTCACTGGACAGATTGAAGACAATAAATAGATAAAATGCTGGTATCATGTTCATGACATGGAATATAATGAAATAACTTCAGACTTAGGGCTTTTCAGGGCAGAGATGTGTTACAATGAAATCAGTCATTCTCAATCACACATTCACAATCTCTGAAATATGACTTCAATATTAAGATATTTAGTATCTAATATAAATTAAATCTGTTTTTGTTTACACGTTAAGATTCTGAGAGCCATATTTAAAATTTTGAAATCATCTATTAATAATCCCACAAATTCCTCATTGCTGAAAAATAATATGCTTTAATTCAAAGCTGTTCATTTTCAAGTTGCGTTATGAACTTTTGTGCTGTTTTATTTCTAAAAGTCTTAAGTGTCAGTTCATTTCAAAATTTTATCTTTTTTTAGCTTCGAGTCTAAAATGAAAAACTATCCCTTTAAGAAGTGTTTGTGTTCACCAATACCCAAGGTACATCTAACATTTTCCAAATTTTATGAGCAACACAAACACTTGCATCAGAATTTTAATCTCTTCATTTGATTTCACTTCACTCCAGGCTAAAGCATTCATATAGATTCACTAAACCAAATACTTACTTGCTGGGAAAGAAATTACTCCGCAGTATTTATCTTGAGGTGAGACATACACAAAACCTGCAGAGCATTGAGACAGATATAAACTAAAACGTTAAATAGGCAAATATACTGAGTTGCTCTGATTAAACCACTTCTAGAGTCTGCAAATAAATCCTCACTGAACTGAAAATGGAAGAAAAACATGATCCAAGTCATCAAGTTGCACTTTTTTTCTACAAGCATGCAAATAAAGATACTGGATACTGGATTTAATCAGTAAAAAAAATCTGAAAGCTTTTTACAAAGGAAAAACTCTACTGTTCAACAGTTGCCTCTTTGCAAAGAGAGTTATTTTAGTAGGAAGGAACCTTTGGCTAAAGCACACCAGGGCCTTCACTATTTGCCTCTAGTAGTTAGCATGAGGTAACACTAAGGGGAAAAATATAAAAAAAAATATATAGAAACATTTAAGCAAATTGCATTTCCACTGATGTTGTAGAAAGAACATTGAAGAAAGGCTCTTGAGATGTGATATAAAGACAGTGCAGCAGATACAGAGTGTGTTGGAGGACAGAGTCAATGTTTTGTTGAAGGTTTTCAAGTCTCAGTCAGAATCAAGGTGAAGCCTAAGAAGAAAGTGATCTTTCTTTACATCCAATATTGTGGATGCAAACCTGCGAGCGTAGAAAATCGGATTTTATTGGAGCGTTGAGAGCATTTTAACGGAGTTTATTATGTTACCTCACTGAAAGTAAATCTCTGCTGAGAGCTTCAAACTGTTAAACAATCCGCATTTTTATCCCACTCCCTTCATAAAGTTTCAGAAAGTTACAAATACAAAGTCTTGCTGAACAAATCACCAGGAAAAAGAAAGCCAACCTGTCTTTACAAAGACTGACCAGGGATGGAGGTCTACATGGAAAGCTGAGATCTGAAAAGAAAAGTTGGAGCTGGGCGGATATGCTGAGCTTTGAAAGCATTTTCTCTTGACATTCCATAAATTCAAAGTGTTATTATTCATTATGAGAATATAAATATGAAGAATAGAATATAAATATGAAGAAAACTGTCACAATTTGACCTTCCTCTTCACCTCATCTGTGGTGGAGCAGAAGGTCAGACTGCTGATCTGAAGAGGAAGCAGTCGATCGTTTTGCATATTCCATTTATTGTAAATTAACATCTTTCAACCATCCCCAGATTATGGTCTGATTTCTGGATCTTGCTCATTTTTAATCCATTAGAAAACTGGACTCTAGAATGAAAAGCATGCTCAAGCTGAACCCATAAGTGTTGCAGGCAACTCGTTCCTCAGAGCTCAACTCCCAAATTCTGGAGGTAGTCTGGCTTGAAGTGTGTTCCAGATTAGCGGTGCCTAGGCCTTGTTGTCCATTGCAGACTTCAGCCTGCTCCGCTGCACATGTGAGTGACCAGAACTGGAACCCTGCAGCCTGTTTGAGTTTAAGGGAAGCCACCGCTATGAAAACAGGTTGTTGCACAGTTTATGGTTTTATGTTTATAGATTTGATTGTTTTCAGTTAAATTGCTCATGGTATTTCCACATTTAACCCATTTAAACCCACCGGTCACAATAGTGCCCGAGAAATTTATTTCAATTTCAAGGTCTCCAAAAGCTTACTGATTAAATTTTCGGTTAATGTTCAGTAAATATTGAAAGTTTAGAGTGTTTGGATAATACTTATGCAGTATCACATTTTTAGAGAAAATTATCACATGACCAGAGCCATTTATATCTTGGTTGCACCTTGGCGAGAAGAAGAGTGCCACAAACCTCCCAAAGAGGCTAGCAATGTAGGTTGAAATAAACATACGACAAAGATTTTTGGTGCACGTTATCTTTAAAGTGTCTAGTTATGATATTGACCTTTGCATTTACATAACTTGGTTTGGTGTGTGAGCAGGGTGTGTAAACATGTTGACACTCACAATAGTGACCGGCGTGACAACACATTTGACCTAGGTATGTTTATTTAAATACATACCATATTCTTCTAATTCCAAACTTCTTCCTTTTTAAGATTAATTTTGAGTGTGGTTCTTGATCTGTTGGACTTAGTGATGGCCAGACAATGCTTACAACATTATGCAAAGGATGGAATCCTTACTGATTTTGGTAGTGATGGCTTAGACATGGACTAAAAGGGGAAAATAGGCCTTTTTCCATGCCTGATTTTGAATGCATATGATCAGTTAATGGGAAAAGAGGATGATCTCCCACTTTGCAGTGGCACTCCTTTACCACCTGCAAAGTTCATGATGAAGGGACAACTGTCTCTTCGATGTACACTTTAAAACTGAAGCGGATCCAAATCAGGTTCTGACACAAGATGAGAAAATACTAGAAAGACAACAATATTTTCACAGTAGAAACAAAGATGAGAAAGAACTACACAGAAACTGATGTCAAATAAATCAATGAGCACATGAGAGGTGTAGACCTTCATGACCAAAACCCCTCAAGCTACAGAGTCGTGATCAAGTCCAAGAAGTGGTGGTGGCCCATCTCAAAAGCATACTTGAACATAGGATGACTGTAGCTTAGGAGGTAGGAGTTTATCTTGTACCTGGTGGATTACCTGCTGGAACCCTAATTTTGTCAGTCGTTGTGGCCTTGATCAAGAGGACAATTCACCCGCCATGCCTGCCGGTGATAGTCAGAGGATCGGGTGGTGCCAGGGTATGACTGCCTTGCTTCTGTCAGACTGTGCCAGGAAAGCTTAAACTGTGCAGTAAGCTACTACAATATAGTAGCTTACTGCTATCAGTGTGTGAATGTGTGCGTGAAGGGGTGAATGACTAAATGTGGAGAAAAGCACTTTCAGGTCATTTGGACTTAATAAAGAACTATATAAATACAGGACATTTACCTTTTAGATATTATTTTAAAAATGTGTCATAGGAAGGACGACCGATTTGCTGACCTTCTCACGTGTTGTGGCTTATTATGTTATGCAAAGGCTTGGCACAAAGTCAGTAGGTCATGGAAATGGATCTCAAATGGACACTTCTTTTCAAGATGTGACCAAGACACTTACTGGTCAGTCAATGCAAGAATCGTTTCCAGAGATGTTGCTTTTGCACCACCCATGCCTGGGAGAAATTCAAGGTTTTATTGCACATTGAGTGCTTCAATAAAGTTCATGGAAATTAAGGAGGGGATGAAATAACCCAAAATTGAGAATACCAAAGTCACCAAATGGTAAGATAGAGCCAAACAACTGGCCTTTGATTCCAGGCCTTGGGGTCCGGTACCTTGTAGCTTTCAGGTGTGTCTCTGGTCCAACACACCTGAATTAAATGAATGACCTCCTCAGTATGCAGTCCAGTTCTCCAGAGTCCTGCTAATCACCTGGTTCAGGTGCATTGAAGCAGAGATGGATGGAAATTATGCCTGACACCGGCCCTAAATCCCTGGAGTTGAAGGCCCCTGGACTAAGTTTATTATTTTATGACAGTGTGACTGACAGATGTTCATAATTTTCAGCAATATAAATGAAGGCCTTTACTATAGATGTTATCTTTATGATATATGTTAATGGGATAACATAACACTACAACTGACTTAAGTTCAATATAAGTATGTATAAACTCTCAAACACTCAAATTTACATTGGTTTAGAACAGGGGTCTCAAACTCCAGGCCTCGAGGGCCGCAGTCCTGAAGTTTTTAGATGTGCCACAGGTACAAACCACTGGAATGAAATGGCTCAATGACCTCCTCCTTGTGTAGATCAGTTTTCCAGAGCCTTAATGACCTAATTATTCTGTTCAGGTGTGGTGCAGCAGAAGCACATCTAAAAGATGCAGGACTGCGGCCCTCGAGGACTGGAGTTTGAGACCCCTGGTTTAGAATATACAGATAGACAAATTTGTACTTTACAGAGCAAATGTTGCACTAAAGTAATGCAGTGGCAAGGTATATTCAAATAAATAAACAATGTTCACCTTTTATGATCTTTTCTATTTGGAAAAAGCACTTTTATCTCATCTTAGTAAGAGCACCATATTATCCCACCGGTCACAATTGTGACCGATCATAAA
The DNA here is from genome assembly GCF_001444195.1 of Xiphophorus couchianus. Taxonomy (NCBI): domain Eukaryota; kingdom Metazoa; phylum Chordata; class Actinopteri; order Cyprinodontiformes; family Poeciliidae; genus Xiphophorus; species Xiphophorus couchianus. The sequence goes on along the minus strand of NC_040248.1, from coordinate 23,275,185 downwards.
ACACACCTTTTTATATATTTTTCCACATTTTCAAAAATTATTACCCCTTGATTAGTTCATAGGGCCATAAATGACATCTGATTTAATATTTTCATGTCTGGGAAAAATTTGGGATTAAATGGGTTAAGGTGGAACAAGCTTTCTGACAAATGATAAATGCTTGGCATTTTATCAGAAGTTTGTATATTTTTTATATTCTCTATATGTGAGACATAACCTTAGTTCAGACTCAGTGTTCACATTCCGTATAGATGGATCTCAGTTAACATATACTGATGGCAGTTTTCATATATGAAACAACCTTGTTCTCTGTCCCTTTGATCAATGTTTTGCATTCCCTACATACCCTGGATGTTTTATATGCAAGTGTCAGGACAGAACTAAAGACAGAAACCTTCTGAAGAGGTTGCCTATAGTGCACTGGATGGTCGGTCACATTAAACTCCATCAATTCAAAGTGTGAACACAATTATACTTGATTTAGTCTCAGGATCAAAGTGTTCCAATATTCCATGCAGCACTTGTGCTCCCTACTTCCATAAATCTGGTGATTCTCTTGCCTCTTTGCATAATGAGTTCAGGGGATTTGCATCAGAGTTAAGACTGACTTTTCACCTCTGGACCAAAGTAAAGAAATATAAGCGTACACTTTTGAAAGTCTCTGTGTGTATGTGGGCGTGTGGGGGGGTGAGGGGGGCATGTGCGTGCGTGCGTGTGTGTGTATGAGAGAGACAGAGAGTTCAGTGCTACGTTTAGAGTATTTTGATGTGTGTCTGTGCATCTGCCTGTCAATATGCCAGCTCCTATAATCCTCTAAAAAGATTAGGATTAGTGGCCCGCAGGCTTCTCTCAATGATCCACTTGGAAAGAAGAATACTGGTGGATGAATATACATTTAAATAATCAGCTAGCAATTGTTTTAGCATTGTGTTTGAGACCAAGGGTTACAATTAAATTTGGTCATGGGCCAGTAGATTTTATGCCTGGCACACTCAGAGAAACAAGGTTTGTTTGAGTTAAAGTTAGCTTTACATTTATTCTGGAATATAGTTGTTGATGAACATATTTTTCACACGTCCTGCAGTGCTGGGGAAAGTATTTGTTCCTGCAATGATTTCTCCCATTTTTATCTGTCTTGTCAACCTTGAACAAACTAATTTCATATTTGACAAAGATGATTTGCATAAATACACAAAGCAATCTCTGATAATGATGCAATTCATTAGGGCAAAAAAGTGATCCAAACAAACTTGGTTTTATGTGAAAAAGTAATATCCCCTTCTTGCTAAATCAATAATCAACTCTTTTTTGAAAATGTTTCATTTCATAAAATACACCAAGTCCTGATTGCTACGCGACTTGTGGAATCAAGAAGTCCTTCGGACAGAATCATTTTGACATAATGAAGTAGGCTAAAAGATCTGAGGAAGCAACCATCTCTGATTTGGCAAAAAATAAAAAAATATATGATGTAAACTGATGAGATAAAACTAGAAGGTGTCCATCAGTCTATCTATGGCACTAATTCAGTTTCAAGAAAAGAGAATCATATGTACAAGTCAAAGCAGATGATGGAAGTATAAGGGTCAGTGGCTGCTTGTCTGTGGACAAACTGCCATAATTATTGAGCCATTAATTCTACTGTAAGATATGAGAAATAGAGATATCTGAAAAACATCATCAATTTCACATTGGAAAGGTTAGAAAAAATGTCATGTTCTGCGTTTTTCTGTGTATTTATTTAGAGTTTTCTGTGTCCCCGAGTCTTCGTGTTGTCCTGTCCTCCCTTTGATTACTCCCAGGTGTTTCTCATTCCCTGATTAACCTCCTGTGTATTTAGTGTCACCTGTGTGTCTGTGTCTTTGTTGGGTCCTCGTCTAATGTGCGCTCAGTCCTTCGTGTGTCCAGTCGTAATCAGTTGCTATCAGCGTTGAGCCCTGGTTTCCGCTCAGTCGTGCTGCCTGTGTTATTTGACTTGTTTTAGACTGTTTTTGATGCTTATTTATCATTAAAACAACCATTATTCATCTCACCTGGGTCATCTGTGTCTGCCTCACCACCTCTCACCACCACAATTCATGACGACAAAAAAACAAAAAATGAGGATTTTGGAATGACTTAGCTTAACCCCCTAACTGTCATGATGACACCAGTGTCCTTGTGGAACCATTGACTTACATGTAGTGTTTTGAGAGTGATAGTTAAGGGTAAAATCTGGGTTTAAGGACAATTCAGATTATGTGGAAGGACCATAAAAAGGGTCTTAATGCTCAAACTCCCCTGAATGTGGCTCAATTAAAACAAGTCTGAATAGATTAGACAGAGTGGACAAAGTTCCTCCACAGTGATGTGAAAAACTCACTGGCTTTATTACAACCCCTTGATAGCACTTGTTGTCCCCAAGGATGGTACAAGCTGTTATTAGGTTTAGGTGGTGATTACTTTTTCACACAGGGCCAGGCTGCTGTTGATAGTTTTATTTCACCTTAATGAATGAAATCACCTGTTAGAAACTGCATTTTGCACTAACCCAAGTTGACTTTGTGTGTTATTTGATTCATTCCAGTGACCAAAAAACCATTTAGGTCTGACTAAAAAAGAGCAAGTATATGATAAATCTGTAAAGGAGCAAATACTTTTTTTGTAGTACGATGAAGAGGTTTAAGATTCAACATTATCTCTCTGATCAAAACATTTGGCATTTTATCTAGCTGGACTACTGTCAAAGCCAGCGCCCTTTGATGTAAGTTTATCATTCTGGTCAGACATGAGACTGTAACACTGTGTTTACATGGCTGGAGTTCACTTTGAACTTTAGACTCTTTCAGAGGAACTCCGGTGATTTTTCTGCCTCATCCTGATATGCAACATTTTTTATTTGAGAGAAAGCCTTGTGGTCCACTGAGGCAGGAGGAAGATCAAAGACATATTGAAATCAATACCAACTCCCTGGATTATTATCATGAAATACTTTTGGCTCGACTGTGAAGAAAAAAAAATCCATTATGAAAATTCAGATTAAAAGGCTTCAGCAACAAAAAAAGAGCAAGTCCTACTGGTTGGTTCAGTCAAACATCATCAGCCACCTGATGAAGCTTGACTATTGATGTACAGGGAGTGTTTAACCCTGAGGGCCAGTGCCCTGTGCCAACTAGAGGTTTTCTGATTCAAATGAATTGCTCATTGCCACTCCTCTGCAGGACTTGATGAAATTCTGTTTTACTAAGTCCTAAGTTTAGCTATTTGAATCAGCTGCTTTGGAAAGTTTTGTTTAAAACTCACAGGATGCTGAATTGACCAGAGCTAAACAACTCTATCCAGTAAAATTTTTCTTTTAGCCCTGTCTCTCTCCTAGACCAAGCTATTGGCTGAGCTGTTGCTGTAACTGACTGTGTGTGCTCTTTTTCATCCAATAGTTTTGAAAACTGGTGCACAGCTGATTTGTCTAGCTGTTTGTCCACTATAGGAGCTACTACTGCTATTATTGTTTTACTTTTAGAAAACATTGTGTTTGAGATTCCTAATATGGTGTTCAACAATTTAAGCAGAAATGCATTCAGAACCAGAAATGACCTTCATTATCAGACTTTGTGCATTGAGATAATCATAACAAAGTGGTCCTAACAACATTTACGAGGTAATAATGAGTCAAAGACAGTTAAACAAGACAAACTCTTTCAACCAGTCATTGTTTCTGAATAAAGATTTAAATTTGCTAAATTTTTCATTTATTCCATATGTTTTTGGGGTTAGTTTTGGCTTATAGATATGTTCAAAGGCAGATCCACTTTGAACTAGATCCAAACCCTTTTTATAATGCTTAGAGAAGTTCAGAACAAACCTTTACAACAACTTTTGTTTGATGTCCCACAAGATATCAGTTTGCTGCACATCCAATCCACAGGTCAAGAAACAGTCTAACTGAAGTGTTTGACAACTTCACCAACTGGAAGTAAATCAGTTCCAGGCCTTCTGTGGGGAGTCGAAGGCCAGACGGCCTTATTTCTTCAGAGTGTGACAATTATTAAACCTTTGAAACTAAACACAGATCTTTTCATTGTCAATGTAACACTGAAAATATAAACATTAAGAGTCATGTGCCAGTCTTTGACTGCTTAGTAACATGCATATAAAATGGTTACATAAGGTCCTTAAAATTAAAAAACAAACAAACTGACTGACTCCACCATTAGAAATGCATGAAGGCTTTGGCTAAAAGTTACCTAGAATTTAGGCAAATGAGATAAATAAAAATAAAATTCCCTCAGCCATGAAACTGCAAAAACCGTCAAAATATTTATCCAAGATTTACAGCAAGTTAGTTGAAGCTAGTTAGTTGAATTCATAAAGTTCTGAGTATGTTTAGCTGTAGATGAGTTGACTGATACATGTGACAGCTGTTAGTTTATGTTGACCTCTTCTACACAGAATAGTGACCGTTGATTCTGTTTATAATTGCTGTTTAAACATGGAATATCTTTGATTGGAAATGCTCAAATAATGTTAACCTAACACAAAACACAGGGAAATTTCTGCTTTTGTCTGTTTTTCTTTGTTGTGTAAATTTATCTTGACAATTTACACAACAAAAATTGTCAAGATAAATAGGAATTCAACCTATTCCTCTTGGAATGCCTTTATATTTACCATTAAACAGTGCCACATCTGAAAGTATTTGTAGGACGAACAGCTGAGTTTAGTAGCGTGGTGGCACATATAAAAAACGTAGTTACAACTGAAAGGCTCCTTTAACAGAATTATGATGGGGTCTCTTTCATTTAGCTCCATTTTACATGTAAGAAAATATACACTCAGATAAAGATTAAAAATAAAGATTTGAATACCTTTTATCAAAACTTGTCCTAATTAATGCTGCTGCTTAACAGTTAAATCTGTCTATTTTAGGAGAAAAAGTCATTTTATGTCCAATCAAAGACAGTTCAGAGACCACCACCAGCCTTTTGATTAATGGATTCCCTTTCAGCTGAAAGTTGAACCATGCTGTTTAACAACTGGAGAGTGAAATGCTGTCAGATGTTTATAGATTTAATAATATTTTTAAATATTCTGCCTATCCTTCAGACCTTGCTTAAAAGGGTATTCAGGTTTCAATTTTCAGGAGAGAGGGAATGGATCTGTAGACAATCTGAACTGAAATATGTTATAAGTCACTTGCATATTAACTGAATTTTGTTTTATCTTATGTGATATATATGTACAACCACACTCGAGTTGGGCAGCCCTCTGCCTCAACTAGGTCAGGCAGGACATGAAACAGATTCAGGCATTTGCATAAAGACACTATGACTTGCAAAAGCACAAATAATCATGACTTTACACATTTTGTGACATTCCAACTTTACATTTATAGTATTTTATACCCTCTAAACACAAATTTCTCAAGTCTTGTGATCGATTTTGAATTTGATTTTGGTTTGGACTTTGAGCCATTTTAACATATTGATAAAGTTTGACCTAGACATTCTATGTAGCTCTCTCTGTTTAGGGTAACTGTCCTAGGTGGACATCCATGTCAGTTTCAAATCTTCTTTAGATTCTAACACGTTTTTGTCCAGGATTGCCCTGTTTTAACCCCATCCATCTTTACATCAACTCTAAAATAGTTATGAAAGTCATAGAAATTAAAAGTATCCCCATAGCATGTTTGCACCTCCACCATATTTCCCAGCGGGAATTTTCCCAGTGGTATGCATAATAAATGCTGTTCTCATTGCTTCTCTTTGATAAAATGTAGTGTTTCAATTGTTGACTGTGTGTTCTACAACTTGTTTTTATGATGTAAAGCATTTTGAACTGCCCTATTGCTGATATGTGCTACTCAAACAAAGTTGATGGATTGATGGATGGATGGATGGATGGATGGATGGATGGATGGATAATACTCATCTAAATTTACTCCTACATCTTTCATTGAAATTAATTTGTATTCAGTCTCCAAAAACTGAACATAGAGTCCCCATCATGTCATTACGCAGTGACAAAAAAACACTGACTGGCCCCATGTTTAATTTAAAGGATTCACTGAAGTGATGAATGCATCACCTGCTGTGGTCTGAACTCACAGTCTCACATCGTCCTCCTCGTCTGAATGATCTTAAATTGTTCACCAACTTGTGTAATCAAATGTCTCAAGAGGGATTGCTTCACTGGCTATTGTCATAAAGTTTTGAACATTTGCCTCTGTCAGACGACGTCTCGTCTGTTCTGATGTTGATCTGGAGGATGAATTCACGCTCTCCTGCCACACTGGAGACTGGAATTACAAGCTTACTTCAGCCTAAGTTTTGAAATCAGGGAACATTTAGCATTGTGTTTGAACTCAAACTATCTGAATGAGGTCTTTCCTGATTCTACAACTCCAAGCTTTAGTGAAAGGAAATCCCACAGCATGTATTCCTTCTGCACCAGAGGTTCAGTTGCACCGGTCTATGATTGTTAGAGATTTTTTGGTATTATCATTTTATTATTACTTTAGTTCACATTCAGCCTATAGATCATTGTGATTTTCTGTTTAAAGTGTTCTCTTCCTTAACTGACCTGGAGGTCACTACTGTCTGTTCATTTTCATGAGAAATAGTTAACACTGAGTTTCTCAGACCTTAAATCCTTTTGCAAGAACACCTCCTAATTTAGTAACTACCTTTGAGCAATCGTATTTTGTTTTGTTGACAGTATTGACCGAGATTTGAACCGGGCTCAGACCTTTGATCAGATATCACATCTGGAACTGGGTTGTTAGTTGTTTGGGTTAGAAGGTTTACGACCTCTGTTGTTTTTCCTGACTGTCCCCTTGCCTGTTTTTCTTTGACAATAAAAACAGGAGCTCATGCGGAAGCAGGTCAGAACGCTCTGTGAATTGCTCGTAGGAGCAGTTGACGGAGACTTCTCCTTTTGCAAAAGCTTGACATGAAATTCATATACGTTGTCTGTGGTTCTTTCTTTTATGTAGGTTCGAAAGGAAAAATACCTATCAATGATCACTACAGGTCACTTCTTCAAAGTCTCCTCTCATAACTATTCAATGTGCTGCCAGCTCTTGATGACCAGGTCAAAGATAAAGCTCTGATGGGAATTTTTATTTTTTGTTTGGATTGAGTTAGTTACCACCACAATCTACTGAGTGGGTAAAGATAAAAATGTCTGCAAGGGCACTGCAGTGGCGCAGGCATAGAGTGTGCAACCTCCATACAGAGGTCTTAGTCCTCAACAAGGGTCAGAGTCACAGCCCAATGACCTTTTATCACATATCTTTTCCCTCTCTCACAATCTGTTTTCCTGTCTAACCACTCTGGCCACTATAAAGCCGATAAAACCTTAAAAAAAAGTCTCCACATCTACACCAAGTGGTGAGGGTTTGTGAACTGTAATCTGTCAAAGTGATTGATGGCCTTCAGCATTTTCTGTCACTAATTTAGAACAAATTCTCAAAAAATATTTGGTTAATGCGACCCTCTCTGATAGCCAGATTATTCCAATCAGTTAATTTGACCACACAGGCATTAAATGGCCTTCTGGCAAAGTGCACCATTTTTTTCAACCTATTTTAATAGTCAGGACCATTAAACTAGTATTATACTGACAATTCACATAAAAGATTATTTTAGCTCCATACCTTGAACTTTACTTATTTTTGGAACTCAGGGGAAAATTAATGAATTGCTTTTTTATTCATAGTACTGTGTGTTCTATTAGTTCATATGAAATTTACATGGCAGAGTTAACTGCAGTTCTGCCTTGATGCACATACACATTATATCCATCAACCTTACAGAAGTTTACCAAACTATGCATCCTTTGAGAAGCAGCTGGCATCAGTTCAAGAGTTCCATAAACTTTACAATTGCAATTATTCATATTACTACGAACAAGCTGGCAGCTTGACAAACCAGACAAACTAGACAAACTGCACTTGGTGGTGAGACTCCCCTCCAGCTTTTGGAGCTTGGTAGTTTGATGTTTTCTTTGTTCTGTTTTCTTTCAGGATGCAGTTGATGGGTGGTCCAATCACCAGAGAGTGTACAGGCAGGTGAGTAGAGCGCTGGAACAGATAAGTGTGAAGCTTCCAGGAGGGCTTACAGAGGAGCAGCATGAAGAAAAAATGTGCTGATTCGAGAAAACTCTACTAAGACGATGTTAGTTGAAAAGCATATTCAACTGGAGATTCTGCCTCCTGATAGTGGTGTTTGCAGGAATTCGGGAGAGAAAGATCAGGTGTTAGCACCAGGAGTACAGGGAAGCAAAAAAACACTAAGAAGTAGTGATGGGTAAATGAGGCGTCATGTATTGTTTCGACCCATAGCAAAACTGTATTGATACTGTCAATGCTGCGTCACTGAATACTGACACCTGCTGGACATTAAAAATCTCTACAGGCAACTTAGTTGACAGACTGATTTGATGACCTAGTCTATACAATAAGATTTAAGTCATTGTATTTTATATATTGTATTATTTCATATCTTCAGTTAAATTCAAAATATATTTTATATTCTTTGATATAGTCAATAAATAATGTGAACATGTACCAAGTGATGAAAATGAAAGTGAACATGTTTGGAATGAGGATGCTTGTGGACTTTTTTTTTTTTCACACATTTTCATTAAACAAAATAAGTTTTTCCAACATTTTGTAATTTAGTCTGTTCTGTTTTTTTGACACAACTTCTCCTGCTGTAGAAAAAAATTTAGTAAACAATACATTTATATCAAATAATTTATAAAAAGCAACTGAGTAATTTGTAGAATGGCTGTATACCTGAATTTATCCTAGTTGTATCTGGGACTTCATTCTCATGCTTTGCCCTATAATGCCTCAGCATTGAGGAGGTGAACTTATTTAAATAAGACATTTCTGTCAAACATGTGCGACACTTAACCTGCAGAACATAATATGAAAGTAAAGTAAGACTCAATTTCAGCTGAATTTGGATTCAGATAGATCAAGTACAAACTGAAAAGAACTGGATGAAACACCGAAATGAAAACAAATACCTTGTTTTCCGATGTAAGATCAAAATGGTCCCACACTGCGGAAAACTTTCGTTTGCCTTGAGGCTCCATAGTTGACACCGTACAATAAAAGATAAAGAATCTTTTTGGCAAATGCATCCTGTTGACAGATTTGCTTCCTTATAAACACAGTTTGGCGCATCAACGTCATTTCAAAACAGTTTCTGTATCGATCACGTGACTTGCTGAAATCAATACGCGCACCGACACAGGTTTTGGTCTATGGGCTTGACACATGCGCCGACGCATCGGTGTTGCCGGAACCATCGCTAATATACAGCATTTTTATAACAACCAAAGTTAACATAGTTCCTTGTTTGTGCTATAAAATAGTGTTTTGTGTAGACTGCAAAAACGAGTGGAAAAAAGAAGAAATAGCAAAGACTGTGACAGAGCTACTCCAACAAGTATATAAAATCCAACAAAATATTCTAGAACTAACTCATGACAAACAGCTTGCCATAATGCAGTAGTTGTAGCCACATCTCTGCATTATCCTGTTCCTCTTTCTGACTTCATTTTCTAAGCCCTCTTTTTGTCATCTTTCAGTTCCTAGTTGTAGGTGCACCAGCGGGAGACCATTACCTTGGCAAGGGTATTATTTTGATAACCACTGCTGACCCTGTGCTGGGAAAGCCAGTTTGAAGTGCACCACACCAGTATGTGTTGGCTCCAAAACTGACATTAACTGATGTTGAAAGGAATAAAATGGAATTGTGTGCTGGACTTGCTTATTACTAAAGGTCACAGTAGATACGCTAACAGGCTTCTAACCTCCCAGCTGTTCCAACATTACTCATGAGGCAAACACTTTACATGTTACGTAAAATAACCTCAGTTAATATGCAGAAGTCTGAGAAAAAAAAGAGTGGTCTGGTTGTTTCAAGATGCACAATAAGGTGACATCTGAAAGAAATTGATCAAGAAAGTCATAAGAAAGTCATTGCTATGCCAATAGCAATGACCAAAATAGGCTTTTATTGGCAGAAAAGCCTGAAAACGTCTGGAACAAAGTTACCCTTTATGGCCACAAAAACTGGCTATAAAGGCCTGGTTGACTTCTCTCCATATGTCATTTTGGGATATATGGAGAGAAGTCTACAAGGCCTAGAAGGAGAAGTATATCACTGCTGACATAAAACCCAGAGGAAGACTGTTGATGTGTTACATTTAAAATTAATGACAAGATTAATGCAACATTAATATTCAACTACCGTATTTTCCGCACTATAGGCGCACCACATTATAAGGCACACCTTCAATGAATGACCTATTTTAAAACTTTTTTCATATATAAGGCGCACCGTATTATAAAGCGCATAGAATAGACGCTACAGTAGAGGCTGGGGTTACGTTATGCATACATTAGATGGAACTGCGCTAAAGGGAATGTCAACAAAATAGTCAGATAGGTCAGTCAAACTTTATTAATAGAATACAAACCAGCGTTCTGAAAACTCTGTTCACTCCCAAAATGAATAAACAGCTGTTTTATTATTTTCCCTGAGGTAAAGTAAGTGACGTGGTATTTTCGTGACACAGTTTATCTTTTAATAACAGCAAGGTGTAACATATAGTGGAGGGGAACTTTTCCTCGATTCAATAAACACGTAAAAAAACAGTCTGATACTGTTACGGTAAATCAAACGTTAGTGCAATCACAATATATATCCACTTCCGCACCATTGATTCGTTCATGTTAAATTCTCTCGCTGCTGCTCTGTTCCCGTGTTCTACTGCGTGACTGATTGCCTTGAGCTTAAACTCTGCGTCGTAAGCGTGTCTCTTAATAGAAGCCATTTTGGGGTCTTTACACAAAACCCAGCGTGCACAGCGCGCTTCTTCTTCTACGGGGGAAAATGAAGTCGGCGGCTGCTTACCGTAGTTGCGAGACCTGTTGTGGCTCAATATTGGTCCATATATAAGGCGCATTGGATTATAAGGCGCACTCTCGGCTTTTGAGAAAATTGAAGGTTTTTAGGTGCGCCTTATAGTGCGGAAAATACGGTACTATAAACTCATCAGCGCAGACGCTGTGCATGTCTCAAGCAGTAATATCTAGGTTATGTAAAGTTTAGATCACTGTGGTGTGGGTAGTTGCCATTAATATTTAAAACCATGAGTGACAAACAGGTTTTGTATAATAAATATGTTTTTTTGTGAAACATTGTCAAAATTCTCAAATTAAGCAAGGGCATGTAAACTTAAGAGCACAGGATGTACTTGCTTCTCAGGTGAGTTCCTTTTAAATAACAAGAACTGCACAAGTCTTTCAGAAATGAAACAGCGTTTAGTTGACATGGTTCCTGTTCTGCCGTAACTACTGGAAGCATTTTTAGCTTCTGATTGTTTTACTGAAGATGTCTGGATTTATCTTCTCTTTGAATTCCTGCCATCGTGCTGCTACTTGGAAATCTCTTTAGTTCAGCATTGCCATGGCAATTCAGCACTGCTCATCTATTGAAGGGTATACAGTGTGTATGGGTGCACATCTGTGCTGCTGTGCCAGAATTATGTGACAAAAAAGCGACTGAAATCAGTGAGGAGATCATTTGTAAAGTTGATCCTGTTGTTATCCATGTTCCCGACTGGATAACCTCTGTAGAAGGTTATTTGTGGATATTTTACATGAGGCAGATAATAGTGGTTTAATGGAGACTTTGAGACTTTACTCTCCTGACCTCCAGCTGTTTGGAAGATTCAATAATTTCTCTGCTTTAAAAATCCCTTTAACAGGCAGCTCTTCCATTCACAGGAGTTGGAATTCCCCTCTTCTCAGGCAGCCTAGCGCCACCTCAAGCTAGTACAGTACTATTGTTCTCGTAAATAAATCCACAATAATAAAAAATGTAGATTTTTTGTAAAATAAAAATAAAATAAAAAACTCTGAATTAGATGTTTTGTTCCCTAAACACAACCAGCTTAAACATTGTAGAACAACAGACCTGCACAAATGGAAATAAAAATCCCTTTAACATGCAGCTCTTCCATTCACAGGAGTCGAAATTCCCCTAGCAGACAAACACATGGAGAAACCCTGTGACTAACTAATAACAATATCTGCTCTAACATTTAAGAAAAATGTTTTTAACTTGTCAAAAAGAATGCTCCTCTGTATGGATTTAAACAAATTAACATTCACAGCTGCATGTACTTACAATTCCTACCTCTTCTCAGTCAGCCTAGGCCAACTGAAGGTAGTACAGTGCTGATGTCATAAGACTCTCTCTTAAAGTGACAGTACAAGTACTAGTGCTTATCAAAATAAGTAACATAATGAAATTCTTAAAATACAACAAAGAAATAGGATTATTCAGTGTTAATAAGGATTTGGTGAAATTTCAAACATTATAATAATAAAAAATAAAGCACATTTTCTAAAGTTGTTACACCTCCCTCTTTGAAGCCGCTAAAGGAGCTACTCCTGCCATTTCTTCCTCATGGTAAATGGCCTGTATTTGCTTTGTCATGTCCAGAGGACCCCAAAGCACTTCACACTATATTTAATCATTTACACACACATTTGTACGTGATGTTGGCAAGCTACTGGATTGTAGCAATAGCTGCACTGTGGCGGTCTGACCCAGGCGAGGCTGCTATGCATCTGCTTCACCGGGTGACCACCACCAGGTGAGGCTGATGGCCTCTTACTCTGATCCTGGTTTGGAGGAAGGTTTCTTTGCGTCGCTGTCTCTACATGCATGATGCATGCACTAGGGATTGCTGTACAACGTAATGCAAGCGGCTGTTGATTGTTGCTACATGCTACAATTTGACAGAAAACTTATCACCAGTTAATGTAACAAACTGAACTGGGATCAGATCGGAATTCATGCAAATATGTGTGTGAGAAGTACTCTAAGGCTACATTTCTTGTGAGTTGGCACTAAACTGAATTGGATTCAATTAAATTTAATTGGAACTAGGCCTGTCGCGATAAACTTTAAACCAATTAATCGTAGATAAATTAAAACTATCTACCTCATTTTAATTATCAGCATTATCGTCTCTTCCGGCCTTTTTCTCTTTCTGTTGATGACACTGAATGAAAAAGGGCTCAACTCCGGTGCTCTCCACTGACTCCTCCCTTCCTCATTTCCTTAGTGTAAAGCCCAGCGCACACGACACGATCTTACAGCTTGTCAGCCGATTGTCGGCCCATTTTCAAAACCTGACAGACCACAGAGCCGACAGAAATCCTAGGTATAACGGTTCGATCGGTTCGTTCCTGCCGTGTGGTGTCCAATGGGCACAAAATAGGGTGACCAGACGTCCTCTTTTTCCCGGATATGTCCTACTTTTCAGACCTAAAAAGATGTCCGGGGGGAATTTAAAAATCGTCCGGGATTTTGGTCAACTGCCTCAAAAGACATTACATAGCTTACATTGCATTGTAGGGCACTGCGCACAGCGTTGCGTGACACGTAATCCCTGAGCCGCGTCAGTGCGGGCAGCAAACCCCCCCTGCTGCAGGTTCTCCTGGCTTTCCCAACGTGCCCCCCCTCCGCCTGCACGTTGTCTACAAGTGACTACAAGTCCAGTTAACTAATTTTAAAACCAGGCATTAATCAATGCTTTACTACAATCTACCTGCAATGCATGTGGCTAGTGTCAGTACTGACTGAATGAAAAATCATTATAACCTATTTACTCACGTTAACGAAGAACAGCTGAAAAGTTACTGCGGTAGCAATTTCGCTCCAACTCCTCCTCTTGTCATTTCTATATTCTTTGCATGTTGAATAAATATTAATGTTGTTTCCACATGTCAGCTGTTTGGGATTCCCCTCTGTAATTTCCCCTCAAAAAGCACGGAGGAGAATCCGCGCTTTCTGATTGGCTACCTGTCACATACAACAGGCTGAGTTAACGCTTCCAGTCGGGGAAAACCCCTGATTTGGATCGGAGCGGCAACGACGATCTACCGTAACACACCACACAATCTTAGAAAGACCAACCTTCTAAGATTGTTGTAAGGGGAAAAATAGGAGCAAAAATCCTGTAGTGTGAACTATTGCATCAGGTAGTCGGATGTGCCCATTTTCTCTATTTAAATCTAATGATTACTGAAGGGCAATCTAGTATACAGACTTCATAATCTGTACTCTTTTGGTTGAATGCAGTATTTATTTCCACTTTGGCTTTATGTTTAGTTTTTTTTCCAAGTGCGTTTTTTGTTGATGGAGACTGAGAATCCATTTTATTTTTGTTTTTGGTTGTTTTGTTTATTTTGTTGATCAGTTCCAGTGTTAAGTGTTCTTTTGAAAATAAAGTGTATCTATCTTTGGCAAGAAATCACATGCATTATTACGTCATTTCCATTAAATCAGTGTAAAAAGGTCTTCAAACAATATTATCGTTTATCACAATAACTTTTGAGGCAATTAATCGTTCAGCAAAATTTGCTATCGTGACAGGCCTAATTGGAACTCAATTTGAATGGAGCTGCTGAAAGCGACCCGTCCTTTCAGAAATGTTTTAAAACAGTCAGTTTAAAACTGCATGATGCTAGATTTTATCCACTTGTGTCCATGAAAGTAATTGAATGGGTGAGTGAATACTTTTGGCAATATTTATATACCCCACAAGTCATAATTTTTATGTATACTCCTGATCATCTCTCTTCTCTCAATCCAGTCTCAGTATTATAGGAATTAATCCTGTAGTTTGTTGCACTCCTCCACTGAGGAGATAAGAAGAAGTAAAACATGTTTTTGAACAGTAAAACACCCTTGCAGTTTACTTTAAGGTTGTTATCAGTGAATATGCAAATATCATATGTATAAATTTATCCAAATTTATACAATTTGGATAAATCTTCATAGATTTATCCAATCTATGGTCGCTGTATTTCAGTGTTGTCAGATAATTCTGTAGTTGCTGATCCTCCTGTATATGAAGAACGTCAAAACTGCAAAAGCATCCAGGTGTGTGTTGATCAAATACAGTGGAGGAAAGTGAAAAAAGAAAAGGATTGTACTAAACAACATCGGATATCAGAGTACAAAAGCATAAAATATTATTTAGTAAAAGAAAACACAAACAAAACATTTGTGTTCATATTTGCCCTACTTTGTGATGTTTCATTTAAACTTACCATTTTATCAGATAATGTTCATGCTGCATAAATCCAATAAAAAGAAATAATAAAAAATAAACTCACACAAACATCTTATGTGAATTGTTTATCTTGGTAGTGGACGGATGATCATGTGGATGTGTTTTGCAGGCACATCTTACCAACCTCTAGATCGGGGGTCTCAAACTCCAGTCCTCGAGGGCCGCTTTCCTGCAACTTTTAGATGTGCCTCTGCTGCACCACACCTGAATAGAATAATTAGGTCATTAGCAAGGCTCTGGAGAACTGATCTACACAAGGAGGAGGTAATTAAGCCATTTTGATTCCAGCGTTTTGTACCTGTAGCACATCTAAAAACTGCAGGACAGTGGCCCTCGATGACTGGAGTTTGAGACCCCTGCTCTAGATATTCTAACTAGACCCAGAGACAGTGAGGAAGCCAGCTCTAACTCACAATCATAAATAAGACATTTGATAAATGTCTTGCTGTGTATTATAGCCAAAAATGTATTCTTATCTGTCCAAAGGTTTCTTGGTACTAACAAATGGAGAGATTTTTACTTGGTAATCGTTCCTTACAAAAAACATATTTTGAGTCTTTTTCTTCCTGTCATAAATTTGACCATTTAACACACTAGCTGAGGCCTAGAGTTTGATATTAAACCTTTGGATTATGAAATATCTCAAATGTTTTCCACTTGCACACAGAGTCACACTAATATGAAGCAGTCACTTTATTCTGGTTATTGCTGATATCTTTCCTTATTGGCATTATGTTAACACAGATCTTTATGAACTCATTTCTTCCTCATTTGCTTTACCAGGTAAAACATTAAAATGTAAATGAGAACCAGTTCTGACCTGACTTTGAAACCAGCAAGAGAATACATGTTTTTTACACATAAAGCTGAAACATGCACTGTCTAAAAAACTGAATCTGTTCTTCACTGTCTGATATGAAATCTTTAGGCCAGTCACCATCACCCATGTTATTTTCATTTACCAGTTGCCTAAGCAAAGAGAAAAAAAAATTCCCAAATACTTTATGTAACTTAAAACAACAAACAATTTGAAAAGAAATCCAGATTGTTTCAGTGAGTGAAATAAATCAAAAACCTAGTCAAATTACAATGAATAAACAATATTTTTGCCCATCCCCTCTTTGCTAGTTGACTTGATTCTCTTTTCCATAAAAGGTTGAAAATAGCTTCAAGCTTGTTTTCTACCACAATAATAACAATATTACAACATAATAACAATATTATAAATTAGCTCCCTATTACCAAAATTGACAAAAGCCCACATGTTCACCCTAGAGGCTAGAAAGAAATTTTGCATGAAAAGGCATACTGCCCAAAATATGGACATAAGAAAACTATTTGGTTAAAGAAGGCATTTAAGAATACTTATATTTCCTTTTTTCTGTGGAAAATATCATTTTTCTTTTATATTTAAGCAAAATGAAAAGTATTACTTAAAACATAAGATTTTCACCACATACAGCTAAAGAGAGAAACCCTCTGATCAGAGCAGAGGCCCTAAAAGCTCTTCAGATCAAACTCTCCTTTCATCTTTACTAACAATAATAATGGACAACTGAAACACATGGAAAACCCACCAGCTATACTTTGAAGTTAAGCTCAATTTTCCATGCATCTCTGCTATTAAAGAATTGGTGCTGCTGCCTAAATACACTGTCAAGACATATAAAGCAACATGCCTAACTCATAGTATATATCAGGTCGGCCTGAGAAGTCCGGCCTGAGAAGTGGGAGGTTGGCAGGTTTACGTTGTATGGGTGCTTTGCTGCAGGAGGGCCTGGTTTACTTCATTAAATACTAAAGCAATATTAAAGATATTCAACAGGAAGTTAAAACTTATTTTCTCTTTGAAAATCTACAATTTTTACATCATGAATTTGGTAAGAAAGTGACTTAACGAGATTAAAGTCAAGGTGTTTTAGAGTGGACGTCAGAAAGTCATGATTTCAGTCAGGGTTCCTGTGTGTGTGCGTGCATGTGTGGGGGTGTGTATGGGGATATGCGTGTGTGAGTGCAAGTGATGCATCTTTTCCAGTGAAGATCTTGGTGGAGAACCTGGGCAGCCAACACAGGTGGAGCTCATCAGCCTAATCAGAGTGCTAGGAATAAAAGAGCGGCAGAGCCTTCACTCAGTCCTGGATAATTAATGGTTACCTGTAGTTTCTCTGGCACCCTCTTGTAGTTACCTGTTACAAGCTTTTGACCATCTCCTGTGCATTTGCCATATTTTAATAGTAGTGATGGGCAAGTGAAGCCTCATGAAGCAATGAAGCTTTCCAACACTTTGCTTTGGAAAAAAGTTCATTACTCGATGCTTCATTCATCGCTCACTAGTGACATTGGCTGGTGAAAC
The DNA here is from genome assembly GCF_001444195.1 of Xiphophorus couchianus. NCBI lineage: Eukaryota > Metazoa > Chordata > Actinopteri > Cyprinodontiformes > Poeciliidae > Xiphophorus > Xiphophorus couchianus. The sequence goes on along the minus strand of NC_040248.1, from coordinate 23,257,682 downwards.
TGTAACAGCCTTATTACTCAGTTGGATCATACTTCCAAAAATTAGTAAATGCAATATTGTCACAAGGTTTTCATCAAACTCACGTTTAGTAAGAGGAGAATCATATTTAATTGTCATGTTTTAATTATTAAAATTATTTGCAGCCAATCTAATCCTTGACCATCAGTGGTGGTTGACAGGTATTTCTGTGTGCATAAAATACAAAGAAAGAACCACAGACAACGTTTGAGTTTTCAACCAAGCTTTTGCAAAAGGAGAAGACACAGCGAACTGCTCCTCTGAACAGCTCACCATGTGTTCTGAAGCTCTGCAGTAGAACTTGTCTTTTATTAACACAAAACAAAAGAAAGGGGGCTGGTGCTGATAAGATCAGCAGTCACTCAGGAACTAACGCATAACAAAAGGTAGATTTACGACTGAAGAATTGCTACTTAGGAGGCACAGAGTATAAACAAACACAGGTTTATGTCTAGGGAAAACTCATCAGAAGACCATCTTCAAAGAACTAGTTTTAAGGGTTAAAGAAAGGTTAGCTCTGTCTCACACTGTTAGGTCTAAATACCTATTAAACAAAACACAGGAAAGACAAGAGAGTTAAATTCGTTTTGTACTCGCGAGGAGAGCAGACAGAGAGATGCTTTCAGTTACAAATCTCCAACCGCTCTGAAAACACATCTCTCGCTCCTCTGTTTTATTACTTTCAGAGTCCCTATCACAGAGAGCACTGCAACTTTAAAGGGTGGGGTCAAAGCATTTTAGTTGCAGTGCTAAATGACAATCACTAACTAAACACATGTTATCTATAATCTAATTCCTTCTTGCTCCGGTCAAGTAACAGACAAGCCGGCGTCGAGTAAGACAAGTTGTATATCACACAGAAGAGCAAAGTTTATTGCCGGCCATAAACTCTGCCAAAAAAGTTGTCTCCGCTATCTCCCAGGACGGCTTCTTCCAAGGAGGTCACAGGAAAGAATCATAATTATTCAACACACAGAGACATTACTTAGAATAGAAGAAAAGAGAAAAAGCATATAATTAAACATTATCTAAATGTTACTACAAAGCTACATGATACAACGAATATTTGATAATTACTAAAAATACAATTTATCCAACAGTTCCCTCCTGTTTATCGAATATTCCGTTCCATGCCCCTTATCCCTCTAAAAACAGTCACTTCAAATGATTTACAGCTGGGAGTTCATGTTTTGGAAAGCAAACATGTATACACTCAGAGGTCACACCCAGTCCAAAAGCCAGGATCTGGATACCTGTCAAAAGAATCCTCATCAGAGTATTCTTTGTCAACATTAGGTTTTTTTTTCTTTAATAAAGGATACATCTGTGCCATCTGGTCCTCCATGGGTGAAATCGCTGTGGTAATGAGACGGTTAAACAAAGAACGCAGGCACGGAACAAAACAACATCCACACAAAGTCAAAATTGCAGCAAAAACCGCAATTGATACTAAGACAGAGGACACAAGGTTTCTATACTTCCCAAAGGCATCCATCCATGCATCCCACATGGAAGTATCCACTCCAGAGTGTTCCTTCATTTTTCCATTAAGAGTACGAAGCCCTGTAATGGCCTTCGTCAAGCTCCCATCAGCCGCTGTATTATTTTGGTAAAAATGTGCAACATCTTTCTCCAAAAATCATGCACACCCCTCCTTTCTCAGCCAGCAGCATATCAAGAGCTATGCGGTTCTGAAAAGCCATCAGTGAAGTTGCAGCCCGCTGTTCATGGACTGCCTCGAAACCAGCCTGTGTCCAGTTGCCCAGTCTTTGTACATTGTAATGGATGTAATTTATTCTGTCTACGTTTTTGTTTATCGTGCACCACCAACAAATTGTAGATTTAAAACCAGCCCCAACCTGATCAACTAATTTATATTCATCAGGCACTCCACGAGGGACTCCGATGGCATCGATGTATGTCGGATCAGTATCTGTATTTTTCCATGTCACTTCACGTTCCTGTAAGTGTTGCCTCTTCTGAAACAAAACACTAGACAAAGAGAGTATTAGATCTTCAGCAGATGTAGGATAGACAGATACAGGTAATAACAGAGAAACTAAAGCACAAAACCCTGTTACTTTTCGAGGTAATCTATCAAAAAGTCTGTCATCACCACACCACCACCATACATCTGCACGAGAAATAGGGTTAAAGTCATTGTTTACAGTGATTACAGTAGTACACATAGTTTTAGTAAGATTCCCTATTCTTTTCCCAGTTCCCTTTATAATTACACATGTGAAGTTAACTGGAGCTATTTTCTTAGAAAATAAAGGTTTCTTTTCATCTGCTGCAGCAAGGGGAAATATTGCATCATTATCACTATAAATTTGTCTATTAATCTCAAATTACTTTTATGTGTAGCATAGATCAGACATGTTCTTCAAAAGTTTTGTTTAAATAATATAAGTGGATAAACCCATAACATATACTCCCCCCTGATGATGCATTATTTCATCGTGCTCTTATGATTTACAAATAATTCAGTTTAAAACGTCTCAAGAATTTTAACTAATATTTGACAAAGCATGTTTACCAATTAAGACTCTGTGAAGGTTTTGCATAAACCAGCCAGAGAGACGTTGAAGAAAATTCAAAATATAGTTAATAAAGAAAATCCAAAAATAATAAATTAGGCCCATACTGAAATCAACATAACAAAAACACAATACAGGTAGTAACAGAACGACTCAAACACAAACTGACCTAACAAGACATGAGGGGAAATTAGATAATGGCTGATCAGACCATTAACACACACTAAGGGGTAATTAAACACACAAAACCCTAACAAATACTGGTCAGAATATTACTAAATCTACAAACGAAAGAAATTAATTAGTAATATTTAACGAAATAAAAGCACTGATACTTAAAGTTAACTAAATGGGTGCACAACAAACAGCCAACTAAAGAATCAGATCACAAAACAAATCCTTAAACCCCCCTTCACCTCTCAGAGGGACCATCTTTATGGCAGGAAAGAGAGCCAATAAGGATTTGCAGGAGGAACTCCCAATTCTTTTACTACTTTATTTGGCACTTGAATCATCAGATATGTTTTAGTTTCTTCTAATTTTAATTTGAACTTAAAAAACCTTTTTTTTCGTTCCACTACTAAAATTGTAACTAATATTTTGTCAGGAGGCACTTTAAATGATGGGAGAGAAAGTGATCTGCATCACACCTTCCCGTTCTGTCTTGCTGAGCTACTACAAGTGGGGGTTGCTTCGCACTTAAAAATAGTGGTATGCAAAGAGGCTTCACATGTTAATTAGTTGAATCTAGTGGGATAGAAGTTACAGCCCCGCTCTGTGGCTCCCCTGCTGAGCTGCTGCAAGGGGGGCTACAAGTGCCCCTGATCTACATTATTCTCTACAATAGTTCCACCAGATCCTCTCTCATTAACCCAGACGTTATTTCTAACTTAATGTTTTCCTTCAACAACAAATTTGTACATTTTAGCAAACTTTGCAAACTTGTTCAGCTCCTAAAAACACTGCAGGGTTGTGGACAATCTTCACCAGTTTCAAACGACCAAACCTCTATTCAGTTTAGCCCCCTGTTTACCTGGGCTTTCCACTGCAGGTCAGTGAGCGTCCCAAGCTTGTCTTCTTTTAGCTACTTTTAAAATGAAATGACCTTTTTACAATGTACTAAATGTACCCAAGTTGATCTCTCTGCTATTTTTTTTATAATTTGGTTTACAAAATGAGTTCCATTATCACTATATATTTTTTCAGGAATCCCATATCTAGGAATGATATCTTTACAAAGTGCTTTTGCTACTGTTAAGGCATCTGGATTTTTTGTAGGAAAGAGTTCAATCCATTTAGAGAAAGCATCAATTATTACTAAACAGTACTTTTTCCCTTCACTTTTATTTAATTCTATGAAATCCATATGTATTGTTTGAAATGAATATTGCGGATTAGGAAATCGCCCTCTGCGCGGTCTTAGATTTCCCTGAGAGTTGTGTTTAGCACAAATTAAACAAGCTCTACAAAAAAAAAATAAATCCATAAGTTTTGTAATATTGATGTATCTGTCTTACCATCCCCCCAGTTGAGACATGCAAAACCGCCATGGCTCAACATTACAGCCCACCTATACAAATTTTTCGGCAAGATAGGCTTATTTGAAGGTCACTTATAGATTTGATCTTCTATTTTTGCTCCATTTTTAATCCAAAGATCTTTTTCGTTTTCAGAACTTAATTGTTGCATGTCTTTTAGGATCTTACGTCATATGTTGAATTTTTTAACCATATGGAAGACCTTCATTTGCCCCTCCGCTGCTTTTCTTTTCCATCTCATCAGCGAAGGCGTTCCCTAGAGACACTGTATCTTTCCCTGTGGTGTGTGCAGCACATTTACAGATCGCCAGTTGTTTTGGTAGCTGCACAGCTGTCTGCATGAGTTGCTATAATAATGTGCTCATACAGGAGAGATGCCTTGCAGACGAAAAAAGTCATATTTGTTTGTCTAAAACCGCATGTGGCATTTTTAATGTTAACTGATAAAACAGTACAATAGGAGCACTAACTTCTACTGCCATAGAAGCAGCAATCACGGCTCTCACACAGTAAGGCAAGGCACACGCCACACTATTAAGTTTGGAAGAAAAATATGCTATTGGTCTCATTTTATCACCATGTTGTTAAACTAGTACCGAGGTCATATACTGACCTTTGCAATCCACCATCTGGAAAAAAGGTTTTTTATAGTCTAGTAAGGCGAGCGCAGCACTCGACACTAGAGCCTGCTTTATTTCACACAGTGCTTTTTCTGCTTCCTCTGTCCATTCCAAAGAGGAAGACATTTTTAGATCTTTTTCAGACATTAGTTTGCTTAAAAGAGCCACAATTTCTGGCTAATTAGGCACCCAGTTTCGACAATAATTAGTTAACCCTAGAAAAGACATCATCTGTTTTTTTGTTTGCGGTTTAGGTGCTTGGAGAATCGTTGTTTTTCTATCCTCCATTATGGTCCGCCCTCCTGCACTTAAATTATGACCCAAATATTTTACTTGTTCTTTACACAGTTGGAGTTTATTTTTATTGACCTTATGACCTTCCTCAGCTAGATGTTTTAGAAGTGCTAAAGTGTCTTGTTTACAGATTTCCATGTTAGGAGATGCTAATAAAACATCATCTACATACAACAAGACTTGGCTCCCTCCTGGGGGTTGAAAAGTTGACGTGCTTGCACTCATCACTTGAGAATAAATTGTAGGGCTCTCACAATAACCCTGGGGCAGCCTGGTGTATGTGTACCTGTTCCCTTCAAAAGTAAAAGCAAACCAAAATTGACTCTCCTTATCTACTGGTATTGAGAAAAAGGCATTACTAATACCTACGACCGTAAATACTTTTGCATCTGATCTAAGAGAGTTTAACAATGTATGTGGATCAGGTACACACGGCGCCCTTTGAATGACGGCATTGTTTACTGCTTGTAAATCTTGAACCATGCGCCATCCAACAGAAGGTGGTCGTTTTTTAACAGGAAAAATAGGAGTGTTACATGGAGAATTTTCACACTGCACTATGACTCCTGCCTCAATAAGGTCTTTAATTACTGGTTTTATACCCTCCTGTGCATCTGTTTTTAAAGGATATTGCTTAACCTTTGGTCTAAACTCTGTTTTGGGTCTAATTTGCACTGGCAAAGCTTCCTTCACAAGACCCACGTCTGTGGGTCCCTTTGACCATAATTTATCAGGAATGTCCTTTAAAAGAACTTCCTCTTCTTCTGTAAGTAACATTTGTCAGTTTTGTTTGGAGTGCAAATGTTGTCCCTTTTGCACCCATGTTGTCCAGAACAATGCTTTTCTAGTTAACCCAGTGGAAGCACTAGTTTCTATGTTTGAGGAAGTAGTTACCCAATCGGTAACTGCTTCTCCTTCCTCAACAAGATTACCTAATTGATTCCACTGCTCATTTCTTTGTTTAAACAGAGATACATGCGGGGAGGTCCACATTCTGTCTAAAGATTTTAAATCATCAGGAAGAGCAACAGCTGCAACGGCTGTGTGTTTTGTATCTGTATACAGATAGGTCACTGTGATTTTAGCTGGAGTGACCTTGTTGAGCCTGTCTTCATAATTCTTGTCAGGTCCAGCCGCATTCTTGAACCAAAGAGTTATGTGTAAATTGTCAGGAGGCATTTGATCCTGCGGGGCAGAGATGGCTTTACCTCCCTCAGTCAGGAGTGCCTGAACAAAGTTATGTGGGGGTCTGTCGGGCACATCTAATGTATCTGGGCAATGTCTGGCTATGTGTCCTTCCTTCCCACAACACCAACATCCTAAATCATTTTGTTTGAAATTATTTTGTCTGAAATTATTTTGTCTGTAGTTCCCTCTTCCCATTCTCCCTTTCTGTCCTCTGGGGTTTTGACCTCTACCCCTAAAGCTTCCTCTTCCTCTCCTTTCTAAATAAAATATTTGCTCCTTATCATGGAAAAAGGCTCCTGAAACCTTTTTCTTTTCTTTTGAGACCTTCTCTGCGTGTATAGCGTGGTTAATGTATTCATCTAAAATCCCAGTCCTCAATCCCATGTAATGTTGATGCATTCTCAGGCTGTATTCATCAAACGATTCTCCCTCCTCTTCTCTTTTTTGTGCTAATTCTAACCAAAAGTTTACATCCTCATACCCTTCTTTGCGCATTTTCTTTAAATTTGACTTTGTTTTTTGTTTTATTTTATCCTGCAGTACTGTTAGTGTTTGTGAGTTTAGACGGCCATCAAAGTTATAGTTTGTTATCCATTTATCTAAATGTTTAATTTTATGCGGATCCTGATTTTCAACATATTTCCCGTCATTTGTTTTTAAACTGTCTGTTGGCTTATTCTTACTTATATTTTTCCCCATTTTTTTTTTTAATAAAATTTGGCCCAGTTTGTCGACACCTAGGGAGTCCTAAAAACTGGGGTTCTGTTCAGTAGGCCAGCAATTGAAACAACCTGTTGAGGTAACCCACGCTTCAACTCTTTCGAGTGGGGGTTCTTACCTCTGCATCCTCAAGAGGTTTGCTGGTTACAATCCTACTGTTTTATATGAGGTAAAATACCAAGTGGTATTTACACCTCCAAGCACTCGCACAATCACACACTTGTTGCGGACTTTAAGCGCCTACTTCGCCGGACTCCGCCGTCCGTTCCAATTACAATTTCAGTGCCTGATTTAAATATCGTTTTTTATTGTTGCCATTTTATTATATATCGAATTGAGAATATTTTATTATCGTTTTTATCACCTAAAAAAAATTTTTTTTTTTTTTTTTTTATCGCCTAATTAATTAAATTTTACAGCAGGTTTGCACCAGGCTCCGTGCACCTGTTTCAACGAAATTTTGCGCAAGGACTTCGGACGCCCTTCACGGATTTTTGTGCTCTATATTTACCTGTTAGAGTCTAGAATTTACAGGGTTTTGTATTCGCGCAATGACCCCCAGTCATTCGCCACACTTTTAAACAAGAATTCACTCACCCCCGTTGTCTTTCCCTGGAGCACCGTCAACCGTCAGAACCCAGCAGGCAGGTCGAACCTCAGCCCTTGAACAGGATCTGATAAGCTTCCACTAGGAAACTTGCCGTGCGCACGGTCTGTACCGAAGTCGACCAAACCTGCAGGAATCCCTCTGGTGTATTGGCGACCGGCAATTGAAGGACCAAATAAATGTTAGGTCTAAATACCTATTAAACAAAACACAGGAAAGACAAGAGAGTTAAATTCTTTTTGTACTCGCGAGGAGAGCAGACAGAGAGATGCTTTCAGTTACAAATCTCCAACCGCTCTGAAAACACATCTCTCGCTCCTCTGTTTTATTACTTTCAGAGTCCCTATCACAGAGAGCACTGCAACTTTAAAGGGTGGGGTCAAAGCATTTTAGTTGCAGTGCTAAATGACAATCACTAACTAAACACATGTTATCTATAATCTAATTCCTTCTTGCTCCGGTCGAGTAACAGACAAGCCGGCGTCGAGTAAGACAAGTTGTATATCACACAGAAGAGCAAAGTTTATTGCCGGCCATAAACTGCCAAAAAAGTTGTCTCCGCTATCTCCCAGGACGGCTTCTTCCAAGGAGGTCACAGGAAAGAATCATAATTATTCAACACACAGAGACATTACTTAGAATAGAAGAAAAAGAGAAAAAGCATATAATTAAACATTATCTAAATGTTACTACAAAGCTACATGATACAACGAATATTTGATAATTACTAAAAATACAATTTATCCAACAGACACATATGTTCACTTTAACCAATAGATGACACTAGTAACACTACTAATGTTACAATGATAATAAAATTATTCTAACAGTGGTGTTGGGTTTTCATTTATGTCATGGACTTATTTGACAATGAAGATATGTGTTACTTTAATGTATTGAGAATTGAGTGACTGTTGCTGCAGACTCTGTATACTTTGAGCTTGAAACTTGCTTCCTTAAAGACAGAATTTGTTTAAAATCATCTCTTCCTTGGAGTTCTAGTTCTGGTTCTTAATATTAAGTTACACATATAGTTTGCCTCTTCCAATGGCTTTTAGTCTGCTTTTGATGTGTGATTCCGATGCATCTCCTGATCAAACAATAGAAAATTTAGAAATATCTGGATTTTAGGTTTAATTGTTTTTATTTAGGAATAGGACTTTTTCACTGTTTCAGGCTTTAGATGGTTTCTTCGTCGGCAGATGACCTCCCCCGCCTTGGAAAAAACTCATTCACATGGCACTGATGATGCAGGTGAACAGAGGAACTTCAGTGCCATACAGTACAAATGGGGATGCACATGTTTCTGTGTATGCCAATACTCCAATGGATCTTCATGTCTCCTTAGGTTCTTTTCAGCAAGGTATCGCTCCACTTCAACAATGGCATCTGCTGTGGCATTGGAGCTACGCCTCTTCTGGTCCACTGTAGTATCTAACAGAGACCACAGTTCACCTATAAATAAAAACAAAAGATCATTACAGATAATACACAACACCAAGAGCTGAAATACAGTAGTACAAATGTCACAAGAAAATTTCAAAATATATAAAAACTCAAGATCTGCTGGTGCCTTCTCCTGCATCTCCTGAATCCTGTAGCTGGACTCCTTCATTGCTTCCAATCAGTGCAGAACATTCTGCTTTCAGCCGCCGTACTGCCTCTTGTGCTTTGCTTTGACTAAGAAAACCAAGAGTTTTGAACCGAGGGTCCAGCAATGTGGCAATTGTCATGACACTTAATGATTCAATATTTGAGACTTGTTCTTTGACATGCCTCAATAGGTTTTCAGACAGAAGTCTTGCAACATCATTTTTGATATTTGCCATCTTTGTAAGCACTGCATGGTGCAGCATGTTCATTAAAGGTATAACCTTGGATATTGACACTCTTTTCTCTTCAGAGAGCTCTAAAGGTGCTTGGAAAAATGGGAACAACACGGGTAAGAATTCCTCAATTATCTCATAATCCTGAGAAGTCAAAGGGATTGTATCAGTTTTGAGTGTTGTGAGGGCTGCGGCCACAGGTTCTTTTTGTTGAAACAGACATTCCAACATAAGGTAAGTGCTGTTCCAGCGTGTGTCCACATTGATTATAAGCTTTTGTGATTGTCTTCCCATCTGTATTTAAGTCCCTTCTAGCTTTTCTTTACCTGTGGTGCTTGAGTGGAAATATGCCACAATTCTTTTAACCTTTGTGTGGATGTCACAGAGGGCAGGGATCTGGTCAAATGATTTTCGGACTAATAAATTCAGTCCACGAGCAATGCAGATGGAGTGCCTGATCTTTAATGCCTTAGCACATGCAATCATGTTAGCAGCTGCATCAGTCACCAAACCGTTCACCTTATCAGTAATTCCCCACTCCGCCATGTGATTATGCATGCCCCTTGCCAGATTGTCAGATGTGTGAGCGGAAGGGAAATGCTCCACTCCAATTACTACAATGCTCAGTTTGTCATTGGGATCAATGAAGTGGCATGTTATGGCCAGGTACGCCTCCATATTTATGGACGTCCACATATCTGCTGTCAGGCAGACGGCAGACACCTTTTGGATGTCTTCTTTGGCCTTTTCTTTTGTTTTGTAGAATTTCTCTTCCACCATCTTTTTTAATGCCTAAAATGAAAAGCAAAATTATTCATTTTAATAACTGAAATGATTTCAAATTACCACATTAGATGTTATTGTTCACACATATAAACCTTTCTAGTAGGAAGAACATAGGTTGGATCCAGCAAATGAATGAGCTCTCTGAAGCCCTCATCCTCCACTACTGAAAAAGGTTGGGAATCCTTTACAATCAGATTTACCACAGCCTCATCTAGCACCTGCTTCCTGGAACCTGTAAGACGCATAAATATAAAACAATTGAAATGACACAATAATATACTGATAGATATATAGAATAGAATATAATTCAACTTTATTGTCATTGCACTGTCACAAGTACAAGCAACGAGATGTAGTTTGCATCTATCCAGAAGTGCTCTACGAGATATAAATATTTATTTATAGATGTACAAGACTATGTATGTATGGACTATAAGGGGTTATAGCAAAGAGATATAGATATTGTGTATAAATATAAATATGGGAGCTATATGCACAGATTATAGAGAATATACAAAATATACAAGAATGTTAGGGAATGGATTATATATGTATATAAAATAATACAAGATAAATAATGGCAGATAAAATTTACAGGTTGTATGTGTGTGTGAAGAAAACAGTCCGTGATGTGTGCGTGTGTGAGGATAGTCCATGTGTTATTGTTGTATGAGAGGATAGGGGAGTACAATCCTTATACTGTAGTTTATGTTTTATGTCAGGAGGCATTCAAAAGCGTGACAGCTGTGGGGAAGAAGCTGTTCCGGTGCCTGGTGGTTCTGGTCCGCAGGCTTCTGTAACGCCTCCCAGAGGGCAGGAGGGAAAAGAGTGTGTGTGCTGGGTGAGTGGAGTCCTTTGTGATTTTCCCGGCCCTTTTCAAACACCGCTTCCTGTAGATGTCCTTGATGGCAGGGAGCGGTGCCCCGGCGATATACTGGCAGTTTTCACCACCCTCTGCAGCGCCTGCCGGTCGGAGACAGAGCAGTTCCCGTACCAAGCTGTAATACAGTTGGTGAGGATGCTCTCAATGGTGCAGTGGTAGAAGTTCGTGAGGATCTCTGAGGACAGGTGGTTCTTCCTCAGGGTCCTCATGAAGAAGAGGCGCTGATGTGCCTTCTTAATGAGTTTGGAGCTGCTGGTCGTCCAAGTCAGGTCCTCGGAGATGTGGACTCCCAGGAACCTAAAGGTGTCCACACGCTCCACCACTGTCCCCTTAATGTGGATGGGTGGATGTAGGTCAGCGTTCCTCCTGAAGTCCACGATAAGCTCCTTGGTCTTGGAACAGCAGTCTGGCGTAAGTGTTCTTACTGTCCAGGTGAGAAAGGACAGAGTGCAGCGCTATAGAGACTGCATCCTCTGTGCTCCTGTTCTGCCTGTATGCAAATTGGTGGGGGTCTAGTGTGGGGGGGAGACAGGATCTGAGGTGTGCTAGGACCAGCCGCTCCAAGCGCTTGGTAATGATGGGGGTAAGGGCTACCGGGCGGTAGTCATTGAGTCTGGTTGGGTTGGGATTCTTAGGGATTGGGACGATGGAGGAAGACTTGAAGCAGGTCGGTACCACAGCGCGGGCCAGGGACAGGTTGAAGATGTCCGTCAGCACTCCTGCCAGCTCCCCAGAGCACGTTCTGAGGACACGTCCAGCAGATCTTTGTTTATTTATGAAATAAATGAAAAAAATTTTGACCTATAACAGGAAAAAAATCATCATGATTTCATCACATACATTGAGAAAATACAGGCCGGGTGTCTTTTTCTGCCTGAATCAGGTGATTCCTAGAAAGTCATGAACACAATGGATCATATAAAAGAACTGTCCTGTTTTTAGTCCTGTTAACTTCCTGAACCACAGAGAAAGAAACCTCAGGAGACACGAGATCTCCTGAGGTGATTAAATGGTAAAATGGATGGATGGATGGATGGATGGATGGATATAGTTATATGAGAACAATGTCCAAAAGTCAAAATCTGCAGAAAATGCCTGAAAGTGAACATGGGGATGGTTAGAAGAGGCTTGGTGTGGAGTGGAGGTTTGGTTTCTGGTGCTAACAGATTTCCTGAGATGTGAGGCCCTGGAGAGGGCAGATGCTGTGGGTGAGGCACCAGAGGGAAGCCTGGCTTCCACAAGGAGGTTCTGCAGGGGGCCAGAGAGCAGGCAGGTGATGGTGATCGCTGGGGGTACAAGAAGAGACGGAAGCCCGTATATACCAGGGTGAAATCTGAGACGAAAGAGAAAGTGGAATTTCAAACAAGGGGACCAGAGGGAAATCCTACATGGGAGGTACATTTTACTGAGTACCAGAGGTGGCAGGAGTTCACATTTGACAGGGCTTCATTTAAAAACACATATGTTCAAAAATAAATCAAAATACAGTGATTTAAACATTAAGTTCTTTCGTATGAGACAACAGACTCTCACTCTATCCCTGAGGATGATGATGAGGTGAAGACTCGTCGCCACATTCACAGCCATTTGACAGGATCTGCAGCCAGCAGTGACAGCTGTAAACTGTTTACCACATAGGTGGAAATCTGCTGCTCAAAACAAACTCATAACCCACACACACGCATACATGCACCAATTCCAAAATGAGGACAGCATGATGCATGTTTTGGATCGCTTCTGGATTCTTTGTATTCTGCTGTAGATTCTATTTTTTCCTCCTAAGGTCAGTGTCTTCCTCCAGTTGTCGTCCACTTATGCATTTTCCTCAGACCCTCAAACCACATCCAAATGATGCAGTTGCATTCATCAGGAAGAACTGCTGCTGAGGACCACTCCATGAAATAACATTCAGTTCTTTGAGAGTCTGTGAGAAGTGTTTGGTTGTTACTCTGAATGACGAAGCCCTTTTATATACAAATACCATTGAACTGACTACATATGTTAATATGTAGTCAGTTCAATGGTGCTCAGTGTTGATTGGGAATCACTGCCATGCTCATGAAGATATCCAGGCATGAGTTTATGTTTTATATGTGTCAGTTGCTCTGGTGCTCTTTGACAACATAATCGATGAAACAATATTTCTTCTGACACAGCAGACACTGATGAGTCCAATTAGAAAAAGAGGAAACAGTTCAGCAGATACAGGCAAACATGACTGATCATTTAGATCACTGTAAAAAGAGAAACAGGCAGCTACACATCTTATTGATGTACAGAATTGTTTTGAAAACAAAAAAACATGGGTATAGAAAATGATTACCAAGCAGCTTTTCCTCATATTTAGTGTGTATCTTACAGTAAAGGCAAAAGTGAGTTTACATGATTTTATGTCACTGTAAAAACTGCTCTGGTCGGAGACCTGAGCAGTTTTCTCATCCTTAACACCACTTGTTTAAACATTTTCAGTGTAGGAATCATTCAGCAAATGAATTTTTCTGTTTATTTATTACAGGACTTCATCATTGTTCAGAAAATCGTCAGAAACTTGAAACAGGTCATCTTCAGTTGTCTCATATGATGCCTTTGCCAACTGATAGCTGATAACAGTTGTGTTAATTGTTTTAAACATCATTTTTCGTAGACAAGGAATAATGCAACCCGTAAAAAGGCAGAACAGAACTAAAACAACCAGAATAGGTGTCACAAGCTTTAACAGCAAATTCCACCATGGTCCAGATGTAAGCCATGAAAGCAAATCAAAAGAAGTTGAGCCGCGTGTTCCACTTTCTACATATTGTTTTAGATCTTCCAGCTCATATAGAGCATCAGAAATAGTTCCTCCAGTACCTGTTTCATCAGGTACAAAAGTACAGCACGTTGGGCCAATGATTTTACAGACCCCTCCCTGAGGGGCCGTGAGGAAATCCAGGACAACACGATTTTGCATAACCATGTTTCTCAGTTCAGTCAGTTCTTCCATGGTGCCATTGGCCAGCTGGTATGTGATGTTGATTAATCGCAGTAATCCGTACCTGTTTATCTCAACGTGGTCCCGAATCTCACCTATTCCAACCCATGGAAACAGGCTTTGCATAAATTTTTCTCCGCCGTTCCAAATCCTGAATTCCCATGGAACTCCAGTATGTGTTGTGAGGCCTCCCCATCTTTTGACCTCTGACATAACTGTTCGTTTGGAGCGGGTGTGTGAATCATCCTGTGCTTTCCTGATGAATGCAATCGGGTTGATCAAGGGAACCACAGCACACAGTCCTCCCCAATTTTTCGGCAAGAACATGTACGCTTCATTTCCACATATGAAGTACCAATCAGATAACATCCTTGAGCCATAATCTCCTGGCACTATGGCGCTGCACAGTGTTGTCTCTTGTCTCCTCTTTATCTTATGCGTGATGTTGAAACTCCTCTCCTGAAGCAAGTTGTCACAGTCTGGGTTTTCCTTCCAGCCTTTGCAGTGTGGAGCCATCCTTTGACCCCTGCAGGCTACGCAGGTGATGTAATCCTGTGTCGGTTCGCAGTAGGTGTAAACTCTGTTACACAAGTTCCAGGGCAATGTCCCTAGAAAAACATTTCCATTATTATAAACACAGTTCCCCAGAGATCCTGGTTTAGCTCCTGCTAACGAAATGATCTCTGGTATTTTCCATACAGTTTGTTGAGATGACGAAAAAGGAAGTACATCCTCTGCAAGTGAACAATTCAAAGACTGAAACAGTCCTTGCACAGCCTCACCCATCCGGAGGTCAGCTGAATAATCCTTCTCACATGGTCTGTCTCCCCTTAGGGGCGGGACGCGCCGTGGTCTGGTGCTTAGAACATAGAGACACATCTGTTTGTCGTCTGTAATGTTACCTGGTCGGAGACCTGAGTTGTGTATGGAAACCGGCAGCTGCGCACATACGTAGCAGTTCACAGCATGTCCTTCATAAGCAGTTCTATTCATCAGTTTCCACCACAGGTTGGTGCTGTAGTCGTGTGGGTGGAACTCAGGCTCACTTCCTTCTCCAAACATCAAACATACAGCAGTCACAGCACAGTAGAAGATCCATCTTGCATATGGAGTCCCCATTACTGCTCGGCGTGTAGAGATGTCAGAACCCCCAAACTAAAAGAGTGAGAATCTTAGCAGTTCTTCGCTGGGTTTGAGACAAAATAATACTAAAAATTAGAATGCCTGTGTAGCCCAGAGGCTAAAAGCCCACCTTCCTCTCTACTCCGAATTAGGGGTCCAACACTCTCTGCCGCTTACAGTGACTAAGATGTATCCAGCTGGGTCTTTCAGCGATCTTTACAGCTGTTGGTGTGGTCATCAGCACTCGGAACGGTCCTTCCCAACGTGGACTCGTCCAGTTCTTTCGTTTGATGACTTTTATGTAGACCCAGTCACCTGGCTCAAGTGGAATGGCTTCCTGTATAGGAGGACAATCAGAAGGCAGTAAATTCGCACTGGACACTTCCTTCAGTTTAAGAGTCCTGATCATATAATCTGCTAATGTCTGTTCTTCATCAGCTTTTTGTATGTCTGGAGCAAACAGAGGCAATCTGTAAGCTCTCCCATGAATTATTTCAAAAGGTGTTAGACCATCAGCTGTTGATGTGATTCTCATATAGAGCTTCACCAAGTCTAAACATTCTGGCCAGGATCGGCCAGTGTCTGCCATGCACTTTCTTAATCTACTTTTCACAGTAGCATTTGTTCTTTCCACCAGCCCTGCACTCTGTGGCCGATAGGCACAGTGATTCTTTAATGTCATTCCCAAGTGTGTAGCCATGTTTTGTATCACTCGGTTTACAAAATGTGGTCCATTGTCACTATACACAGTCTGTGGGATGCCATGTGTTGGGATGATAGTTTTACAAATAGCCTTAGCTACTGTCAAAGCATCTGCATGCTTTGCTGGAACTATTTCAACCCATTTAGAAAAAGCATCAATCATCACCAGACAATATTTATATGGCCCACTTTGTGAAAGTTCAATAAAATCCATGTGCATAGTTTGAAAGGGATAAGATTATTTTGGGAACCTGCCTCGTTTTGGCCTTATGTTTCCCTGAGGATTGTATTTCACACAGACTGGACATGCAGTACAAAAAGATTTTAAGTAAGAATTTAAACCATACGTTGTGACAACCATACGTTGTGAAATGCTGTTGTATTATGGTTTCCATCCCCCCAGTTGACACATGGCAGCGCCCATGTGACACAATTGCTGCTGCTTTAAATAAAGACTTAGGAAGCACTGGTTTGTCATTAACCTCAAAAATGTTCCGGACATTCATTTTTGCACCTTTAGTTATCCACAGCCTTTTCTCAGCCTGTGGTGCATTGTCCTGCATGTCTTTTAGTACTGTTTTATCTATCATTTGTTGTTCCCCTTCAGTCTGTGCTGAGAATATACCTTTCCCATGCTTCCCTGCTGCAGCTTCTTTAGCGATTTTATCAGCTAGTCTGTTTCCATTTCAAACTTCATCTTTGCTTTTTGTGTGAGCTGCGCATTTACATACAGCTAGTTTAGTTGGGAGTTGTATTGCTTGTAAAAGATATTTAAGCAAAGATGCATGTGTTATTGGTCTCCCAGTAGAGGTTGTCATTCCTCTACGCTCCCATTGTTTCGCAAAATAAAACAGTGTAGAGAAAACATACTGGCTATCTGTATACACTGTCAGGTGCTTGTCCTTAGCCAGTTCGCATGCCCTAGTCAAAGCAATCAATTCTGCTGCTTGTGCAGAATGAGTGCTAGAAATTCTCTCTGCTTCTATTATTTTGTTCGGCAAAGCAACAACAGAATAACCTGTCTGGTTTTTACCCATAGGGTCCTTTGAACATGGCCCATCAACAAACCAGACTTCTCCTATTGCTAATGGGGTGTCCTGTAGGTCTGGCCTAGGAAGCTGCAAATGCTCTGTAGCTTCTAGGCAGCTGTGCGGCGTTCCATCACATGGTAGTGGAAGCAAGGTAGCTGGATTCAGGATCGTACACCGTTTTATTACAATGTGTGGTTGTGACAAAAGTGTCGCCGTGTACGAAAGGTGTCGTGCTGGTGAGAGCAAATTCATTTTGCTCTGCAAAAGTAGAACATCTACAGCATGTGGAACTAACAGCTCCATTTTGTGAAACAAAACTATGTCAGCCGACATGTTTACAGCTAACGCCGCAGCACAAATTGCTTGCACACAGCCTGGCAGAGACTGTGCTACTGGATCCAGCCTTTTTGAGTAGAAAGCCAATGGTTTTAGCTTATCACCATGATTCTGTAGTAACACGGAAGTCATAAATCCATTCCTGCAGTCTACAGTTTGAACAAAAGTTTTTTCATAGTTTGGAAGAATCAAAGTTGTTGCCTGCATTAATGCTTGTTTAAGTTCAGCAAATCTTTTTTCAGCTTCAGGATTCCAAGTTATTTTGTCAGTCATGGCCATTGGGGTGCCATGAATCAAATCCTGTAAAGCCTGTGTTTTTTCAGCATAGTGTGGAATCCAGGCTCTGCAGTAATTGCAAAGTCCGAGAAATGACATCATTTGCTTCTTAATTTCTGGTTTAGGAGCTTCAGAAACTGTCTCTTTTCTCGCTTTTTGTATCTGCTTCCCCTCAGCAGAAAGTGTGTGTCCCAAATAATTTACTTCTGCTCTGACCCACTGTAGCTTATCCTTGTTTACTTTGTTCCCTGTCTGACAGAGATGGTGCAGCAGAGCGAGTGAATCTGCTCTGCATGCTTCCTCGCTTTCAGATGCTATTAACAGGTCATCAACATAAATCAAAAGTTGACTTTTTTCCGATATTTGAAAATCAGACAAGCAGGCCATAATTGCTTCGCAAAATATGCTTGGACTGTCCGCAAAACCTTGGGGTAATCTAGTATAAGTATACCCCTGACCTCTGTAGGTAAATGCGAACCAAAACTGGGAGTCAGGATGAATGGGTACAGAGAAAAAAGCATTGCTGAGGTCAATTACTGTGAAGAATTTATTGCTTGGTCTTAGCGAGTTTAACAACGTGTGTGGGTCTGGGACATTTGGTGCTCTCGTTTGTACTGCTTCATTGACTGATCGTAAATCTTGAATCATGCGCCAGTCTTTTTTGTTTGCCTTTTGAACAGGAAAAATAGGTGTGTTACAAGGAGAATCTGAACACTTTTTAATGATTCCTCCTTTTAACAAACCTTCGATTACTGGTTCAATCCCATCCAGTGCTTCCGTCTTTATAGGGTACTGTCTTACTCTAGGTCTCCAACTAGATTTTGCTTTAATTTGCACTGGAGGAATTGAACCAAGTAACCCAACATCAGAGGGACCTTTTGTCCACATGTGTTCTGGAAGCTTAGCTAATTCAGCTTCTTCTTTTTCTGTCAGAAATATGTTCATGTGTCACTCAAATGCATGAACTTGAGCTGTCCCTGTAACAACTTCACAAAGTGATTGTTTCCAGACATCACAGCTAGGACTGTAGCTCCAGCCATCTTCACCTTCTTTGAAATCAGTGGCTTCAACAGCCATTTTGGTTCTGTTACCCACATCTGCCCATGTATTATTATGCGGCTTATAAAGTGAAATGTATGGGTTTGCAGGTAATTTATACAGCTTTGTTTGACTAGTCGGAAGGAGCACAGTCACAGCTGCATAAGACCTCCGGTCTGTGAACATTTCAGTCACAGCAAGTGTCACAGGATTTGTTTCTAAAAACGTTTGCACATAATCATCCCGTGGATCATTTAGGATGTTCATTTTTACATGCAACTGATTATAGTTCATTTCTGTTTCAGGTGAGTCCAGCTGTCCTCGAGCTTCTCTAAGAAGCTTTCCTGGGACATGAGGATTGTCAGCTGGCTTTAGATCATATGAACAGTAGATTTTTTTCATCCTTGTGAACTGTGTACAGATCAGAATGTTTTAGTCTGACAGCTCTCATGCCATCTTGTACAGGGACTACTGCTATCCCTAATTTTGTCATTAGGTCTCTACCTAATAGATTTGTCGGACATTTAAGTGACATTACAACAGAAGCTTTTATTTTAATTCCTGTCTCAGCATCTTTAAAAGATGTGCCTTTTGACATATGTTCTCTATGTGTTTGTCCATCGGCAGATTTCACCCAAATGGACTCATTTGTGGGGTTTACACCTCCTATTTTAGTTTTTAAAACTGTTTTGCATGCGCCGGTGTCACATAAAAATTCAACTTTTTCCCCGCAAACAATCAGTGTGATATAAGGTTTTTCTTTTAATGCATTTAACATATCCCAAGCTACACATACATCCACTATTTCATCAATTTGATCTGGTGTTAAGTTTTGTTTGGTTGTGGAAAAGTCTAGTCATGCTGAGGAGTTATACTTTTGTTTTTTCTCCCATCTGCCACCCTTCCGGTGATTTATTTTGTTTTCTGGGCAATGTCTTGCCCAGTGGCCAGGATGACCACAAGTCCAACATCCATCTGGACGTTGTGGTTTTTGAGGGGTATAGTTTCGGGGTGGCTGCTCATAGCGACCTCCTCTGCTGCTGTTTTTCCCTCGGCCTCTTGAGGAGCCGCGGAAAAAGACAGAGGTGTCTACTTCTCCAAAATCCTCCAGATGAAAAACATCTGATCCTGTTTTTGGTTTTTTAACTACTTTTTCTGCATGACGTGCCCATGTCATCAGCTGTGGGACTGAGGCAGCATCATATTCAACTAGGTGTTTTTTAATCCAGCCCTCAATTTCAGGGCGGAAACTTGACATTAAAGCGTTTTTTAACTGTTGTTGATATACACCCTCTGCTCCTGCGTCATAAGTGATCCCACTGTGAACTTTGAACTCCTTCTCAAACCTGTCAAGAAAACTGGTATGGGGTTTGAGATCTATCCAGGTACACGCAGAAAAAGGTGCATGAAGGCCTGAAAGAAATAAAGCAATCTTGTGTTTTGATTTATAATGATTAAGTTGGACATGTATGAGTACAATTGGTAAAATGACTGTGTATAAGTAATCACTGAATGATTCTGAAATGTACGAATAATGATCTGTAATAATAACAACAATGAAATGATTATGTTTGATGATTTATAATAAGGGAAAGAAATGATTAATGCTTAATGAAAATCTGCAAATAGTTTATAATATTTGACTGTGTTTAATAATTAATCAGAGAAAAGGGTGAGTGAAAAGAGAAGGGGACTTGTGAGTTCCTGCTGTCACAAGCAGTTCTGAACAGATGGCCAGACGCACAGGATGGGTGGGACGGTATGGTTGGCTAAGATCAACACGCTGAGGGAAGGACGGGACTTTCCACCTCAGTCAGCAGACAGGAGGGGCCGACGGGGGTTTCTGCGAGGAAACCACGTAAACTAAAACTCCCCATACACATGCATGGCAGAGAAACGTATAAAAGCAGACGGAAAAGGAGAAGTTCTTGTTCTTTGTCTGCGGCGCTGAAGGAGTCGAAACGGGGAAGCAGAGGAAACAGCAACGGACCGCACCCTGGAACCACGGGAGACTTGATACTCAGCGCCGCCAAGGAGGGACAAGTTCCGGACGCCCAAGCCCGAGTTCCTGATTCGGCCATCGGTCTTGCCTCCACCCCGAATATATTGCAACAGACTTGGAGAAGAGACAAAGTTCCCGGAGGGATAAAGAGCTGGGTTTTTAAAAGATTTAAACCCGTTCCACTTTGCTACTATTCTAAGGAGGATTTTTCCGCACAAGGATAAAAACTCTGACCAAGGAATCTGGATGCCTCAGCTGCCAAGATTCACCATCAACAGGGTGTGAGTTGCCTCTGCTCCATAAAACTCCATCTCAGAAACAGTGACATAGGTTAGGGAAAGGAGACAGCATGGTATGGTTATACATGTGGATCTTATTATACTGCTCTCGAATTATATACAATTGATTATTGATTTGTATGTCACATATCCCTGCTTACGCTTGCTTAATAAATTCATACTCTGAAATTCTAATGAGGTTGGTGGACATTGGGATTAATTGAGTCGTTTAATCATTTTTCAGTTCTTTTGATAAAGGTAAAACTAATGTACATGGTTCTAGTAAAGAGGAGGCTTCATAATTTCCTTTGGTGAGAGTAAAATAATGACCCAGGGACTTACATCCAAGTCACTAAACTTAATCTAGCCGGTTCCAAGAGCAAGTTATATTTTTAGAAAGCGAGCCACCGTTAACAGAAGTGGTTATTGGAATTAGGCAGCTGTGAGGGCTACTCAGCTGATTGTTCCTTAACTGAAAAGGGTCGTAGCTTCTGGATTGAAGGTAGTTAGAGCTAGACAAATCGCTTTCGACACCAGTTTGAATAGATTATCTCTTATAGATCTCGTTTAGGGTAATACCCAGGTCGTAGAGATTTTCCGGACCTGTTAGACAGAGAACTGGTCAGTAGTCAGCCCCGGAGGGTTGTGATGAAGTGGGCGGGGCTAGCTATTGCAGGATAACGGACAAACCGCAGACGAAAATCGTCTACGTCTTCTCCAACTTTTTGTTTAATTCCTGACAAATGACTATAATTCGCCCTTTTACGGAAATTTACTCTAACTCTCTCACACAATGGGTCCCATTGTGCTTTAAATGCATCAGAGAGAGCAGGGTTAGCTCCTGGAGGGTATGAAATTGGAACTAACATATTATTATTATTAGTTTCTTTCCCTGTATAATTTCCCCTCACTTTTGCCCAATCTTTTCCTAATGAGGACATGGCTTCTTCTCCTGCTTCCACTCCATTTAGTCTATATGAATGGATTAATCCAGTCATATCTTCTACCCACTTATCGGAGTCCTCTGATGCAGGTGTTATTCCTTCTACCGCCTTTCTGGCCTCTTTCAAGGTCCAGGGTCTAAAAACATAAATATGTGGCGACTGGGCATCTCTAGGATTAGGATTTGGGACCTGGATCATTGGATATTGTTCTGCCCCTTCAGAACTGTACATAACTCGAGGAGTTCTGTACTTTCTCAGATCATATGAATGTCCCAGACCACTTGGACCTGCACTTTCTTCATTATATAATGGGGGTGGAGAGACTGGAAGAGGAGGGTAAATTTTGGTAGGTGTGAGAACTGACACTGGGTCTGTGGTCAGTTTGATACTTGGGGCTCGTGCTGGAGTGAGAGTTGGAGGAGCTGAGGGTGGTGGGGGCTGCATATTTGGAGGAGGGGTTTGAACTGCACTAAATATGGGCTCATTATCTTCTGGTCTTACAAATAAGATAGTGGCTTCCTCACTGGTATTAAAAGGTGCACTCGGCTGTCTATCCACCGAGCTTGGTGGCTCTGAGACAAGGGCAGACGAATCTGTCGCAGCGGTTGGGGGAGGAGCAGTCGGCCGTACCTGCTCTCCCCGTCCCACCGAGGCATTCCGCCTGTCATTATCTTCTGGCCTTTTTTCTTTAACCTTTTTAATTTGTTCTTTCCGGTCTATGGCTGCTTTTAACCATAATTTGGCACACTTTAGTTCATCTTCCTTTCTAACTTTTTTTATCCCCTTTTTTCTTGCTACACTACTCTCCAAAATTCCCACAATTGCTTGCCATTGATCAATTTTTAGCTTCCCATCTATTTTATATTTCTTTTTCCATTTTTTTATATGTACAATGCTGCCAGGAAATCTGGACATCATGTACTTTTCATCCCCTTCGGGGCCCTCAATAAGTGAGGAATTACAGGAATTTGTGTTTCCCATTGTTTAAATCTCTTGCTTAAAAATACTAGTATCGCGTGCTCTCTCAGAGAAAGTGCTGTAAGTCAGCGCTCAGTGCCTCCTGAAGAACAGGCTTCTACTTGGAGCCGAGCTCCAAGCGGTTCTTCACTTTGGATTCTAATTCCGAAGGCAGAGAGTTTTACTCCCAGAGAGAGAAACACCATTCACTCCTTCATGCACAAACAGCAACAAAACAGCAAACAAAACCAGTAGCAGCACAGCAAATAACAAACTTTCTATCTAAGTGAGGACTTTCCCTTAAGAGGCGTCCTCTAATTAAGGAATCTCTAAAAGCCTATCCTTTTGCCTTTAGTTGAAACTCTCTGTCAACTGGGACTCTAACCCTTCATTATTCTTTAGTCAAATTAAAATGTTAATATTTGACAAGGACTCAAACCTATATTTCTTTAGTCAAATTAATATTTGACAAGGACTCAAACCTGTATTTCTTTAGTCAAATTAATATTTGACAAGGACTCAAACCTATATGACTTAAAATTCACCTACGTTTCTGTAGTTTTCGGGTTGTCCAGTCGGATCTCGTCACTCCGCCGTTAGCAGACAAAGTCGGATACGTCGCTGGCCCAGCGAAGAATTTGCTTCCTGGGTTTTCCTTTCCAGGTCCAATTGACTCTGGCCGTGCACGGATTCAGCGCGTCTTCCTCTGCCTGACAGCGGGGGAGGTGAGAGATCCCGGGTTTCGGCACCAAATAATGATAGGTATTTTCCTTTCGAACCTAAATAAAAGAAAGAACCACAGACAACGTATATGAATTTCAACGTGGAGCTTTTGCAAAAGGGAAGGCTCTGAGAACTCTTCCTCCGAAGAATCCACAGAGCATTCTGGGCTGCCCTTACAACGGCTCCTGTTTTTATTGTCTAAGAAGGACAGGCAAGGGGGCAGTCAGGAAAAACAACAGAGGTCGTAAAGCTTCTAACCCAAACATCTAACAACCCAGGTCCAGATGTGATATCTGATCAAAGGTCTGAGCCCGGTTCAAATCTCGGTCAATACTGTCAAGAAAACAAAATACGACTGCTCACAGGTGGTTACTAAATTAGGAGGTGTTCTTGCAAAAGGGTTTAAAGTCTGAGAAACTCAGTGTTATCTATTTCTCGTAAAGTTGAACAGACAGTAGTGACCTCCAGGTCATTTAAAGAAGAGAACACTTTAAACAGAAAATCACAAAGATCTATAGACTTAATGTGAACTAGAGTAAGAAAATAAAATGATAATATCAAAAAATCTCTAACACCCTCAGATGGAACAAAGCCTCCAGCGCCCTCTGGTGGATGAACAGCTCCAGATCCCAACAAATATTTTTGTCATACATTTCAGAGAATGAAACTCATCCAGTAAAAAGTTTCATTACACATTGAATACACTGACTGAAATGTAAATATAGGTGAAGTGGAGGATAGCTGTGCCTCAACAGATGGAACAGTGTTCTCTGAAACTAGTCAGCAACCACTTCTGAGCCATGAGTATGTTAATGGCTGACAATCCATCATGACCAGCAAGCAGAACGTTTGATTCAGCAGAAACAGACACATTTCAGACTCTGCACCTAAAACTTTAGTTTACAGAGGATTTGCAACCATAGAAGAAATGTTGATCGGATTTTGTCAACCATGCAATATTGATTTATTTTAGAATAAATATTTGTGAATAGACAGAAACAACAAAGAACTCAGTGTCATGAAACGTGGTGTGTTGAGGTGGTGAGGCAGACGCTGTAGACCCAGGATGCGATAACAAATGATTTTAATGATGAATGTCCATAATAACACAGTCCAGCGGAAGCCAGGGCTCGACGCCGGTAGCAACCGTTAACACAAAGGACGAGATGACGGATTGGTGACACTAAATACACAGGAGGTAATTGGGGAACGAGAAACACCTGGGAGTAATCGAAGGGAGAACAGGACAACATGGAGACACAGAGACACAGAAAACTCAAAATAAACACACCAAAAAACACGGAACATGACACTCAGCATATTTACCAAATTTATTCCAAGTACACTTTAGATGAGACATTCATTCAACATTCTTGGACCATCAAAACCCCTTTTGATAACATTCTATGTAATTACATAAACCATTTACAGACAGATTTCAAATATATGTGTAAATGTATTTTTTAGTTGCCCTGCAGATAGTAAAGCACTGTGCTGCTAAACCTCACCCCTGCATTTAGCAGGCTAAACTTATCCCATTTTGAGTGAGTTAGAATTACTGAACATGTTTCGATTTGCTAAAAGCTAAAGTGAAAAAATTATGTGGAAATGATTGTATTACTTTCCTCAGATTCAGAAGTAAACACTAGGAGTACAATCCCTTCAAACGGTTTGGGTAAGCCAGATGGTGATGCCATAACTTTGTTAACATTTGATTGACTAATTCCTTTTTGATAAATTACGGCTTTTATTTAAAGTGTTTAAATAAAAGAAGCTGCCGGTGGTTTTTGCAGAAAAAAATTGAAGACGGATTACATGATGTTGACTGTGATGATGTGTGTGATTTCCCACATTTTGTTGTGTGAAATCATGAAAAAATTGAATCAATCAAGATGTCAGGAAGGGAAGTGTGAATATTCACAAACTTGGTTCATCCGTTGGTAAAATTTCCAGATACCTCAATGTGTCATGTTCATCTGTTCAAATTAAGACTGCCATTTCAGTAACCAGTCACATACAGGTCAGGAAATGATATGCAGATCAACCAGAGAGCAAAAGCAAAAGGCTTTTGACAATTTCATTTTTACCTTCACATTTACATGAATAAGGAATTAAAGCTGAACGTTTTAGCTGCAGCTGTACTTAGATATCAGAGATTTCTTCTGTCAGATCAGATCAGAGTTCTGTAACATACTGCTCCGGAGCTGAAATATCCTTTAATGGTCCATGGCTCACTTTATATATCAAACAATGAAATATAGTCATATATGACGTTATGTTTTTTGTTTCATTATCTTGTTCTGTGCCCCCATGAAAACATCACGGGCTCCACCCTGTTTGACCTGGTAAACGTGGACTAGAACCACCTCTACTCTGCATGAACACTTAAACAACTGTATTCATGAGTGGAGAGTACAGATAAGAAAACTTTGAACTGAACAATGCTATTTCTATGTGTGACTCCACACTTAACAGATTATGCACAAACATTTGCTCAGTTTTACCCATTCCTTGTAGTGATGGCCAAATGAAACTTTGTGAACCAATGAAGCATCCCAGCCCATTGCTTTGCCCAAAGGCTCATTACGCTGTGGTAATGCTGTTGAAACTGTGGCAGCCTTGTCACTCAGATGGACATACTTAAAAAAATTAGTAAAAGCAATATTGTCACAAAGTTTTTGTCAAACTCATGTTTAGTAAAAGGAGAGTCGATTAAATCCTATTTAACTAATTTTTTTAATCATTAAAATTATTTGTAGCCAATCCTGTTATATGTTGACTGTCAGTGGCTGTTTTCTTTTGTCATTGACTGATTTGACAATAGACATTTATTTTAGTGTATTCAAAGTGCAGTGCTTTTTGGGGCAGACAGTAATCTGAATTTTGATTTGCCTCCTGAAAAGCTAAAATTTTATTTTTCTTGGATTTGTAGTTGTCTCTCTTATCCCTTATATTTTTACTCATCAGGCCATAATTTTACTCTTCTAATAGCTTTAAGTCTGTTTCTACTGTGCAAGACTGATATCTTTGCAGAACAAAGAAATTGTGGAAATTTCAAGAAGGTGAGAATTTTGGAGGTGAAGGGATTAATTACTTTTTTTATTTAAGAATCTTGTGAGTGATCATCTCGAAGTATTCCCAGATGTCAGATTTTTTCTTCTTGCTGGCTCCATTTCAATCAAGTTTATTTGTGTAGCACATTTCAGCAGCAAGGCAGTTTCAGAGTGCTTTACATAATAAAAACACACAAATATAAAGTCATAAAATATACCATATACCATACTATGTTGGTCAAGGTTCCTTTTATTTCGGCCACTGCTGAAGACAAATACTCCTCTGATGACCGATCAAATACAATAACCAATGAAGCAGCACTGCTCATCAAGCTTTTATTTTGAAAACCGACAGGCAAACTGAAGCAGTCACGTGACCCATGCGAGGCATCGTTTGTTGCCAGTCATGTAGTTTTCAGCAAGACAACACAAGCATCGAAGTGAGGCTTCATCTGACAAGCCCAGTGTTTACTCGGTTCGCCTGGAAGCCTGGCTTCAGATGGCCCATCACTAGCTCCTTCACAGGCAACCACCTCACTTCTCAATGTTGAGCAGCTGTGCAGAGCCCAGAACAAAAGACTACATGCTAACCACTAAAAATACTCAATAAATACAGTTAAAACTTCTTAAGTGCAAATTGTTATTTATGTGCAAATCTATGCTGAAAGTGCAGTGCTAAATAAAGTGCTTGTTAATAAAATGCTAAAAGTGCTTTTAAAGTGCTTTACAGTGACTTCATAAATAGTCCCAGTAATGAAGATCTCTTCATTACTTTTTTATTATGTAAAGCACTTTGAAACTGCATTGTTGGTGAAGATCTCTTCATTACCATCTATTTGGGCACAGAAGGAAATTTTTGCCCCCTTTACATAAGTCCCAAATTGGGAATGTTGATCTATGCATCTCACTTTGCCTTAAACATGAATACACCTCCTTCAGCTTCACTTCCAATGGTCATTTATAGACATAGACTTCCATATTTTGTAGAATTAACATGCAGTTTCTATTTTATTTTTATGTATTATTTCCAACGTGTGTGTGTGTTTTCCATTTACCTGTCACATTGTTTCTGATACAATGAATCTCAGTGTTCTTCAACACAGAAGAAAACGTGTATGATCATTTTGTCAAGGATATGTAACAAAGTTGTATTGTGACTCTGAAAGGGTTAACCTTAAATCTTCCAACTGTAAAATAACTCCACTGATTCAGAGCTGCTGCTGACAGTTTCCATGTTTCTGTCTGATGACAATGTCAAACTTCCGTTAACATCCTTTGTATGGCTTTGGATGGAAGAACACAACTTCTCCCCACTGCATGCTTTGTTCTCCTAATGCGCACAAGTGTTTATTTTAGCATCTTTAAAACAGCTTTGCCACTTGGTAGCCATAACTCAACAAGCTCTTCTGGCAAGGCAGTGTGTGAGTAACACACCAACCAGATAAAACCAGGATAGATTTGACTGGATGGAAACGGAAGCCCACAGAAAGGAGGACACAGAGGGAACCAAGAGCAGAATGAAAAGAGAAGAGAGCCTGGGGTGAATATTGATGCATAATGTATTTTTCCTTTTCATCCTATGCATGCCTACAGCCCTGTTGGATGGTTTTTATGAAGTATAATCATTCGACATGTTAGATGATTTTACTAAAAAACTTGTTATATTATTTAGTTAAAAATCTGTTGTCTTTTTTGTTTTGTTTTCATTGTGCCACATGATCAAGCAAATTTTAATGTGAAACAGGTAGTCTTAATAAATATAACTGCAGTGAGTATTTTACTAAGGGAAAAAACTATTTTAAAATGATATGATGCAACATGAAATATAATTAAAGCAAAGATTAAATCATAAATTAACTGTGAATGATCGCATTTTTTGGTTCAATTTAACTAACAAGCTGCATGGTGATTTACTGATACATGAACTCAAGGCAGAGTCACTGCTTCTCCACACTGAAAGGACTCAGTTGAGGCAGTTCAGGTGTATGATCATGATGCTCCTTGGACTGCCTGCAGATAACTCACTAGAGGGATTCACTCACACAGAGGAAATTTCAAATCAGTTTGTTTTAGTTTACTCAGTTCACTTCAGATATTCAGATACAATTTCATTTCTTTGTCAATACAGAGAGTCACAAAGAGTAACTGGATGAGAAGCAAGGTACACCCTGTAGCTTGATAGTCCATGACAGGGTCAGTTCAGCTTAGCCTATTTCAATTCAATGTCTCCTAATTTCAGTTAGTTTATTTCAGCATAGTTTAGTGTGGTTTAAATTAACTTGTTTTTTTTCAATATAGTTCATTTAATACAATTCAGTGCATCTTAAGTTACCCATCCATTGGTTAGAGGCTGGTGCCTCCAGCATTCTTTGGGCGAGACCCTGGATAGCTTAGCACTCCATCACAGGAAAAGACAACAGCCATCCAAACACGCCAACTTGAGGGAACTTTGGACGAACCAGTTGATTTAACATGTTTGTTTTGGACTTCACAGGAAGTCAAGGCACCCAGACAGAACTCATGCATGCTTGATGAGAACATGCAACAAAATGAACAAGAATTTTAACCCATAACCTTCTTGCTTTAAGGCAGCAGTGCTAACAACGCCCCACCATGTAGCCTACATTACAAATGAATGCAATGCCATTCTAGTCTATTCAATGCAGATGTTTTCTTTGGGTTAAATTGAAAAAAGGGGCAAAAATAAACTAACTGTTAGCTAAAATAGCTGCCTTAGTGCACTGCAAAAACACAAAATCTTACCAAGTAGTTTTGGTCTATGTAGTTTCTAGTGCAAGTATCTTAGGACACCTGAAATAATACAAAACTAACTAATAAGTACATTTTCAGGAAGACATATGAGCTTGTTTCAAGTCAACAATTCCTTAATATAGATGAAAAAGTATTTGTTACATTAGCAGATTAATTTCACTTGTATCATGGAAAAATACCTTGTAGTACAATCATTTCTCCAATGGAAATACTTTTTCATCAATATTAAGAAATTGTTGACTTGAAACAAGCTCATATATCATCCTGAACATGTACTTGTTAGTTAGTTTTGTCTTGTTTCAAGTGAACTAAGATATTTGCACTGGAAACAAGACAAAAATACTTGGTAAGATTTTTTTATTTTTGCAGTGATAGTATGGCCTAGTCACATTAACTGTCAATATGAATTAAAACCTTAAGCTGCTTGTAATTTAGGTGAACCTGCCATTTCAAAATTTTAATTAAAAAAAGAGAAAACTTAAGATGTGCTAACTTCTGTATTTTAGAATAAAAGTTTGTGCTGGTACAATAAGATAAACTAAGACAGAACCCAAAATCAAAACAGAGTTCTACAGTATATTATAGACAATAAATATTCAGTCAAGATGTGCTTTGGTCTTCCAGTGTTTACGCAATGTGAAATGTAGAAAGCCCAGACAGCAAAGCAGGGAAGCTACATCTATACTGACTCCAACAGTATGAGGACATCAAACAGAAGGTGTCGCCTTCCAGCGCGGCTGCAGGTCTTTTGGTGAGAGCCGTTTCTACCTGTGACAGCCCTTGCTTAGAGCACTTGGCTGAATTTTAAATGGAGTTTAGCATTTGAAGGTACATGTCCATGCAGCACATTACTATGAGAGTATATATGATACAAAGTTCAGGAATTCAGAGAGTTTACTTGAAGAACTTGGACAAACAGAAATCTTAATAATCATAATCGTGTTTTTAACCATCTCAACTGACACAAAGAGAAGACTAACTGCTTGGCGAGGATATCTCCAGCACAACAAATGCTTAAGAATTAAATCTGATCAGTTTGTGGATAAAAATGGATTCCAACACTGCTGATCATCTCACACATTCTGTTAACCCTCCTACGTTTTAAAGTTGTTGTTTTTTTTCTTTAAATATTTGGAAGTATTTTTGCATGAAACTTTTTCTATTTGTCTTAATAGGTGCACTCTACATATAAATTGAGAATTTATTCATTTTACACATTTGTAACCCCCATGCATCTACTTTTTACATAGATACTGTTCTGGTCAATTTGACCAGGCAGTCAAGTTGAAGTGCAAAAAAAGATTAAGAAAATGTCCATTTCTATATGTTTCTTTGGAGCTATGAACCATATTTCACCACACACACACACAAACACCCCTACATGCGCACACAGACACAAACAAGCCCATTTTTTCACTACTCTCTTTACTTCACTAGGAAACTGCGAGAAAGCAGGTGTTCACACAACTTTTGACGGGAATATTTTCTGTTCCCGTGGATAAACTCCACCCACACTGAGTGACACTCAGCAGAAGTGGAGGAAAATATAAATAATATAATATAAATACTCTCTGCATGACTCATTTATCTTAATTTTAATCAGCGGGTCAATTTGACCCAGAACAGTATGTGTGTCTCAAGTTCAATTATAAAGATCACCCATTAAAAAAAAAAGTGTAATATAAAAAAATGACTAAAGATCAATTTCAAGGAAATTATTGTTTTTTTGTGTCTAGGTTTTTTTTCATTGTTTATGTCATTTGGACATAAAAAATGGAATTTACATTTTTTATGTCCAAATGAGTAAATGAGCAGGTTGTCATCATTGATCCTTCATTTCTGAGAAATAAAAAAACATCATTGTACAAATATTTATTGAAATGGTTAGTATTGGAGTTAATAATCAGATACAAAAATGTTTTAGAGGAATCTTTTGGTTTCTGACACTAT
The DNA here is from genome assembly GCF_001444195.1 of Xiphophorus couchianus. Classification (NCBI taxonomy): domain Eukaryota; kingdom Metazoa; phylum Chordata; class Actinopteri; order Cyprinodontiformes; family Poeciliidae; genus Xiphophorus; species Xiphophorus couchianus. Next base: position 23,226,507 of record NC_040248.1, on the reverse strand, counting down.
TGCATGATTAAACAGTCCCCGGGTCAAATTGACCCACGAACATTATTGCTGTACCCCAGAAATGAACATAACAGGAGGGTTAATTGTTAATAAAAACCTTGAAGTGTATTCTGACTCATATTTGATTCTGATTTATATTTGAATAATTACAGAAACATATCCTTTGTAAACTACAGAGACTAGTAGAACACAGGTGAAGTCCATGCTAAAGACAAATATATGAAACATGTTATATTAGCTTTACATTATCTCTGTTTTCAGCAAAACATTGCTGAATGCCGATTAACCTCATTGTGTTTACCTTTTAGTGTGAAAAACCTGTGTGGGCTTTAAGACATTTTATTTAAGTGGGCATAAATGCAGGAGGTCAGTCTAATGTATTAATTAAGAAAATTATATTTTCATATTAGAATTGTTAGAATTTTTATTTAATACCCACTTGATTTAATATGGTAACACACAGAATTTGCTTGTCATAAGTACCTGCATTTTTACACATGTTTACCTTTAGTATTGTCAAGATGCATGGAGCTGAATGACATCCTATCAGGTGTGGGATTCTGAAACTTTTGTGTCTAAACTAAAAATTCTCCAGAGGAGAAAAGGCAGTTCCAGGGGGATCTCATTTAGTCTTACCGAAAAGGTATTGATCTGCCTTATAAACTGAAAAACATGTAAAGTTTGCTCTACATACAAGATGTTTATAAAGGAATTGATTAAACTGAGAGAAAAGTAGATCAATAGTTCTTATCCTTAAGAGAAAAGTACTGCAAATTTAAGCTGTGTAGAGCAGATTCAAGCCCAAAAGACACTGGATTATCAGGGCACAATGAAAAGTCAGGAATTGTTAATAACATATACTGTACATATATGATATATGTATATATGTGTAATTGAACATAATTATGTTCAGGATACATAATTATCTGTTTTCATTCTATCTCTGCTAGCTAGTTGCTAAGCTAAAGGAAATTATATGTTAGGAAACACCCTTAAAGACTAAGTTACAGGATATGACAAACTAGACAACGCTCTCTTAGGGGCATACCTTAGAGAGAGACTACCAAAGGGATTAGGGATGCCATCTTCTCTTGCTAGCTCATAAAGGTGGTATGTGAAATGTACCAGCTGTATTTTGGTATTAATAAATGGAATTTATGAATTCAACTCACTGACTCTTCTTTGACCTCATACATCAAGAAGTCAGCATGGAGAATGGACGACTTCTCCATTCTCTTTCACTCTCTCTCTCCATGATCCATGATCTCTGCTGTGCAAAAAGACATTGCAGTTTTAGAGGCTTTGCAGCTCACAGAGAGGTTTCTTCCCTTCATGATCTGCCTTTTCTATGGTAACAGTGACAGCCGACACTGTATTTGATGCACGGAAGACCGGACTCACTTGTCACAAAGATCCCAAATATAACCTGAAGAAATCAGCATCTCCATTTCCCTGTTTGCCTCTGTCTCTGCAGCCCGTCTTCACCATTTTCATTCAGTCAGCTTGTAGCTCCTTCCAGGTTTGAAATTTACTTGTAACTTCAAAGACAACCATCCATTTTTTAAGAGTTTTGACAGATTCTCTTCTCTCATTGACAGTCAGCTGATATTACAAAGCGTACCTCACTGTAAACTGTTCCCTGATACTTAACTCTTGACTTTCTTCCATGCTTCAACTTTAAGCTGTAGATCTTCAGAAAGATGCAAGCAGATTATTATTGTTATTACTATGTCTATTCAACAATCAGAACTCACTTTATAATTTGTGTTGTTTACAAATCTTATAAAACTTATAAAATGTTATTATGATTATGCTCTTTAGCTATGAATCAAATCCCTACAAAGCAAATTCTGGTGGCCTGTAGGTTTAAAATGCATGTCTTGGCAAACAGGTTTTTTAATTAGCTCCCATGCTGAGCAGTAATGAAGGTCTTATTTCTATCTTTAAATAAAAACACACAAATGGAATCAGTTCCTTTACTAATAACTACTAATTTTGCCTCCAAGTAGTAGCAGTGGAGTGAGACTAACAAAAATATTTAAACCTCCCGCAAGGTTATTGCAGCACTCAGGAGGAGTGCGGCAAATTGTCACAGATAGCAAGGAAGAGGTGTTGGGTAAACACTTGAGGGGTCCAAAAATGATTCCATCTCTTAAGATCGAGGGAGAGTTAACTTTACACACCTTGTGACACCTCAAGAAATGCGGCCTATCACAAGGGCTGGTGGTCATCCATTAGTCTGTTCTGTGTTCCTCCCAGGCCAACCTTCCCTCTACCTAGGACTGGTACAGGTCTAGGAGTCAGTAAAAGGGCTGCTCTGTAGATCCCACACAACCTGGATGCAAACTGTCTGGACTTTTTCTTTTAAAGAGCAGTATTTGCAAAAACCTTCCTCACAGAGACAGTTTCTTCCCCCTAGGCCCTCTCTCTGCTACATTTGCTAGCAGCACTGAAGCAATAACCTACCTGTGAGTAGTCCCAGCCTCTCCATACATGCGTGTTGTAATAAGTTTCTAGGAGGGGCCAAAAACTATTAACTATTGTAACTATTGTTATTTGTCTTTCACACACTACTAAAGACTCATACACACACACAAAATATTAAAATTGCACACATATACTATTAAAATGTCACACGCGTATACAATTTTTCTTTCTCACCCGCATACATAAAAGACTGAGATTGCACATATAAACTAATAAAATATTGCATGTGCATGCATTTTTTCTCTCTCTCGCACACACACGGGACTAAAATTGCACATATACACTACTAAAATATCACACACACACCTCCACACAAAGCATACAGTCATACTATTCTGAATGATAGGTTGAAAACGTATTTATTTGTGTGTACTAACACTAGGCTGAATGAATGAATGAATGAATGAATGGGCTTACTCCGGCGTTAGAGTAAGCGGGTTAGAACCGGAGTAAGCCCTAAGTGCACCTCCGAGTGCTTGAGGAGGGTGTGGTACAGATCGGCTGGCTGAAATTAGCGTTCATAAATCGGATCAACCTTGAGCTAAACGACGCTTACACTGTGGAGCACCAATATCCAACTTGAAGCTAACTTCACTGTGGTATCAACGCATGCGCGATCCGATTTCCAAATTATGCCCCGCCTCTTCCGTGACAACTCTCAGACAGACAAATACAAATCTCTCACACAGAAAATACAAGTCTCATCTTCATTCATTCATTCATTCATTCATTCATTCATTCATTCATTCCACCTAGTGTTAGTTCACACACACACACATACATTTTTGACCTATCATTCAGAATAGTATGTCTGTATGCTTTGTGTGGAGGTGTGTGTGATATTTTAGTAGTGTATATGTACAATTTTAGTCTTGATTGTGTGCGAGAGAGAGAAAAAATGCATGCACATGCAATATTTTATTAGTTTATATGTGCAATCTTACTCTTATGTATGTGTGTGAGAAAGAAAAATTGTATGCGTGTGTGATATTTTATTAGTATATACAGGTATGTGCAATTTTAATATGTTGTGTGTGTATGAGCCTTAAGTAGTGTGTGAGAGACAAAACATAGTTTTTGTCCTAAACGGCCCCTCATAAGTTTCCCTTTGCTCAAATCTTCCATTAGATTGTTTGGTTTACAGGCAGAACATTTGTTTTAGTTGTCCTAAGTATTCTCTTTTTACAATTTAGTTGAATGTAATATTAATGTCCATTAAAAGATATTTTGTTTCTGTTGTAATTATATTTTCATATAATTGCATATGTTCTATTTGTTTAGCTTTGTTTCATTTTATGGTTTTAAAAGGCACTTCCTGTGAAAATATCCAGTGTATGAATTACACACAATCACTTTAGGAAACTGGATAGGAGCAGCATCAGTTGAATGTAAATGAACTGAAAAATGTTATGTTACCAAAAGTGGTTGCAAGTTTGATCTCCAACAAATATTTTCTTTGTTCCACTCAGTGCATATTTAGCCTTTGCACTGTAAAAGCTCAGGAGTTGTGAGTAATTACATGGACTACAACCTTAGGAACTCACCTTTGTTCTCAGTGGTCTGTGTTTTTGGCTAAACCTCATTTAACCCTGATTTTCATAAAAGGATTGTATTTGGCAAGATTGTAAGCTTGTAAGTAGACAAGGATGACCTCCTCCGTATGCAGTCCAGTTCTTCAGAGTCCTGCTAATCTCCTGGTTCAGGTGTATTGAAGCAGAGACGGATGGATAAGATGCCTTACCCTGGCCCTCAATCCCTGGAGTTGAAGGCCCCTGGACTAAGTCTATTACTGTATGACAGTGTGACTGACAGATGTTCATGATTTTTAATAATATAAATGAAGGCCTCTACTATAGATGTTATCTTTATGATATATGTTAACGTGATAACATAACACTACAGCTGACTGAAGTTCAATATAATTATGCATAAACACTCAAGCACTCAAATTTACATTGGTTTAGAATATACAGAATTTACATCTACAATTTAATATACAATTTGTACTTTACAGAGCAAATGTTGCACTAAAATAATGCTGTCACAGGATATATTCAAATAAAGAAACAATGTTCACCTTTTATGATCTTCTTTATTTGGAAAAAGCACTTTTAGCTTGTGAACGATCATAAAACACATTATTTCATATCCATCCATCTATCCATCCATTTTCTAACACCCTTGTCCCTAGTGGGGTCGAGAGGGGTAATTTTTTCATATATTTTTCCAAATTTAAAAAAATTATTTCTCCTTGATTAGTTCAAAGGGCTATCAATGACATCTGATTTTAATATTTTCATGTCTGGGAAAAATTTCGATTTATATGGAATGCCTTGTGAACCCCTATTGAGTGCACATGAATCAAGACAAAAGAAAACATGTGCAGAGGACATCCAAACCTGCACTTATGATCCTTATTAAAACCACCACTGGTTCTGTTAGTAATCAGATCTGGGTGTGGTTCCTAGGATTTGACCCAAAAAGTGTGTTTAATCACATATCAGATCTTTTTTGATCAGAAACACTTAAATCAGACAAAATCTGTGTTTGGAGAAATACAGTACATGTCCATACTGTGCACAAAAAATGTGCATATGTGGTTTAAATAGCAAAAGAAGAGGAGACTAATTTTAAAACACTTTTTTCCTTAAATAATAATACATGACGAGAAAAATGTATGAAGTGTCGTATTGAATTCGTATTCAATCCTATTGAGAAAATGGATGATATTGAAAACTATCAACCTTTGGCAACTTATCTGGCTTATTTTTGTTTTGTTTTTTCCAAATAAGAAAACAAGATGCTGCTCCTGCTTGAAGAAATACTTTGGATTATCAGCAGAAATATTGTAATGACACTTTGTTGATTAATTTTCCTCTGTTTTAGCTTGTGACATAAGACCCTGGTTGCATCATCTCACAACAGCCTCTTACCCATAACTTCACATTTTCCTTTTAAGAAGTGAATGCTTTTTTGTCCTTGATGGCAGTCAAGCACACCAGCAAGAAATGAATATTTCAGTTTTTTAAAACCTTGTGACAGTGTGCAAAATCAAATTTGCAGCTTCTCTGAAAATCAAATATTTTGAATGTAGACATAGGGACAGCCTATAAAATCTGTAAAGAATTACAAAGATAGAAAGATCTGAAAACATTGAATTTGTTTTCACATTACATGTGAAGGCTGTCTCAAAGTTTCAAATCACTCAGCCATCCCTGTTAAAACAAACAACAGAAAATTGTATTCATTGCCTAAGTATAATCATTTTTCTCATAATGGATTCATTTCCTGTACTTACCAATGGAAAGTTCAAATACTTTGGCATAAAATTCAAGCCTTGCAGGAGCTGTTCAGTTCAGAGAGTATTTGGCCACGCAGCGTAAATGCATTATGTTGGAAAAGACTGGCTGACGAAATGAAAGGATGGAAAGCATAATGAGTGTGGTTGGTCCTATAAAAGTTCTGAGCATTGATTTATTGCTTTCACATCACCTAGTGGTGAGAACCATCCATTTAGGACAGTGGATTGTTATACTTATCATCGTAAAAGTCTCAAAATATTTTTCAAATGTGTAGTGAAAGTGAAACAAGTAAATACATTTTTACAAACTGACAAAACTAACAGAATAAACCTGGTGTGTGTGTGTGTTTGTGTTTGTAACTCATCTGCTGTAAAATATTGTGTCTTTTCAACAATAGTAAAAAAAATTGGCATGAGACATTTCTAGTTTGCAATATCTATTTGGAATATTTTGCAGAGCTTATTTATACAGAATAAACATTATGGTGGACAGTATTATCATTATTGGCCTATGAGAAGTGGTTAACATAATGTGGGCATTAAGAGGAATTTCCTCTCCCCTGATCACCTAGTCATTTGAGCATGTTATACCTTTACTTTAAGAGTTCTTTAAATTAAAAAAATGGGTACTTTCAGCCTTTGAGGTAGGCATGGTTCTTGGTGTATGGAGTGGTTGCCTGTTGCACTGTTGCCTTACCCTTAGAAAGTTTCTGATTGTGTACTTTTCTTTTATTTCTGCATTTTGTCTACCTCGGCATATTCCAGCTTCCTTCCATAATCAAAAAATTTCACTGTATCAAAGCAATACATTCAGTGCAAGAGAGGAGACAATGCAAAAGATTGGGTTCATGAGAATGACATAAGATCTTGGATACATTTAAACATTTATTCAGTTTTAATGTTTTCTCAAATGGAGTAAAAATTTAAATCACAGCATTCTCTGAACAATATGTAAACTACAATAATTATTCTACAATAATACAGTCAATGTTAACTTCTACATATACTGAAGTTCATAAAGTAGTCCAAATAACCATTGGGCATTTTCAATAGGAAATAACCAAAGAAAATGCCCTTTTTTGTGTTTTCATATAGGAAACCTTGAAACTTGTATTTTAATTAATATATGTATGTAAATACAGTCCAGACTTAGCAGTTAAATTGCCCTAGCTGCTAGATTTTGGAACTATGAGATTACTGGCTAAGTATCACTTAGCCACCATCATACAAATTGTTCTCATCAATTTTGACTTTAAAATTTGCATCAAACATAAATAAATAAATGAACAGCTGATGTTGAACCATCTAAAGGAAATCACAGGTCAACCTTTGATGTCTTCTCCAGTTTTCCAATCAGGCAAGCAGGTTGGTGGATGATGGAGTCAGCGTGGGACTGACTCCATCGTCATCCACAACCCTGGAATGTATGCCAGGAACTTGTTTGAGGATTTTGGCTAGACCTTTATCGCCATCAACTCAGACAACATCCACAGCAGCATCCTAACTAACAGGCAGCAGGTCAGGCACAAGGACCATCACCACCTCTGGTTTGGCTCATCTACAAAGCACACACAACACAAAAGTTCTGCAGAGACTCATTTGCCTTCAGACTGCTCAAACCTTTACTTGACCTTCATTATAGGGTAACACATCTCTATCAAAACTGGAAAGTATAACCAAAAGTTATATTGTATCAGTCACAATCACATTTCTTGTCTCAGTTTGTTTAGTGCATGCATGGCTCTAGGAACCCAGCGATGTTCTAAATATTTCATCTGCATTGCAGGAAACTGAGGCTGTCAGACACAAAGCCTCAGCAACCTGATGAGAACAGCTGCGTGAGCTAGCAGAACCACCTGAGAGGGAAATGTGCTAAATTTGCCACTGCTGGTTAGGTAACAAGCCTAAAAGCTTTACAAAGTGTGAGCTGAGCTTATTTTTTTCTTTGAGCTAAACTTGACAAAAATGATCTAGTGTGCTTAAATGTTTCATTACCTGACAGACTTCTGAGCTATATGGATCTTGAAAACAAAACTTTTTAGCATCACTAAATAAGAAGCATTTTACTAACTTCTATAAATATCTGTCTCTGCTCAACATTCTGCCTGAGCGCAGACATCCTGTGCAGGACTGGCAGGCGGCTCACTTCAGCACAAATTTTTAGTATTCTATTTTCAGGTCTCATGATAGAAAAAAGGGACATTAGTCTCAGTTAGAGTCAAAGTATACAAAAATGTTTGCAGAGTGGACATTTTTAGAGCATGTTTAACAAAATGAAGAACTTTAATTTGACAAGCCACATGTCCAAAATCCAAAGTTTCCTTTTTGATAAAGTTTATAGTTAGACTGCTTATCCTGAACTATTTATGTTGCTATAGGGTTAGCCTATAGCAGCATGTCTCTTGCCATATTCTCATACGACTCTTTAATTCCCTTTGTGATTTTTCTCTTCATTTAAGCTACATTTGTTCTGTTCAACTGTGACATCTTCCTGGAGGCAGGCAACTGCTGAACTACTGCTACCAACAACTTAGCCCTCTCCTTATAGAAATTGATCCACTTTGCCCCGTGTTTCACTGTTCAATCCTGTCTCTCCAAGACAAAGCTATTGATGAGCTTTTTGCACTTTTATGTACTCTCTTTTCTCTCTTTCATCCTATAGACTTGAAAACTGAATCTGACCTAATGTCTATAGTGATGTTTCTCTAGATGAAGCCACTAAAGGAGCTTCTACTCCCAATAACCTTTTACTGATCTTTAAAGTTGCATTATGTCATTTTTATAAAAAAGAATATTTCTTACATATATTTTAAAACTGCCATTATGTTATGACAGTCTAAGATAATCTGTGAAAAGTGCAATCTGCTACGCCTCTGCATTGAGCTACTACTTTTATTTATTAAACCATTATTTTTAGCAGGATAAAAACCCACTGAAATAAAAAAAACAACACTTTTTTGTTGTGATCTGTGTTTTTCTGTGTTTATTTCTGAGTTTTCGGTGTCCTTGAGTCTCTTCGTTGTCCTGTCTCCCTTTGATTAGTCCCCAGGTGTTTCTCGTTCCCTGATTACCTCCTGTGTATTTAGTGTCACCTGTGTGTCTGTGTCTTTGTCGGGTCCTCGTCTCATTGTGGCATCTGTCTAGGTGTGCTCCAGTCAGTCGTTCCAGTTGCTACCTGAGTTGAGCCCTGGCTTCCACTCATCAGTGCTGCCTGGTGTTATTTGGACTGTTTATTTCCTGGATTACTTATCATTAAATCCATCATTTGCACGTCAACCTGGGTCTCAGCATCTGCCTCACCTCCTCACCACACTACTTTATGACATTTTTAAAGGGAGTCATGGACAAGAGGCAACAACATACACAACACAAAAAATATACAGATAAAAGATAATGTCAAGCTTAAACAGGTTCTTGTCTTTGAATCAGCCTGAAGAACTTTTAGTTTGGATGTAAAAACACTAAATGAGATAAATTCAGTCAATCTAAAAGAGGAGGGAGCAACGTGAACAAAAGGCTTGTTATCCAGATTATTACTGCTACCTGAAGAAATGCACTGATCGGGAGTCATTGTGTGCAAAAGCTGGCAATCAGATAAAGGTCTTAGCGCTGTTTTTTTATTTTTTTGAAGATTTTTGTTGGCTCTAGTGGCCTTTATTTGAAAGTAGTTTGACAGGAAAGAGGGGGAAGACGTGTGGCAAATGTCGCCAGGCAGGGAATCGAACCTACGACTACCACCACGAGGACTAAGGCCTCCATATGTGGCTTATGCTTTGCCCCGGTGTCACCACAGCACCGTAGTCTTGGTGCTGTTAATCAACCTTGTGTACCAATGTGCTAATGGTTTCTGCACATCTCAGGTTTTCAGGGAGTTATTTCCAGAGCGGAGGAAAATAGAAAGTAAGTATGCGGCCTGACCTTGTTTAGTTCTGGTCCTGCAATCATTGAGGATGTCAGGTCAGTGATTGAATCAGTGATTACCTGACACAAAGTAATCCCTGTTGGCCAGTTTGGTTATGGACATCTACATTTGGTTAATTTTAAAGAGCTTTGATCACTGCAGTTTTATGGGCCTGCGAAAAATTTACAATCTTAAAACAATTGGAATTGTGACAAACAAGTTTGTATTGCTACACACTATGAGGAGAACTGTTAAGGAGGAAGTTTCAACTCTAATTGGACTTGATCATGGGGGGACCAACACCTTAAAACACTTAAGAGACTACCATATTTGATAGTCTCTTTGCCGTGACATGATTGAATACATGATATCATAAGGTTGAAAAGTTGAATGATATTAGAACATTAATTGTCACTGTTCTGTTAAGGAGAGGAATAGTGGAGCACACAGGCTTGGGTTTGTTGAGGATACTTTATGTTGAAAGAAGTGGCCTTGAGGCAGGGAGGATGATGAACTGATTGAGATAACATAAGCAAAATTAACATTTAAACTACATAAAGAAGAGAGCAAAGCAAAACAAATGGATAATGAAAGACAAGAACCAGAAAGCTCAGTTATTAAGAGATAACTAATTAGGTATGAATGGTTCATAACAGTTTTCTCCCACCATTAAAGTCAAAAGATTAAATAACTTAATGAGATAAAGTTAAATATATCCCAGGCTATACTGTTGGCTATAATCTTGCATATAAGTTGCATCCTGACAAAAACACTGTCATAAGGGAAATTATAAATAAATTTGTTGTGGCAAAGCATTAAGCAACCATCTGTTGCAGACATCTGTGCAAAAGTCCACTCTTGGAGATGGTGTTACATCAGTAAACAGGGGACAACATGAGTGTTTACTCACTTAACCACTGAAACAGTGTTTAAGTGAGTAAAGTTTGTTGATTATAAATAATATTGCACCAATATTTGAAAGCTAAAGCCAGAAAACACCAGCAGTGTCATCCTTATACAGCGACAGAACCCGGTTGCCATACTAGTCTCCTTTCTGACGTGGTCAATTTTGATTGCATTCCAGCATTCATAATGGATGGTGCTGCATGTTGTGAGGAAAGGTTTTCAGTGTGTCCTCCATTAGCAGCAGAACTACAGAGATATCTCAAGTTAACCTCAGAGCATAATGAGGAATGAAAGAGGCAGGTTACCAATTGACTTGGTTACTTTGGATTGTTTACTTACAGTCACCGGACACTTTATTAGGTACACCTGTCCAACTGCTCATTAATGCAAATGTCAGCCAATCACATGGCAGCAATTCAGTTCATGTACACATGTAGACATGGCCAAGATGATCTGCTGCAGTTCAGAGCGAGCATCAGAATGGGGAAGAAAGGTGGTTTGTGTGACTTTGAATGTGGCTTGACTGTTGGTGCCAGACAGGATGATCTGAGTATTTCAGAAACTGGAATTTTCACAGACAATCGCAGGATTCACAGAGAATGGTCCAAAAAAGAGAAAATATCCAGTGAGTGGCAGTTCTGTGGGAGCAAATGTGTTGTTGATGCCAGAGGTCAGAGGAGAATTGCCAGACTAGAACAGCAACAGTAACTCAAATAACCACTTGTTACAACCGAGATATGCAGAAGAGCATCTCTGAACACACAACACGTCAAAACTTGAAGAGGATGGGCTACAGCAGCAGAAGACCACACCGGGCGCCACTCCTGTCAGCTAAAAACAGGTAAAAATATCCTACAATTCACACAGGCTCAACAAAATTGGACAATAGAAGATTGGAAAAATGTTGCCTGGTCTCATGAGTCTCGATTTCTGCTGCGACATTCGGATGATAGGGTCAGAATTTGGGGTCAACAACGTGACAGCATTCATCCTTCCTTGTATCAATGGTTCAGGTTGGTGGTGGTGGCGCAGTGATGTGGGGATATTTTCCTGGCACACTTTGGGTCCATTAGTACCAGTTGAGCATCGTGTCAACGCCACAGCCTGCCTGAGTATTGTTGCTGACCATGTCCATCCCTTTATGACCACAGTGTACCCATCTTCTGATAGCTACTTCCATCAGGATAACGCTCCACGTCATAAAACCTGAATCATCCCAGACTGGTTTCTTGAACACAACAATGAGTTCACTGAACTCGAATGGCCCCTCAGTCACCAGATATCAATCCAATAGAGCACCTTTGGGATGTGGTGGAACCGGAGATTTGCATCATGGATGTGCAGCTGACAAATCTGCAGCAACTGCGTAATGCTATCTTGTCAATATGGACCAGATTCTCTGAAGAATGTTTTCAATATCTTGTTGAATCTATGCCATGGAGGATTAAGGCAGTTCTGAAGGCAAAAGTGGGTCCATCCTGGTACTAGCAAGGTGAACCTAATAAAGTGGGCGGTGAGTGTATTTTTCTTAACAGCAGCAGAAAGCTTTTGGCTGAGATGCTACCAGATATTTGTATCTCTTTCTATTTATGTAGTTGGTTTTGTTTCTGAGTTGTTTCATCTGAGCTAAACTTCCTACCTTCTTGCCACCATTTGGCATAATTCCTCATATTTACCAACATATATATGACACTGTGCCATCTTTTTCTTTCACTCCTCCCCCACCATCAGTCTCCTCCGGCCTTTCACCACCTCCGTGTTTGTTTAGGTGTGAGTTTTGCACCCCAGCTGACAGATGTGGAGGTGCTAACCGTCTCCATTTTCACACCCATCCGCTCTCATCTGCCAGGCCCTCGGGTGACACTGTGAGGATCCGCAGCCCCAGAGGCCTGCCTGCCACAATCAGTCAACCATCAGCTATAGTGGGACAGAGACAAAGCTTTGGTCTGCTATAGGCAGGAGGGCCGGTGGTGGTTCCAGTGGAGGGCTGGTGACCTTTGATTCAGTTAAGCTGGTTTCCTCAGCTTAAGCATGAGGGGTGATTGAAGTTGAAATACAAATTGTTAATCATTTTAAAGGAGAAGATTATGGTTTTGAATATATGTAGTAAACTGCTTTACTTTCTCCCCTTAATTTACCTGCATGAGAGGGTTTAGAATGAAAAAGTTAAGCAAATACATTCAAAATTGATTTTCATGATATGATTTTTATTTATTTATTTTTTGTTAAATTGCAGAAAAAATTTTGGGGGATTAGAATGGGAGAGTATGGAAGCCCATTTCCGCCATGAAAAAAAAAAAAAGACCAACAGGAAGTCATAATTTCGACTTTCAAAGTCATACTTATGAGATTCAAAGTCATAATTATGAGATTCAAAGTCATAATTTTGACTTTCAAAGTCATAATTTCGACTTTCAAAGTCATAATTATGAGATTTAAAGTCATAATTTAGACTTTCAAAGTCATAATTTAGACTTTCAAAGTCATAATTATGAGATTCAAAGTCATAATTTTGACTTTTCGAAAAAACAGACATGCTGTCTTGTGTGACATTTACACAGTATTCCATTTGATCTGTCTAACCAGGAAAACACAGATTTTTCTCCTATTAATGGATTATAAACAAATTGAGGAGTATTTCAGATGTGGTTTAATTAGGGTGACCAGACGTCCTCTTTTTCCCGGACATGTCCTACTTTTCAGACCTAAAAAGATGTCCGGGGGGAATTAAAAAATCGTCCGGGATTTTGGTCAACTGCCTCAAAACACATTACATAGCTTACAATGCATTGTAGGGCACTGCGCAAGGCGCTGCGTGTCACGTAATCCCTGAGCCGCGTCAGTGCGGGCAGCCCTGTTCTTAATCAGAAGATGGCTGTCAGTATGCCAACAACATGCGAAAGCGCAAATGTATGTAGTTCTCCCGCTTTTAGACTTTCTGTCCAGCGCCCCCCTGCAGGTTGTTCGGGTAAAATATGGTCACCCTAGTTTAACCAATGATGAAATTCTTGCTTTGCTGGCTGAGGTTCATGGGGTTATTCTTAGCAAGAGGACACTAGAAAGGATTCTTAATAAGAAGAAACTTTGGCGCCGAAAGAACAAAAGTGATGTGAGTGTAGTGGCAGCTTTCATTCGTCAGCAACTTGAAACCTCTGGACAATGTCACGGATATCGATGGATGCACCAAAAATGCTGGATGAATGGTATTGTTACAGACAGGGAAACAGTTCGAGTCCTTTTACGCTTACTAGACGGTGAAGGAGTAGACCTAAGGTCAAGAAATCGACTGAGGAGACGGATTTACTATAGTCGTGGTCCAAACTATGTTTGGCATATGGACGGCTACGATAAGCTCAAACCATTTGGAATTGGGATCAATGGTTGCATTGACGGTTTTTCCAGAAGGCTAATATGGCTTGAGGCATACAAAACAAATAACGATCCAAGAGTCATTGCTGGATACTTCATGGATGCAGTGATTAAAGCTGAGGGTTGTCCTGAAAGACTTAGAGTGGATTTAGGGACAGAAAATGTTAATGCAGCTGACATGCAAAGATATTTGCATCTTACAGAAGATCAACCTCAAAGTGATAATGTAATATTTGGTCCAAGCACTGGAAATCAGCGGATTGAAAGATGGTGGTTGACCCTGCGAAGTGAATGTATCCAGTTCTGGATGGACCTCTTTGACAAACTGAAAGCAGATGGACACTTCTCGGATAACTTCTTGGACAAAGCTTTGATCCAGTTCTGTTTTCTCCACATAATACAGGTGAGCTTGATTTGAGCTGCTCTGTCTTCTCACCTATTGAAAATATTTATGATTGCTATAAAGTGGTTATAATGTGCAAAGATTTATTTTCTGAGTATGATACTAAATTAATAGCATATCTTAAATATTGCACAGATTGCATGTTTGGGTAGTTACTTGATTTAAACTTCCCTGTTTTTGGATAAATAACAGCCATGCTAGCACTAGAATGTCTGGGTTTTCGATTTCTCCCTAGAATGGCTGAACAGGGCCAAAAGGCCCTGAGTCCACCCTGACGACTCTGATGGCTCAAATTAGCATTCTTCTTCAATTGTAAATGTGGCCGTTGACCGTCAGGCCAGAATGTAGGAATGTGAATAGTCCATGTTGGGGGTGGGTATCTATGATACCTGGAGGAGATCAGATCTCCTGTAGGTAGTGCTCTTCAGTTTAGTTTTGAAGCATACATGAAGTGTTTTTGGAGAGATGTGACCTTTTGCAGCTGATCCATGATGTTGTGCTGCATTATCCAGGTCATTTTGCCAAATGTACATAGAGTTTGCAAAACATACAATCTGTTTCAAAAAATATGCAAAGGTTTTTCTAAAAGAAATGAGTAATGTTTCTCTTTGAAATAAAGCTAAGAGGGTATTAATTGTGTTGATCCACCTCAAAAAAATCATGCAAAAAGTGTAAGCAAAAGAAATCTGGGAGACTTAGCACATGCAAATTTGCATGCAGCCTTTTGTGCTGTGGAGGATAAATAGGTGACTGCTTCACCTATTTAGTTCACAAGAACTAATGGCATTTATTTCAGTCATAATCTTGCGGGGGGTGACCAAGGTTCCATCACTATGTGACAGCTGGTCAGCAAACCTGGCAAACATGATTGACATGGCAGCACTGAATGCACATGTGCTTTATCAGGCATGCATTGGGGTGCAGGAGAGACGGGTGGACTTCCTGGTTGAGCTTGCAAAAGAGTTCGGTAACTCTCATGTGAGTGAGAAGAAGGCACACAAGGAGAAACTGCTTCGGCAACAACCTTCCACACCCAGCTCAGGCAAAAGGGCGAAGTGTCAGGTCAACCATCGATGCAGGATGCGTGTCCTGAGGCCGAAACATCATCAGTGACCCCTCACACCCCCACCATGGACTGTTCTCCCTGCTGCCCTCTGGAAAGAGGTTCTGCATCATCCGGTGCAGGCCCACCTGGTTCCGAAACAGCTTTTTCCTACTTGCCATCAGACTGCTGAGCTCTTAACTGGACTGCACTCAAAAACTGGTCTCCACTTTATACCTTGCACATGTACAGAGCTAAATAACTTCTATTTTACTGTCAGTCCTGCACTTTATATTTTATATTTAGATTTATATTCATATTTTATACTGTATTTTATTTTACTCACAACATTGGAACCTCAAACATTATCCTGAGCCGTATGCAACGAAATTTCGTTCTGTATACACCCTGTGCATTGAAAATGACAACAAAGTCAGTCTAAGTCGAAGTCGAAGTCTAAGTCTAAGTCTAAGGAACAATGGTGCAACTGTGAGATGCGTTGAGGCCATTACCAGGGTACTTATAAGGTAATGGCCCTATTTACTGAACAAAAGCACCTGCTAGATAAGATCCTTCAGGCCAGTTGGACTATCTCTAGCCTGAATAGGTATATGTCCAAATGGCCTAACTCCAGCCATTCTAGTGCTAAATTTACACTTCCGTTTTACTTTTGAATGTTTATTTCAAAGCTATGAGTCTGGTTTTTGTTTTCTTCTAGAAAGAACTAAATGAAGTTGTTTCAGCTTGGAACCACCACAGGATACGTCCAACACACAATTCACGAAGTCCTCATGGGCGACCATTCATGATGTACACAGTACCTCAGGTGTATGGAACCAGAGACTATCTACACAGCATTGATCTGAACAGGGTTGAAGCCTGCTTGGAAAACTGTGTTTTCAAAGACTTTCCATGCGATGAAGATGTCTTCAGTATATGTGTGGACCTGATTTCAGAGCATAACCTGAATGTCACAGATGATGTGTTTGCAACAACTGATCTATACATAAGACTCAGACAGCTGATTACCAGGGATTTGGAGCTGCATTGATAAATGTAAAAACATTTTGTTGCGTTGACAGTTTGCTACCTCGTCCCTAATTTGGACTTCAGTAGATATTTGATGACATTGTGAGAGTGGCAGCATTTGCTTCAACACATTGTTGCACCAGTATAAAGATGGGTCAAAGCCATTCACAAGCTCTGTAACTAAGCAAGAAGAGACACTAAAATAAGATAAATCATGCTGAGCTGATAAAATAAGTCTGACATTAGAAAAATATATTGATGCATTGGACAGATGATTTTTGGTTTTGATATTTTCCCTTTATTATCAATATCATTGCATTACAGTTTGAACATTATGCTGATTATTAAACAGGAAATAAAGGAATTGAGAACTGCTGTAGAAACCTCATTATTTTTCAGGTGTGCAACCCAATGCTGATTTAAAGCTTCCCTTGCCCCAAATAAATCACACAAATAAACTGGAAAAAGCGGTTTATTGAACTTCAAAATTAAAGTCTCTATTTAGCTATTAGAGAAGCCTTTGAGTGTTTTAAAATAATTCTTTAAGATAATGACAATGCTTCAAGGTGTAAAAAAAAAAAACGAGAAAAGAAAGTGTTCTTTTTCAGTTGTTTTCTGGTTAAATCTGATATTGAGCTACTGCAATGGCACCAATCTGTTATTGAAAATATTTTAAGGTTATGTTTACTTAAAACAAAAGTATAAATAAAATGCTGAGTAAACAAAAGAAAATTTTTGAGGAATAAGGGTAAATGAAACACTTTACTCCATTTCTTTCAGAACTTCATTCAAACAGAGTAGCAACATGTTCATCCACTGAACATTTAAATTATGTGACTAATATAAGAAACAAAACATCAGAAATTATTCATAAATTATTTATGCAACTAAGAGCTGCTTGTTTACAAGCGCGGCGGCCATATTGTATTTTTAATTGTGTAACAAACCAGCTTTTGCAGCCTCAAGTAAAATTAAAAGTAAAAAAAATTCTAGTAACAATATAAAATATTTCAATTTAATAAACAGAAAATATTGAGAAAATACATTTTACTGCCAACTCAAATTTATGCTTTAAACTTTAACTTTGGAGTACTTTAACAGAAAAAACCCCCCAAAACACTAGTAGTAGAGTACCTACTATGACATTGCAGGTCTTATAAATACTCCAGAGAAAAATAAATTGCAAAAAGTAGAAACTCTGTGGAGTTAAGATGAGGTAAAAAACTTGTTAAGATAATGCTAAACTTTGAAAGTTTAATAAAAAAAGATTTGGTAACACTTTATTTGAAGGGGTGTGCATAAGACTGACATGACACTGTCAAACATTCCACTTCATGTTCATGACAGATGTTATGTCATGTATGTCATGTCATGGGTGTGTCAGTCTTATGCACACCCCTTCAAATAAGGTGTTACCAAAGATTCCTTAAACTCACATGTTCTTCAGCTGAAGTCTGTTAGACTATATCCATCACCCATACACTACTTTCTAGGACCTTGTTTATTTTGTGTCGAAACTCTGGATAGTTATCATAATTAACTGGCAACTCTAGGTAGCAACCGCATGTGTGGGCAACTGGCCGTCTCTGAATACCTTGAAGTTGAGTGAAGCTAACACTGATAGTTTTTTGAAGAAACAAATCAGATCCTGTGCAGAACCGCAGAAAAAGTGACAGGTGTTGTGAGTCTGATTCTCTGAGATAAGAACTTAAATATTTGCTGATGTTTTTCTGCTGTGCATTCATTACTACAGGGTATACAATTGAATTTATAACCTTTCTTAATGTTGGCTGGAGATTTTCATATGCAGCTGTAATACTTCCCATCTCAGACCTCAGTGGGGAAAGGACAGTGCTCACTGCTCAATAACAAAGGCAGGTTCCTGAATGAGCTTTTGGTGGGCAAGCTCCTCAAGTAGTAGCTCTATGTTATCAGCTGTTGGTACTCTTCGACAGTTGTGGATATCCATGATTTCCAGAAGCTCTTCTTTGTCAACACTCTGAAAATCTGAAAGGCAAGATTCAAACACCATCTGATCGTACTCTGTAACATACCTTAAGAAGCTATCAACAAGAGGACTCTTTATAGAACCAAGAACTGCTTGTTCCAGTATTACTGGAGCAAGTTTTATAGGCAGGTACTTCTGTTTTTGCCAGCCAAAGGCAATAATTCGGCCAATGCTTTCCCATTGTTGCTGTCCAAAATCATGACGCAAGTAGGGCACCTTAAAGTTATTGCCCATTGTACACTGTTCATAAAAGTCCTGCCAAAATTCTGAGAGGACATCCCTCAAAACTCCTCCATCATCAACAGCCTTTTCTCGCCTTCCATCAGGGAGCACCACTTGAATACATATGTCCTCCTGAGTGACACCTGGATCACAAAAATGTGAAATTAGTTCTTTCAGGATCTGGCCACGGTGAAGAACAAGGATTTTCTTAATCCCTTCTCTCTGAACAATTGGCTCGTTCAAAGAATCAAATTGTGAAGAAGAAAGCACTGGACTAGATGGCTGTGGAGACAGAGGAAGGGTGTCATCAAGACTGACACTATCTGTGTCAGAAATGTGTCCTGTGAAAAAGGTAACAGTGCCACTGTCTTCAAAAATGTCCCCATTGATTCCTGCATCTAGCTCTTGGACATTGGACAAATCACCCATGTCATCAGTAGAGTAAACTAGGTGAACATTATCACTGCTGCTGTTTGTCAGGACACTGCTGGTTCCAACATATATGGCATCAATGCTGTCTGGTGCTTTGGATTGAGTCAGTGGTGTGCAAACTTGAGAGTGAGTAGAAAACCTTAAAGTGTCTTGGTCATTTCCACTGGGGTTGTCTGGTTCTGAGTCGCTGCCAGTGTCCTTCTTTTTGGTTGTTAGGTAAAAACGCAAAACAGGTAGTTTTGTCTGCTCATAAAGTTCTCCAACTGTAATATGTTCATCAAGTGAATGTTCCTGGAAATCTGTCATGACAACCTCAAAATCTGTAATTCTTCCATGTGAATTTCTTTGAGACGGAAAAAACAAACCCACTGCCTTTCCATCCATCCATCCATCCATCCATCCATCCATCTTCTTCCGCTTATCCGAGGTCGGGTCGCGGGGGTAGCAGCTTCAGAAGGGAGGCCCAGACTTCCCTCTCCCTGGCCACTTCTTCCAGCTCTTCCGGGGGAATCCCGAGGCGTTCCCAGGCCAGCCGAGAGACATAGTCTCTCCAGCGTGTCCTGGGTCTTCCCCGGGGCCTCCTCCCGGTGGGACGTGCCCGGAACACCTCACCAGGGAGGCGTCCAGGAGGCATCCTGACCAGATGCCCAAGCCACCTCAACTGGCTCCTCTCGATGTGAAGGAGCAGCGGCTCTACTCTGAGTCCCTCCCGGATGACTGAGCTTCTCACCCTATCTCTAAGGGAGAGCCCAGCCACCCTATGGAGAAAACCCATTTCGGCCGCTTGTATCCGCGATCTCGTTCTTTCGGTCATGACCCAAAGCTCATGACCATAGATGAGGGTGGGAACGTAGATCGACCGGTAAATCGAGAGCTTCGCTTTTTGGCTCAACTCTCTCTTCACCACGACGGACCGGTACAGCGCCCGCTTGACAGCAGACGCTGCGCCAATCCGCCTGTCGATCTCCCGCTCCCTTCTTCCCCCATTCGTGAACAAGATCCCGAGATACTTAAACTCCTCCACTTGGGGCAGGACACCCCCCCGGACCCGGAGAAGGCACTCTACCCTTTTCCGGCTCAAGACCATGGCCTCGGATTTGGAGGCACTGATCCCCATCCCGGCCGCTTCACACTCGGCTGCGAACCGCTCCAGCGAGAGCTGCAGATCACGATCTGATGAAGCCAAAAGGACCACATCGTCTGCGAAAAGCAGAGATGAGATCCCAAGGCCTCCAAATCGGATCCCCTCAACACCTTGGCTGCGCCTAGAAATTCTGTCCATGAAAGTGATGAACAGAATCGGTGACAAAGGGCAGCCCTGGCGGAGTCCAACTCACCGGAAACGAGCCCGACTTACTGCCGGCAATGCGGACCAGACTCTGACACCGGTCATACAGGGACCTGACAGCCCGTATCAAAGGGCCCGGTACCCCATACTCCTGGAGAACCCCCCACAGGGCTCCCCGAGGGACACGGTCGAACGCCTTCTCCAAGTCCACAAAACACATGTAGACTGGTTGGGCGAACTCCCATGCACCCTCCAGGACCCTGCCGAGGGTGTAGAGCTGGTCCAGTGTTCCACGACCAGGACGAAAGCCACACTGCTCTTCCTGAATCCGAGGTTCGACTATCCGACGGACCCTCCTCTCCAGGACCCCTGAATAGACCTTGCCAGGGAGGCTTAAGAGTGTGACCCCTCTATAATTGGAGCACACCCTCCGGTCCCCCTTTTTGAACAGGGGGACCACCACCCCAGTCTGCCAATCCAGGGGAACTGCCCCCGATGTCCATGCGATATTGCAGAGTCGCGTCAACCAACACAACCCTACAACATCCAGAGCCTTAAGGAACTCCGGGCGGATCTCATCCACCCCCGGGGCCTTGCCACCGAGGAGCTTTTCAACCACCTCAGCGACCTCGCCCCCAGAGATTGGAGAGCCCAACCCAGAGTCCCCAGGCTCCGCTTCCTCAGTGGAAGGCATGTTGGTGGGATTGAGGAGGTCTTCGAAGTACTCTGCCCACCGACCCACAACGTCCCGAGTAGAGGTCAGCAGCACACCATCCCCACTATAAACAGTGTTGGTGCTGCACCGCTTCCCCCCCCTGAGACGCCGGATGGTGGACCAGAATCGCCTCGAAGCCGTGCGGAAGTCTTTCTCCATGGCCTCTCCAAACTCCTCCCACGCCCGAGTTTTTGCCTCAGCAACCGCCCGAGCCGCATGCCGCTTCGCCCGCCGGTACCCATCAGCTGCTTCCGGAGTCCCACAGGCCAAAAAGGCCCAATAGGACTCCTTCTTCAGCCTGACGGCATCCCTCACCGAAGGTGTCCACCAACGGGTTCGAGGGTTGCCGCCGCGACAGGCACCGACAACCTTGCGGCCACAGCTCTGATCGGCCGCCTCGACAATGGAGGCATGGAACACGGTCCACTCAGACTCCATGTCCCCCACCTCCCCCGGGACGTGTTCGAAGTTTTGCCGGAGATGGGAGTTAAAGCTCCGTCTCACAGGGGATTCCGCCAGACTTTCCCAGCAGACCCTCACAACACGTTTGGGCCTGCCAGGTCTGACCGGCTTTCGCCCCCACCACCGGAGCCAACTCACTACCAGGTAGTGGTCAGTGGACAGCTCCGCACCTCTCTTCACCCGAGTGTCCAAGACATACGGCCGCGGATCCGATGAAACGATGACAAAGTCGATCATCGAACTGCGGCCTAGGGTGTCCTGGTGCCAAGTGCACATATGGACACCCTTATGCTTGAACATGGTGTTCGTTATGGACAATCCATGGCGAGCACAGAAGTCCAGCAACAGAACACCGCTCGAGTTCAGGTCGGGCGGGCCGTTCCTCCCAACCACGCCCCTCCAGGTCTCACTGTCGTTGCCCACGTGAGCGTTGAAGTCCCCCAGCAGAACAAGGGAGTCCCCAGGAGGAGCACTCTCCAGTACCCCCTCTAAGGACTCCAAAAAGGGTGGGTAATCTGAACTGTCGTTCGGCCCGTAAGCACAAACGACAGTCAGAACCCATCCCCCCACCCGTAGGCGGAGGGATACTACCCTCTCGTTCACCGGGGTAAACCCCAACGTACAGGCGCCGAGATGGGGAGCAACAAGTATGCCCACTCCTGCCCGACGTCTCTCTCCCTGGGCAACTCCAGAGTGGAAGTATGTCCAGCCCCTCTCAAGGAGACTGGTTCCAGAACCAGAGCCATGCGTCGAGGTGAGACCGACTATTTCTAGCCGGAACCTCTCGACCTCACGCACTAGCTCCGGCTCCTTCCCCACCAGAGAGGTGACATTCCACGTCCCAAGAGCCAGTTTCTGCAACCGAGGATCGGACCGCCAGGGTCCCCTCCCTGGGCCGCCACCCATCACACAGTGCACCCGACCCCTTTGGCCCCTCCCACGGGTGGTGGGCCCATGGGAGGGGGGGCCCATGTTTCCTCTTCGGGCTGAGCCCGGCCGGGCTCCATGGGTAAAAGCCCGGGCACCAGACGCTCGCCATCGTGCCCCCCCTCCAGGCCTGGCTCCAGAGTGGGGCCCCTGTGACCCGCGTCCGGGCGAGGGAACACCAAGTCCAATGTTTTTACTCATCATTGGGGTCTTCGGGCTGCACTTTGTCTGGTCCCTCACCTAGGACCTGTCTGCCTTGGGTGACCCTACCAGGGGCATAAAGCCCCAGACAGCATAGCTCCTAGGATCATTGGGGCACTCAAACCCCTCTACCACGATAAGGTGGCAGCCCATGGAGGAGACTGCCTTTTCAATTAAGTCATTTTTTCTACAGTCCTTTGACACATCAATTTTTCTTGTTCCACCACCTTTCTTTGTCCGAACTTGTAAAAGCTTCCCATCTCGAGAATTCATCCATCCTATCTCAACTTTTCGAACTGTTTTTTGAGCATTTCTGATGCTAACATTTTCTGAGATCTGCTTTTGATCGTTGCCTTTGTTCCTTGAAATCTTGGCTCTCAATCGGTCAAAAAGTTTTGATTTCCGGCCAGCAGGATCATTTTCCCTTCGTCTGCAATATCCGAGAAGTGCCAGTCGGTCACCATAAGATGGGAGATACTCCTTAAGCTGCTCATCTGTCATGAGCAGAAGGACACTGGAGTCAATCTAGAAAACAAAAGTTAAAACAGTTATTTAACCTATAAAAATGGTGGGGAAAACCCAGTAAAAACAGCCACATGATAAAACTGATCTGTCTTCACCATGTCTCTATAATAGTGTTGTGTTGGGTAAATTGTATTATTAGTATTATCAAATATTCATTGTATCATGTAGCCTCGTAGTTACATTTAGATAATGTTTACTTATATGCTTATTCTCTTTTACTCTTGGTATAAGTAATGTTTGTGTGTTAAATAACTTTGATTCCTTCCTAAGGCTTCTCTGGGAAATAGAGGTGACAGCTACTCTCAGCAGCTGTTGCCCTGCAGGACTTCCTACAAGACAGAGGTGCTAGTTGCTCCCAGCAGAGTTTTACAAAGCCGTTGCTTTGAAGCTATACAACGTGTCCGATTCGACGCCGGGCCTGGAGCAAAAGGGATCTAGAGTGTAGATAACATGTGTCTAGATAGTGAATGTTATTAGCGTTGCAACCATGTGATGAATTGTTGACCCCACCCCTTAGGGTTGCAATGCTCAGTGTGAGAGGGTTCCTAAAAGCAATAAAAGAGATGTGTTTCAGAGCAGTTTGGAGATTTGTAACTGAAAGCACATCTCTGTCTGCTCTCCTCGCGAGAAACAAAGAATCTAACTCTCTTGTCTTTCCTGTGTTTGTTTAATAGGTATTTAGACCTGACATGTTGTATGATAACTTCTAAATGTACTGATTTCCTTAGCATTCTAGCTACCTTATCCTTTTGTAGTCGTTGTATGACTTCCTCTGAAACATCCCGTGATTTTAAGAAGTCATATATCTCATCCATCCTGTGACAATTACACACAGTAACTAATGAATAATGTCTAATAAAACATAACATTCCAAAAAATGTATTATGAACATGAGAATAGGGTTGAATGATATTACTGAAAAACATTTCACGATACAAGCATTTTTTATTATTTTATACCAATTATTTTTTTTTATATCTGAAATACTGCCAAACTGGTGATGTGACCTTTCCCATTTTATCCACAGCTTTCACACCATAATGTTTTTTAAAAACATTTATGAGGCACAGTGGTGAAACATTAAACTGCTGCTCCGCAAGTTACTCAACAGCTTGTTGCTAGTTCACCAGTGAGTTAAATGAAGCCATCAACCTAGATGAGCTAGCCTTGAGAGGTTGAGAAGCCTTGACTGTGCCTACAACCTCCAGAATGGTATGTGGTTCTGGATCAGAGTTCAGAGAATATTCTATTGAATATTCTGTCAGACTTACTATCTATTGATATTGATCACGTGTGTATAGTGATACATATAACTGATTTATTGTCCAACCCTACAAGACAGACAGAAACTGTATTTCAGACTCAAGCTCCTGCTAAAATAAAGACAATAGACAACAAAACAGCTGTACAGATCTGCAAAAATAAACCAATACACAAAGAAACTACATAAAAGTAACAAAGAAAAATCTACCAGTGTCTCCACAACTAAATGGTAAAGTGTAGAGCTTAGGTCTGAAAGTTCTGTTTACATTGTTCCCCTAAAATATTTCAATGGTTGAACAATTCTCAAAATGAAATTCCCATCTTTATAAAAGAGTCAAGTGCATGGACATCATCAGAATGATTTTAGTTTTGATCTTAATTACTTTCATTTAAACAGATAATATGATAAATTGGATTTTCACAAGAGTTGCAACTTCCCTCTGTTTAGGTTTAGGTTCAGGTCAAAGGAACCTCCTCTGTCTCTTTTGTAGGTATCCTGAAAGTTGAGTAAAGTTGAGGAGTTAAAATTTTCAACAGGGCCTGCCTGTTTTGGGGATTTTTTAAGTTCCTTGTTTTTCAATTTTTCTTATTTTGAATTGCTTTTGTAAACATTGTCAATGTAAAGCTGTAGATCTCCAGCATTAGCATAAGTGTACATGAAACTGCTAAGAAAACAGTTTGAAAACTGATGCATATTGTACTTCTATATTTTATTCTTGTCTATGTATCGACAAAAACAATTTAACGGGAAAGATAGTGAATCACATTATGCATAACAAAACATGCATACAACAAGCTGTGGAGCTTGTTTTAACCTACTAGCTATTGCTTGTATTAATGCCACAAAATAATTATACATATTAACTTATTGAATTTTTGGAGTATAAACTTCTTATCGCACTCTGAAATAAAAACAATCTAATTAACGGACTACTTAAAAAAAACCCGGTTAAATATGCTATAACAAGGTTAGCACACTTTGACGGTTAACCTGCAGCTAGCTCATGTTGCTAAAACAACGAACGATGTACATAACACCACACGATCAAAAAGCATTCAAAACGAAGGAATCTAAACAAAATCAAAAAAGGCGAACCTACCTTTTACTGACTCTTAACGCAGTAGCAAAGGTTGGACCTTGGATTTAGGATCATATTTAACTGGGAGCTGGAGCACGCTGTTATTCTAAGGAGGCTTGTCTCCAACTGCTCCGGTATCTCATAATTATGACTTTGAAAGTCGAAATTATGGCTTTGAAAGTCGAAATTATGGCTTTGAAAGTCGAAATTATGACTTTGAAAGTCGAAATTATGACTTTGAATCTCATAATTATGACTTTGAAAGTCGAAATTATGACTTTGAACGTCGAATTATGACTTTGAATCTCATAATTATGACTTTGAAAGTCGAAATTATGACTTTGAATCTCATAATTATGACTTTGAAAGTCGAAATTATGACTTCCTGTTGGTCTTTTTTTTTTTCATGGCAGAAATGGGCTTCCATAGGAGAGTGAACTTACAGTCTTTATGTAAAATTGAAACTTCAACAATTGCAAAGGATCAAAAACTGGATAAAAATGGAGGGAAAACCCTGCACGGAAGAAAACCATCCAGTTAAAACTGTCATAGCACAACAGGCATGGAAATTTGAAGGGAAATCCGACTCTGGGCTGAAGGAGTGAGAGAATGCAAGGTGATTACTGAAACAGGGAGCTCAGGTCTCCACAGAGTCCTTACTGCAAGCAAAGCAATGCATCTTCCCATGCAAACTCACTGAAAGTACAATACATACAGTCAGTAGTCATGACATATTGAAAATTTTAACCGCCTTTTTTTAGCTTACATTTACCCTCAACTCATAGTGATGAGATGTATTTTTTAAGTTGGTAAACCTCCTACATGTCTATCATTTGGTGACCAGGACTGCGACTTCCCTGTTATTTCTTGTGTTATGGTAACATTTAAATTGTACTTAAGAAAAATGCAGAACTTAACAGCTGTGGAGCATGTTGGTTGAAAAGAAACATGAGCTAGATGCTTAATCATAGAAGCAACTGACAGAAAATCTTTGGACTTTTGGTGACTTTCTATGACGGGGTGTGTGCAAGTGTATGTGTTAAATGTATTTAGATTGATGATGTGACCATTCTCCCCCTTCCTTGAAGCGCCGTGTAATTCTGGTGATTCTGGTTTTTATGCCATGTGTGACAGATGAAATTGTGCCGGCTGTGGAGCTAAAGAGAATTCTGATGAATGAAGTCTTTCTTGCCCAGGTGTTTCATTTAGAATGTGAGTCAAAGCCGGTGATAGAACACTAAATGAGCTATTTTCCTGCTTTTTGTCTATAGCAACATGACTTCAAATGAGAATCTGAATTGCTCCCAATGGATCCAACTGAGGCAATAGCAAGGCCCTGAAAAGCAGCAGTGCGCCCCGTCTTTGCTTGATGTTTGAAAATGAAATAGAAAATGTGATAGCAACACACACCATCACTCAGATATGAGTGAACTGTAACCACCGTTGCATCCAGTGGATATAATTAAAGGTTAATTCCTTCAATATTGTTTCCATATGCCTCAGCATTTCCATAAATTAACTTTCATTTTCTATCATTTTCTAATGTTAATAGGTTTTCTGTGTTTACAGCACCCTTTTTAAGCTGGTATTGCTTTGGTACAACAGAAAATATTATGAGTGTGATTGTGTAGTGGATCTAGAAATTAATGTGTTACTAAAACAGACACCCCCATTTTTGAAAAGATTATTTTAAGATGATTAGAACAACTGTCTAACATTAACTGACTCATGTCAATGACTACCTAGTCAGTAGAGGGCGTTACTGTGAGTGAATGAACAAACGAGGAAACTTCTATAGTCTCTGCCCACGCATGCGCAGTCAATAATAAATCGCTGCCAGCAGAGCAAGGCACAACGTATTAACGTGTCTGTTCCTCATCATTCACAGGTACTATTTATAACTATCCCTAAACATTCTTAAAGATGTTGAAAGTAATGTGAACTGTCTGTGACATTATAGTAACATTTTGAGAGAACTTGATCCGGGTTCTGATAAGTATTTGTTTTGTTTTGTCGAGTCGAATAATGGCTACCGTTAGTAGTTCTTTAACGGCTTGATTACAGAGAGCACATGGGATGTATAGATGTGCGTGGGAAAGAGAACATCGTATTCGTTTTACGTTTACTTTTTGTATCTGAGCCAATGGCTGAAGGTATGAATGGGCATTAGAGTTATTACTGTCTTTGGTGATGGGAAGTTATTATTTTGATGAACATTAAGTTTATTTTGCAATGAATGACATATACACTCAGAGACAGGCACACGTAATGGGTTATTATGTTGCACTTTATTTTATTTTACAAAAGAGTATTTGTTTGTATTACTCAGGTTATTAACAATATTGCAAACCAAGAGGTCAATTGTATTTTGAGCTGTTTTGAAGTGAAAGACGATGACAGTGTATTTTGACATGAATACTATCCCAATGTTATGATGTTTTGTGATATTGTCAAAGCAAGGATAGTTTGATATTTGTGTTTAAATGGAATGACTGAATGTTTAAGACTGTTGGAGTCAATAATAAATCGCTGCCAGCAGAGCAAGGCACAACGTATTAACGTGTCTGTTCCTCATCATTCACAGATCCACAGCGCATCCTGCCTGTGCATCGCTTGTGCCGGCCCAGATTCCCCCTAGGTCTGGGGCCGGTAACAATTGCAAGCCATAACTGGAAAACCTGGCTACATATGGGTGGTGGTAATACCAGGATTTCTTCCTTTTTTGTTTTTCATGACTTAAAGTCAGAAAATCAAAAACTGATATGAAAAAAAAACCTGTTTACAAAAATGCAATTTTCAGATGATTTCATTTGACGGACAGCTATGGAGCTATATCTTTTTATACATATATGTGTTTATCTTTTGACAGAGCAACTTTTATAGTTATTAGTCTATGATATAAATTACCTTTCCTAAGATGAATCTCATCTCCCAGCTTGTTGTCCAGAAGACCGATATGATTCTTCAATTGATCAATTACAAATATTGGAAATGTCTCATTAGTTTCTCTCACCATTCACTTTGTGAGGAAATACATATCAATTTCCAAAAACATAACAAGTTTCATTACGGCTCCTTTCAGGTCAAATTACTGTCAGACCTGAAAGAAAACCTGCTAATACATGAAATCATCAATTCAAATCTGCATTTTGTATTTGCTTGCCTTGTCCTGGATGTTAAGTCATTAATGACAAAGAAAAAAATCTGTAGAATCTGTAAGGGGGTCAAATACTTTGTTTTCTTTCTTTTTTGTCACAGCTCTCCTCCATGAGTATTGGATGGAGTAATGGGGTGTTCACCATCCATTCAGTGCAGTAAGTCCTGTAGCAAGCATCAGTGAGGCCACCATCCCAGTGATCCTCACTCAAATTTGCCTGTAGACTCCTCCAGATATGTCAATACATCAGACAGCAACAAGTTTTCACCCTGCGGCATCACAGTCAACATATCAACATGCACAACACCTGGAAGAGCAACCCCGGTGCATGCTTTTGGTAGGATAATTTTTCTACCATATTATTGCTGTTTGTCACAAACCAGTAGTTTTTTCAGAGCTTTCAGGTCAGCAGGGAAAAACATGTCAGTTTTCAAAAAACAAGTTCAAGGAGTATTGGCAACGGTTTGTTTGTACAATGCACAATGATAGTTTTTTTGTTGTTAGTGACTGTTATGGTGACTGTCAACCTAAGCACTGAGGCAAAAGGCTTCTGTTCTATCCTCTTGAAGCTCTTTCATCATTCCTTTGAAAAATTTTTTTCAGTTCCAGATTCTTGATGTGTCATAAACAGATGTAAAGTTCCATCCTTCTGACCTAATGCCTGCTTTTGTTTCTTTTTCTAGCTATTTTTAATTATTGTAGTAAACTTCAGACCTGTCTGGATTCTCTAAGTAGAGGTCGGTTTAAATGACGGCAAAGTTTGAGTTTTCACAAAAATGGTAAAGCTTTCCTCATCACAAACTGACTTTTAAATTTCTCTTCTCCAAGAAATTATCCATTTTAGTTGATTAAGAGGAATAGGTCTCAAACTAAAGATGAGCATCCAGATCCTGTAAAGAAAATATGGGAATTACCCTTTATTTGCACCTAATATGGAAGCTTCACATCACATGCCAACTTCTGCTTCTCCAGACTAAAGTAAATATTATCACACTCATTTGTTTTCTCATACAGAAACAGTGTAAAAAGCTTTAGGTGCAGGAACATCCAGAAGTGATGCAGACAATAATCTCTAGACGTGAAACATGAGAATCTGCGATTACAAGAGTGAGACTCTTGTCTTTGACATTTGACTATAGAACCACAGTATTATTCTGCAAAGATCCAGAAATATCATCAGTTTGACAAGAGTTTCATAGCTAAGTTCAAAGTTATTCATTCCTTACTTGCTGACTGTTTACTTGACTCCACTCAAGCGCAATTCTCTTCTTAGGCATAAATAGTATAAGTACCCACCCGCCATGAATGTTTGGCCCTTTAACTTACATGCTTGGCTTCCCATTTTCCTACTTACGACCTAGAAGGATAGAATGGTTACTAATGGTTACCAATTAACCCAATCACTTCCAAATACCACTAAACATGACTTGTGTTTTACCAAACATCTGAACTTAGGTAAATTAGAACCTTAAAACATACAGGGAACATTTTATTCCCAACTCTGTTATTAGTTCAAAATGAGGCTTTACTCTCACATAATTTCATAATTCTATAATTAACTTTTCCATCCATCCATCCATTGTCTGTTCACCCTTGTCCCTAATGGGGTCGGGAGGGTTGCTGGTGCCCATCTCCAGCTACGTTCCAGGCGGGAGGCGGGGTACGCCCTGGACAGGTCGCCAGCCTGTCGCAGGGCAACACAAAGACATACAGGACAAACAACCATTCACACACACACACACACCTAGGGAGAATTTAGATAGACCAATTAACCTAACAGTCATGTTTTTGGACTGTGGGAGGAAGCCGGAGTACCCGGAGAGAACCCACGCATGCACAGGGAGAACATGCAAACTCCATGCAGAAAGACCCCGGCCGGGAATCGAACCCAGGACCTTCTTGCTGCAAGGCAACAGTACTACCAACTGCGCCACTGTGCAGCCCCTAATTAACTTTTTCTTTTTCCAATTTTTCATCTGAATACCACTTAAGCGGAGGACCAACAGCTTTTCAAGGAGGTTGGTAGCTGAAATTTACTATGCCGCTGACTCCCCCCAGCTTTTATTTATCACTTTGACATGAAATTAGATCAGAGGACACAGCCTACCATTTATTCTGCTGCTGAAACCAACATTTCTTTAGCTGTGTGAGGTAGGTGGAGATGGGCTGAAAGCAGTGAAGTGTAATAACTCTTTAAAAAGGCAGGTTCCTGCACCCAAAGCCATCTGACAAGAACTCACACCTGTTCAAACTTTTAAAATCCATGTTCAATCAGATCAACTTTACTTTTGAAAAACAATGTCATGATATTCACCTTTTTATTAGTATTTCACACAACATAACAGCAGTTCCAACATTTAGAAGAAAGCATCAACAAGGTTTAAACACCAACATTCTGTGTGAGAACGTTTAACATTCCAGCATTAGAAAACATTCCCTTTAGAGATGATGGAAATCTGAATACTGTTCTCCTATGCCACACAGTTGTCTGAGTGTTTCTATTCAAAATACAATGTCTTCTGAGGTGGCTAGAGTGGGCTTACAAAGGATATTAGTTGTCATTATTATTGACTACTATTGACTGATACTACTTTGTAATACAAATCAAAGGTTACTTTGACAATTATTTTTGGACATTTATGTCAATTCTGAATTTGAAGAAACCTAGCAGGGAGGTTTGGTTTGGTTAAGCTACAGACAATGATGAACAAAGGTTGCTGTTTTATTCACAACATGTAAATGTCTAGTTTGAGTCATTAGAGTGGATTCATACACGGTTGGAGTAATTAAGGTGGAAATGGGTCAGCTCGTTTGAACCAGTGCTATCCTATAAATGCATCGTGGCCAATAGGCTACTGTCAGTCTGAATGGGCATAGAGTCATGAATGGGTGCACACACACAAATCTCCTTGATTCTGAGGAATTAGCTGTTCATTCCACTGATTAGACTGATACAAATTTAGCACAGGTTCTCCTAAGAACATTGTAAAGATTTTATTTTGTGCTTTCAAGGTGAATTTATCGCCATGTATTTTAATAGTTACAGCCGCCCCTGCAGTTTTTCAATTACAACTCTCCTTTAACGACACTGCAGTAAAGCGCTCCTATGAAGAGCTTGTTAAGCATGAATTAGAATCTTACGGTTGTTGTAAAGCCAGTCCTTCAGTGATGAACAGAGAAAACAGCAGAGAGACGAAGTAAAGGACTGAAAGAATTTATCCAGCCTGGAGGTCGGCAGGGAAGACTCTTCCACTGATGTTAAAGTTTGTCTAGAGATTGCCAATATTTTAGTCAGAGTAAAGCAACCCAATCAGTAACATAAGAGAAATGTAACAAACACGTTTTTGTGAAGTGAGCTTGGATAGAAATCCTGCAAATCAAAACTTGGTGGAAAGAATTTAAAAGTGATAAGTTTGGCTTAAATTTAAAAGGTAAATGTAGTAAAATTGTTATGGCTGTCAGGAGTAATAAATGTCATGTATTTTCTAAAAAGCTATTGAAATGAAATCCTGATCTAAAACACTGTTCTACGGCATAGTTTACACAAGTTTTGATTGATTGTGACTTAAGGCTCTCTTGTACTTCATTTGTAAAGTACGGGAGAGCCATAAGTCTCTGGCCCATATCAGACTATTTTGTGCAGAGCTCTGTGTGATGTATTGTGGGATTGGTTGGATGTGTTTTATGCAGAAATGCACTCAGACAAGATCAATCAATCAATCAATCACTGACCAGGATTGGTCAAAGTATGAATGATGTTGTTTACAGAGTCAATTAACCTACACATACATCTGTGCATAATGTTTCGAAGCACAGCAGCACAAGTTGGTACATTGGCATTTACAAACATCTGACTGGCATTACTCCATCATGG
The DNA here is from genome assembly GCF_001444195.1 of Xiphophorus couchianus. NCBI lineage: Eukaryota > Metazoa > Chordata > Actinopteri > Cyprinodontiformes > Poeciliidae > Xiphophorus > Xiphophorus couchianus. The sequence goes on along the minus strand of NC_040248.1, from coordinate 23,193,916 downwards.
CACCCCAAGCAGCATCCTCATGCCATCATTGTAAGCAACCTGAAATTTATTCATACTGCTTTTTCTGTAACACCTCCACAGGTGGACACCTATACATCGGAGGACAAGAGTGCAGTTTTGACAGATGCTGAGCACATAAAGAACTTCAGAAGGAGCATATTAGTTTGTACATATTGCATACAACGCAGTCTGTAAATGTCTTTATCATCAAGTCAGTGTTGATGTAATGTCCCAAATATTTGACCTCATCAATAACAAAGAGGATGCTACCCAGACAGGGTGAAATCAGGTAAAGATAATTTAGTGTATTCTTTGCCCTCGACAATCTTGATGTTGCTCTTTTTTGTGTTATATCATACAGTGACCTATACTGAGAGCAAACCCTTAACAGCTGTTGCATACCAGCACTGTATGGACAAAGGATCACAAGATCATCAGCGTATATCAGGTGGTTGATGGTTCTATTGAAAACCCGAAAGCCTACATTGATTCAACAGCTTAGATAAATCATTCATATATAGGTTAAAAAGGCAAGGAGACAAGATGCTGCCTTGCCACACACCATTACCCACATAAAAAGAAAACAATACAGAGTTTCCCCATGTTACAGACATACTCTAGTGAGCAGGGGCGCCTATGGGGGAAAAGTTATGACAATTCTAAGAGACCCTGACCGACAGGGGGCCCTCCACAATTTATTTATTTATGTTTTTTTCATAGAAATTAAAAAAAAATTGGGGCCCAGTCAATTACAAAATTAATCATATTGAATTTTATGAGATTATTTTTAGCAGTAAACATTTAATATTCCCAGTCCAAGACCAAAAAACACACATCCATATTTGCCCAGAACTCCCCGGGATCTGCATGAAATGGTTCATTCCTTTCTCTGTGACTGTTTACCTATGTGCTTGTGGCGTGACATATACTTAAACAGGAAGGGTGTCGCTGTGTGGACTGTGTAATGTGTGAATACAAATGTGAATACAAATGCCTCCATTACCACATATTGACAGTTCAGAGTCTTTAATCTATCAATAGGATTTACCAGGGTAAATACCAACATTTAACTGCTTGTTGACCATTACTGAATTCACCTATAACCACCACACTGCCAGCATGTTGTAAGTATATCACTAATGCCTGTTTGTGCCTTTTGCCACAATCTAGTGGTTGGAACCAAATGTATGCCAAATTAAAAATGGTTTGAATACAGAATAAATGAATACATATTTGTTTTGTCTGCTATCTTGATTATACTAATCTCTGCTTGAGTTAAAATCTGTTATTTATTTACTATATCTTTATAACGCATTTAGTCAGTGTGCAAATAAAATAAAATTAACTTTGGCGTCTTTGATGTTCCAGTAAGCTTACTTGTTCAAGTGAGGGAACCCAAATTTTCCAGCACGGGTTTTTTTACTAAATAGGCCTCACTGTTGCTTTTCTTTCTCTGCCCATCAGAAAAAGAAACATCATGATTTATGCTAAAGGGAAGTTCAATTTTCTTATAACTCCTATAATCCAAGTATTTCCATAGAGTCGTTGTGGATGAGGATGCTGTGGGCAGAAATCCTCTCCAGTAACAGTCAGTCTTGCAGCAAATTTGTAGAGGCCTCTGACAGAAGCCTGCTGCTGTGTTGAATGCTAATGTAACCAAATAATAGAATTTAGTCAGGTTCAGATAGCAGTTTACTATCAACCAGTTTTGTTTATTACAAATTTCTGGACTGAAATACATCCAACTTCATCTCAACTCAAATCATAGAGTGAACAACATTCACTGTAACAGGGTCCTTGGTAGAGAAAAAAAACAAAAGAAGCTGGCCAGCAAAAAAAAAAAGTTCATATAGAGCTCTATATTTGTATGTGTGTGTCTGGTGCATACAAATGAAAAAGGTTGTCTTGACTGGGATAGGGACCCAGAATGATGATGGCAGCTGGTGTCCTGTTGGGTAAATTGTATTATTAGTATTATCAAATATTTGTTGTATTATGTAGCCTTGTAGTTACATTTAGATAATGTTTCTGTGTGTTCATTAATTCTGATTTCTTCCTAATCCCTCCTTGGAAGAGGGAGGTGACAGATATTCTTAGCAGGACTCCCTGAGAGATGGAAGTGTTAGTTGTTCCAAGCTGAGTTTTACAACCCTGGAGGAAACTCTGCTTTGTTCTTTGTGATACAAAGCCGTTGCTTTGAAGCTATACAACGTGTCCCATTCGACGCCGTGCTTGGAGGCTTTGAAGCTATACAACGTGTCCTATTCGACGCCGTGCTTGGAGCAAGAAGGATTTAGATTGTAGATACCATGTGTTTAGTTTAGTGATTGTCTTGTAGCACTGCAACTAAAATGCTTTGACCCCACCCCCTAGAGTTGCAGCGCCCCGTGTGGCAGGGTTCCTAAAATCAATAAAACAGAGGAGCGGGAGATGTGTTTTTCAGAGCGGTAGGAGATTTGTAACTGAAAGCACATCTCTGTCCGTTCTCGCGAGAAACAAAGAATCTAACTCTCTTGTCTTTCCTGTGTTTGTTTAAATTGTCTCTAATAGGTATTTAGACCTGACATGTCCACAAACACGAAAAAAATTCAGCAGCCTCTCCTTTCTCCTCTGCAGGCACACGAAGGCCCAACATTCCTCTCACAACAATGCACTAGCAGGGAAACATCATATGGGCATAAAAGTTAGGCGATATGCAGAAGCCAGGCTGAGACTAGCATGTCTCTGCTCTGCAGCAGCTCTGAACTCTAAAGCCCGGGAATTCCCCTAGCAACTGCAGTCGGAATGCTGCCGTAAAGTAATGTCGTTCAGTTCTCCTAAAGAGACACTACCCATAAAGTAAAAGAATACAGAAAAGCAAATAACACCAAATATACAAATACAGCAGGGTTACACTAACAGTTTAGCTTCCAGACTGCAGAGACTATACTTCCCAGCAACATGTGCTGGATGACATCATCAAGCTCTACTAATCCACTTTAAACTCTGTCTGACTGCATTGTTAGAAAGTCGAACAGAGAGATGTTGGAGTTGGGGATATGATCGACGGAAGAGCTGGTTTTAAGCTCCTCCTTCCCTCTCTGCTATTTGTTCCTACTCTGTATCCAGGAAGCCTCCTTTTCAACTCTGTCCTAGTTCAAGTATTATTAGCGCTTTTGAGATGCTAATCAGCTGCTTCCAGCTTCCTAAGAATTGTTACTTTTGAACAAAATTAAGAGTAAAAAAGCCAACATCAAAACCAGAGACAGATTGTTCAAACATGCTGCTCCAACATGCTGCCACAATTCTAGAAAAAGGGTATTTAAAATTTTAAAGAATGTAATTAAATGAAGTGGATTTTTTGTTTGTTTTGGCAAAGCATTCCATTTGTTCTGTTCTGCGTTGCTCCATTAATCTTTGGGCTTCCACTGAACAAAGTGAATCAAGGATTTTGTGAATATGGGAAAGACTCAGCAAATACATTTCTCCTATTCAAGCCTCAGGCAAGGCCTCAGGATGAGGAGCAGTGGCAAAACTGCAGTGGTTGAACAGCTGCTGTCACTTCCTGTCTGCTTTCCTTGCACTCTCACTAACACGGAACATCTCATAGATTCCCAAATATTATCTAGCCTTTGAAATATACACACTGGTATTAAAAGTTATGCTGTTTTAGAGATCTGGAGTTGTGCAAAACAAAGGACAATAGGAAAAAATATGAAAGTTTTTTTGGGGGGGAGAAAGCAGTCTTAAACGAGTGAAGACATACTCTCTAACAGGGCACACAGGGAGAGCAGTTAGCCAGCTGAATCAATATTAAAGCTTTATGCCTCAGGAGCAGAGGAAGGAGAAGAGAGCAGAGAGGCTTGCAGAAGGAGGAATGAGAAGATGGACGCAGAACTTTTGGTGATTCATCATGAGCAGATCCCTTTCCTGGCTTGGAGGACTTTTAAGGGCTCCCCTCCTCTCAGCTGCTTGGGAAAGCACAGCAGCTGTCGGAGCGGAATTCCAATCAACACTTCTCTTGTAAAGCGTGTTGGCGGGTGTGTGGGGGTGTGTGTGTGAGAGAAGGAGAGAGCAAGAGAGTCCCCTACATCATGATAGGCTCTCATGAAATCTGCTCACTTCAGCATTTGTTATTGAAGCAGAAAAGTTTTATAAAGCACCTGAAATTGGTTGTTTAAAATGAGGCTAACTTTAAGTTTCCCTGCAATGTTTTATAATTACCTTGTGCCGGTGAAACGTATCTATTTAACCTCTATCAGTAGAAATCCATTAGCTGTGGCTTAACAATTCACTTCCCATCATTTACTTCCTGGCTGTAATTTATTGGATGTTGTTTCCCATCAGCAGCTTCTCAGATAATGAGCTGCTGCTCATATTGGTTGCAGTCCTGAAGTGACTCTGTACGCGATCTGAAAGCTTCTATATGTTCTGTTGTTTCACACCATCAAACTGATGTTCATATCAACCAAAATCACATCAGGAAATACAAAATGTATTAATGATTAAATGATTAAAAGAAAAGTGATTTTATCATTTATCTTTTAATCTGTTCTCTTAGATAGTCATCTATCTCAGTGATATGACCATATGAGTGGTTTTGATTTGCAAAAGTGTGCTAAAGCAGCACATCTGACCTACTTGGTAGCCATCTACCACTCCAAGGATTTGTATAATTGCATATTCATGTTTACAAATTTTTCTCATATGCACACTGTCCTTAGAGGCAGAAAGTGGGAGATGACTGGCATGTTGGCACTAAAAACGTCTGAAGAAAATACAGAATATTACATGTAATGTTCTACAAACATTGAAAGATTTTTTTTGAAGATTAGCTGATCAGATATTTGACATTATATTTTACTAATCAACTGCAAGGCTTTATGCCACTAACTGTACATTCTCTAATGCTGCTCCAGCATGAGGCTGGTACAAACTCCTACTGGAGGATAAGAAAAGTCCTGCAGGAAGTTGCAATGTTGTGATCGCATCATCGTTTGTAAATTTTGTGTGAACTTGCAATTTTCTCTACTCCATAGGCGTAACTTCCTGAAGCACTGGTGTGGACATGTCCCCACCAACTCTGGCATGAAGGGGACAGTCCCCAATAATGTTTCCTGCATCTTTTCTTCTTTATGTACCTGTATCTATGTAACTCGGCAGCAGCTGCATGTTGCATTCAAAGCATTAACAGCCAGGTAATGCTTTTTAAATTTCCTTTGTAAAACATAAATGGCATGTCCGCTCAGTGATCTAATGGATTTTTACAACACGTGACTAACTGTGGGCTACATGCGCTGTTGCTTTACAATGAGTCAGGAATATCAGTAGTGGGGAAATGGCACAATCAAGCAAAGAATCTGAAAAAGGGACGCAAAGTTTTGATATTAATTGTCAGCAGTACGACAGAAAAATAATAAGGTCCGAAGGAATCACATTTCATAGGTCAGTAAAAAGCTTTAATTAAAAAATATAGAGAGAGAAAGTGGAGAGTAGGTTAGTTATGCTAGCTTAACTTTTATCACTTTAATATGAACACTCAAAAAAATGAACTTAGGGGGTTATTACATTAACAAAAGAATGTCATGTACTTTTAACTAAATGATTTCATGTTTCAAACAAAAACGTGATACAATCATGTTGGATAAACAAGAAATTCAACAACTTAACGGTTATGAAATTTAATCATGTTGAGATAACATGATTCATTATAGTCAGACTGATCTTGTGCTAACGACGACGAGTGAGATCACTGGATATCATGCGGGTTCACGCGAGATCATATAAAATCACAAGATATCACACGAGATCACGCGAGACAATCGTTTTTTGTCTCAATTTGACTAAAATGTATTCAAGTTGAGATAACGTGATTCAATTTAGTCAGATTGATCTCCCTCCGAAGAGGGTCTAGCAAGATCAGGGGGTCACACGAGATAATGGAAGATCATGCAACATAACTGTTTTGCGCCTGGGAAAACTTCAAAGCGGTCTTAGTTACACATTAAACTATAGATATTTGTTTTTCTGGGACTCGAACTCCTTGCTGTAAGGCAACAGTGCTACCAACTGCGGCACTGTGCAGCCCGTCACTTCCTAATGATCGCAAAATGGAGGTCAAACACATAAATCTGCAACAGACAGAATGTTCTGTTTGGTGTTGTGGGGTTTTTTTAGTGTTAATTCCTGATGCACTTGAACGTAATCTTTCCTCTTCGCTCCAGGGGCTGTTGTTTATTGGTTGCTATGACAACTAGTTTCTAGTCAACTAGAAAAATAATAATACAATCACCTATTTTTCTATATTTTTCCCAGGACAAACTGCATAATTTGTTCGTAGAACGTGGCGATATTCAGAGCACTCATTAAATAAGAGGAAATATTTCATAAAGTATATAGGAGCCAAAGTTTGTTAAATTTTAAATGATGGCTCCTATTAAGTAAAATTAAATTATGGACCATTATAAAGAGAAATTTGCTTTGTTCTCTCTTGTTTCTAGAACTGACAGAAACCTATCTATAGATTTATTAGCAGAGATAATATATATTTCACATATCAAAACATCAGCATCTCAGCTTTAAGCCACATTTTATAGAATCCATTAATATTGATGGTCACTCTACTCACCAACTGCCCCAACTGCAAAAAAGATTTTGCGTCTTTAATATTTGCTATATTAAAGACACATTATATCTGATGTGCTATGTGTAATTCAGCAGGACAAAAGGTTTTGCCAACCAACTGAGGAACAGCTGTAAAATCAGAATCTCATAATTGAAAAATACAAAGTTTGTACTGACAAGGATTCATTTGGTTTACACAGAAGTTACTTACTCTGTTTTTGAAATGTTTAATAACATTTTGATTGTTATTTAATCTAATGTTTTTTTTTCCTCCCTCTGATGGCCAAATCCATGGCCACACTCTGATGTCGGTAACTCTTTTTTTATGCACAGTTTATTTTTTTCATATAACACAACAACACTTTAGTTTCAATAAAAACATTTATTAGTGGATTTGAATGCATTTGTTCTATTTGTTAGCGTGCACATTTAGTTAGCATATGTACAGTATTTATATCAACTTAAAGTAAATTTTGTTTGCTTAAGATTAATTCTGTTTGTTTTCCCACCAGTACTTACCTGCCTTGGAGTTTGCCTGACAAAGGATGGGGGGGAGGGCTCAGCAGGCTTAAATGCTGATTGGACTGCACCACTAGTTCCTGCTGGCAGGGGCAAATTGTAGTTTCTTTGTTTAGATAAGTTTTGTATTTAAGTAAATAATAGTATTTAAAGTTTAATATTTTTGATTTTCATTTTTGGGTCTTTAGTTTAGCCAAACTTAGCTGTACTGTTATTTGTTTTTGTGTTATTTGTAATTGTATTCTGTTTAGTTACCCTATTGTGTCTTAATTGGTCTGATCAGCCAGTATATAAACCCCTGTGTGTCATTTCTTTGTTAGGTTAGTTATGTTTGTTTGTGCAGCCAGTTTGTTTACATTTTTTTGCCTGAGTTCAGTTTTGTTTCTTTGACCTCTTTTATGAGCTCAGTTTATCTTTTGTTATTTATAATCTTTGGGTTAAAATAAAAACCCTATTTTTCTAATATGTCCTGTGACTCCTCCTGTTTTTAACTCGGTCCATCACACTCCCCTCCAGGGGTTCTTTTGTGGGCTCTAGTGTCCCTTATATGAAAGTAGGCTGACAGGAAAGGGGGAAGGAAAGGGGAGAAGACATGCGGCAAATATCGCTGGGTCCGGGAATCAAACCCAAGACAGCCGCGTCGAGGACTCAAGGCCTCCAAACGTGGGTTGCGCTATCCCCTACGCCACCACAGCACGCCCGAATCTCATGTTGTTGATGTTTTTAGCACTTGATAAAATCAGACAATAAAAGGCAACTATGTGATAATTCTTCACAAAAATATTACTGAATTGTGAAACTGTTTTGTAGGCAAGCATTCAGTAAATACAGGCTGATTCTATAAATTACAATATAACTGAAAAGTTCCTTTGTCAGCAGTTCCATCACCAAGTGAAAGACATTATATAGATTAATTAGATTATGTATGTTTTAACATATTTATATTTCGTAATATCTTTAATACCTCCTAAAAGATTATTTTAGAAAGGTGCTATTTATCTGACAAGCCAGATCAGGACGTATATTCTAATTTATTGAGTAAGACTGTCTGGCATTCACATGTAAGTTTTGGCATTATTCTTAGCACTAGAAAAGAAAAGGCCTTCCAGTAATTGTGGGTGCATCAGCACCCCTCCCGCTCCTCTTCGTCCCCACGAACTTGCAACACAGTTACACCCTTGCTCTACTCATTTTAACAAGTAGTAATCTGACCAACGTCTTCTTACAAGTCAACTTTTAACCTGAATTTAATTGATTGATAAAAATGTCCGGGGTTTTAATTTGACTGGCATGATGCTTGGAAACAAACAGCCTTTCTTTTATTGGACATCCTTCCTGAAATGTTGACCAAATGGTGGTGAAGTGCATTGAGCAGAGTCGAGATTGATGGAACTCAGTGGGCTGCGCTGCAGCATTGCAGCTGATTCTTATGTTACCCTGCAACCTCGGATGGCTGAGGGTAATGTAGTAGGTGATCTTCCCTCAACGTGTGATGCTGTAGTATGAGAAAGACGAGACACACATGTTGAGCTCTTTTTAACTTCAACAGGAAGATTTATTCTTCTTCTGTGTTATAAACACACTTCATAGACAACATATTTCAGGTATCACATACTTCAGCAGAGAATCATTAGCTTCATTACATCAGAAATGGATGTAATATTCCTTTAAACCAAACAATCATTATTTTAAAATGCTCCATTTAGCATTATGAATTCCATAAAATGACCAAATTAATTCACAAATGGCTTTTACTTCTCTAAACCATATTAACTTTGTAGTTAGTGCTTTAAATCCAATACCCTAAATATATGGCTTATCTGTTTTTTTGCAACAAACCCATAGAGAAGCATGAAATAAAATAAAATAAAGAAATGAAAATAATGTCCTTTGAGTGAGTGAGAACTGTCTCAAAAAGTGCAAAACACAAGTTCAAAAGAACTCCACAGTTCTTCAGCTAGCTCCTCCGGTAGCTCACGTACGTGTAGAAGTCCGCTAGCATTAGTTCCAATTAGCATTCAGAACAAGTCCCGTTTTTGTACACAATAACAATCACAAAACGAACTACGTGACACATTAGTTGACATTCGATGTAAGAACCTTTTAGACTCTTCAAGAGTACTGATATATGTACATAAAACCATATTTCTACTGACCTGTAGTATGAGAAAGACGAGACACACACGTTGAGCTCTTTTTAACTTCAACGAGAAGGACCTCGCCAGAAGGACCTTGCTGCAGCGAACAGAAAGGGGCGGGGACGGACCTTTCCGTCAGTCCCATAACTTATTTGGAAATGGGACTATTGCATTCCGGAAATGAAGGGGGCGCTATTTTCATAATCACTAGTATAAATACCTTAAGACGCGGGGTTAAGAGGAAAGGAAGAAGAAAGAAAGAAGTTTGAGAGGTTCTTCCACTGGAATTATTATAACACGGTCAGTACAGGAAATAGTGTTACTAGCGCCCCCTTGATTTCTGGAATGAAATAGTCCCATTTCCATATAAGGTATGAGACGGACAGTGGTCCGTCCCCACCATTTCCATATAAGGTATGAGACTGACAGTTGTCCGTCCCTGCCCCATTCTGTTTGCTGCAGCGAGGTGTACTTGACTTCAACAGGAAGATTTATTCTTCTGGTGTGCTCAATCTTTCCTTGGTCACTAACGCGTCAGCGCCCCTAGCGGCCATGTGTAGAATTGCACGGACTAACTGAAATAACACTACAGAACTTATTGCGATCAAAAATTAAAGATTCAAAATGAAAAATTATGTTGGGGTGCCTATTTTCCTGCTTCCTGGTTTTGTTTACTAACTTGTTTTTCACCCCTCTACACGTACAAAGCACAAGTGTAGATTTACAAATGAACCGCATAATAAATTTCCTTCATACCATTACAGTCGAAACAAATGGGTGTTGAAGTGCACTGTGCATAGGAGAGCCTGGGGCGAATTGAGCTGTTTTTTGTTACATCACCATCACTACCATCACTATCACCACACCAAAGCAATCACAGTTTGGTTGATAATATTTATGAGCATATCTTTCAGGATATTGTGCATCCCTTCAAAGTATCAGTGTCACTCTGACTAGTAGTGTAAACAGAACTGTGTTGATAATGTAGTATGGGCAAAACAAATTGACTCATGGCACCACACCATGTGTGGTGTAAGTAGAGCAGAGGTTGGGGGAGCAGGTTCCCCCTGCTCACCCAACTCAACTCCACCCTTCACTCACTTTCTCTTTCCCTAAATCTTTTTTCAGGCACAAAAACATTTACAATAACTTTTTTAGGGTGCTATTTCAACAATGTACAGCGATTTCAACTTTCTTGTTAGACCATGTTATGGAAAAAATAAAGCCTAAAAGAAATTGCAGCTTTGACCATGTTAAGGAAAATGATTATTTTAGTGCTAAAATACTTACAACATGTGTAAAGGAATATTAAGCATTTTTATTTGAAAAACAGGCTTTGTGTGACCCTTTGAGATGGCCCGATCGAGACAAGCAGACGCCTTCCACTGTCTGCTTAAGAGCACACAAAAGCCATAAAATTAGCATCTCCATGGAAACGGCAGCTGGAATGTGGGAGGAAGAAACTCCAGGGGAGTCGGTGAGATTTATATCAGGACTTCGGTGCTGGGGACATTAGTGCGTGGTACGCCCAGGATTAAGGGTTTTTTCCCTTGTTTGGTTTGACAGAGAACAGAGCACGAGTTGTAAGGAGGGGAGTTTCCGGGGTTCTCTGGGGGGCCGAAACAGGTCTCTGATTGGTTGAACAACAGAACGCCTTCTTTGCATATATTAAAGTGAGGAAACGCCTACTCAATAAAAAGCTACATGTAGCGCTAATATAGAGAGAGTTTTTTCCATCTTTTCTCCACGTGGGCGCCTTTGTCTGTCTCTGTGTTTGTGTGTGTCTGTCTCTCCTTGTGTGTCTGTTATTTTGTGATAAAATGCATATCTCTGTACCTCTGCAGCTTTGTTAACTGATTCATGCGTTGCTTTGTATGAATTAAACTCTGTGATCTGTGACGTCAACACGCCTTGTTTAGTTTCGTTTTACAGCTGTGCCCGCTGCTTGCCGAGAGGATCCGGCTGTTAAAGGAAGATACGAGCCAAACGTTTTGTTCAAAGTTTTAATAAATATTTCTTCCTTTACAACCACAACTTTTTGAAAGAGGACTTGCAAAATCAGTACATATCACAGATAAACAGCCACATCCTGGAGGGTCATGTAGCTACATGAAACACTGATTTTAAACACACTCTTACAAATTTGTTTTGCGAAGTAAACATGTTTCCACCACAACTGTCTGTTATTACGCAATAGCCAGCCCCACCCACTCCTCACAACTTCTCCTGGACTGACTACTGACCAGTTCTCTGTCTAACAGGTCCGGAAAATCTCTGAGACCTGGGTATTACCCTAAATGAGATCTATACGAGATAATCTATTTAAACTGGTGGCGAAAGCGATTCGTCTAGCTCTAACTACCTCCGATCCAGAAGTTACAACCCTTTACAGTTAAGAAACAATCAGCTGAGTAGCCCTCGCAGCTGCATAATTCCAATAACCACTTCTGTTAACGGTAGCTCGCTTTCTAAAATATAACTCGCTCTTGGAACCAGCTAGATTAAGTTTAGTGACTTGGATATAAGTCCCAGGGTCATTATTTACACTCACCAAAGGAAATTATGAAGCCACCTATTTTCTGGAATCATGTACATTAGTTTTACCTCAATTAAAAGAACTGAAAAATGATCAAATGACTCAATTAATTCCAATGTCCACCAACCTCATTAGAATTTTATAGTATAAATTTATTAAGCAAGCTTAAGCAGGGATATGTGACATACAAATATATAATCAATTGTATATAATTCAAGAGCAGTATAATAAAATCCACATGTATAACCATACTATCCTGTCTCTTTTCTCTAACCTATGTCGCAAGTTCTGAGATCGAATTTTTAGGGAGCAGATTCAACTCACACCCCGTTGTTAATGGATCTTTAGCAACCTGAACATCCAGAAGTCTTGGTCCGAGTCTTTGTCCTTATGTGGAAAAATCCTCCTTAGAATAGATGCAAAGCAGAACGGGTCCAAATCCTTCGAAAACCCAGCTCTTTTATCCCTCCGGGATCTTTGTCTTTTCTCCAAGTCTGTAGCAAAGTTTGAGATTGATGGGTGGAGGCAGGGCCGACGATCAAATCAGGAACCCGGGCTTTGGCGGTCGGATCTTGTCCCTTCTTGGCGGCGTGAAGTTTCAACTCTTCCCGTGGTTCAGAGGTGCGGTCCGTTGCTGTTTCTTAATCTGCTTCTCCGTGTTGACTCTCTTCCAGCGCCGCAGACTAAGAACCGTTGCTTCTCCTTTTCCGTCTGCCTTTATACATTTCTCCACCATGTATGTGTATGGGGAGTTGTGGTTTACGTGGTTTCCTGAACATCTGCTGAGTTTCACGGAAAACCCCGACGGCCCCTCCTGTCTGCCGAATATTGTGGAAAGCCCCGTCCTTCCCCAACTTGTTGATCTTAGCTAAACGCACCGCACCACCCATCCTGTGCTTCCTGGCCATCTGTTCAGAATTGCTTGCGACATTTCCTGACAGCAGGACCTCACCCATAAATTCCTCTTTCTTTCTCTAACTCACTATATTATCTGTTATTAATCATTAAACACATTCAACTTGTATTAAAACATCACAACTTTGATATTCATTATGAATTAATCACATTTTTCACTTATTATAAATCATCAAACATAATCATTTCATTGTTGTTGTCGTTACAGATCATTATTCAGAAATACATTTCAGAATGTTATTCAGTGATTACTCAGTGATTACTTATACCCATATCGTACATATACAAATTCAATTATTATTATAATCAAATCACAAGATTGCTGTATTTCTCTCAGGCCTTCATGCACCTTTTCTGCGTGTACCTGGAAAGATCTCACAACCCCATGCCAGTTTTCTTGACACAACTTACTACTGTTGATGTGAGCAGCAGCCATATTGAAACACAAAGTTGCCCTGCAAGTTGTAACTAGGGGTAATTGGAGTTGCTCTGTTGCACTCTTTCCCAGTGAAATCAGACTTCAGAAGAGAGTTCCAGCTGTGTTTTCCGAATTGGAAGTGAGAATTTTCCAATTCCGACTGCAGGTGGCACAAGAACTCACTTTAAACAGGACCTGTCTAACAACGTGAAGTAGGCTAAATGCCCTGATCTAAAGATATTCAAGATCAGAAAAGAAGAAGACTTCTTGACATCTGTCTACCTAGGAAGGGTTACAAAGCAATTTGAAAGGTTTTCTGACTAGAGTGAATTAGAGTGACAACTTATATCTACAGATGGTTTTTACAGTGGTGAGGCTTTCCAGGAGTGGCTGGTTTATCAAAAAACTTCAAGAACATATTGATGAGTCACCAAGGAGGTCACAAAAGAACCCAGAACAACATCTAACGTACCATAATGGCTAAAATAACATGAGCAAATGCATAAAATGAAATAATGGTTTCATCATATGACAAATGTCATACTAACCAGCCCGACTTTCTATTATAAACTCTCGGTTGGGACACCATTAGCAGCAACAGACCCCATCAAGCATTAGCAATGACAGGCAAAGAATCATTTACTGATTCTCTTTCTTCCTTGAGAGAAAGTTAATTTGCCATTGCAGCACAGACATCAAAAATATTTCTACGGCTTGGTTCAATGCCGGAATGTTATTATGAACATTCATAACCAAATTACTTCCTCAAATTATAAGCAGTGTTTAACCATTTTTATCTTTAACCTTCACATCTCGTCTTGCTACCATCCTCCATCAGCAAGCAGACAAAAGTACGATGCAGCCCAATTACTGTTTAATATGCGCACACTGGCTTTTCACGGACAAGTGCTGTTCCATCTCTCTGCTGAGATTTTGTCAAAAGTGTTTGAGGACAAAGTGAGAAGGCTTTCATCTATAAAATCCACCGTGGGAAATTAAGTGATTACTGGACCACAAGTAAACAATGTTTCAGAATGAAGTTAAGCTTCTGCAATAATTTATTGGTAATTCTTTATTCCAGTTCATGCTTAGGGAGATGTTTTAATCCTGAATGCAATTTTATTTGGCATCAAAACACAAATGAAAAATGGAAATACAAGTCTGTTTTAGCAGAGAAATCAATAGCTAAGTGAATAACATTAGGACATACTGTAGCTTTTGGGTAACAGAAACAAACTGTGTGTGTGTGTGTAGAACCTGGATCCCATAAGAAGAAATATTGTTTGTGGATTTGCGGGTAAGTGGCTAGGTTTAGGACTGTGAACTGAGTTAATTTAGGATTATGCATGTACTGTTAATGGTTAGGTCTACAGTTAGGGTTAGGCTACAGAAATGAATGAAAAATGAATGAAAGTCAATGCAGGCTGCACAGTGGCGCAGTTGGTAGCACTGTTGCACCAAGAAGGTCCTGGATCCGATTCCAGGCCCAGGGTCTTTCTGCATGGAGTTTGCATGTTCTCCGTGTGAATGGTGGGTTCTCTCTGGGTACTCTGGGTCTGTCTGTCTAAATTCTCCCTAGGTGTGAGAGTTTGCATTATTGTTTGTCCTGTCTGTCTCTGTGTTACCCTGAGATGGACTGGCAACCTGTCCCGGGTGACTCCGCCTCTCATCCGTTGACCACTGAAGATAGGCAACAGAAGCCCTCAACACCCCAAAGGGTGTAAGGAAAAAACAGTCCATTCTATGACAAGCAGTGGGGATATTAAACCCCAATTCACAAATGAAATTGTGCAATGCACCACACCTTTGCACTGCTGTCTGGCAAAGTACATACCAAGCAGCCAACAACACAAACATGAACAACCTCTGGAAGTAGGAGATAAATGGATGGTTACTAGATGGACATACCATCACTATCTTGAGTTAGTATGAATGCACCCTAAGTTACCTTCTAAAGGATTGTTCATTAATCAGTAGTCAGATTACTTTTTCAAAGGAACTGTGCAATACTGCAATCTGCCTCCAGGGACAGAATTCAAGTTACATTTGTGAAATAAAATTGGGACAAGTCATCATAAATACAGTTGGAACAAGGCAAATACATAAACTGATCAAAAAGGCATATACACCTTTTTGCCTCAGTCTGAAGTCGAATCAGACCAAACTTGTCTTGTGTTAGGCCAGTTATAATTACCAAAATTATTTGTATGTAATACATCTAAGATTATTAACCAACTGGGTTACTCCTTTCTGACAACTGATCTTCTGTCCCACATGTGATTTTCAAGTGACTGTACAGATCCCCCCCATCTGTACAGTTAGCTGTTCAAACAGCACAGAAAATGCATTACAACTTCACTGGCTAAAAAAAGGAACAAACACCTTATTAATAAACACCTTCATTTAAAAACACTCATGTGTGACCACCACTGTAAATCCCACTAAACTGAAAAGATCAAAATATTAAAGTAACTTAATAAATATTACAATATCCAAAATGTATGCTTTGTATGTAATGCTCCCCAGTGGAAATGTCTCACAGAACCCTACAGATATTGAGCCCAGCTCCACATATTCTATGAACTTTCTGGGCTTTCAGTGGTAATGCATCAGGCTGCATTGTGGGTACATGCCCTCGACCCATGTCATTCCCACACCAAGCCAATTATTCTAATACAAAGGCATAAAATTATCCCTTCAGGGAGCAACTCTGTGTACTCAATCAGCCATAGTAAGACAGCACAGAGGATGCCCGGCCCTCTGCAAATGTGTAAGTGTGTATGTTTTCCCACACTCCTGTGGTTTTCTTCATTAGTCTCTTTATTCATCCATACCGCTTTTTTTGAAAGCCTCTGCTGCTGAATGACTTAAATGTTGTCATGTTGCTCTTCCCAAGAGTTGCATGAAAACCAGGACATACACAAGAAAGAAGGCGAGTCATTTGAGCAGAGCCTTTCTCCTTTAACATAATGGATCAGTGAGGGACCCCCTGACTTATGTTGGAGTAAATATGAAGGACCTTGAGGCTTATTTCTTAAATAAATTTTTGCTTGTTATTTTTGTTTAACATAAACATAAAGATGTCTTTAGTAGTACTACTTAGTAGTAGTACTTAACTCCATAATCCAGAAAAGTGATTTTTTATTGTCATATCCAATGTCAATGGTCCTTAAAGAGGGAAAGTATTTTTGTCATTAAATGCAGAAATGGGGTGATTTTGGGGACAGATTTACGGTCAACTACTGTCCTCAGGTCATGACGTTCGCTATCCCTCAGCCAGCCATATGGAATGGATGAAGCTCCAATGGAAATAGAAGAAGCCTTTCATGTACAGTATACAAAGAAATACTGGAAGACTTTATGACACTGCTGTTGAACATTTACATATTTCAGACACTTCCAATGAAAATTGGAAGTGTCTGAAATATGTAAATGTTTCAGAAAAAAAACAAGAAACCACCAAGACACTTCCAATGAATATTGGAAGTGTCTTGGTGGTTTCTTGTTTTTTTTCTCAATATCCAGTCTTACTGCCAGTCATCTCACAATGACAGTGTTGGTACACTTCTAGATGTTGGCAAAAAGAAGATGAATTTAGTCTTCAATAAAATTGATTAAAAAAATTAATCTCAGATCTCCACATACCTTGATGGATTTTTCTGTTTTTCTGAGTTAAAGCACCTTTAATGGACTTGAATTGAACTTGTATATATAGCAAAGACCATATGTTGACTTAAGAAAAATAAAAATTTAGTTTTTAAGCACATTCTTGTTGTCTGAAAAACTAACAGTATGCTTGGTGTCACCTTGTGATGAACTGAAATCAACAACTTCCCAAAGCCAAATTTACCTTTATTTTTTTTTTACAATGCATTGTAAATGTAAAGCAATGGCAAAATATATTCTTGACTTTGGTGCAATAGAATGGTAATTTAATGCATTTAATGATGCTGATCTTAGCAAATATGATCAGCCTGGAGAGTTTCAATTGTAGAGTTTAAAACTCCTTCAAATTTTTAATAGCTGAAGCATGCACATTTCAACTAGAAGGAACTTTTATTACATGAAATGTCACAAAATGTCATTGTCAACTTTAATGTCATATTTTAGCGTCAGGGTGAGTTAAAATACAAGAAAAATATAGAAGGAAAGTGACTATGCAGGATGTATTCCCTTACACTGCAAATATCCTAATGTTCCTTACCTTTATGGAGTCTGCAGGCAGCAGCTGCCTGCTGTCAGAAAACATTCAAGTAGTCATTCTAAAAAGAACATGCTAATTTATTTCACAATTTATGGTGTTGTACTTGTGTGGTGTAATGCATGTTTGACCAGTAGTCATGTGTTTCATCTCCTTTTGCTCTTTCACAAAACTAAAGGAAATCAGTTCCACAAACCAAGTATCTCTTTGATGCAGAGCCTAATATCACAAATATTTGGATATCTAGGAATTTGAAATTCTTAGAGTACCACAAGAAAAAAGTAATACTCTCACACTTTACCTCAAAGTGGTGGAGGACCATAAAAATAGAGACATTGTCGACACATAATCTTATTATACTGAGTCAAAAGCCTCATACAAAGAGCATCCTTGTCCAAAAGCCGCTGTAGCTTCATCTTTTCAAATTTCTGAACTCAGACCTGATTGTAAAACCCAACAAGTTAACTCAAATCATTTAGGAAAATTGACGGTACCAATTGATTTAAATTTTGTAACTCGAACTATGTGATTAGAGTCACATAATAGAACTCAAACCAATTATGATAAGGCAAATCAAATGCATAAGTTTGGTATGGATGGAGAGGGTGTAAATACAGTGTAGTGAGAAAGCAGCTCCAGAAAGAGCTTCATCCACATCAGCAACCAGAGCAACTGTGCCTTCATCCTGAAATGTCCAGTCTAAATTATTGATTAATAATATTAATGTCAAAGACAAGGTGAGAACAAATACACTTATTAGCTAATTTTGACATTTTCAGTTGTTTTTTTTGTTTAATTCATAACCTGTCTTTTCATCCCAATGGGGAAATTATTATAATGTTCAAGTATAACATACTTTGCCTAAGAAATTTAGCTTAATAGGAGAAATCACTGATGGAGCACTGAGTAGAAAGGCAATCCCAGGCTGGATAAACATTCCACCAGGGAACTACCCTGATACAATGCATTTGTGGGTTGCTTATCATCATATTCAGCCCAAAAACATTCATGAATTAAGAGCGGGATTCAATCAGAAGTGGGATTCAGTCATGCCCTAAGAGAACTTCATCCAAATATCCGGACTCATTCTGTTGATAATCTGTGTCATTTCCAGCATGATGGAGCTCCATGTCGCAGAAGTAACAAAGTGATTCAAAGGTCATAACATTGAAGTCTTGGATCTGTATACAGGAAGATAACCTTTGAAACCAACAAGGTATGATCGGCTTCAAACACTGAAGGGAAAAGAGACATGACTCAATGACTCAGAAGTTGCATTTGTGAAAAGTTAAGAGGCTTAGGGTTATTAATAGTGAATACTCATATAAATGTCACATTTAAACTTTACAAAAGTTTTTAGTTTTTATTTAGTATACCATAGAGCTAACCCTAACCCTATGCCACACTGAGTGCCACATTCAAAGGAAAGATAAAAACAAAAACTCTGAGGACAGAGAAATTACGACCTTAACAAAACAATAAGTTTCCATTAACAAGATTTTAAATAGTAAAATGTGTCAAGAACTGCATTTTTGTACACTTAAATATCAACCTTCTTTATGAACTTAAAGTAGTGAGTTGTGCTGGATAATGTTCTGTATTTTTTTTACTTTTACATGTCATTTGGAAATCTGTTGTGTGTAGCCTGACTTCATTTTGGCTAGTTCTTTCAAGGCAGGAACTGAGTTGTTACACTTTGAGAGCAGCAGTTTTTCCTGCAGTGAGAAGGAGCAAAATCTAGATTAATTTCCACGTCCATTAATACACAATTGTTCAGAGAAAATGGGAAGTGTGGGTGTTGAGGGTAGAATTAAACAGCAGCATGATGAACTGGGAAGAGAAGTCGGCAGCATGTCTTAATGGATTACGATGTCAGGAGCACTGTGGAAAAGATATTTGCTACTTTTTTTGCACATGGCAGCCTGATTGCAGAGAGCAGATTAACCCAGTCTGAATGAGTCATTCACATGTTTGTAAGTACTCCAGCTTCCTGAAAATAGACCTATGTTTAAGATATTTTCCATCTATAATATTACATATTCTGTATAATTTAACCAAAAAATACAAATCTGTTGGAGAGAAAATTATGATGAAGTGTTCATCAGTTTTGACATCTTTATGACAGTCAAAACTTCAACAAGGCAGGACCTGAAATTTCAGCTGAAACACAAATTTAAAGCATTGAATGGTTTATTGAGAATTTGAATGAGATCATCAACAGTGGGACTAGGAACCACTAAGGACAAGTAAACTGGTTAGTGTCTTGAATACTCTTGATGTAGTCATGAGCTCTAAAGGAAAACCACTAACCTCAAAATCTTTAGGGAGCAGGCAGCACAGAGTCTTTGTTCCTCTGTGAGACTATGGTGAGCAAAGGGTAGCGAGGGGCTGTGCCTGGGTCCTAGTTGCTGTGACCTGGACTCTGCAGAGTGGCAGAAACTGGTCCACAGCAATAACACTGGTGACACACTGCGGGCTAATCACAGGGAACCAACAGAACTCGGAGGTCAGGGAGTCAAAGCAGTCAGAACCAGGGAAGCAGAATTAGGCAAACTTATCCGAGGGTCAGGTGAGAATCTGGAGACATACAAAGGTCAGGCACATGGGGTTAGTCTCAGGCGGACAGGCCCAGGGATGAGGCAGGAAGCAGAAGTCGAGGGGCAGAAACAGAGTTGTTGTCCAGATAACAAAAACCAGTGGGATATCCAACGTGGGCAAGCTAAGACAGGGAAATCTGAAAGACAAAAACGTGGTTGTGATTGTGATCAGGCAAAGAAGGAATGATCCTTGCAGATTCCTTCCTACCTGCAAGGAATCAACCAAGAACACAAGTTGCTTTTCTGCAGAAGAGGGGAGAGAAGCCAGACACGGAGAGCCGCTGTCTTAGATAACTGTCTGGGATCAACTCCGCCGGTTCTCAGTCCTCAACTACCTTTTATTGAAACATAGTATGACCTAATCACATGAACATTGTAGCTCTAAACATCTGCAACGTGTCCTAATTGATTACACAGCATTTAAATACAAGCTCTTTTCTTTACGTCTGAGTGTGACATTGACATGGCCTTGTTTCCTGTGTCTCTCTGCGGATATCATCTCAGCGAGTCACAAGCTTCTGGTCGCCTCTGTCCCCATTTCCTGGAACAGTTAATCATCAGCCACAGAAAGAAAAGGAGCCTAGCGAAAAACACAAAAGAATAATAATATGAAAATACATAACCTTTCAGATAAACTCATTATTTAAATGAACTTAGATAATAATTTTCCCAACACTCACTCTTGGGCTTTCAAAACTCTGACTTCGTCTTAGTCTTCTACTAGTATTTTTATAGTGGTTTGCAAACAACTAGAGGTACATTACTGCCACCTTCTAGATTGGAGTATAGATCAGATGTTCTATTCCAACCAAAACCATGTTTTTGGATCGGAAGACAGAGCGAGTATCATCACTACCTAGAGACATTTCTGGAGTGGAATGTACATTTGAGGTCCAATATGTAAAACACTGAAATATTCAAGGTTTTTCCCCAATATAGTTGGATGTAATGAGGGTTGGCAGGAGGAATGTGACTGTTGAACAAAAGACAATAATGCATTCCATCTGACACCTTGTGTAATAATTTTGCAACATGCATTGTCACTTGTGCTAATTAGCTTCTGATATTACAAAAACTCACATATTAAAACTACATGGTTGAGAAATTAGACATGCCATTGGCTGATATTTAGAAAGTCATGGTGACAGTTTACTGATGTTAATGAAAAAACTGCCCCTTAGAAAAAACACATTTGATTGGACTATACTATATTTATTAAGTATGTTTCAGTCAGTTTAATGTAACTCGTCTGAAAGCCAAATTCGAATCACTTTAGGTAAAACACCAAGATGTGAAGTCTGAATATATATACTGAAGAGCTTTTGTTATTCATGATTACCTACAGTGGGAAATTGCAAAGAGACAAAAGCAGGTATCTCACTAACCCTGAAGTCATGCAGTTGGGGGAACTATTTAATTCTCCCTGTAATCTAAGATATTGGTTCAGGATTTGAACAGAAGATCAACGCAAACCTTCAAACAGCAGATTGATGGTGTCTGAGAGCAGCAGGGATCAATGATGTAACAGTGCTATTGAGGAAGAATGTATTTAAAACTTTGAACAAAACGTTTGGCTCGTCTCTTCCTCAACACAGCCGGGTTCTTCTCGGCGAGCGGCGGCCAGCTGTAAAACGAAACTAACAAGGCGTGTTGACGTCACAGATCACAGAGTTTAATTCATACAAAGCAATGAACAACAAAGCTGCAGAGATACAGAGATATGCATTTCTCATAAAATAACAACACACAAGGAGAGACAAAAAACAAACACGAAACACACAGACAGACAAAGGCGCCCAACGTGGAGAGAAAAAAGATGGCAAAAACTCTCTCTCTCTCTCTCTTTACACTTCGTTTTAAACAAAAGGGGTGTTTCCGTATTTTAATCTATGCAACGAAGGCGTTCCGTTGTTCAACCAATCAGAGACCTGTTTTCGGCCCCAGAGAAACCTGAGACGTCTTCCCCTTTACACCCAAACTCGAACGGGCGTCTGGTCTCCGTCAAGCCAGAAGGGGAAGAACACTTAATCTCAGAGGTACTGGGTACGACTGTCCCCGGCACCGAAGTCCTGAGATAAATCTCGCAGACTCCCCTGGAGTTTTGACCTCCCCCATTCCAGCTGCCGTTTCCATGGAGATGCTAATTTATGGCCCTTTGTGTGCTCTTTCAGCAGACAGTGGAAGGCGTCTGCTTGTCTCCTTGGGCCATCTCAAAGGGTCACACAAAGCCTGTTTTTCCAATAAAAATGCTTAATATTCCTTTACACATGTTGTAAGTATTTTAGCACTTAAAAAATCATTTTCCTTTACAGTGCCAAACAGCAGTACAGTCTCTGCTCAGGGCATTCGGATGAAGTTCTCATTTTCTAGCTGATGACCAAGTATGTAATCCATAAATCCATCTGGTCATTAATTTATCTTCAAATTGAACGGTTATTCCAGCAAGCTAGCTGGCGCCTCACATGTGTCACGCAGGTCCACTCAATAGGTTTGACCTTTCATACGAGACATCTGGTCTCACTGGGAACATAGTCCTCACTAATAAAGCCCAGAGCTCTGTTATAATAATTGATGGCACAGAGGATGGATGACTTTATTTCAACTGTTTTGCTATTCTGCCAGCCTGAATGGGCAAATAAAACTACTTTGGTGTCCATGAACTGTACCTGCACATACTTTGTTGAAATGCCATACTTTTTCAGGCTCAAATTTACAAAGATCTGAGTGTTTAGCCCTGGTGTGTCTGAAGTTTGGCCCAGAATGTATGACTGTGTTTGTGTGACTTCAACAATGGCCTGCCATCTCAGATGGTTGTTGCAGAAAAACTAAATAAAATGTTAAGGTGCAGTTTTCACGTTTTCACGATGTGAGAGCGTTCAAAAAACATACTACACTAAAAGCTACTTAGAATAGAAAATGTGCTAATCTTTTTTTACCTCCTAATTGACTTTGAAAGTAATAATGACTACAGGCAATACGTGGTATAGAGGTAGAGCGTGTCCCGTCTGGTAATTGTCAATAAAAGGCCACAAGTCCCAAAAATAACCACAAACACTATGTGCCTTTTAGTGAAATGATTATACCGGTTTATTAAAACTGGCTAAGCAAATCAGTAAGGAGCCATTTCTAACATACACACAAAATGTAGACAGTGAATAAACCCATAAATATCAGACTTTCTTGATGTTCACGGTGAATTTAGAGAAAGACTGATGGACAGATGAATGGATGGATGGATGACCTGATTCACAACCAGATGGACTGGTGGCCTGATGGAAAATTGGACAGGTGAACAAACACATGAAAGAAACAAACTGAAAGTCTAGACAATTTTTGTCATATTTCTCCAGACCTGTAATATACAGTACATCTAAAGATCACAGATTTTTCTAGACAATTATAAGAATCCTGCGATTTACTCTCCACATCTGAAGTGAATGATAGTAGTATTGTATTCACAGTCTCTTGGACAAAATGTCTCAATTCAGCCTGTGACCTGACACGCTCTCATTACAGACAGCAATCATCTTCATTTCAGTGAGGTAACAAGTTCCGTGGTGTTTGTGGTTTCAACTTGGACCAAAGCTCAGAGCAGACACTCACAATTTGTTAAAGCACATAAAAGATCAACAGACAGAGAGGGAGAGAGACCAGATGAAAATGAAAGACAAATCGGAGGCATACTGATCATTAAATAAGCCTCTGAGCTGCAGATAGAAGAGCCAAATCAAACAGAATGTATTTCTGATCAGAGATAAAACTCTCCATATTAAGAGCTGAGTGACAGGCTCATCTCAGACTGAAGATCAAGGCCATGTTCAAAGGCAGAGCTGGTTCAGGGGCTGTTAATATTCACATTAAGTATTCCACACACAGAGGGGCTCGTGTTTGACAACAAGATATGGAGCAGCGCAAGAAAGTTATCAGCCATAGTGTCAGTGGGGAGGGTGGCAAAACAAATCCTCAGCAAAAACAGAGCATCTCATAGCATCTCATATTGACTGTTAAATGCAGTCAATATAATCTGACAGCTTACCCAGTTAATCCAGGTCAACAATTAGAGCATTGAACTTTTAATGAGGAGAATCAGCTGGAAGTGTTAAACTTGCATTATCAGCAGTTTACTGAAGACAGAAGTTGCTGAAACTGCCTGAAATGTTGAGCTGTTGAGATTTCTTCTGGAAGAAAAAATGATGGCAGAGTATTGTGTATGGCATGAGTGTTTCACAGCTGGAATAACATACTGTATGTCTGATATTGCATTATTACATACTATTAGAAAAGGGTGTGTTAGGTTTATTTTAGGTCCTAACCTGCAAAGAATCAACCAGAGACACAAAATACTTTTCTGCAGAAGAGGAGAGCTGAAAACAGACGTGGAGAACCGCCGTCAAACACTGTCTGTGATCAACTCTGCCAGCTCTTTCTCTGCATTGCTCTTTATTATGTATAGAAAAAGGAGGTTGGGCTTTTTCACATAGTCACACAAAGAATTTGACCAATGACCTTTACTACAGGATGTTCTGGAACCTTTTGTGGACATGCCCTTACAAGGGCATGAGGCTGATCGCAACCAATCAGCCCCACAGAAAGCTGACAACACAGGAATGTACAAATGTCTCTAGCCTCCAGCCAAACATCCTAAAAATGGTTAATAGTGTATCACAGAAGAAAGGGAGTCAAGTAAACAACACACAAAATAATAATATGAAAACATAACCTTTCAAATAAACTCACAAGTAAAGGAACTTAGATCATTTTTCTAACATTTCCTCCTGTTTTTCATATTATTATTTATGAAGTCTAACACAGACATCAGAAATACATTTCTTGCTGGCACATTTTCAATGTATCCGTCACAACGTTAGACATCGTGAGTTTCCCTCAGAGATGGAGGCAACAAGTTGATACTGATACATAACATTTCCAACAGTTTTGGCTATCATTGATTTTAAACATGGAATTATGCAGGCAGTAAAAATACAAAACAAGAAAAGAATAAGAGGCATCATTAATTACAATAGCAGATGCCACCATGGTCCAGATATAAGCCGAGAAAAAATCTCCTCGTGAGGGAACTGCATCCTGTGACATGGCCTGTTGCAGGTTTTTCAAGGCAGACATTGCTTCATCAACATGAGTTTCATTAGCATCAGAAACATAAGTACAGCATTCTCTAGTGTCATCTTCATCAGTGTCAGCATAATCAAACAATGGCTTAACTTAAAAGGGTAAATTTGGCTTTGTTATTTTCCATCATCATCATACATAATTTGTATTTTTGTATTCTTTTGCACTCTTGCTTACTGTGTGTTATCTTTGTTTTTTGCCTGGGAGCTGCTGGTAACTTCAATTTCCTGAGGGAGTCTTCACAAGGGATCAATAAAGTACAAGTCTAAGTCTAAGTCTATCAGGAAAATTACTTTAATCTTTTATCAAAGAACGCAGACTTTGAATGAGACCACATCCACAGGACACCAGAAAAACAGCTGCAAAACTGCAATGACAAAACAGAGATCAGATTTTCCAAAGGCATCATTGTGTTTCCAACACAAATATCTTCAATTCACTCTGTGTCCGAGTGAATTCTCCACCGCTCATCTCCAACTGTGGCTGCTATCGTATCGTAATAAATGTGAAACCGCTTCTCCAAGCAGTCGCACTCTACTTTATAGACAACAGCTTTTTGGCCAGTCTGTGTGTAGAAAGCCATGAGCAACTCATCATGCAAAGCCTTATCTCCTGCTTGTCCAGTTTTACTAAGTTCTGCTCATTAAATGGTGGATGTAATCCATTCAATTTACGTTTCTATTATTATATACTACACCTCCAGCAAATGGAAAAACACAGAAACCCTGTAATCACCTGCTTCAAAAGACAAGGTTCTAAATTAATGTTTTCCCTGAATGTTAAGCATATGCAGATCTTCATTTTAAACTAATCTTGTAATATAACACTGAACAAAAACAAAACAATAACAAAAGCTTAAAGATGTAGTCGTATATCTTACATTTACCATCAGAACAATGAATATCAGTGTGAATTAGATAAGATAAGATTTATTGTCATTGTCATCAACAGATTACAACGAGATTGAGATTTGCTCGACTCGAGTTAAGATGCAGGTTATGTGTATATACATAATATACAAAGATAAAGAAATAAATAGCACAAAATGAGAAATAAATAGACATCAGAAGATGGTTGCAGCGCCTGGAGGTGTCGCAACAGAATTTACATTTTTAACAAAGTGGTGTCAAGAGCAGAAGTTCTTATGCCTTTGAATTTAGTGCTATGATTGCCATCGGGTAAAAACTGTTTTTTAGGCGATTTGTCCTGGTTTTTATTGCTCTGTATCTCTTGCCTGATGGCAGCAGCTGGAAGAGATCATGGCCAGGGTGCGAAGAGTCATTTAAAATGTCCAAAACTTTCTTGTGGAGCCTGGAAGTGTAAATCTGTTCCATAGTGGGGAGGGGGCAGCCTATGGTTCTCTCTGCTGCCCTGACAACCCTCTGGAGCGCCTTCTTGTCCGCAGATGTGCTACTGCCGTACCAGACACACAGACTGTACGTGAGCACACTCTCTATGGAGCAGTGGTAGAAGGCCTGCAGCAGGTCTGAGGGGAGACGGTTCTTCTTCAGTATTCTCAGAAAGTACAGTCTCTGCTGTGCCTTCTTCAACAGCTCCTTGGTGTTGGTGCTCCAGGTTAGCTTGCCCTCCAACTCCATGCCCAGAAACCTGAACACTGGGACCCTCTCCACACAGGTCCCACTGATGGTGAGAGGCTGGATGTCCGTTTTGTTCCTCCTGAAGTCGATTACCAGCTCCTTTGTTTTGGAGGTGTTGAGGAGCAGGTTATTGACTTTGCACCACTCTGACAGCCGCTTCACCTCATCCCTGTACTCCAGCTCCCCCTTCCCACCTGAGATGAGACCAACAACAGTCGTGTCATCTGCAAACTTTATGATCTTGTTGCTGAGGTAGTTGGAGACACAGTCATGAGTGTAGAGGGTGTAGAGAAGTGGGCTGAGCACGCAACCCTGTGGCGATCCGGTGTTCAGGCTCAGAGCAGTGGAGATGTGGGTGCCCAGTCTGACCCTCTGGGAGCGACCTGTTAGGAAGTCCAGGATCCAACTGCAGGTGGCTGATGGGAGCCCAAGGTTTGCTAGCTTGGACACCAGACGTTGGGGAAGTATAGTATTAAATGCTGAGCTGAAGTCCACAAAGAGCATTCTGACGTAGCTCCCCTGCTTCTCTAAGTGGGTCAGGGCAGCATGAAGTGCTGTGGATACAGCGTCCTCTGTGGACCTCTTTGCTTTGTAGGCAAATTGGAGAGGGTCCAGCTCAGCAGGCAGGCCAGCGAGGATGTGACTCCACACCAGTCTCTCGAAGCACTTCATGATGATCTGTGTGAGTGCCACTGGACGGTAGTCATTCAGGGTGTTGATGTTGGTTCTTTTCGGCAGGGGGACAATGGTAGAGGACTTTAGGCAGGGAGGGACAGTGGCTTGAGACATGGACTGGTTAAAAATCTTTGTGAAGATTCCAGCCAGTTGGTCTGCACCGTCTTTAAGCACCCGTCCCGACACACCATCAGGTCCCGCAGCCTTCCTTGGGTTCACCTTCCTCATCATCTGCCTCACCTCACACTCCTCTACTGTGAGAGCAGAACTGCAGTGGACAGGCAGCTGTGATGGAGCTGTGGTAGGTGTCGCCTCAAAGCGGGCAAAGAAGATATTCATCTCCTCTGCCAGGGAAGTGGTTCCCTCCGTGCATGGCTGGTTGCTGGATCTGTAGTTTGTAATGTGCTGAACACCCTGCCACACCTGCCTGGTGTTGTTGCTCCTGAGCTGTTTCTCTATTCTCCCTCTGTATGATGCCTTAGCTTGGCAGATGCCTCTTCTCAGGTTGGCTCTGGCAGAACTGTAGAGTGCTTTGTCCCCAGACCTGAAAGCAGCGTTCCTGGCTTTCAAGAGGCCCCGGACCTCCTTAGTCATCCAGGGTTTCCTATTCGGATAGATCCTCATGAGTCTGTTCCTGGTGACATTGTCCGTGCAGAACCTGATGTAGTCCAAGACTGCTGAGGTGTAGTTTTCCAGGTCCTGATGTGCAAAAACCTCCCAGTCAGTTCTCTGGAAGCAGTCCTGTAGTTGGTGAGAGGCATCCTCAGGCCAGATGGTGACAGTCCGGGTTGTACTGGGGACACGTTTCCGCAGGGGGGTGTAAGCAGGGATCAGTAGCAGGGACACGTGATCAGACTGGCCAAGGTGTGCTAAGGGTTTAGCCCTGTATTCTTGTCTGATGTTTGTGTACAGCTTGTCCAGAGTTTTATCACCCCTGGTTGTGCACTTTACGTGTTGATGGAATTTGGGGAAGACTGATTTCAGATCAGCATGATTAAAGTCCCCAGAGACGATGTGAACAGCCTCGGTGTACTTGTTCTGGTTGTTGCTGATAGTATCATGCAGGAGTCCCACGGCTGAGCTAGCGTTAGCATCCGGTGCTATGTAAACCGCAGTGTTAAACTCACGTGGGAGCTATCGGGGTCTGCATTTAATTGTGATGAACTCCACGCCTGGAAAACAGTGGCTAATAACTACTGTGGAGTTCATATACCAGCTGTTATTTACATAAACACATAGTCCACCTCCTCTTTTCTTACCGGAGCTCGCTGATCGGTCCTGTTGATGTGCTGTGTAGCCTGCTAGCTCGATCTCCGGGTCCGGTATGGTTGGATTTAACCACATCCTGAGCCTCGCTAACACGCCGCTGCGACACCCCCTCTTTTGTTTACGATCTCTGTGCCGTCGCCCTGTCGTAGATACTGGGATTGTAATCCAGGGAGAGCCCGGTGTCTGTGCAATATCGACCGGAATGTTGTTGTGGACACGGAAAAGCTCCTGTGACAGACTTCCCCCGATTGCTTGACCAATGGCCAGTAAATTGTGTCGGTTGTAGGTGTTTTTAACCGCGCAAAGTGGAAAAGACAAACTTCGAGTCGGTGTGCACAAAGCCGCTGTGTCTACGCGCCGCCATCTTGAAAAAATAACGGTCCAGTCTAAATTACTTTTATAGAACAAACTAGATCTTACTGGTTGTTTGTCTAAAACATTCTACATGCTTTCCTTAAACAAAGATTCAAAAGAGTTAGACCTGGAGTAATTAAAATGTCAATGTATAACTTAACAAATCCAGACATTTTCAAGATACACCAATTTTTTATCTAGGCCTTTTACTGGTAGTAGAATTTAAAGTTTCATTCAAAGTCATTGTAAATCAAAACAAAAATCAAGTTTAGAAAAAGCATTATAATCCCGCATCTCGGACCCACCTGAGTACTTCTACTGATTAGTATATAACTTAATCTGCTCTAAAGAGAAAATGGTTCTCTGAATTTTAGGAAACTAAAATTACATCAAAATCCTGTCTTATGTGATGGTAATCACTCTCTACAACTTCCTATAATCTACGGTGCCAAACAAAACCGTAAGATTTAAACAGCCAATCTCTATGTTCCATAGGAAAAAAGGTTAATTGAATCCTTTGTATTTTTTAGATTTCACAATTTATGTTTTAAGGTCACTACACTAGTCTGAGTAATCTCCATTGTCAGATCACAAGACAAATCTTTAACCCCACCATATGAACTTTCCTTCACCTCTTGGAGGGGATGATTTTATGGCAGGAAAGAGAGCCGATAAGGATTTCAGGAGGAACTCCTAATTCTTCTACTGTTTTATTAGGATTTGGCACTTGTATCATGAGATATGTTTTAGTTTAATCTAATTTTAAAATTTGGGGTCTTCTGTTGCTTTATACTCTTTAAAAAAACATATACTAGTGTTTTGCAAAGGTTCACATAGTGGTTAGTTTAATCTAGTGGGGGTAGAAGTTACAGCACAGCTGTTGCCTGTTCTCCCATGCTGAGCTGCTGTGAGTGGGGGTTGCAACTCCTCCCTGGGCTTCATTATTCTCATGTCTAAATAAACATACTTGTTGCTTTTTCCTGTTTTGTTCTTTTTATTTTTTTTTTCTTATTTTCTTTGCAGCCCTCTCTTCTTTCTATAGGCACTTTTTAATCATCTCTTATTACAGTTTAATATTGATTCTCTACAATAGTTCCACATGATCTTTTTTCATTAACCAATAAGTTATTTCAAACTTAATGTTATCCTTCAACAGCAAATCTTGTAAATTTTAGCAAACTTTTCTGTATTTAATCAATTTCTATTTAACAAGAGTTACTTCTAATCCATCCTGTCTTAATTATCAATAAGTCCTGTAGATTTAATAATATTTATCTATCTTAAAGTTTTGGTCAGTTTAAAAATGCTGATTATGAAAATATCTAGAATCAGCTGCATACTGCAGTTTGTTGTTATCTGGGCAATTCCTCTTACAGTTAGGGCCTGTTTCTCTAAAGATCTTTTCTGTTTTTTCTTTATCCGCAACTCAATAAAAAGTTCCTATTGTAACTCATTGTATTTTATTCTATTTTTATCCGCAACTCAATAAAAAGTTCCTATTGTAACTCATTGTATTTTATTCTATTTTTACTACTATCTTCTCAGCCTAGAAGGAATAATTAACATTTTTATCTAATATTTTAGTTCTCAATTGTATATACATTTTTTATTTTATTTATTTCTCTACCCGATCATTTATTTATTTATCTATTTATTTATTTAATTTATTTTCCATTTAGTCATCTATTAATTTGCCAATACATCATTTCCACAATCCTCTGTGACCTCATTTTCTTGGCTTATTCTTTATTTATTTTTTTATTTCATCCTGTAGTTCTATCAATTTATTTAACCTTAGAACCCATAATTTTTCTTTCAATTTGTTCATATGTTTTATTTGATCAGGATTCTATCTTTCAATAACCTTCCAATCTTTACACTGCAGGTCACACTTACTGCTGTTATTGCTTAATTTGAATAATTTAGTTCAGTTTAACACATAGGGTGTTCTAAAAACTGGACATTTTAAACCACGAGACAGCACTAAAAAATGCTCTGCAGGGTAATTTCTGCTTCTACTTGGTGTTCCAAGTGAGAAATTATTGCCTATGGCATCAACTTACAGAGGTGCTGTTTAGATTCTCGTTGTATGTATATGACATAAAATACCAAGTGGTATTTTATCTCCAATCACACACACTCTTTCACACCAACATGAATTGTAACACAAACAAAAACACAAAACAACTGGTCAGATTTGTAGTCAGTCAAAATTTCATCAGTCACCAATTTTCAGTCTGTCCTCATCATTTTCTTTACTCCAATTGTTTATCGAATTTTACTGAAGCTTCAGGAATTTTCCAATGTTTTGTTAACATTTTTCATGTTTTAATTTAATTAATTTTAGACTCTAGTCTTCAGGAACCTGTTTTAAATAACGTGCACATTTAAAAAGAGATATCTCAAACTTATGTTAGAATCTAACAACAACCAATAATTTCCTGTTTTCTGGTACCAGTTTTTTACTTAGCCCTTGTTTTTAAACCTAAACACCACGTTTTTTTCTTTGTAATACTTTCAACACGCCATCTACACCGTACTTCTTTTTCCATTTAGTCTGGTACATCACGTTTCCTGGCTCCATCTGACACATTAACTTCTCCTTCCCATGTGAAAAACCCATATTTGACAGTGTTTTTGTCCCCTTCTTTACACACCTAGGGTGGACTCTACGGAACAGGGGATAGGAAGAGTGGGGTGGTGGCCAAGTTCTTGTTGTGGTAATTCGCGCTTCGACTCAATTCAATAGGTGATTTGAGTGAGTGGAGAATTCTTGATAATCATCCCCAACAAGTCCACCACTTTCTTTTCCCACTGTTTTTTAGGTATCACATTTATTGCCT
This sequence comes from Xiphophorus couchianus, assembly GCF_001444195.1. Lineage (NCBI taxonomy): Eukaryota > Metazoa > Chordata > Actinopteri > Cyprinodontiformes > Poeciliidae > Xiphophorus > Xiphophorus couchianus. Next base: position 23,162,120 of record NC_040248.1, on the reverse strand, counting down.
TTCCCCTACGTGTGTGTGTTTTTATACCTTCTCTTTTTTTTTTTTTTTTTTACTTGACGTCAAACGGGGGACTTGAAACCGCCCATACCATTCACTTACTTGGTTGAATCCTGCTCTGTCTCGGTTTTGAGTTCCATCAATCTGCCGCTGGCAGAAGGAGGTGACCTAAAACGCTGGCCCAGCGAGGAAGTTACCCCCCAGGACTTTTCAGAACACTGCCGGCAGATTTCAGCATGTCTTACTCCTTCCGTCAGCGGCGGGTATGTTGGGAATCCCGAACGAGAACTTAGATAATTTTTCTAACAGGGTGTTTTTAGGTTATATAGTTAATGCCATTTCACAGTCATAACAGAATTTAATCAGATCATTTCATCAAAGATCTATCTGAGCTATCTTTCTATCTATCTACAGCAGGGGTCTCAAACTCAATTTACCCGGGCCGCTGGAGGTAGAGTCTGAACCGTCAGCCGGGCCGCATTCACACACACAGTCTCCTCAGCCGAAACTTTCTGATTGCCTATTACCATATTTGGCTATAGTCAGGCGCTGTAACAGCCGTAATTGTGTACAGTCATGGCCAAAAGTATTGAGAATGACACAAATATTATATTTTCACATGATCTTCTGCCCTCTGGTTTTCATGTGTGTATGTCAGATGTTGTCATCACATACAGAAATACAATTGCAATCATATTATGAGTAACAAGAGCTTTTAATGACAGTTAGAATTAGTTAATGCAGCAAGTCAATATTTGCAGTGTTGACCCCTCTTCTTCAGGACCTCTGCAATTCTCCCTGGCGTGCTCACAATCAATTTCTGGACCAAATCCTGACTGATAGCAGTCCATTCTTGCACAATCAATGCTTGCATTTTGTCAGAATTCCTAGGTTTTCGTTTGTCCACCTGTCTCTTGATGATTGACCACAAGTTTTCAATGGGATTAAGATCAGGGGAGTTTCCAGGCCATGGACCCAAAATCTCTATGTGTTGTTCCCTGAGCCAGTTAGATATCACCTTTGCTTTATGGCAAGGTGCTCCATCCTGCTGGAAAAGGCATTGTTCATCACCAAACTGCTCTTGGACGGTTGGGAGAAGTTGCTCTCGGAGGACATTCTGGTGCCATTCTTTATTCATGGCTGTGTTTTTAGGTAAGACTATGAGAAAGCCGACTCCCTTGGCTGAGAAGCAACCCCACACATGAATGGTTTCAGGATGCTTTACAGTTGGCATGAGACAAGACTGGTGGTAGCGCTCACCTCGTCTTCTCCGAACAAGCTGTTTTCCAGATGTCCCAAACAATCGGAAAGGGGATTCATCAGCGAAAATGACTTTACCCCAGTCCTCAGCAGTCCACTCCCTGTACCTTTTGCAGAATATCAGTCTGTCCCTGATGTTTTTCCTGGAGAGAAGTGGCTTCTTCGCTGCCCTCCTTGAGACCAGGCCTTGCTCCAAGAGTCTCCGCCTCACAGTACGTGCAGATGCACTCACACCTGCCTGCTGCCATTCCCGAGCAAGATCTGCACTGCTGGTAGCCCGATCCTGCAGCTGAAACACTTTTAAGAGACGGTCCTGGCGCTTGCTGGTCTTTCTTGGGCTCCCTGGAGCCTTTTTGGCAACAATGGAACCTCTCCTTGAAGTTCTTGATGATGCGATAGATTGTTGACTGAGGTGCAATCTCTTCTCTTTCTCTTTCCTGTTAGGCCATTTTTGTGCAGTGCAATGATGACTGCAGATGTTTCTTTCGAGATAATCATGGTTCACAGAAGAGAAACAATGATGCCAAGTGTTAAGGAAGAATAATTTATAAATTAACTTTGGAACAAAGTTTGGCTCTCTCTTCCTCTGATCCCAGGCCCTCTCAGCGGGCGACGTGCAGCCACAAGGAAAACAACAATGCGTGTGGATGTCACAGAATCACAGAGTTTAATCCCATACAAAGCAACGTATGAATCAACAACAAAGCTGCAGAGGAACAGAGATATGCATTCTTCACCTTATACAGACAAAGACAGACAAGACAGACCAACAAAGACAAAGACAAACAAAAAACTTTGGAGAGAGCAATGCAAAAAAAGCAAAATAGTGGCAGCTCTCTGAATTTTTACTCCTGTACACGAAGTCTTATACTGAAGGTGTGTCTTTCCTTTTTAATATATTCAATTAAGGCATACCTCCGGCTGACCAACTGGAAGCTACCTTGGACACTCAGAGAAACTTAGAAACTCCCCCTAATTTACGCCAAAGATCAAAGGCCATTTGCTCTCTGGTAAAACAAAAGAGCCAACAGCTGCGTCCTGGCCTCCTGGGTTCTACGGTCTTTTGGGCAAAGAAAAACATGAGATAAGATTTCACAGATGCCTGTGAAATCCGAAGTCTCTCCCGTTATCTCCTCCAGGCTCAAGTGATATTGCCCTGCAGTAGATGCTAATTTTATGGCCTCCTGCCCTCTGACAACACAGCAGGAGGCCCATTGAGAGATACTTTGAATACTTGCCCATCTGGTTTAGTTTTAAATCCTTAATACAAACCTGTTCAAAATTAAGAAATTTGTTCAAAATAAGAATGTTCAATATACCTTTTACACATGCCGCAAGATTAACAGTATTAAGCACTAAAAACAATCATTTTTCCTCAACACAAGCACCAGCCTCTTTTTAAAGTGTCCAGTGGTGTCATTCTTACTTAATCATGACAGATTTTTCTCCAGCCCTGTCCTCATCACCACCCACACCTGTGTTAATGGAGCAATCACTGAAACAATGTTAGCTGGTCCTTTTAAGGCAGGGCTGCAATGAAGTTGAAATGTGTTTTGGGGATAAAGTTCATTTTCTAGGCAAATATTGACTTTGTAATTTTTTGCTGTTACGCTGATCACTCTTTATAACATTCTGGAGTATATGCAAATTGCTGTTATAAAAACTGAAGAAGTAGACTTTGTAAATATTAACATTTGAATCATTCTCAAAACATTTGGCCATGACTTTAGTGTCTCTTTAAGATACTCAAGTATTGCTAATGATGTCAGAAGTATGCGCCATGACTTCTCTGTAGAGAGCATGGGAGAAACGTGCTAGACGGACATGTTAGCTCCCTAACTTTTTAGTAATGTTACGGGTTCTTTGGACGCTGCTCAATTTTCATGTCTGATAATATAGCAGCCGTTCAACCGGGCTTTGTAAGGTTGGTGAAGACCGTATTTATTAAAGGACAACACTGTGGAATTCCCAGTACCAGTGTGGTTGTGAGTTTTTGACCGTCCTGACGAATCTGCCGCCTCCTCTCCTCCCTTAAACACAACCCAAGCATTACAGCGCCTAACCTTAATGGGCTCTTTGCACCTGCCGCGCTGACGTCACAACCGCATGCGCATCTCTTTTTTTCGCTTTGAGTTACCATGACAGCTCGAAAAGACAAAGTCTTATTTCAGACGCAAATAAAACAATACTATGAACATTGCTGTCTTCCTAATATAATGGGATTTTAAGGTTTCATGGATTTCCAAGCGGTCCTGAATTAAGAAGACGGTGGCTTGTAAATATTCGTCGCTACCAGTTAAAGCTAACGCCGCAAAGCAAAGTTTACAGCCTTCACTTCACTCCGGATCAACTTCTTGAGCCTAGAGAAGAAGGTAAAGGAGCATCCTGTGTTATTTCCATGGAATCACTTCTGTATTCAGCCTGAAGGAACGAGAGAGCAGACCAGAGCCAGACAGCCGAGCTAGTGATCTGCCTGTACACACTGCTGTAAACACCGTGCTGCTTCACAAGAAGCATGCAAAACTAATAAAGCGAAATAACACGGAGATCTTAAGGAACACGGCCATATTTTTCTAAAAGCAACAACTCTGAACCTGAACCGTCAGCTGAACTAGAACTCTGACACCAGAGCTGCTCTACTGTTAAGCTATGGGCTTGTTGTTCCTCAGGCTTCAGAAGCAAAAAGCCTGAACCCTAAAATCCCCAGTTACTTGGTCTCTGACACTAACGACAATAAACGCACGTAATATACTTAAAAACAAGGTAAAAACATTGTCCATTAATGAATGATGAAAAATGTTTAGATACTTAAATAGCACATTTTTACAAGAAAAATGTATAGCATAAGCTAAAGCTAATGTTAGCCACAAAGTTTAAAGAAAGTAAAACTCACCTTCGTATCTGTGTATGACGAGGCGAACATGTTAAAACCTTTCTCCAGCTTACTTGTCAGGGCTTCGGATCGATGTACATCATTAATTGTTACCTTGGACAAGCCCTGCAAATACCGAGTGTAAAGAGCCTTTTGCAATAGATCGGAAAAGATTGAGCCGCTTTTCCCCGAACTCTGAAGCTGAGGTGCAAAGAGCCCAACACTGATCAGCAACTTCCGGGTCTAGACTGGATGCTGAAGCACGGGAAGTGGGAGCGGCCGCAGAAATTGCGCATGTACCGCATGCAAATAATGACAAATAGAAAATGCAAATAGGCCCAGCCGATGTCCCGCCCCTGAGAGCAATATACTCCACCGTGATTGGTAAGTTCGTTCAGCTCTGCACACAACACTGAAAAGTGCCAATTATATCAAACTCACGGGCCGCACTAACATTAAACTTTCATATTAAGGCAGGGGCCACAAACTATTGTCCGAGGGCCGCAGTTGGCCCGCGAGTTTGAGACCCCTGATCTACAGCCTTTGTCCTGTTATAGATGAGATCTGCAAAGGAGGTGTAAGGTAAAATATTGGTGCAGCACTATATGTTCTGTAACATTATTAATTATTCTTACTAGTTTTCAGTCTAATGGGAAATATTTTCCTTTCTAAGGATTGATTATATTTAATGAAGACAAAGATTTTTTTCTACCTCAGTACCATAACGTATATTCATATGAGAATATGTACATTATTCAATCAGCGATCTTGAAAATATTTCACAATATCTCCCATCATTTTTATGCTGATTATCTGTACTGTTCCGTTAAACTTCTTAGTTCTTCAAACAGTCTGAATTGATGGAGTGTGTGAAAGAAATTATAAATTGGGCAACAAAGAACTTAATTCAACTGAACCATGAGAAAACCAAATCATTGACCATTGCCCCTGGAAGCATTGTTCCTCTAATGCTCAATGGAGAATGCAAAGCTTTGAATCACAGACCACCTTGAACGCTAGTAGGTTCCTTTGCATGGTGCTCATGCTAGCTGCAGCGTATGGCAAAAATATCTTACACTACTAACAATCATTCTTGTCTGGTCTGTCACTCTGTCACTGTTCAACAGTTCCACTCAGGATATAAAATGGTCCACCAGCACCAATTTCATAAAGCTAAGTCATTCTGACAGAAAAAATGCTCTTCATAGAGACAGCCTTCCCTCCGAACTAGACACATCCTCGGAGGTATTTTTTGTGACTACTAAAACTTTGGTGGGGGGGTAGCTTTGAAAACGATGTTTGAAACTAGACCTGTAAGTTCTGGCCTAGAGATGAGTTTAGGCAAAGTTTAGTTTACCTAAACTCATCTCTAGGCCAAGTTTGCCTGAACAAAGACATTGAGACATTCTTGTTTAGTTCAACTGATCAACCCCGATCAGCTTTCAAAGACATGGAAAAACATATTTTTATCTCTGACCTTTGAACCACATGTTCACGTTGGCCAGACAGAAGTTAATCTTTCTCATGTTCTGTATGAACTACTCTAGGAGTCTATGTTGATGAAAAATATAACTTTTTATCATCACAAGATTTCTTGGGACATGACTTTGTAATGCATTTACAATGAAATTTGTTTTGTTCCATATCTGGAATTATTCAATCATGTTTTGACTGTATGAAAAAGTAACAGACTAAGCCATATGCCCGTGCAGTGGATCCTTGGGAAGCTGAAATAAAGATGAACTCCCAGTGGACAAATAGAAGCAGTTTTGCCAACCATCGTTTGCGGATGGACGGTTTACAGGCATACCAGAAACATGTGAGTATAAAGATTAATATAAAGATGAATATAAAGATTCTCCTCGAATGTTTTACATGTTAAAAAGAAATGCAATTAGTTGTGTTATAAAAATTAATTAAAATGAACAAGTTAAAATCCCTGTCCTTCTATATAACCATTTGCATCCCCAAGATAAGATCGGTTCTGTCACTGCAATGTGGTATGGAATCCATAAATATGACTTAACCAAAAACACAGACTTTTCCTTATTCTGCCTTTTTAGTTTATGATTTAAACTACAGCTCATACTTTAGAATACTAAAGTATGAGCTGCACAGAGGTTTAAACTCATTGATGACTGAAATATCATCAATTACACTCTATAAAGTGTTTTTGGCATTATGTAAATATAACATATATTCTTCAATTTTTGTTTGTCCTTTTTTCAGCTTTATGTTATCATTTTTGTGAAAAACCACTTAGACTTAGACTTATTAAGGCAAGCCAATCTTGCCTTAATAAGGTTGGCTTTTTTCAAAATTCGCTCATTTGTATTCTTTCTGGATTTTCCACACCTCTATTTGCAGTTTTATTTTGAGCAGTAAAGTATTACGATTGAAGGTTCTCTCCCTCATACTGAGGCACTGGAACTTTTGCTGCTGACTTGTTCAGCAAGAAGGGACGAGCAGGGTGGAAACCTGCCAAATAGATCAGATAAGAAGACTACCCAGAGTCTATTTCTACCTGTCACTTTCATGACCATGTTGTGAGGAGTCATCGCTCTACTTAAAACAGAACTCTAAAGCTGTCAAAGACAAAATGTGGCTACTTAGAGTTTTACAGTAGGAATATAACAGTGAGCACAAAGAAACCTTCAGCTCACTGGTCCAAAAAGGAACACACCAGCTCTCTAGTCAGGGCCAGATTCTACTCACTCTGCAATCAACCCATCCAAACACAAAGATTCTAGTTTATCTCTCTTCAAAGTAAGTTCAGAAACATGTCTACCTGAAGCTGAACAGAGTTACTTATATGCCACTTTATTAGTCACACATTGTCGTGAAAACTGATATAGAGTGGTGAGATCTTTCCAGGTAAACGCAGAAAACAGATCATAAAGGCCTGGGAGACATAAATAATCTTGCATTTTGATTTACTGATTGATTATAAAATACGCACTCTTGTATTTTGATTTATCAATGATTATTAAAATAAGGATTTTTGTATTTTGATTTATTGATGATTATACAAAGAGTTGATGTAATGAAAAGCAGATCAAGAAATGAATAAATTGTGAATAGAATTAAACTCAGATGATTATTATAAGAAGTTATGTTTGAATTAAATCAGAAAGATGATTATGTTTAATGATTTATGATGATCATACAGCATACAGAATTGTAACTGAAGTAATAATACATTGTGTGAAGCATAATGACTTGTTCTCAGACTGTGTTATAGAGTAGAAGTCAGAGCAGAAGTAAGTGCCAGAGCTGAGCGGAAAGGCAGGAGGCCTAAAAGAGGAACTAGAGTGTTAGTGTTTTCTTCGAAACTAGATTAGAGGAGTAAATCCAGATGGTCAGTGGACGAACAACAAAAAAGAAGATGTGAACAAGGCGTTGACTGCTATGAGAAGGTTTGGTATTTTCCACGAAGCCATTGAACGTTCGAAAAGTCACGTAAGCCATCACGCCATACACAACTATGGGATGAGAGAGTATAAAAACCCATGAAAAGAGGAATAAAGTGTTCTTAGTGCCCTGTGCCGAAGTCAAGCCAACAAAAGGATGCAGACAGAAGACCAGCGGAGGACCGCACCCTGGAACCACGGAGAAGTGAAGACTCAGCACTACTAAAAGGGACAAGACCCATCGACCTTCAACCCTGGTTCCTGATTCGAATGCCTGGTCTGCACTCAACCCAAAGATCTCAAGGTTCTTGCAATGGACTTTGGACTTGGTGGAAAGACAAAGGTCACTGTGTGATGAAGATCTGAGTGTTCGGAAGACAACAACCAGTTCTGCTTTGCTTCTATTCAGAAGAGGATTTTGCCCTACAAAGACAAAGACTCTTACCAAGGACATCGAAGTTTTCTATTGCCGAGATGTGTATGAGTTGAACTGCACCCCAAAGCCTCGCTCAGCAAATTAGTGACACAGTTTAGGGAAAGAAGTTAGGAAAGGATGAAGGTGTTTTTTTAAATTAATTTTAATTTTTATTCTTAGTTTGTAATCATTGATAATTAATCTACCAGTCACTTATCCCTGCTAAAAGCTTGCTTAATAAAGATGCATCCAATTCATATAAGTTTTTCACCTTAAGCATCAAAATACATTCAGAAAAGGAACTGATTGACTGATTGGTGGCCAAAAAGCTGCACTCTGCTCCAGAGTATAGTTCCAATAGAAAAGGAAATTCATGAAAACTGGATGAATGAAAGTAGCACTGCAAAACAAATGCAGGTTAACAAAACAAAAGAAAATCTGTAACAGATAGTAAAATATTTAAAATAAATTGTGTGAATCATTTAAAATTATAAATGATTGAAAGTGAATTTTATAAATTATTTGAAATAAATTTCCAAATGCTGCAAATTGTTTACAGATTTTTGTCTGTTTTAACACTGTTGGATGTTTATATTTCATTTGATTCAATGGTATATGTACTGTAGTTTTCTATTTTTTTCTTGTACCTCATCTGATGTTGTAGCCAATAAGAGCAGGTCTTATCAAAGGTGGCAGTTATCAGTTGTACTCTGGATGGCTGCAAAACAATGGGCTCTTTGCACGTCAGCTTCCGCGTTCGGGGAAAAGCGGCTCAATCGTTTCCTATCTATTGAAAATGGCACTTTACAGTGGGTGTTTGCAGGGCTTGAACACCCCAACAAGTAAGCTGGAGAAAGGTTTTAAGATGTATGCCTTGTTATACGGAAATAGATACAAAGGTGAGTTTTACTTTCTTTAAACTTAGCTTTAGCTTATGCTAGTAGGCAATATTCTCTGACATTTGTCTTGTAAAAATGTGTTATTAAGTATCTAAACATTTTTTATCCATTCTAACGGACAATGTTTTTTCCTTATTTTCAAGTATATTACATGCGTTTATTGTCGTTGGTGTCAGAGCTTTTGCTTCTGAAGCATGAGGAAGCACAGCAACCCCATAGCTTAACAGTAGAGCAGCTCTGATGTTACTTTTAGAAAAATATGGCCGTGTTCCTTAAGGTCTCCGTGTTATTTCGCTTTATTAGTTTTGCGTGCTTCTTGTGAAGGAGGATGGTGTTTACAGCAGTGTGTACAGGCGGATCAGTTGCTCGGCTGTCTGGCTCTGGTCTGCTCTCTCGTTCCCATACACTCGCTCTTTCAGGCTGAATACAGAAGTGATTCCATGGAAATAACACTGGGCGGCTACTTTACCTTCTGTTTTAGGCTGAAGAAGTTGATCCGGAGTGAAGTGAAGGCTGTAAACTTTGCTGTGCGGCGTTAGCTTTAACTGATAGCGACGAATATTTACAAGCCACTGTCTTCTTAATTCAGGACCGCTTGGAAATCCATGAAAACTTAAAAGCCCATTATATAAGTGTTCTGACACACTGCCAGCAAGCCACTCCCCTCTGCCAAACCCCTCTACTGTATCTTTCTTCTCTGCTGGAGTGATGAGAACCAGGAGGATTCAATCTCCTACCAATCAGAGTGTAGGTACTTAAGGGATGACTGACCTGTCACTCCTGGTTTTGAAGTGCCACAACATGAAAGCAAACAATCCTGGTAGCACATAAATTGAAACTGTGCAAAAGTTTCTAAAAAACTGTGAAGGACAGCCGGTAAGCTTGCAATACTGTTGCTCATAAACATGGACTTGGATTGATTGTTTGAGAGTTAATATTATTGAAAAGAAAAAAAAAAAAACAATACACTTGCTGTTTATTGGTTGAAGTAGGAAAGTGAAAAAAAATTTTTAGTTAGGATGTTTAACTATGAAATTAAATGTTAAATATGCTAATATATTTATTGGTGTTGAATTTTATTATAAAACATTTGCTATTTATTATACTTTAAGATTAAATGGTTTAAAGGGGTGGAAATGTATCTTGTTAATTTCACAATGCATTTATCTTGTTAATTTCAGATTGTAATAGATGTGTTTCTGTTTGTTTGTTTTGAGGTTTTTCACCTATGTGGTTGGCTATGTGGTTGGACTACAAAAAATTATGAAAATAAAGATGGACTAACCAAAATGAAGACTCCTTGAGTGAAATCCAGTTAGGTTTCACAGTAGAGACCTATCCTTTTCAAGTGGGGATGGCACAGTAAATTAAACCTAACAGAACTTGACAATTAGGAAGACAACAAAGTGCATAGTATTGCTTTATTTGCATCTGAAATACGACTTTGTCTTTTCTAGCTGTCATGGTAACTCAAAGGGGAAAAAAGAGAGCCACATTTGCGCATGTGGTTGTGACGTCAGCGCAGCAGGTGCAAAGAGCCCATTGTCAGCGAGATTCAAATGTCTGTATAAACTAAGACAAATGCATTGCCTTCTCTCAGTAAAAGCAGCAAGTTTTCACGGTGATCATGGTGATCTGGATCAAAAGAAAAATAAAAATCACTCGTCGAGGCTGCGCTGAATGTTGGTTGAGCTGGGGGGTTGCTACAACATCCACATCAACACAGATCTGGTTTTTATTCTGCTTCAATCTGGCATAAAAGAAACAAATAGCATCAGACAAGTGTTACTATGCTTGAAAATAATCACAAAATATAATTCAAAAAGTTATATTATCTGACTAGTGAAAATATTAGCTATCTTTCCATTCAAGATTTAACTGTAGAGCGCAAAAAATAGCCTGCAATTCTATCTGTGAAATGGAAATTTTAAACATAAACTGTCATCTTTTCTGCCATCTGTTTCCCGGGCTGACAGAATAAATTTAGAGGATCCAAAATTTCTTCATAAAAAATGTGTTTCTGCTTCAAATCTTCCATTTTGTTTTGTTAGAAGCACATAGTGTTGCTTGAATGTTGTGAGTCCCAAACTTGGTTGTAATGCTACTTTTGGGTATGCTTTGTTTTCCTGGTGGTAAGTGGTACATTTTTGTTGAACTTCAACCCTTCAACCCATTAGATCTTGGGTTACCAACCTTTGTACAGGATGTCATGACACATGTAGTCTCAGTTCTTGGTTAGAAATGGAAACACTTTTTTTCAAATACAGCTTTAAAAAGCATTAAGTGCATTTGTACTCAGCCTCTTTTCCTCTACTACCTAAGTTTTAAATATCTCACAGAGCACAGTCATAAAATATGTCAAATCCATTTTGCCATAAGCTAATTGGTAGATGCAGCAAAGAAAGTGATGTGGTCAGATGAGACCAAAATCTAATTTTCTGGCCTACATGCAAAATACTATGTGCAACAGAAAAAAAACTCACACTACACATCATTCTGAATCCACCATGCCCATTAAAACATGGAATTGTCATTCACTGGGGATAGTGATGGCCAAATGAAACTTCCCAGCCTATTGCTTAGCCCAAAGGGTCACTACTCTCTAGTGTCATTTCTCTCTAGCGACATCCGCTGTTGAAACTGTGTCAGTATGGCAAGCCATTTTAACATAAATTCGGTTTCGTCTGACTATCCTTAATTACATTCTAGATATCTAAAAATGGATCTTAACTAGACAGAACTACATTTTGACTATCTGGAATGGTAATTCAAGATATCTGCATTTACATTCTGACAAGTAAGAATAATAATTCAACATTTACATTTTGACGAGTCAAAATTCCTTTCAAGATATCTTAAATTACAACACTGGATCCGTCAATTGACAGGACACATCTCTAATTACAATTTAAGAATTTAAGATATCTTGAACTTAATTATGACTAATCAAAATTACAAATTTACATATCTGTATTAAGAATTGCTCGGACGTAGAATGAGCTCTGCAATGTTGAATATGCGGGGAACACAAAACTTCATCAACTATAAGACTGCTTCTCAACTCTGCAAAAAACAAACCCTGTTCATTCATTTCCGATTAACCGGATGCACTTAAAAACAGCTTTGAAAAGCTAAAAGCATTTTTAACATGAAAGTTGTGCATTTTCAAACATCTTTTTTTGTTTTTTCTATTTTTTATTGTTTTATTAAACTTTCAAATTGCCACTTAAGTCAGGGACTTTTTGGCTAGACAGAATACATATTCAAGATATCAGTAATGTCATTCTGACTAGTCAGAATGTTAATTTAGGATATCTTAAATAGAAAAGCTGTGTAATTAAAGATATCGCTAACTCATTTAGAGATATCTTAAAAGGAATTTTGACTAGTCAAAATTACAATTCAAGATATCTTTAATTTAGTTTTGTCTAGTCATTATTTGCTTTTAAGATATCTATAATTTAGTTTTCACTAGTCAAAACTACATATCTCCTATCCAAAGATAAATGTAAGATATCTTGAATTATGTTGTCATTCGAGATATCTTTAGTTAGAATTATGACTAGTCAAAACTAAAATTGAGATATCTTGAATTTACTTTATGACTAGTCATAATTTAATTGTAGATATCTGAAATGTGTATTTCAGATAGTCAGTAATTCATTGTAGATATCTTGAATTGAAGTCTCCATACAGTAAATCTGACATCATTTCGACTAGTCAAAATATAATTAGAGATATCTTAAATCGCTAAAACGTCTAGTCATAAAACAATTTGAGATATCTGGAATGTAAGGGCGGTAAAACCGAATTTATGTTAAAACGGCTTGCCATAAAGGCAGCCTTGTCACTTAGATCTACTTAAAAAAAAAATGTAAAAGCAACATTGTCACAAGGTTGTTGTCAAACTCATGTTTAATAACAGGAGAGTCGATTAAATCCTATTTAACTATTTTTTTTTTTATCATTAAAATTATTTGTTGTCAATCCTGGTATATGTTGACTGTCAGTGGCTGTTTTCTTTTGTAACTTATATTTTTACTCATCAGGCCAGAATTTTACTCTTCCAACCGCTTTAAGTCTGTTTCTGCTGTGCAAGACTGATATATCTTTGCAGACAAAGAAATAGTGGAAATTTCAAGAATGTGAGAATTTTGGAGGTGAAGGGATTAATTACTTTTTTATTTAAGAATCTTGAGTGATCATCTCAAAGTCTTCCCAGATGTCATATTTTTTTCTTCTTGCTGGCTCCATTTCCATCAAGTTTATTTGTGTAGCACATTTCAGCAGCAATGCAGTTTCAAAGTGCTTTACATAATAAAAACACAAATATAAAGTCATAAAATATACCATAATCAATAATTGAGAAAACCTGGAACAAACATTACATTTTGATGAGTGATATCATCAAAGTAATTACACATGAACTATGTTGGTCAAGGTTCCTTTTATTTCGACCACTGCTGAAGACAAATACTCCTCTGATACGCGATCAAATACAATAACCAATGAAGCAGGACGGCTCATCAAGCTTTTATTTTGAAGACCGACACGCAAAATGAAGCTGTCACGTGACCCGTGCAATGCGAGGTCACGTGACCCGTGCAATGCGAGGTAACGTTTGTTGCCAGTCACAAGCATCGACACGCCCCCTTGCCTCGAAGCCTGGCTTCAGGTGGCCCATCTCTAACTGGGGATGTTCTTCTTTGGGATTGACCCAAAAGCTGACCGGTGTGGATGAAAAGATAAATGGTTAGAGGAAACCCTCTAAGAAAACCTAACAGAGATTGCAAAACAGTGGAGCAACATTTCACCTTCAAACAGAGCAACTACCCTAAACACACAGCTACTGAACATCCAAAATTTTTAACTGAAAAAGAATTTGAATCCTTAGCTGTATAAACCACAACATTCCATAAATTATTCCATAAAGTGTGCTGAATACATGACTATGCCACACGTTTTAGATTTGTACTGATAAAAATGTCCAAAAATCCATGCGTTCTTTTCTTGCAACTTCAGAATTATCCAGTGCTTTGTGTACATTTGTCCTTCAAAATCCAAAGAAAATTTGATTTATTAAAATTTTAATGTGAAAATGCAATAAAGTTTACTGGGGACAAGTATTTTTGCAAGACACCTTTAAAGTGATATTTATATTGTATCATGGAACACCAAAAAGTAGTAATATGATCAGGTAAGATGTCAACAAATTATTTTGTTCAAACATATTTTATATGAAAAGTGAGCAACACTACATGGCATGTGCTTAAGCTATTCATTTGTCAAACATTATTGCTCCCCTTTCTGCACAACTTTCACCTACTTTTGAAAGGTGCACATTCACACATTTTTTTTTCTGTGCAATGAGGTGTTGTAAGCATTCAGTTGCCCTCACTTCCAGCTTGACCTCCAACTAAATTGGTTTAGATAATATGAATAAACCAACCCTTTGTGTCCTATCTGTCTTTGTTGTAGTGATTTAATCTTGTTTCCAGATCTCAGCAATTATTTTGATGGGAACACTGTTATCATAGCTGAAAGGATGGAAGGTCAGAACCACCAGGTTAAGCCTCCAATCGTAATAAATTGTCATTAGCCCTCTCTTTCTGAGAAAAAGTTACAGTGTTGCAGACAAAACTTAACTTTCAAAGCCTGTGTGCTGTGGAGAAATGGTGCACATAAAGCTTTTAGTGTCTCCAGGGGCAGCTGTGTGAAGTCTGATAAATCTCCTTAGGAGATATTACTAGAGTCAGCATTGGTTAAAGCTGAAGACTGAAAGCATAGTAGAAATAAGGCAATGTGTTGGTGTGGGGTAAGAAGAGGTAAGCTTACCAGAGCTGTGTTGCTGCAAGCATCAGGGATAGGTGGATGCAAAGCTGGAACTTGGAAATAGTTTAACTGATGCAGAAGCCCCTACAAACCAAATCCTCACTAGTAGTTGTGGTAGACTGCCAACAGCTCATTGTTGCTTGTTTCCATCCTGGCCATGCCTAAAAGCTTGGATACATTTATCCTGTGATGAACACTAGAATGGCTGGGTTTTCGATTTCTCCCCAGAATGGCTGAACAGGGCCAAAAGGCCCTGAGTCCACCCTGACGACTCTGATGGCTCAAATTAGCATTCTTCTTCAATTGTAAATGTGGCCATTGACCGTCAGGCCAGAATGTAGGAATGTGAATAGTCCATGTTGGGGGTGGGTATCTATGATACCTACAACTCGTCATGAAGTGTTTTTGGAGAGATGTGACCTTTTGCAGCTGATCCATGATGTTGTGCTGCATTATCCAGGTCATTTTGCCAAATGTACATAGAGTTTGCAAAACATACAATCTGTTTCAAGAAATATGCAAAGGTTTTTCTAAAAGAAATTAGTAATGTTTTTCTTTGAAATAAAGCTAAGAGGGTATAAAATGACAGTTTAGAAATAAACTAACCAAATTAATTGTTGTCATGATCTGTGTTTTTCTGTGTTTATTTAGAGTTTTCTGTGTCCTTAAGTCTCTTCGTTGTCCTGTCCTCCCCTTGACTGTTCCCAGGTGTGTCTCGTTTCTATGATTACCCTCCCATGTATTTAACTCCACCTGTGTTCTTTGTTCGTCGTCGGGTCCTCGTCGTTGTTACGTCAATGTTAGCTTCTTCGTCGTCAGTGTTTCCATGTGCCTGCTGTTCGTTGTTTTGACTGGTTTTCTTCATTAAATCTTCATCATTCATCATACCTGGGTCCGCTGCATCTGCCTCACCACCTTTCAACACACCGCTTCATGACAATTGTGTTGATCCACCTCAAAAAAATCATGCAAAAAGTGTAAGCAAAAGAAATCTGGGAGACTTTGCACATGCAAATTTGCATGCAGCCTTTTGTGCTGTGGAGGATAAATAGGTGACTGCTTCACCTATTTAGTTCACAAGAACTAGGTACCTTGCACATGTACATAGCTAAATAACTTCTATTTTACTGTCAGTCCTGCACTTTATATTTTATATTTAGATTTATATTCATATTTTATACTGTATTTTATTTTACTCACAACATTGGAACCTCAAACATTATCCTGAGCCGTATGCAACGAAATTTCGTTCTGTATACACCCTGTGCATTGAAAATGACAACAAAGTCAGTCTAAGTCGAAGTCGAAGTCTAAGGAACAATTGTGCAACTGTGAGATGCGTTGAGGCCATTACCAGGGTACTTCTAAGGTAATGGCCCTAGGTAATGGCCCTATTTACTGACCAAAAGGGCTTCAGTGCAACGGGCTTCAGGCCAGTTGGACTATCTCTAGCCTGAATAGGTATATGTCCAAATGGCCTAACTCCAGCCATTCTAGTTAAGGGGGACGAAAAGGTGTCTCTCTCAAGACTGGCTGCAAGGCAGGGATCCGGGCCAGACACAGAAAAAGAGGTAAGATTTTTATCTCTTACTTATTAAATATAGAAAGGATTCTTGTCTGGTGGCAGTCTGAAGAGCTAAAAAGTGATAAGGTTCTTTTCTGCTCATCATCAAGCGAACCCTTAGCGCTAAGGGGGGTTGCCCAATCAAAGGCTCATAGTTACCTTTTACATTCTGGAAATATACGCAACCTTAAAACAAGCACCTTTGTCAGTCTGGCTTTACGCCCTTTTGGCGATGTGTAACACTCTAGGAATTTCCATTCCGCGTTATAAGTTACCACATTTCAGCGAGCTGGGTGAAGCTCTTCTGAGCAAGCGCCTTCGCGAGTTGATTAATTAAAACATATCACGATTTGTTAAAATACGGCGTGAGGCCGTGGGTTAGGAGAATGGCAAGAGGCCATGAGTTTAATATTAAGCCAGCTGAATCTGCGAAGAGAGATTGCGATTTCTAGAAAAAGGCCAGGAGGTGATTCCAACCTTCCCCAGAGAAAGCGAGGAACACCTCCAAAAGAAATATCAGATTTCTTGGTGAGGCCTGAGATATATGAATAAAGGAAAAAGTAAAGATTGAGATCTCCGTATATAAGTTGATGTAAAGCGCTAAGAATAAAGTTTAAGGTCACAAATCTTCGATTTCGACTGGGCTGAGCGAGGATTGATTCCTTCATTTCGGCTGATTTCAAAAATAGCCATATTTCCTTAACATTAGATAAGAAATCTTTCAGTTAGAAATAAGGGGCCTAAAACGAGTCTGAGACATATACTGAGAAGTCTCAAAGTTTAGAAAATTTAGTTTTTTAAAAGAATATTTATGTGAATTAAACTGCAGTATGTGTTTCCTTATTTTCTTTGTCTAAAATCTTTGTAAGAGGACTTGGAGTTAAATTGTGCCTTGGCTGAATAATTGTGGTCCTAACATAAGAATATTCTATTGTGTGCACACATTAAAATTGACCAATGGCTAGTTAAATCAGTAGCCATTTAAATTAATATTTTTATAAATATAATAGTCAATAAGTTATATATATATTAGAATCCCCAGGGAGAGGGAATTTCACAGGAAGTGGAGAAAAGAGCAATATTTGGGAGAAAATAAATGGAATGAATGTGCTAAGACGAATGCTGAATAATTGGGAATGAATGCGTATGTGTCTGCTGTGCAAGTATTCAACGGCATGCTCTGTATATATTGTAAACTTGTAATGTGCATATTTTGGCTTATTAAATGACTGATTGCTTCAAAGTGGCGTTGAAGCGTTGAAACTGTGCTCTGCTTAAGAGTTAAAAGTTGGCCTTTAATTTGTCTGCAATTGTTCTATACTGCTCGTAACTTAGGTACTAAAGATAGGAAAATATAGCCATATCTACAGCCTAAGTTACACTGAGAGAAAAGAAAGGCGTTTGTGGCGGATTGCCAAAGGATAGACACACGAACATTCCCTTCCAACCTTTCAACCCCTCTCTCTCTCTCTCTCTCTCTCTCTTGCCCCCTCCCACCCTTTCTATTTTTCTGTCTCTCCCTCCTCTGTTTCAACACACGTCACGGGTCCCGGATCTTTCGTGATTTGAGACCATTCCTTGAACACACCCAACTTGTAGTCCACAGTATCTAAGACAGCCAACTTCCTATTATGGCTAACTAGCCCACCCTTGCTCACCAACTGAAGAGAAGTGCAGCGTAGCTTTTCCTTTTTCACTATTATTTGTTCAAAACAAAGAGGTTTAAAGCATATAGCCTCAAATTAACTCAAATAAAACAGACTTTCATCTAAATAATCATTGTTCTGTGACACTGAACTATGTTGAACATCTTTTAAATGTATAATTTACTGTAAATAGAGTTGAAAACTGTAGGAAAACTCACTTAACTGCTATATCTATTGAAGAATATATAACATATTTAGCAATATTAAGCAATAATAAGCAAGCAATACTACAAGGAGCGGATATAGCGAGCGCAACTAACTAAATTAATCAACTCATTCCTTATGATTTGATTCACAGTAGATCCATGATTATATTACATTGGTGCCAAATTAAAGAATTAAAGAATTGGAAGCAGTCACTATTCAGTTGAGCTCTTTGCTAGTTTAATTTTAATAGCCAAAAAAAATTTAGATTCAAGCAATATAAAAAAACAAACAAAAAAAAAAAAACAGACGTTATTAGTGGTGGCTGTGGCGGACGAGGACTAAAAGGTAGTTTTTCCCTGAAAGAATCAGATCACTAACCAACCATATTTTATAAATAAATACACTAATTAATTGAAGTTACATTAACTAGTTCTCTGAGTAAGAACGTAAGGAAAGGAGAGACGCACATAACAATAAAATGGCCTTAACTGCAATAAATTCTGAGATGTCTGAATTAGTAAAATAAGGAAACTTGGAGAAATAATGATCTGCAGAAGTGAAAATTATTTGTTCTGGCAAGAAAAATAATAATAACTAGTGTCGATAAGTAAGCGATAAGATAAATTAAGATAAATAAGATAAAGATAAATTAGGGAATTAACTAGATTACCATGACACTTACAATATGTCCTAAATACCTGGGGAAGAGAGGTATGAAAGTGTGTGTGAGTAGGCCTACAAGAATGATGTGATCGGTGCGTGATCCAGTGTAAGACGGAGCCAAATGAACTACGTAAATGGAGGAAAGCAACGCCATTGTTCAGGGCTTTCCAATACACACCAGCAGAGCTCGGATCCTATAAAAAACTGATACCAGAAGTAGAAGTCAAGAGATTTTGGGACTACTGTAACGATGTGTATGTGATGTTGAGTTCCGCAGATGTGCATTAAAATCTCTTCTCGTTTTGACTATGAGCAGATGGAGTTCCGAGTCTTATTTAACCTTTACTTATATACTCTATAAGTTTGGGCACCTTTAAATTCCTCTATAGGATTGGACCCACAGCTGTCCTCTGCATGCTCCTGGATTTCCCTGCTGGCATAAATGTACATCCCAGTATTGTATAGGTCAATGCGTTTGGTGTACAAGTGTAAGCCATATCTGAGGTTCAGCTGTAGAAAAACATTGAAAACCACTTTTATTTTAATGTGTTAACTTGGATCTGATTCTTAAAAAATATCTTTTAGCTTAACTCTCATTAGACTTGACATTAACCTTCCATTTTCTCTGTGCTCCTACCATAACCTTTAGCATTCTCTTTGATTTCATTGTAAAGTAGAACTCATTCATCCAGTCACTTTTACTAAGAAGCAGATTTTGGCCAAGTCAAATCATTTCACTTTTTGTGCAAAAATCATTTTAAGTTTTGGATATTCAATGATTTGCACATCTCTTTTGTACATTAAATTTTAACTATTTGGATACTTACAATATTATTATGTTAAGCAAGTAAAAAAATAGTTTACTATATATTTTTTGTGATACCTAATGGACTCTTGTAGGAATTGGTCTATTCAATTTTTCTAAAGGTATTGGAGTAAAGTGAGTTGGTTAAAAATGAATAGACCTCATTTTAGATCTTTGTTAGTAAAAATCTTTAAAAATGTATCAGTTTAATTCAGCTTCACAACCACTCACTATGTTGGTCCATCTCAGAAAATCACAGTAGAATTTATTAAAAGTTCATAATGTTTGAATACTTTTGCTGGGAATTGTATCCAATGTTGAGATTGTAAAGCTTGAAAGTTGAACAACCAGTCATTGACATTCAATTGTTAAAATCTTTAGAATGACCTTCAGTTTAGTCTACAGCTGAAATGATCAGAGGTAGATTATACATTTTATTCTGTACCACTTGTTGCCTCACAGTAAAACTTATTTTATTCCTTTTCATAATTTATTTTTTTTATTTGCAAGTTTTCTGTTGAATTTGTCCTTCAGTGGCATTTGTATGTTCTCACTGAGGTCAAAGCAAACCCTGCAAGAATTCTCCAAAATGCTGCATTCATAAACTTAGAGGTTGTTATAGAGCTGCTGTGGAATGATCTTCAGATGAATAGATTCATATATTGTACTCCTTGCAGCCTCTATAAAATAGATTTTATTTTACTTTTTTGTCATTAATAGTGATAAAACTTTGTTCTGAATCAAGCTGCATACTATGGTGTTCAAGTCACAGATATGGACTTCGGTTGCATGATTTTATGCAAATGTTTTTTATCCCTTTAAATGACCTTTTAGGCCTTGTTTGGACAGTCGACCTTGACTTTTGTGAAATTGTGGTCAGGTCTATTATGCAGGATGTCACAACAATATTACTGCTCAGATGCAACTCAAGTCATGCATGATAATCCTGTTAGCCACGCTGACCTCCTGGCTAAAGATCCTCTCTCAAGACTGGAAAACATGTTAAATCTCAGGCTATTTCCACCTTGGCCAGGCAGAAAATGTCCTTCTTCACAAAACAAATGCTGCATTGATTTAACAGCTTGCAAGGAGGGCGTTGTCTTTTTTCAATTGTGGGGCCATTTTTCTCAGTGTGTTGCTGCAGAGACCAAGCATCTTTGTGCACATTTTTTTTTTTCTGGTACCTTGTTCTGCTTGTAACTGTTGCTGCAGTGTGTTTTTTGAATTAGCTCTCAAAATGTTAAACATTACACTCTGAAATATGGCCCATGGATCACTTTAATGTCTTTTTAAGAAATATGACAAGCATCCAGGAGGTAATTGTTACATTTAAAGTCTGTTTTATGATTAAAAAAAATTCAAAAAGAATGAAAATATTCAAACAAATACAATTTATTTTAACGCTGAATGTATTTTTGTTATCTTTCATTGTGGAGGGTTTACTGTGTCTTAATAAGTAGCCACTTTTATTAGGTACATGTTTTCAGTTTCATAGCCAATCACATGGCAGCAACTCAATACATTTATCTGTCCAGGTGTGGTAAAGATGACTGGTTGAAGTTCTCAGTCAGCAGCATAATGGAGAAGAAGTTCCTTTATGGTTAGTGTCAGGTGAGAAATCAGTCAGCAAACAAGAAAATATTATGTGAGCCGAAATACCTTGTTGATGGGAGAAGAAAACGGGCAGACTGGTTTGACAACAGACAGGTTATACAAATGGATATACATTACAATAATGAAATACAACAGAAAATATAACACTACAAGTTCATTTCTAATCACAATACACAAGCATAAGTACAGACTTAATCACTGTCACGCACACATGCGCACACCCGGCATACAGTTAATTATTACATATTACACAACAGTTTATATTTATGTAGCTAACAAAACAAATCCAACTAAATTATTTTGTAAAGATGAAGCTAAATTTGCACCAACAAGAATCAGATTTTAGAAGCAAATTCAAAATAGTTAAACACTGCAATTAATTATAATTAACTAAACATCGGGAGAAGTATACAGTGATTGTGCTGATGATTAAATTGGATGGTGGAACTGTATATTCCGACCATAATAATTGTATTTTCACACCACAAACCAACTACGTAATGCATTCCATAATGTAACCTTCCTTCTAAAATATTTTCATCTTTCTGACTGAAGTTATCTATATTCATCTCCCTGCTTGGCTTAAAGGACAGTGCAGGGAAAAGAGTCTAATATAATTTGAAGTTGACAGCATGTCAGTGTGTTGTGTTTATGTGCCTGGCATTCCCAGTTAGTATTACTATAACATGCAAGCTAGCAGACTGAGAGTTTATGCAAATTAAGCTCTTTTACCAGAGTCCCTGGCCTTCACCAGACTTGCCTCTAAATGCAGCACTGCAAAGTTAACTTATTGCGAGTTCACTGTGGGTCCCCTGTTTTTCCATTAATTATAATCCTGTCAGCGACGTCCCAAATTTGAGAAGCGAGGGATACTCCCGTTGGCGGGTGCCTTAACAGAGTCGCCATGGATGCCTCTGTGAAGCTGAGGGAAGTGTGGGCTAGATTTGCTCCTCTACACTGGCAGGCAAGGCTTGCATTATGCTAATGTAACTACCAGAAAAAAAATAGGGTGGAAAAGAGAGAAAGAGAGAGAGAGAGTGAGAAAAGAACAGAAAAAAAATCAGTGTGAGGAAGAGAGGGAAGGAGCCATGGTGTGAAAGCGAGCGAGAGAAGTCACATAGTCTACACATGCGGGGGCGAACATGTTGTCATCTCTTGCATTTAAATGCTCCCCACTCACTCTTCTCCACACATCATTTAAACTGGGTCAGAAAAGTGATGGGAAACCAATTCAAATGCATTTGTAGAGACTGAAACCATCTGAGTAAAGCAAAGCCACATTTCAAAGCTAATATCCACGTAGACATAGTGTCATTCTTATCACACTTTCTAATCCAACATTTGTTTGCTCCTTTTTACATTCACTTTGACCTTGGCTAGGATGTTTCCAAGCTGCTGGTGAAGCCACACAGATTTTGAATTTACTAATGGCATCATGAGGCACAGTGAGGCACAGTGAGTCACATATTGCTATTATAAGTGCCCTCATGAAATGACTTTTATATTCCCTCCCTTTTTCCCCAGGAACTAAAGCATGAAAGCATTGTATGACTCTATCCAAGTGCTGGCTTATTGTAGGGCTTACAGCAGGGGTTTCAAACTCAATTTACCCAGGGGCTGCTGGAGGTAGAGTCTGGGTGAGGCTGGGCCTCATTCACACACACGGTCTCCTCAGCCGAACCTTTCTGATTGCCTATTACCATATTTGGCCGTAGTCACAGCCTGTAACAGCCGTAATTGTGTAGTGTCTCTTTAAGATACTCTAGTATTGCTAATGATGTCAGAAGTATGCGCCACGGCTTCTCTGTAGAGAGCGTGGGAGAAACGTGCTAGACGGACATGTTAGCTCCCTAACTTTTTAGTAATGTTACGGGTTGTTTGGACGCTGCTCAATTTTCATATCTGATAATATAGCAGCCGTTCAACCAGGCTTTGTAAGGTTGGTGAAGACCGTATTTATTAAAGGACAACACTGTGGAATTCCCAGTACCAGTGTGGTTGTGAGTTTTTGACCGTCCTGACGAATCTGCCGCCTCCTCTCCTCCCTTAAACATAACATAACGAGTTTGAGACCCCTGGCTTAAAGAGAATGCAAACTGAGGAAATTGTTGAATATGTGTCAAAGTAAAGGATAGTTTGGTAAGCACATTCTCAGCAAGAAGCAAACATTGGACCAATGGACTGGTGAATAAACTTCTGTTTCTGTGCCATCAATAATTTGGCTTAAATTTCTTCTCATGTACATTCCTACGTCAATTATAAACGCTTCAAAATGTTACAAAAACTTCAAGATTTTCATCAATAACCATGAGTCAAACCTGGTGAAGGAATGAATTTGAAACTACAAGTGAGAAGAAATTCTGGCAAGCTTATTAAGTCTGAGAAATTAAATAAAATAGTCCAAATTTACAGATCGCTTCTCGGCCTTTTGGCTAAGACAGCGGTCCCCTCCTTTGGGTGGTGATAGCGGTAGTCTTTGTGACTTGGCTGTTACCACTGATTTAGAGGTTCAGTAAATCTTGTCCCCGGTTGAGATATTGACCACTAAGTAGTGGAAAATATCTTTTTACCTTTTATGTTATATTTATTGGTGGTTTTTAACTATTTATTGGTTTTAGTAAAGGTTTTAAACCTTTAACTGGTGGTGCCTCCACCATGGCGGCTAGCCATGCCGGCATGCGGAGGCACCACAGTGTTCGATTTTTATTTAAGGAAAAAGAAGAAGAAAATAGAATAACGAGATTGGACTTTTCCAGAAAGCTGATTCAACAGGTGCTGAAGTTTCGGCCAGATGACCTGAATTGTATTCTTACCCTGCCTTTCAGTAAGGGATATGACGTAAGTTTTTGCTCTGCCGCACTTCTCAAAGAATTTTGGACACGGTTTGAAAATGCTAAGACCCAGTTTTCAGCATTTGACGTCGAGAAACTGACTGACAACTCCCTGAAAACGGTGATTGTCAGGATGTTCAATGAGACTGTCAGTGCTGAGGATATCTGTATGTGGCTGGGTAGATACTGCACTGTGAGAGGCCAGGCTATGAAGGTGCGGGATGTGGACGGCATCTGGAACTGTGCTTGGCGGGTCCCCATTAAACAATGGGAAGACCCCCAAGGCTTCCAGGGCCTGAAGCATCTCCCCTCAATGATAGTCCTGGGGGAGAACAGAGGCTACATTCACTATCAAGGCCAACCCAAACTGTGCCGGAAGTGCGGCGAGCATGGTCATCTGGCCGAAACTTGTGAGAAAGTTTTCTGTGGTAAATGTAGAGAAGTGGGACACACGTTTGATGAGTGTACGAACGGGCGGAAATGTAATTTGTGTGGAGGACAGGATCATTTGTTCAGAGACTGTCCAAAATCGTTTGCTAATAAACTGAAAAAAGGAAAAGCAACGCTAACGGAAACGGCTAATGAGCAAGTGGACGCAGCTGGGCCGGAAAATTCAAATCTCCCGCCAGGTCCTCTGATTGGAGGAGAGGAGATGGCGGGAAGCGGGGAGGGGAAGGAAGCCCCCCCCCCAGACCGAAACATCCAGTGAGGGGGGGGAGATGCTAACCGAAGGCGGAGCTAGTTCGGCATCTGAGGAAGAACAGACGGACAGCAGCGATGATGCCCCCCTCCCCGACGCCCAGCTGGCTAAGAGGCTGGCATCTGAGTCACCTCCCGACCTTACTCCCAAGGTAGGGAAGAGAGGAAGGCTCGAGGAACTCTTCGGTTCCTTCGGAGAGGAATCCAGAGCCTTCCTCGCTGGCTCATCCAATGAGGCCTCGTTCCTAGACTTTGCTCACCAATCAACCCCGAAGGACCCAAATAAGGTAACGGCTTTAGAAAGACGGCCGACACCGAGAGTCCGAAGGGGGAATGGAGCTCCAACCCGACCTGCACCACCATGTGGGAAGGAGGAGCTCTATTCACAGGACAGTCTCTGAACCCGCTTTGTTTTAACGACCGCCCGTTTTTTTAACATGGTTTTAACTTAGTATTATCTTGTTTTAAACTTTTAAAATGTCGTACTTGATTTTAGCCATCATACTCATGACTCTCACCTTCTCAACCATCAATGTTAGAAGTGTGAAGTCACGAGTTAGAGCCCAGAGTGTTTTATCCTTTTTAAGCTCCGTACAGTCGGATGTGTTTCTATTACAAGAATGTTCACTCCCGTTTTTAAAGAATTACACCCGGTGGCAGGACTTGTGGCCACGGCCGTCTATATGGAGCGGCTCCAACAAAAATAAAAATGACGGCGTGGCCATTTTAATAAACAACCCGCACATCTTGGTGAAGGGGAGCACCGTGGTGAGAGAGGGACGAGTACTTTTAGCAAATCTGACTTTTAACGGACAGGATTTTAACCTCCTAAATATTTATGGCTTTAATGACAAACACGACAGGTATGACTTTTTAGAGGAACTGCAGCCCCACATGCTGGGAACAAAACCTTTAATAATTGGGGGGGATTTTAATTGTATTTTATCTAGAAAAGATAGGAAAAGAAAAAGACAGGATTTTAAGGTAGACAAAACATCACTTTTATTACAGAGAATCGCTAGGGATTTTAAACTAGTGGACTGTTTTAGAACTATGCATCCTGGAGAGGAGGGCCACACCTGGTTCAGTGGTGATGGCTCTATGGCCTCTCGTATTGATTATTTCTTCATCAGGGATTGCGCCCTAACTGATGCTAGATTGTCACCGGTTTTCTTTTCTGATCACCTCCTTCTGTCCTGTACGCTTTCACTTCCTTCAGGTGCGACGACCGGGAGAGGTCTGTGGAAACTCAACCGCTCCCTGCTGGAAGACCAGGTTCTGGTCGGCCAGTATCGGGAGCGGTACCGTGAGTGGCAGACCCTCCAAGACCTGTACGAAACACGAGCACAGTGGTGGGAGATGGTGAAAGGTAGGACCCAGACTTTCTTTCGACAAGCAGGGAAACAGAAAAAGGAGAAAGAACAGAGATGCATGATGGGGCTGCAAAAAAGATTACAAAGATATTACTTTTTAAACCAAAAGGGAATGGATTTTAATAAAGAAATAAGAGAAATAAAAAAAGAAATGAGCATTTTAGCAGAAATAAAGAGTAAGGGAGTGATTTTAAGAAGCAGAGAAAAAGAAATAGAAGAAGGAGAAAAATGTAACAGATACTTTTTTAAGAAAATTATAAACAATCCAAGTTTTATTTCTGATTTAAAGTCAGAAAATGGAAACATTGTTTCTAACATAGAAGAAAAGAAAAAAGCAATTGAAAAGTACTATAGTGACTTATACTCAGAAAAAATGGTAAAAGAAGAAAATATAAAAGAAACTTTGAATTTCCTTGAGAAAAGTATAGAAGACAGTAGTTTTTTAGAGCAGGATTTTACTCTTTTAGAGCTTTTACAGTCTTTGAGGAGTTTTAAAAGAGGAAAATCTCCAGGCTCAGACGGTCTCCCTGTAGAATTTTATTTAACCTTTTACGATATTTTAGCACCGGACTTACTTACTGTTTTTACTGATTTTAGCAAGCAAGGCACACTCCCTGATAGTTTTAGAACAGGAATTGTTACACTTTTATATAAAGACAAAGACAAGACAGACCTTAAAAACTGGAGACCCATCACTCTTTTAAACGTTGATTGTAAGATTTTTAGTAGACTTTTAGCAGCCAGGATGCGCACAGTGTTGGGGGATCTAATCCACCCGGACCAAGCCTGCGCCGTCCCGGGAAGGAGGATCACGGACAGCCTGGTACTGATCCGAG
Source organism: Xiphophorus couchianus (assembly GCF_001444195.1). Taxonomy (NCBI): domain Eukaryota; kingdom Metazoa; phylum Chordata; class Actinopteri; order Cyprinodontiformes; family Poeciliidae; genus Xiphophorus; species Xiphophorus couchianus. The sequence continues at coordinate 23,135,197 of NC_040248.1, read as the reverse complement.
ACACCATCTGTTTTGCGAGAGACAGAAACATTCGGCTGATAGTCCTAAATCTAGATTTCGAGAAAGCGTTTGATCGGTACCTGCACCAGTACCTCTTCCAGGTACTGCAAAAAATGGGTTTTCCTGGGAGGTTCGTAGCGTGGGTGGGACTGCTGTACCGAGACATCTCCAGCAGATTTATGGTTAACGGGTTTCTGACAAAAGCAGTGAAAGTGAACTGCCGTGTCCGTCAGGGTTGTCCGTTATCCGCCCTTCTCTATGTGGCCTGCGTCGAGCCGCTGGCGCAGATCTTGAGAAGGGACCCACAGATTTTAGGTGTAACGATACCGGGAAGTGGAGGGCAGGTAGCCAAATGTCTTTTATACATGGATAATTTTAACATTTTATGTACAGATCTTTTATCAATAGATAGGATTTTTCAATTAACCGATTGGTTTGGGAAAGCATCAGGGTCAAAATTAAACAAAGATAAAACAAAAGCACAATTTTATGGACCATGGAAAGAGAATGAAAAATTAGGATGTCAGTTTCAAGTAACGGAAGAAGAACAAAAAATACTGGGAGTAAAATTTGACAAACATGGAGAAGGAAAGACAAACTGGATAGAAATAACAAGAAGAGTAAAACAGCGACTGGGATTCTGGGGGATGAGGAACCTCACAATAGAAGGAAAGATTTTAATAGTTAAAGCTGTGATTTTACCAGTGTTTTTACTCACCAGTGCTGTTTTTATCCCTCCTAGGAGAGTGTTTTTAGAATTACAACGAGCCATTTTTCATTTCATATGGAACTCCAAATGGGAAAGGATAAAAAGAGAAATCATGTACAAACCCAAAGAAAAAGGAGGAAAAGGAGTCCCAGACCTTCACTTGTTTTTAGGTAGCCACTATACGAGCACCCACCTGAAACAAGCAATGAATCTTTCCAGCAATAACAAAACAAACAAGATAACCAGATTCTGGTGCGGGTCCTATCTTAGAAAATTAAAAATGATAAAAAGTGATTTTAGAACTCCAGTAGCTTTTAACCTCCCACCTGCATATGTTTTTATACGGAAATTTTTAGAACATTTTAAACTGGAAGGAGAGGAGAGCAAGATTTTAACAAATCATCGTTTTATTATTTCTGTTGTGCAGGACCGGGAACCAGTGACTCCAGTGCGCGATCTCCTGTATGGAGACGCCTCCACCGTTTGGTGCAACGTGAGCCATCCCGTCCTTCCAAACAGACTCCAGGACCTGTCATAGGTGGTGGCTCATGGGATCCTGCCGGTCAGAGCCGTTATGCACTCCCGCGGCATGGCTGCAACGTCCACCTGCCCCCGACCCGGTTGTGGCGCGCCGGAGTCGGTGAGGCACCTGCTGTGGGAGTGCAGCGCTGCTGTGGACCTGTGGGCGAAGGCCGGCTCCTTGCAATTCCCACACTTGCCAGCAAGGGAGGTCCTCCATGGGCAGTTAGTGCTGTACGGGGTGAGCCAGCAGAAAATAAAGAAAAAGGACTTTGCTGAGATGTGGCTCACCCTAGCCACCATAAAAGACGCCATTTGGACCTCCAGAAACTTGCTGGTGAGCAGGCGCAGGCAGATGCCCCCCGTGGCTGTGATCCGGATGGCAGCAGCAAAAAGAGCAATATCAAGGGCTGCAGGATGGTGGACCAGAATCGCCTCGAAGCCGTGCGGAAGTCTTTCTCCATGGCCTCTCCAAACTCCTCCCACGCCCGAGTTTTTGCCTCAGCAACCGCCCGAGCCGCATGCCGCTTCGCCCGCCGGTACCCATCAGCTGCTTCCGGAGTCCCACAGGCCAAAAAGGCCCAATAGGACTCCTTCTTCAGCCTGACAGCATCCCTCACCGAAGGTGTCCACCAACGGGTTCGAGGGTTGCCGCCGCGACAGGCACCGACAACCTTGCGGCCACAGCTCCGATCGGCCGCCTCGACAATGGAGGCACGGAACACGGTCCACTCAGACTCCATGTCCCCCACCTCCCCCGGGACGTGTTCGAAGCTTTGCCGGAGATGGGAGTTAAAGCTCCGTCTCACAGGGGATTCCGCCAGACGTTCCCAGCAGACCCTCACAACACGTTTGGGCCTGCCAGGTCTGACCGGCTTTCGCCCCCACCACCGGAGCCAACTCACCACCAGGTAGTGGTCAGTGGACAGCTCCGCACCTCTCTTCACCCGAGTGTCCAAGACATACGGCCGCGGATCCGATGAAACGATGACAAAGTCGATCATCGAACTGCGGCCTAGGGTGTCCTGGTGCCAAGTGCACATATGGACACCCTTATGCTTGAACATGGTGTTCGTTATGGACAATCCATGGCGAGCACAGAAGTCCAGCAACAGAACACCGCTCGAGTTCAGGTCGGGTGGGCCGTTCCTCCCAACCACGCCTCTCCAGGTCTCACTGTCGTTGCCCACGTGAGCGTTGAAGTCCCCCAGCAGAACAAGGGAGTCCCCAGGAGGAGCACTCTCCAGTACCCCCTCTAAGGACTCCAAAAAGGGTGGGTAATCTGAACTGTCGTTCGGCCCGTAAGCACAAACGACAGTCAGAACCCGTCCCCCCACCCGTAGGCGGAGGGATGCTACCCTCTCGTTCACCGGGGTAAACCCCAACGTACAGGCGCCGAGATGGGGAGCAACAAGTATGCCCACTCCTGCCCGACGTCTCTCTCCCTGGGCAACTCCAGAGTGGAAGTATGTCCAGCCCCTCTCAAGGAGACTGGTTCCAGAACCAGAGCCATGCGTCGAGGTGAGACCGACTATTTCTAGCCGGAACCTCTCGACCTCACGCACTAGCTCCGGCTCCTTCCCCACCAGAGAGGTGACATTCCACGTCCCAAGAGCCAGTTTCTGCAACCGAGGATCGGACCGCCAGGGTCCCCTCCCTTGGCCGCCACCCATCACACAGTGCACCCGACCCCTTTGGCCCTTCCCACGGGTGGTGGGCCCATGGGAGGGGGGGCCCATGTTTCCTCTTCGGGCTGAGCCCGGCCGGGCTCCATGGGTAAAAGCCCGGCCACCAGACGCTCGCCATCGTGCCCCCACTCCAGGCCTGGCTCCAGAGTGGGGCCCCGGTGACCCGCGTCCGGGCGAGGGAACACCAAGTCCAAGGTTTTCCTTCATCATTGGGGTCTTTGCACAATGTGCAAAGTGCAGCCTTAAACATATAAAACAAAAATGACTAAGTCATCTTATTTACCTATTTGGTCCTTAATTGATGCTGTATTTCCTACGTGGGAGATGATCGGCTCACTCAGGCTGGAGATAATGTCTGGGTCCTGAAAAATGATTAACATGTTGAGACAAGCAGACGGTCACAGTGCTATTTTACCCAGTCTGTGAAAAAGATCAAAGCTGAGCTTCAACTCAAAATATTCTTGGATGGTGTAAAGGAAGAATTATTTATTAAAACTTTGAACAAAACGTTTGGCTCGTATCTTCCTTTAACAGCCGGATCCTCTCGGCAAGCAGCGGGCACAGCTGTAAAACGAAACTAAACAACAAGGCGTGTTGACGTCACAGCTCACAGAGTTTAATTCATACAAAGCAACGCATGAATCAGTTAACAAAGCTGCAGAGGTACAGAGATATGCATTTTATCACAAAATAACAAACACACAAGGAGAGACAGACACACACAAACACAGAGACAGACAAAGGCGCCCACGTGGAGAAAAATGGAAAAAAACTCTCTCTATATTAGCGCTACATGTAGTTTTATACTGAGTAGGCGTTTCCTCACTTTAATATATGCAAAGAAGGCGTTCCTCCTGTTGACCAACCGAGAGCCACCTTGGAAAAACGTAAACCTTCCCCTAAGTTTTAATGACAAAACTCAAGAGTCATTTTAGTTGTTAAAGTTATAAGTTAATTTCACAAAACCTATTTTACTCCTTTGGACTCAGCATCTCCCAAGATTTGAATCTTTGCCTTATCACGAACAATATTTAAAAGGTGTATCAGAAATTAAACATAAATGTTTCCAAGATTCGAAGTCTGTGATCAACTCCAGACGCAGCTCAGAGCCCCTGGGAAACCCCCAACCTCCGACCTCTAGGCAGGGGAAGATATTATTTATGGCCTACTAATTTAACGCCTTTCAAGAGAATAGTGTTTTGTGGCTGCTCTAAGTTACAGCCCTGCCAGGAGAATGTTTATCTCTGCTTAACATTTGTCCAAATAGGAATGTTTATCTCTTATACGCACATGGCATGAGATTAGCCATATTAAACATTCAGCAATATCCATATTTCCTTAACAATGGCTATGTTCTTCTTCTTTTCTATTATGGCAGATTGCAAACAATTTTAAGGTGCTGTCACTTACTGTACATAAATGTGTAAAAGCATTAACTCATATCCATTAAATTATGTTTTTTAATTTTGTATCACAAACATAAATAAGTAATACTTTTGGTAGCAATGTTTGCAGCTACCAAAAGTATATAAGTTTAGAAGTTGTTTAAAATTTTCAACAACAGCACTAAACATAAAATATTTTCCAGTTCTATAGCCAAAAGTTGAATCATCCAATCATCCAGCAATGTCTCAGGTTTCCCACTCGGATCTATGTCTTCCATTTTGTTAAAGTTATTGTTTTCTTCATTTGTAGGCGTGCTTAGTTAATGTCGTGTTTTGCACAGTTTTCCTGCTAAGCTCTTCCAGCTCTGTCAGGTTGCTGGGGGATAAGCTGTAAACAGGTCTGGGCTTTGACTGGGACACTTAAGGACATCCACCTTGTTGTCTTCAAATCATCTCTGTGTAGCTTTAGTTTTATGTTAATGGATTCTATTGTATATTTGTTTTTGTCAGAGAAGTCAAATTTTGTTGTCATGATTGATTTATAAAAGCAATAAAAAGGATAAAACATCAAAGGGTGGAATACTTTTTATAGCTTATGCTATTTTATGTGCTTACTATGTTTTGAATTCAGTTGGTTTCACACTCTATAATTCGCTTGAGGTCTATAATGACTTTAAAGAAACTTTGCTGAAACATTTCAGGAGTTATCTAACTGTCTGATGCTGTGTATCGTCTGCATAAACCTTCTCTTCTGCTTCCTCTGCTGATCAGTTTGTTTTTCATGATGTCTCTGAGTGCTATGCGGTGCTTTGTTTACCATCATTGCAGGTTAGATGGTGTCTGGATTGATGGATGTGTCCTACAGGAGTCTGGTCCTAAACACACCCCAATACACACCAGTGTGTACAACAAGGACAGCTTGATTGATTCATTTTCATCCTGATTCCTTAATTTGTAATTACTATTATATTTTTACATCATTATCCCGAGCAGCTCCCCCACCGACCGGAGGATAATACATCTTTATCCACTCTTGCGCTTGGTCTAATTGTATCTCTCTAATTTAAATTCGCTCAGTTTATTAGAGGCTGAGTTCCCAGAGAGTGATAAAGGCTGGCCTCCATGCTGCCTGTCAGTTTTATGATTGTTTGGAGTATGAGTTAAAGTACATTAGCAACTTGTGAGGCTGTTGCTCTTCATTTGAGTCTGACAGAAGTAATGCAGATGACAGTTCTTTTTGTTTTTTCTTTGCCTATAAAAGGGCTGTGGTAAGCTCATTTGACACAATTCACTCAGCATTCTTCACAGGAAGCTCTGAAGAACAAAAAGAAGAGCAAAAGCAGATATTTAGCTCATATTGATTGAATTGAAAAGACAATGATTTGCTAATTAATGTTTCTGCCAGCCTCTGAGCAAAACATGCAGTTGAAGCCAGATAATTACATACCCTATCTAAAAGGATTTTTTTTGTTCTGTCTTACAGTAAATCAGACTAAACCTTTGCTGTTTTAGCTCATTTAGGATTATAAGACATTTTCAGATTAATTTCCAGAGTAATGGGAGATATGATTTTTTAAAAGTAATTACATACATTTACTTTGTGTATTATGATTTTCTTCTGTTACTTTAATCAACTGTATTTGTATATTTTATTACATAGCACATTTCAGATAAGTTCAGTTTCACACGATAAAAAACATAATGAAACAAACAACACACCTTGCATTTTGCCAAATATAATATAAATAATCAAGAATAATAATCATCCAATATATTATTCACTGCTCCAGTCCAGCTCTAAACTAGTATGGGTTTTAGACTTAACTTAAAGCTGCAGTATGTAACTTATATATGTTTTTCACATATTTGCTAAAACTGTCACACAGTATGAGACAGATAATTGGTTTAAAAAAAAAAACAAGCTCTTTTTCGCTATGGTCCTATTGCCATCTGTAGAAATTAGCTACTGCCAGTAAGAAACAACCAATCAGCGAGCCAGGAGGAGGGTCCTAGTGCTGTCAATCATGTTTGTGTACCTTATATGCCAAGTCTTAAGCCATCCATTGGTCGGGTAGAGAATATTATGAAATAGCACTGAAGTTAATACAAATGTCTGCTTATGAACTTGTACTGTTGGTTTATCTGCTACAATCTAAATAGTTAACTAAAGTTAAGATCATTAGAGCTTCAATAGTCTGTGGTTACAACTGTGTCCTGTTTGTCCATCTCTGTGTTGTTTGCAATGAGAAGGGTACTTGATTTTGGGTAATGGTGTGATCAGTGGTGTTCAAAGTCAGTCCTTAAGAGCCAGTATTCTCCATGTAACAGATCCTTCCTTTGTGTAGCACACCTGAATCAAATGAGGGTTAGCAGGCCTCTGCAGAACATTGACATGCTGAAGAAGTAGTTGGACCATTTCAATAAGCTGTGCAGGAGCAAAAATGCCGTACATTGCACAGAATTTGAATGTGACACTGTACAAGTGTGGTGTGAAAGTAATTTATGTAAAGCAATTAAAGATTTAACCTGGGCTATCTTTTACCTAAGGACCCATGAGTCGGTTGGTGGTGCATTAGCTGGACTGAATGAAAAGACCAGTACAGTAACAGAACAGTAATTCAACCTCAAGACAAAAGACTTTCCTTCACAATGAACGATTTTGGTCCAAGAAATTTAGATTCGTCAAAGGAAACTTTCTGTAGATCTCTGGTCGAGCTCCATATACTGAAAAGTCTGACTCTTGCACATTCACTTGTCCCTACTGGTGAAAGCTTTAGAACATAAGTAAAAAAACTAGAGCTGTCAGAAAGAATTCAGTTTCTGCTGAGTTCCTTGTTTTAGAATGTTAAAAATAAAGAAAAAACAACTTACTTTCAGTTTCCTTTTGTCCAATTTTCCACTTCTCCTTACATATCCAATTCTCCCATCCCTGTGGTACATCTACTGCATTGCCGTTGGCCTCATGCCTTAGCAAGACAGATGAGCTGAGTTTTTGATGTATGATCCTGCAGGTGAAAGCACAACCAAGAGAAGTCTGACTTGCCTAAATAAGAATTTAACAGATTCTAAGCTTTAAAACAGAGAAAAGCAAGCAGGAAGACTTTCTTCTGTGTGGGGTTCTTTTCCTGGGTGGGGAGTGGGGAAATCATCACTCCTAATCTGCCACTGCCTTAAAGAGCAATGTTCACCGTTCTGTCGTTTTTTCTACTCTACCTGTTTCAACAGACAAGGTCAATCTGGCTTGTCAAGCTCCCTTCTGGGCTCTGGATTGAAGGAGAAGCCACCTGAGGATCTCAGATTGGCTGAAAGATGCATCACACCCTCACATGCCACATGATTTCCAATTCTTCCTTCACCTGTGACAGCACAGAGTTCATGTTCATGTGCAGCTCCATGCGTTTGGGTGATGAATCAAGGGGAACTAAGTGTGTGTGATGGAGTGTGTAATTGCAGGGTACAAAAGGCCACTAATTTCAGCCCTTGAACAGCCACTTGCTCAGTCCATCCGTTTCTTAAAATGCCCTTCTGTTTCAGTTTGACCTATATCGCTCAAGTTAATATCTCCCTACCTTCCTCTCTGTGAATAATTTCTCCATGCTCACTTATATATTTAATCACTTAATGCTAACATTTACTAGCTCCGACATCAACGGCAGTAAAAAGAAAAAAAAGGGGTTGTGAAACACTTAGCTGTTACTACTATTATTGAAATTTAGCATTGTGAAGGAGACAACATTTTTGACCATCAGTAGACTAAATGGCTGCTGACTGGGCTGTCTTAACATAGATGGCTTTAGGCGCCCATGAATCCTGAGAAGTCTTATTTATCAGTCACTTAAGGGGGCACACAACCTTTCTTCTCAGGTTCCAATAGGCTTTCAGCTCAACTCAATCTCTGCTGAGTTTGAGTTGAGATTGAGTTGAGTATATATATATAAAATTCCCTTCTCACCCACCGCAGGTGGTTCTTATCCTCTGAGCTCGGGTCCTCTACCAGAGGCCTGGGAGCTTGAGGGTTCTGCGCAGTATCTTGGCTGTGCCAAGGACTGCACATTTTTGGACTGAGATGTCTGATGTTGTTCCTGGGATCTGTTGTAATCATTGGTCCAGTTTGGGGGTGACTGCCCCGAGGGCCCCGATGACCACAGGCACCACTGTGGTCTTCACCTTCCAGGCCCTCTCCAGTTCCTCCCTGAGGCCCTGGTATTTCTCTAGTTTCTCGTGCTCCTTTTTCCTGATGTTGCAGTCGCTTGGTATTGCTACATCTACCACAACGGCTTTCCTCTGTTGTTTATCCACTACGACAATGTCTGGTTAGTTCGCCATTACCATTTTGTCTGTCTGGATCTGGAAGTCCCACAGGATCTTAGCTCTAGCGTTCTCCGCCACCTTTGGGGGTGTTTCCCACTTTGATCTCGGGGTTTCCAGTCCATATTCTGCACAGATGTTTCTGTATACTATGCCTGCAACTTGGTTATGTCGTTCCATGTACGCTTTCCCTGCCAGTATCTTGCACCCTGCTGTTATGTGCTGGACTGTCTCAGGGGCCTCCTTGCACAACCTACACCTTGGGTCTTGTCTGGTGTGGTATATCTGGGCCTCTATTGCTCTGGTGTTTAGGGCCTGTTCCTGGGCGGCCAGGATGAGGGCCTCTGTGCTGTCCTTGAGTCCAGCTTTTTCCAGCCATTGGTAGGATTTACTGATATCAGCCACTTGGGTTATTTGCTGGTGGTACATCCCATGTAGGGGCTTGTCCTCCCATGATGGTATCTCTGGCACCTCAAACTTCCTCCGTAGGTATCTGTAGATAAAAGCCACGGATATATATATATATATATATACAGTACAGACCAAAGGTTTGGACACAACTGTGAATGTCGCGGTGGGTGAGAAGGGAATCTTTTTTTGAAGAAAAAAAAGCGACAACAACTACCAATAACTATGTTCTTCTCTCAAAAAAACACACCTGCACCGTGGGCATTAGAAGAAAAAAAACCCGCTACAGAGCGGAGTCAGGATTCAGCGGCTCAGTCAGAAGAGCAGTGAAATACACCTCAGTCACTATTTGTCCTACTGTACTTTGTTTTTTGTTTTTTTTCATAATCATTTTTTATTTTCTCCCGTTCTAGTCCAATAACTCAGGTCGCGGTGGGGCGGCGCTGATCTCCGCAATTCGGGCACGGGAATCCGCCTTCAGTTCATATTAAAACTATTAGTTTACAGTACAGTAGTTATTTGTAAAAAAAAAAAAAATGTTTATACAGTACTTTTTATTTGTTAAACAAATGTTTGGGCCTGTAAAAAGGTTTTGTTCTTTGGTTTCAATGTATTATGGAAAAAATAAAAGTTCCTACTTCACGGACATCGCCTTGGAACGTAATCCCCGCGAAAAACGAGGGTTCACTGTACTGCACCCCCCACCCGGCTCGATACTTACGACGCGCACCCCTCCCCCCACCCCCACCCCCGTCCGCAGCAAAATTGCAAAGGGCTGACCGGTCCGCGCGAAAAAGGTTGGGGACCACTGCTCTAGATGACCCTCCATCTTGAGCTTCCAGAAGCACCAGCAGCTTCAAATAACTGTTTACTGCTTTGTAAGGGCATTTAACAGTTGCTCTCTTAATCTGATGAATTTGTCTAACAGAAACCTTCCTCATTATTCCTGTATCTGCACAAACCCATCTTTGCTCAAAATCAACCACAAATCTCTTCACAGTACGATGATAACGCTCCAGTTTTTGTTAAATATCTAATATTTTCATACCTTGTCATACGGCACTACACTATCTGATGATTTTTGTCAGCAGAGATCCTTTCTCTTTCCCATATTGCTTGAAACATGTGGCCTGCTTAATAATGTGGAACATCCTTCTTAAGTAGATTTCCTTTAATTGACCTCACTAATCAACCCAGCTCTCTGAAATTAATTATAGTGATTCAAAGAGCTCTGACACACAATACCATCTATAAATTTAATAGCACAACAAAAAAATAAATCTTTATGACACTTTAATCCAATTTGCATAATAATTTGGAACACAGTATATATATATAGTACAAACACAAAGAAAAAAAGAATGATTTTAGCTATTTTAGACTCAGAAGGGAAATAAAGGAGATATTCTCAATATATTATTTCATGATTATCAAAGATTATTATTTGTCACCTAACCAAGTACTTATATGTATTGGTATTAATTTGATTTTCTGTACAACTGGAAGTAAACTGAACCACTTTTTCTTGTAAGGTGCCTTAAGATCACGTTTGCTGTAAATTTAAAATAAAAATGTAACTACTTCATTTGCAAATTTTAAGAACCTTAAAAACTGAGTATCAATGACCATGTCCATCCATTTATGACTAAATAAAGGGATGAATGTTTAAATGACTGCTTCTCTGATGCACCATATGTTGCAAACTCTACGACACTCAACTTTATAGTTCAATGGCCTCCACAGTCACTAGATTTCCACGAGCACTCCTTTGAAATGTGATTCAATTGGAGATTCACTTCATGGATGTGCAGATTACAATTCTGCACTGACTGAATGATAAGATGTCAACATGGTACAAAGCCTGTGAGGAATGTTTGGAACACTATGTTGAAACGTTAAGTAATGTTTCTGACATCTTTTTTAATCTTTTCCACAAATAACAAAAAAGAGAGTTCAGTTTGCTAAGGCATACCAGCTTCTTTTCTACTTTCGATATCCAAGTTAATGTTGATCAGAATGTGGGCTCAGCTTTGATAAAGATCCTTACTATGTGTTACGGCCCTGGGCCTTATGGGCTGGTTTGTAGGTGTCTTGTTGTCTGTCTTTGTGCTCCTCCCCTTTACAGGTGCTGCTGATTTGTTAATTTGGAGCACAGAGCATTTAAACCTGGCCGTCTCCACCTTCTGGGTCGCCTTCAGCGTCCACTCTGCCGCTTGATGCTTGTGGTGTGTTGCCAGGCTTCAGCACCCCTCCTTTTGCACATTTGAGTTTGGCTTTGTTTTTGCACTTCAACACTTCCATATGCACTCATATACCACATCCAAGCATTTGCATTACACCACTGATACTGACATCCACAATCCATTGTTTGAGTTAATAAATATTCCTTTTTATGCACTTTAACCACTGCGTGGTCTCCTGTTTTTCTTATGACCTTGAACCAGTCGTAACACTATGCCATCCACTACAAAATATATTTTTAGGGAATTGCTCAGAGAATAAACATGTCTACATTTCAGAACTTGCCAAAATAAAACAGAATAAAAAATGAAGAGTTGAACAGGGGCATTAATGTTCCACAGTTTGTTGCCGAAGTGCATACTGAAGGGAGAATGGATGTGCTTTATAGACATGTCATGGGAACTGCTTCAGATTGATTTACAGCTGCTTTCTCAAGCTTTGTTTCATTTCTCTTACCCCTTTTGTGCTTAATTTTGAGGTTCTGCTCCTTGTATGAAGCCAAGTTAGACTCAGAAGTAAATGTCCTCCATATTTTATTACCTGCTCCTAGATCACGTTTCATCCATTTTTGTCTTCTTTTGTTGCCCATTATGTGTAGCTTAGGGGCTGCAAATGGTAACACTGTTGCCTTGCAGCAAGAAGGTCCAGCCGTCCTGTCAGACTCCAAGGGGTTAAGGATTCCTCCAGACTAGTAGAGCTGAGGAAACAAATTGCTGCCCTGCAGCAGCGTTGTAGCTCCAGAATGGCTAAAGAAACCCACAAACTCAGACTAACTTAACCTTGATAGCTTCGGACTATAAGGAAAGCTCAAGTCAGTCAAAACTATGTGAAAGTGTGCAATTGTAACACATTTTTAAGAAAATGCTGATGGAGAGGAAAGAAGGAGCTGTTGAAAGAAAAAAAAGATGTCCAGATGTTTTGTCCACACTTTAACTGCAATGTTCACACCTGCAGAAAAGGTCTGGACCAATGGGGAACATGAACATGTGCCGGGTGTGAATACAGCCTTCAGGTTCTTCTAACATATTTGATAAAAGGAATATTCAATATCATTTTGAACAATTTTGTGAAATTGAAACACTGTGAGTAAACAAAACTAAAGATTTGAAAATATTAATGAAATTCAATTAATATCGAATTTCTAGTGAGGAATAAATTAGGATAAATCCCCCAAATCTAACTAAAAAGTGGTTTCTTTACTCTCTAAGCATTTTGGGGGCCGCTGAAGATCTAGGGTGCCTTAAGCCGTATTGTCAACATTGTCTTCCAATAACACAATTACCTAGTTATATATTTTAATTTCCTGACAACTTACATTTTTTAATTCAAAAAGAAAGGGGGCTGCCGGTTGACTGCCCCCACGCCCCGACCATCAGACTTGGCAAGTTTTCTGGGGGAAACCTGGCTACTACAGTAATTCTTTGAATGACAAATTTTTAGTTCCGCTTGAGCAAAATGTATTGACCTAATGTTAATAACAGTGGGTTGTTTATTTATTTTTGCTTCATATCCTTCTTAAACGTGAGGAATTTCTTCAGCTGATGAGCTGAAAAAAATGCGATCAATTTGTTTTAAGAAATGTTAAGTAAAACTGGCCAAGAAACTTCTGAATCATTCTACATGCTGGATGGTGCATATGTTGATCTGCTTACCGTATATATATGTCACCTGATGGACATTCTCAGGTATGCTTTCCAACAGTTGAGACAAGGGTGAACCCCATGGTGAAATCCAAATAGCTGTGTGAGGCCATCAAAAAGAAAACTGCAGCAGCTTAAGAATCTCATAAGGATTTAAAGAGGTCTCGACATAATTCCTCATAAGCATTCCACTATGAAAAATTATGTAGAAGTAGAGAACATTCCGTAAACTGCCCAGGTGACAGCCTAAGTCTGTCAATTAAGCTCACTCTGAAAGCAGAGTAAAAGGTACATGAAAGAAGTTCCAAAACTCTAAATTGTCAATTAGATGACCAAAACAAGATGCCTGTCATGATGTTAAATGACAAAAGACCCAAATGCAGTGGGGTGTTGAGTAGTTTTTGTCGATTTAATGAAAAAAATGAATAACAAAATCTTACAACAAAAACCATGGAGGACACGGGGAGTCAGAGCAGAGAAACAACCAGATTTAAGATGAAAGGACGGCATAGAAACGGTGGCCAGTCCCCAAGAGGAAATAAAATTATATTACAAAAGAAAATAGTAAAACAAAGTCATTTCAATAAGTAACTGTAGTCTGACTACTGGATTTGAAAAAGCAACGTGTTAGATTACGTGTTACTGAAAAAAGTGGTCCGACTTCAGTAACTCGTTACTAAGTAACCCACAGACAATGTTTATTAGTTTTCAACCAAGCTTTTACAAAAGGAGAAGACACAGCAAACAGCTTCTACGAGCTGCTCACCTTGCGTTCTGAAAACCTTCAGTTAGGGCTTTTCTTTTATTAGCAGGGAAGGGAGTGGGAGAAAAGGAAAAGCAAGTTTTTATCTTGAAAGCAGGGAGGGGAAAACAGAAACTAACTTCTGCACACACACACAGTTTCACAAGTAACAGGACATTCCAGTACATAAGGAATCAGCTGCAAAAACATGTTCAAGGTTAAGGGTAGCTAAAAGAAAAAACACAGATACCTTGATAAATGTCAATGTATCTGCCTATAAACCTACTCAAAAACACTTCCCGGTTCACAGTACTCTCAATCCCTTGATGTCCTATTTTGTTGTGGACACTCTCCAGTACCTGGTCTTTGAGACAAACGGGTAAAAGTAACTGTCTGGAAAACAATGCCTAAATAAAAGGGTAATAGTAAAGTATTACATGCAGAAATTATTATTTCTGATATGATAATTTGTCTGTCACGTCATAAATATTTAACGCAGTTACAATACAGTCCAACCTGCAACGAACAAAGTGTATCTTATAAATCAACTATCACTGTACCACTAAGGTTGCTGCATACCTCAGCATCTCATCATGTATGTTACTACATCTGATTAGATTGGGGTATTAGATGAACAATACCACAAAAATGGTTTATTAAGCTAGAAGGGAGTAAATGTTCTTTTATGAATTCTTGTCCCCAAATAACTACTCCACAAAACAATCCAACAAGAAGAGCCAGAGCACTAAATATAAAGACCCTGACGGTGTAGCGAACAACCCTGCTGTGAACTATCTGCAATGAGCTGGCACTGGAAACGGGACTATTTTCTCTCAGTTGTGTGCCTGAGTGAAAATAATGGAACCAGTTTTGAACCAGGGAAAAATAATGCCACCAACATCAAATGAATGTCACAGGAAAGGTGTGAAAGTAGTTTGCATGAGAGGTAAAGTGTTAACGGTTTGAAATTTAAAACCAGAGTTTATACACAACCAGGGCATGAGCTTCTGTTCAAAAAGTAGTAATTTGTGTTAATAAATGTAGTTTCTTTGTCTTTCAAAGAAGCATTTGATCTTTCAGCAGAAGTTGGGCCACATAGGAAGGTTTTTTTTCTAAAAAGGGGCAACGTTTTTAATGTTTAATTAGAAATTGCATTTTTAGACATCTTGATCAGTTTTCTTTTAGCTTTTTTGGAAAGTGCAGCCCTCGTATATGATTGTGACAGTGACCCAACCCCAAACAACAACAATGGTAGATTACATGTTTGTGGCACAGCTACAACTGCTGCAGAAGCTCATTAAGACAAAACAATGGGCAAAGAAACTCCACTCGAGCTTTGTTAGTCACCATTGTTGTTTTCTTTTTGTGTTTACCGCTAACTGCAGGTGTGCCTGTCCCATACTCCATGCTTAGCGCCACTCAGGTCTGGGGTTAAAAGCAGCATTTGGGGATGTTGTCTGTGTTTCATGTCTGGAAGAGTTTTTGAAACAGATTACAGGTTTCAGAATAAGAAATGCTCCTGTGTGGATGGAACCTTAGAAAATGTAAAAAAAAAATAAGTTGGCCGTTACACATTTCCTGTAAGATGTTTTCAGAGAGATTTTGGCCCCTTCCTCCACACAGATTTTGGAGGAAGAGGCTTCACTACTGATGAAGGTTGTTCTACAATTAATGTTATACGCAAACGTCACAGTAGCATAAATTGGAGTCCTCAGTGTGAACAAAGCACCCACCAGTCAGACTGTTTTTCACACAAGTGGTAAACATACAGTATGGTGTTTTTATTAGCTTTCCTTTTGCCCAGAACACTGTGGTGCTGAGGAAGAATCAGTGTATCAATGCCAGAGGCAGAAATTGTTGCAAAGAAAAGAACAATTTTTCTCTAAGCTGCTACTACCAGATAATGATATATAATGATAAATGATCAACAAAGTTATTGCGACAATAAATAATATAGTTATTTTGAGACCATTGTCAAGTATTGTTATGGTAATGGCTTGATAACACAAGAGTAGATTCTCAAATAATTCTAATGAATATTTAACTCTGCAACTAGAAAACATTTTAAAGATCCAAAATGAATAAACAAAACAACAGAAACAACAAATGAAATGAACTATAAAGTGCAACATTCTCTGTATTTTGGATTTATTTTATTTTTTCCCCTCAGCTTACTGTGCTAAAAGATAGCTCACCATTTCTATTTTAGCTTACTATGTTAACAAATCAAGTCTTGATGCTCAGTTCCATTTTTTTTTTTTTTTTTCTGAAATCTAATATTTTTTGGTTGCTTATACTGCTAATAAAATTATGAATGGTGCAGAACAAGAACAAGAACGTAGACATCCTACACCTGCGCTGCTGTTCATGGAATGATTAAGGCTGCCATTTATTGGTCAGTTTTAGAATTATTTTTCAGTGCAGCCTACAGACAAATAAGCTGAAACAAAGAAAGCACAACTACACTGAAAAAAGGTGATTTTGGAGAGTGGTAAATATGATCTATACAAATTATATAAAATTTTTTTATTTTTTTCAGTCAGCCAAGGAATTATAAAATAATGGGTAAATTATACACATGCTACCCACTCGTTAACATTAAAAACCATTACATAGGAAAATACAGTAAAATATACCCCTAAATCTTAAGTCCGTGCTCCAAAGTTGTGCATGAGTCAGACCGCGTTTTTGAATGAGCGGGACTGGGATGTCTGCATCCTCTCTGCCATCGAACCGTGAGCTGAAGGTAAGCTATTTACATAGGGGTGCTGTGAATAATAGCGCGAAGGCAAATTGTAATATTTGAAATGATGAGATATTACACTTCACATAAGTGAAGTGTAATCTCGATGTTCATCTGTGTAACATGCCATTACTTGAAATCAAAGTTTGAATCTGTCCCTGGCGCCACCATGGCAACTGCAGGTAAGTTGCAATGAAATGTGTTCGCGGTGTGCTTTTTACAAGATTAGCCAGCATGCATGACTGTGTCTGACCGCTGGTTTTAAGGTTAGAAACTAATCAACGCCAGCTTTTTCTAATATATTGAATGGGCGGATGTTTAGGCAACACATATACTGTAAAGGGGATAGTTCAGCTTTTGCCGAGTGGTTAAGGTATAATGGTCATTAAATATCTGCAGGTCTCTGCTCCCACATCACGCTGCACCAAGACACAGGCAGTAAATACACTGCTGTCAATGAGGAACAATTCATTTGTGTATTTTCGCCGCACATGAGAAGTCCCGTCTTAAAATACTACTATACTAACCAGTGTTGTATAAAGTACTGAAATCTCAGAGTCAAGTAAAAGTATAGGTACCTCTCCAAAATATGACTTTGGTAAAAGTCCAAGTCACTGACTGAAATGTTACTTGAGTTAAAGTCTTAAAGTATCTGAAACTTCTTGTACTTAAGTGTGGAAATTACTGTAAAAATGGATGTACTCAAGTAATATAATGAAAAGTACAAGTAAAAAGTAAAACAAAGCAAATGCAGTTTGAATGACATTTTTTATATTTTGGTAAACTTGTCAAATACACTTAAAATAATGTACCCAACCAAGTGCAGGCAAGATTAAACCTGCTAATAGATATACCTGCAGGCATCATTTAGTTAAGAAAATTAGGTGCTTTACCTATAGCACAAGGTTAACTTAACCTGCTTTACAACTGAACCAGCTTCTTAGTATACCCTCCAGGACAGAAAATACAAAGTTTTTGTAAGCCTTAAGTTTTCCCTTCAAGTAAGGTCAGTGCTGAAAATGAGAAAAATAAATAGTACAGAAAATGCGGCCAACATGAAGAAAAAGAGCTGTTACGATTACTCTACTTCACAAATCAGTGAATCAGTCAATGCTACAGTCAGTAGGTGGTGCACACAACTGGTCATTATGCAAAAGAAAAAAAGAATTGGGAGGGAAATGCAGCTTATTGGCATCTGTAAACCTGGTTATGAACTTGCATGCCTTTCCTATATTCGTTAAATTTAGTCTAAATTGCTATCGCTATGGCTTCTGTCCCCCCTTGAACAGAGGAGTCTAGGTAGCCTGCTACAGTCAACATTAAGCCTAAGCTAAATACACCACGTGTGGAACTGAAACAATGCCAAACAAAGTTCATTTATGGTCAACGTTTCACAATACAGTAGTGTCTAGTGACCAAGCTATAGTTACTGAAACAGGAGGATTATAACCATTTCATAAGACGTTACCTTGATGTGTTTCTTCAAGTTGGACGGGAAGTTTTTGTAAGATAGAATTTCCACATTTTCGGGCAGGAATAACATACACTGCATGCGGTACGATGAATCTTTAACACCCACAAAAGAGTATATTGTGTTTAAATAAGGCCATGGGCTCTCATCACCAGCTGGTGGTTCCCCTGGAGCCGTGTCCGACATAGTTGCAGTCGTTGTGGTCTCCGTCTCCTCCTCCATGTGACTGCTGCTGATTGCGAGACTTGCTTTGTGTTTAATGGGAGAAGCGAAACAGGTGTATCCTATTGGAGGTGATGAACAAGCCCAGGCAAGTAGGCTACGGACTTTGTTCGGTAGCCTACTTGCTACTTGCTAATCAGTAGGTGGGGTCAAAACACTTGCGTTTCTCTCTCTCGCTTTTTTGTAACGAGTAACTAAACCACACATTGAAAATGTATCGGAGTAAAAGTACGCAATTAAGTTCGGAAATATAGTGAAGTAAAAGTGAAAGTCATCAAAAATTTTCATACTCGAGGAAAGTATGAAGTACTCCAAAATATACTTAAGTAAAGTAGTGAAGTATTTTTACTTCGTTACTATACAACACTGATACTAACATGTCGCCAATATATGAAATGACTGACGTGTTTTCTGTTGTTTGCCTGTTAGCTCCGTTAGCTCCCTTAACATGGCTGCTAGAGTCGGTCTCCGCCGCGGTCTGTTTAAAAACAAAATGATCCGATCTCCAGATTACCTGCATGCCTGCGTACGTGTGTCTCTGTTGTTAAAGTTTAGCGTTACTTCTCAATGTTTTATTTTTACAATCGGGACTCTGAAGACTCATGTAAAGATGACGTGTCGCACGTCTTTTCCGGTCAGTCGTCATGGAAACAGGACGCTCATCCAGCATGCTGGATGTGGACCAGAGTGGAAGTAAACATGTTGTAAAATGAAAACAAAGTACCACTGTATCCAAGCTTTATGTGTGTAAACACCCACTGTTGCTGCACCTAATTTTTTAAAGGAATTGTGTGTTCAAGTAAAACATTTTAGAATTGATTTTATATTATATTGGGTATTGTTAAAACATCAGTGCTTAATAAATGTTTTCAGAATCTTGTAATATTGTTTATGAAGCATATTACATCTATGAATATGATTTATGAAGCTAATTCTATGAGGAATGAATATTAATCTATGCAATTGCATTGCCTTTATTTTAGTGAGGTAAGTACAGTTATTTCTGCACAACAGACCCTTGTCAGACAGACAGACCGCTCTGATCAGAGGAGCACAGAGAAACTATGCAAAATATTTACCTTATGTTTAGTTTCTACCTTCATTAAAGAGCCTCAGACTAATTGTGATGTTAGATAAATGACTTGTAACTTGTTGGTTGTTAAAGGGAGAGTGGAGGCTCAATTCCACATCATGGTTTAAAACCAAACCTGCATAATCAGAACCTTGGACTCGGTGTCACAGCTCTCGTCTCTGCGGCATCACAATTCTGGGCCCCATAATCTCTTGTTTATGAGGTTGTTCATGAGGTTAACATGAAGATAATAACCTCTGAACTATACATTAGCCCTTATATATTTCTTCTCCCAGGTACATGTCTGATTATTTCTTTTTCTCTTATTTCTGTTGCAGCCAGAGTCTTTGTATGTGGACACTCAGTATTTGCCCTCTCTTCAGTTCCTCTTGTCTGTCCTCCACAAGCAGGGACTCACTGATAGACCACTCTGCTTCTGGGGCTGACACACTCTCCCACGTCCCCACACCCAGTGTATTCTGTACAGGTATGCAAGTTTGCTAAATAAAATAAATAACATTGACCTTAAAGGTGTAGTTACCTTAACCAAACACCTCAGTTATGGGAAAATGAACTGGAAATGCAAGTTGTGCAACTTCACAACATCAAAAAGATTAGACCTGCTGAAACACAGGTCCTGCTGAACATCTGCTCTCCTTTAGATAAGTTGAAATGTATTGAAACAGCATCTTCAATAAAATTAAAAATGTGTATCTTTTTTGTTTCTTTCTTTTTAACATGTAGGAATGTGAGGACTACAGACACAAAACATTGAAGGTGATCATGATGCACAACATCATGGCTGAGGAGGATCCATCAGATGTGTCGATTGTGATTGAGGGAAACCAAGTGATGGAAGGATGTGGAAGCCGAACAAAGGCATGTGTACTGCTGATGGGATTGATATATGCCCTCAACCTTGACTATCCAAAGCAGCTCAAGAACACATTTGAAGCTTTTCAAAAACTTTTTTTGGAACTTGATGGTGCAAAACTACTGAAGAAGATCCACAGCCTCAAAAACAAGCTCATGCAATAGACATACATTTCCTCTCTTGTTCCAAGAGGATCTTTTGTCTGGACAGAGAGTTTTAATGGAGTATAGTTTTATATTTTTGTTCTCTTTCCTCCTCTGCTCCACACACAGACACAGAAATATATGTACAGATGGATACATAAGTATGTTGCAGCCTGTCTCAGCCCACTCCATTGTTCTCTGATTTCTCCACATTGACAGAAATGGAAAAGCAATAGAAACTGGCCAGTCTGGTCAATACCACTGAGTGAATCCTGAAGAATTTTGAACTCATCCTCTTTCCCTCCTCATTTGTTTGTTTCTTTTATTCTCATCCTATCTCTGAGAGTGAGAGCAAGCACAGAAACTAAAGAATGTTGATTTTCTGAACTGTCTTTATCCAGATGTTTGATATTGTACACACACAGAAGCTATCTTGTAGAGTTTGTGTGTGGGTTTTGTGGCTTTTAAAATAGAATAAGGGGCCTCTGAAACTGTTGTTTGCATTGACTAATTATAAAGAGAACATTTGAAGCCGTTAGCTTAGTGAGTTATAAAACGGGTCTATTCATTGAAATGTTGTGTGAAGCTGTGTACTGCACTTTATTCATTTTTTGGATAATTTAGTGTATTATTGCTGCATATAAACAAGGCATTTCAGTTATTTGTTGTGTATAAATACACCTGCAGATTTGCTCAGTCACTGTTGTGTGAGGCCGAAGAAACACAAGTAAGAGTTTAGATACAAGAAAATCTTTATATGATTGGACATCCCTTGCACCCCTGCTCTGATCACCTCACTTCTCCTTTTCTCTGATCTACTCCTTTCTTATTGAGCAGTCTAGATGTCCTAAAACAGGGATATGTTTTATTGTCCAACGTTACTGAAACAACATTTGAAGTTGTTAGGTTATAACGCAGGTTCATTATTTGAAATGTTGTGTGACACTGTTGTGCTGCAGTTTATTTTGTGTTTTTGTTTTTGATGACTTTATGGATTAAAAACATTGAGAAGGTGTACGATCTGAATGTCTTTTTTGGGGGTACATCTTACCTTCTCTGAATAAGTAATGGTTATTAACTGATTTTAATTAACTTTGATTTGTAATTATCAGGTATTACCTACTAGCAAACAAGACATAGTTTTACCTAATTTAACTGAGTAAGTAGCTGTTGAATATGTACATAAGTATGAGGTAAATTTTACCCAATTTCTTTAAGTATTTTATATATTTTTGTTCAGTTATTTTATACTCAATATATGGAATTGAATCTACCCCAAAAGAGTCGATACAAATTGTTACCTCAGATTTATTAGGTAAATTCTATAGGTTAGTTTTTTCAGTGTAATAGAGACAGTCTTTTGTGGAGCATTTGCTCCGTTTCCATTAACCATAAAACCGCACAAATAGAAATGACAATAATCAATTTGAAAGCAGTTAAAAAAGCCAATTTAAAAAAAACAATGTTTTTCAATGAAAAGTTTTCACACTATGCAGTTTTGCAAAATACATCTATTTTGATATGGCTGAAAAAACATCAAACACTTTTTAAGCATCACACGTCTCAACATGATGTTACTACTGGCAAAAACAACAAGGAAAATAACAGGAAGCAGTAGGAGGATGATGCTTTGTATTTGTCGTTTTCTGGCCCAAGCAGAGCTCTCACAGTGTCACACAGCTAATACAAAGTTCTGTGTCATTCCAACGTCATGAATCCATAGTTCTTCTGTAAAATCATTAACTGCAATTTCCCCAAAGCTCTACATACATAGCCACTCGCATATAGACGGGGCTTGTCACTCCAACGCCTGAATAAGATGCCGATGTATTCTCTGATTTGCTAATAGATGATGAGCTCTAGCCACATGGCTGAAATATGAATATATTGCATGTGAATGTTTTCATGTCTCCACCATGATTTTAATGACTTAGCAAGTTGATTCATGTGTGATTTTTGGTTCATTTCTGATTTTATGGAAACAGTGCAATTGCAAAATTATGTGGGGTTTTTTTTGTTTTTTTTACATTAACAGAATTTACAGAAATATTTGAGAAAATGCATCATGAAAACGTAGTTAGTTATGTTTTTGGACTGTGAGAGGAAGCTGGAGTACCTGGAGAGAACATACAAACTCTGGCCTGAATTCAATCACATTATGTATATAATGTGTATAAACACTATGTTTATACACATTATGTATAAACATAATGTGATTATGTTTATACATAACATTTTCTTATAGGGAGAAAAATGCTCTACATAAGCGTGATGACTGAAGTGTGAAGCTGTCAGTGTAGCTGTTCTTTCTTGTTCTAACAGTGAAGCATTCAGTGAATCCCCAGACACGCTGCCTTCATTTCAATAGAAGCCAACTCTTCCTCCCCTCTGAGCCAAATGCACATGTGAGGAAACTACTTAGCTATAAACATAAACATAAACATTTTGGCTCTCCCACTTCTTACATGAAATAGCATACAGAACTACTGATCTCATTGCACTGTCATTGCATGGCCTAGTTTAATTCTGCAGCATTATGATGAAATCATCTAGACTTGGAAAGCAATATTTGAAAGAAATGGAGAAAGTCCACATACTTTTCAGTGGTTGATTATAGATGACATTTTAATCACAACTAAATATGTTTTTAAATGTTTGTTTTTTTTTAATGTTGAACAGTATAATAAATTCCCCACAGGAAATACAAAAAAACAACTCTTGTTTTTTTTTTTTTTTTTTTTTTGCTTTCACAGAGATCTGAGTGAGCTGCCTAACTGCACTGCTGGCTGCAGGGATCTGACCATGCATGTTGTGCCCGCTGGTTGAGTGTGTCCCACACTTTGTCTTACATAGGAAGAAACTGGTGCAGCTCCTGGTTCCAGTGTGACTGTTACATATATACTGTTAAACATTTGAGCTGCAATTATTTGCATGTAGCTTCTACTCTTTAAGTCAAATAAATTTAGCGAGTGTAGCAGTGTGATGTTATTACACTAGATTGTAAAGTGAGAAGCTATTCCGGTAGGAAATTATAGGAGCACTGACAGATTTTATTTTGAAAAGACGACCAATCCATTTCAAAACAGTGGGTAACTTCCTGTCCCAAAATTATTATCTTTATTCAAATTTAATATGTTGTGAATAAAACTGTGAATTATTACCTTTAATGTTTAACATATTGAGTTCATAGATTGTTGTTTAAAGTATCAGTTCGAAATTTAAAAAGAACAGTTATCGGGTCATACCATTATAATCTGTGAAAGGTTTTCCCACGCTCTCCGTCGCGCTCTTTCTGTTTGGATTCCGTGGGAGAAGGTATGAAGTTTTGCTTTCTGTGTTTAATAAGTGTATTTTAAGTGTAATAAGTGTTAGTTTTATTACTGTTTTTGTAAAACAATGGGTGTTGAAGCACTTAACCTGCAGTTAGCAGTTATCTAGCTGCTCTTCTGATACATGAAACATTGCTTCATCCATGTGCTGAAAATAGTATTGTTCATGATTAAACAGGCGCTGTGGAACACTGTGAAAAGAAAAGCCTGTTCTTGATTACTATTTTCTGCCATTTGAATGCAGGATCATTAAAAGTGCTTTCCAATCAGCTGTGGTCTGGCTGTGGTCACTCTTCTACAAGACACAACGCAGGATCAGCTACGCTACACGAGTTTTAGATTTTGAACATAAATCTGTGAGTTTGAGAAAGATAAACTTACAGGAGTAAGTTGTGTTAACTTTTTATTAATTTTGTCAAACCTACAAGAGTTGAATAAAGCAGAGTTTTTAGGTTAGCACTTAAAAAATCTGAAAGACAAAAAAGATAGGAGTGGGAACTATTTCCCAGAGTGCTTAGCGACATGTTTTTGAATCCTGTGCTGCACCGTGAGTGAGATGGACATGTGTTACATTAATTTGACTCTTGTATGCTGTGAATTAATGAACTTAAAAAATGATGTTTAGACCACTTGTCTCTTCTTGTTAAATCAGCTTCTACACTTTAATTTTTGAATTAAAACTAATACTGTTTTCTTGATGACTTAAACTGCATTTTCAAAGCAACAGATAGACCAGGGATCTCAAACTCCAGTCCTGCAACTTTTAGATGTGCCTCTGCTGCACCACACCTAAATAGAATAATTAGGTCATTAGCAAATCTCTGAGAACTGATCTACAAATATTCACATTTTCTGTGCTGGGGATGACTGTCAAACAACAAAGATGGATTCTTCATAAAAAGAAATGTACAACCCTGGACATCCTCTTCATGGCACTGTCATAGAACATGGTGCCTTCAGTAAGAGGTTTCTTTAGATTATCCGTAATACAGACTGCTACAGGACGTCCTTCCTGCCCAAGGCCATCAGCATTTACAACAACTCTGAAGATACATAGATAATGAGTTTCAACATTTTTTTCCCTTTGGGATTAATAAAGTATTTTTTAATTTTAACTAAGTTACATCTTTTAAATTAACAATGATGGTTTGTATAGAAACATAAATCAGTGTTGGTTGTTTCAGCCAAACAATTTTGTGTTTGTCAGCCTGGTCCTTAATTGATAAATGTTTCCTTTTTTTGGTCTTTACAAATGACTCGCAAAATCTCCAATTCTGCACTGACCTTAATGCCTGTCTACTATTGCTGACTAATGTTGATAAGTAGCCCAGTTGACTTTGCTTGTTTGATTCCTGCTTCTAATTAAAAAACATCCGGGTTTCTCATTTCCTCCAGTTCTTCCCAAAGCAGCTGATCCATACAGAACCACCTTCAAAGTTAAAAATGTTAAGTGGTTGGCTTGAGGCTGACGCAGAGCCCTCATCACTTCTACTAGTGTGGTTTCATAAAAGTAATTCAGTTATTGATTCCCTAGTCAAAACTGATATGTATGGAAGGCTTGAGGGCTCCACAAGGTTGATCTATAGAGGAGTGCAGCAAAAAGAGACACAAGAGACTGAGGCGGGGAAGGGAAGAGAGGGGGAGATTAAATGATTAGGCCACAAAAGTCATGTTAACAACGGGGACTGACAGAGATGTGACAGCAGCCCCATTTTCAGGGGAAAAAAAAGATAAATTTGTCTTTCTTCATCATGAGCAATCGTTTTTATAGATTCAAAAAGAACAGGCACCACAGAAAATTTCATTACTGGGATTAGAAACTGGACAGGTTTTCTGCATGTATCTTAAATAATGTATTGTTAAAACAGAGACTGATTATCTGGAAACAGAGATCAAAAAGGCTTCAAAACCAGAAAGCTCCATCACATCAACATGTGATGGAGCTAAATGAGTGGAACGAAACCAAAGAGTTTGTGATATTGCTGACTGAAGACGGTCAGAGGGTGCCATTATCCACAGTCAAATTAACTTGTATCCCTGTTGGTGAAATTAGCAGCATGCTGCATAGTCATGGACAAGGTGGTTGACTCAGCTAATTAACCAGCCAAAACCAGCATGTTGAGAACACAGCAGCAACAAGGACACAATAAACACATCACCACTGAAACCTTGTTCACGTTAACCAGACATTTTAGAAAGCTGTTGTTTTTTGAATGTAATAACTCTTTACACTTCCAACTGCTATTTATAATTAGAATTTGTCAGGTCTAAATACCTATTAAACAAACACAGGAAAGACAAGAGAGTTAGATTCTTTGTTTCTCGCGAGGAGAGCAGACAGAGATGTGCTTTCAGTTACAAATCTCCAAACTGCTCTGAAACACATCTGTCTGCTCCTCTCTTTTATTGCTCTTAGGAACCCTCTCACACTGAGCGCTGCAACTCTCAAAGGGCGGGGAAAACAATTCATCACATAGTTGCAGCGCTAAATGACATACTATCTAGACACATGTTATCTACACTCTAGATCCCTTTTGCTCCAGGCACGGCGTCGAATCGGACACGTTGTATAGCTTCAAAGCAACGGCTTTGTAAAACTCTGCTGGGAGCAACTAGCACCTCTGTCTTGTAGGAAGTCCTGCAGGGCAACAGCTGCTGAGAGTAGCTGTCACCTCTATTTCCCAGGGAAGCCTTAGGAAGGAATCAAAGTTATTTAACACACAGAAGCATTACTTATACTAAAAATAAAGAGTAAAAGCATATAAGTAAACATCATCTAAATGTAACTACAAGGCTACATGATACAACGAATATTTGATAATACTAGTAACACAATTTACCCAACAGAATTTATTTGAAGTAGTGGGAAAGAGAAAGTTTAAAGCAGAATAAAGAAACACTGTCTTGTGATATTCAAAGAAGAGTTGATGAACACAGTGATAAATTGAGTTTATATATTCATCTGAAAATGGAAGCACGGCTCTGGGCTGTACACTGACCTACGTTTTCTACATAGAAAGCAATATTAGAACAAACAGCAGAGAGACAGTGAATTCTAGCATTAAAAATTCATTTATTGTTTTTGTCCTAAATTGGACAGATTAGAAGTGGGTATAAACTAGGAGTTTTAAACATTAGCCTCAACTTTTTTTCAATAGGTAATAAATTATGCTCATACATTTTCACACAGTTGAAGAAGATGAATACCATTTAAAGAGCATGGCAACAACCTGCAGGAGGATAAGAGATGGTGAGCTCATGTTAAGTGACACTAATCTGGAAATTTCAAATGTTGAAATTCTGACTGTTTTTGTTTTAAACTAATCAAATTAAAAACAATTGGTAGGCACACTTTTTATGATCTATAGCAGAGCTAATGTTTTCTTTAGTGTTTTTGAACTTTGAAAATGTTTAGTGCACTTAGTTTCCTTAATTTTCATAGATTAAATTCAAAAGCACTAAAGTGCTAATTTGAAACTGTTTATGATTAGCGCTTTAGGGTTAGCTCAACAAACTTTTTAGTTAGCAGTGCCCACCACTGTCAAAACCACAGTTCCCAGTGGTGCAAACAGGCCAGCTCTAGAATCAGTTTGTGGAAAAGAACCTCCAGAGTGACCAGTTAATGCAAATGATTGAACTGTGGAAAGAAACTACAATAAAGAAGCAACTTGTCCACAGTTGGAACTAATAAACCCAGAAAACTGAGATTTACAGTAAACCCTGGACCATAAAGCATTACGGCTTCAATCATTCACTCATGCAGCCCTGTGTCATTTCAGAATTTTTACACACAAAAAAAACACAATACACACAATTATGTGAATCAAATGTCTACCCTGAGAGAGGCTGATGGAGGAAATGTAGAAAATAGTCACTTGAAAATAATGTGTGTTTGACATAGAAATTTTGGAGTATTTTATTTCTAAGAAAAGGATTCTAAAACTAGAAGGTTGGCAATCACCTGAAGGATGATGCAGTTCAGGTCCTGTGGCAGGTCTTTGCCAGAATTTTCTCATTATTTCCTAAGCACATGCATTTCTATACAGTTCATCAACTGTAGATATTTATGTTTTTCTCCTGACATTTGATCCTCTGTCCTACATGTGTCCAGCTCCCTTGAGTTATTTTAAGGCTACATGGCACACTTTGCCGAGATATGCCAAGTCTCGCCTCACAGCTCTCAGAGAATCCCCGTGCTGTTGCAAAATTATTTGCACAGTCTATGAGCTGAAATGTGTCCAACGCAGAGCCATCCAGAGGGAAATACAAAAGAAAACTTTGAAGGGAATATGTTATTATTATGTCTTTTTAAAGAAAGTATCAGCTTAAAAGGCTCCAGATTTACCTGATTGAGGACAACAAATCCACATGTATGAGTGGAAATCAGAGAAAAGTTAGGAGAAAACACAAAGAGTAGATTCATTCCCTGGTGGTTAAAGCAGAGTCCAAACTGTGAGATCAGATGAATCTATTGACCTGCTCTGCCGTTGTGCAAGGCTTTTTCTTGTGCCTCCACTTCCTGATAAGATTGATCCGGGCCGTGTATGACTGACATCCAAATGTGATTCAGGTTTCCTGTCAGGATTATTGATTGTGAGCATCTGATAACAAACCGGCAGGGATTGGCCCGCA
Organism: Xiphophorus couchianus; assembly: GCF_001444195.1. Taxonomy (NCBI): domain Eukaryota; kingdom Metazoa; phylum Chordata; class Actinopteri; order Cyprinodontiformes; family Poeciliidae; genus Xiphophorus; species Xiphophorus couchianus. Next base: position 23,107,071 of record NC_040248.1, on the reverse strand, counting down.
GACCACGCTGCTTCAGCATGCAGTCGGAATCCTGCAACGTATGATTGCAAAGATGTTCTGAAAGATTCTATCCAGCAGGGAATGTCTTGAATGAAAACTGAGTAAGAACATTTTTTCTGCTCGAGATACCAGCCCCAGAAGGCCATTTTTATTCATTTAAGAGACTAGAAAATGAATAGACAATAAAATATAAGAGCAGAAATAAATTAAAGGAGGTCATTTAAGGCAGTAAAGTCAGGGCCAATAGAGCGGGATCAACAGGACAATTGTTCAAGGCCCAGGGCAGAGAGGTCGCCCACAAATTATGATCTAGATTTTATGTATTTATTTATTAATATTTTTTTCAAAATAGGCCTGTATGTGAATAAAAGTCTAAGAATAAGGATGAATTTACAGCAACATTTTTAAAATGGTCTGTCAGCTGATACAACTTCTGACTTGGAATCTATTAAGCTGCTCCAGTACAGTATAAAATCCTTGGTGTGCAGCACACAGAAGAAAACATGCCTCCTTTAATTTATTTCTGATCCTATATTTTATTGTGCCTCCGCTCTTGGGTCAGCCAGCTGCTTCATCACTGTGAACAAACAGAACCATGTCAAGTTCAGTCAACTTTAGGGTCAGTCCACTGTGGACATCTCAGCTCGGTGTCCTCTGCTCTGACAGATTCAACAGTTTCTGTCAGACAGCACATGTCCATAAGATGGAAGTTGTAATTAGAACAGTTCTGGTTTTAAACATTTGGAGAGTGGTGAATGGTAATGGCCGTCCTGCTTCATAAATTTCTCTAGTTTGACATTTTTTACCAGGCATGTCCTCATAGCAAGAATCGGGATCTGAGTGGCTGTGTTCAGAATGAAGACCCTGCGGTGGAGCCACTCTGCTTAAGGAAAGTTCAGCTATGATATCTGGAGCTAAAATCTAAACATCTAAATAGAGAAGACAAACAGTAGAATAAATAAGAAAGATTTTAAACCACTAGAATTGTGGCCAAATGTGCCACAATTCAGTATATTAAAAAGGCCCAAGAAGTCTATTTATAAATGTAAAACATTTAGAAATATACATTTATAAATGTGCATTTAGAAATGTATGATTACAGATACATGTATAAATTGAGCTATGCGCATCAAGTCAGTGAATCTATCTTTATCATATATAACTGGCAGGTTAACCAACCAGATGTTAGACTTTATTAAGTAAAATAAAGCAGCAGTAAAAATGTTTTGTGATCCAATTCAGCATAAAAGGCAAAATATAATTTTAGGACATAATTTTAGATTTCCTAATTTAATTGCTTATTAAGTTAAAAATTAAAAATATGTTGAAAAATATGTTGAAATTAAATGTTCATTTGTTACAAATGATCTGAATTAAATTACTTAATAACTTGGAGAGAGGGGCAGGTAGCCCCTCCCTTCATCATCATGTAGAATCTTTACTAAGGAAGGAAACTAAAGATTCCAAAGTGTGGAGTTGGTAGAAGAGGAAGGGAGAAGATGATGGAAGGAGAATGCTGCCAGTCATGTCTTAAAATGATAAATACGAGTTAATTTCCTAGTTACAGAACCTCCCGGATCTGCTGCTGAAAGTGGAAGAGTCTCTTTAGAGACTATGCTATACTATGATGTTATTCTTCCTCCATAGTGCTAACATTTGAGGAAAAAACAAAAAAAAAAGAAAAAGAAAAAAAAAACTAACAAAGCACATGAAATATTAACAAGTACAATTTTAGATCTTTATAGCATTAGTTTATGAGGTTATGAGAAAGGAAACGAAACCAATCTGCTTTTGATTGAACTCTTTTTATCTGCCTGCTGTGGGACCATTTCACAGATTGTCCCAGTACAACCATTATCATGAGTGTGTGTTGCTGGGATCTTATGCTGAAGACCAGCACAAAGTAGTGCTCAAAACTGCAAGTCTTTTATTATAATTTTGTGAAGCTTTCGATTGCAAGTCAAGTAAAGATTAGTCAGGCAAAGATTGCTAATGCTGTTGATGCAGATAAACAATCTTGGTTTTGTTTTGAGAAAGATATTAACTGGTAGAGTAAAACCTTCTTCAATGATATATGGTCAGGTACTCAAAGCATGTCTTTTATTAGCCATCTTTTCATTCTATATGAAAAAGCCATAACATTTTTATAGCCTGTGAACTCTTTCAGCTTAATAATCTTGGCCCATTTCAGGAAAATTTATATTGAAATTAAGTTACACACCTATTTCCCCGGGGTCCATTTCCTGACTTCTGAATGCAAATAACTGCTCTAGATATTTTTCAGAGTTTTAAGAAGAAAAGGTTTTGAATTCATAAGATACCATCTTGTTCATATTTTAAAATCATTTCTCCTTTTTGTTCCACTTCACCTGTCTGCTCTATTCTGTAAATTGTCTAAAGTTTAAGATCGCACAAAAAAAATTTCTGCTTGTGATCGTAAGATGACTTTATTAGGGTTGCAGAACAAGATTGATTTTGATTTTGATGGTGACACTCATTAAAATGGAATGTTTGTTACTGGTTTCTCATTTGTATGATGTTTTTATGACTTGTTTTTTATTATCCAGAGCACTTTGAACTGCCTTTTTGCTGAAATGGACTACATAAATAAACTTGACTGATTAATTTATTGATTGTTACTCATCTTTCACTGTGAATGTCAGTGTAAAGGTACTTTGATCTTTATAGACTTATGTGAAATGCACAAATTACTAACTTTTATGATATTCCATGTTTATATGTTGAAAACAGGTTGTTTGATACAGATCTAGACCAGATCCTGGATTATGATTGAGGCTGCTTTGTGCCATGAGTCAGGACTGATGTCTTTGTCTGTCCTAAGTGGGACCCCTGTCCAAGTCTGAGTCACCACAGAGTGATTGCAGGAACTGCTCCATCTGCATATAAAGATAATACATTATTATCCCTACAATAACTTGTAGATGTTAGTAATTTTACCTTATATCATAGTCCTGTACCTCTTGGAATGACCCTAGATGTCCAACAGCTATCACACAGGTCAAAACCCAATATTTCCATCAAGCTAAACATTAAAAGCAGCTAAAAATGCTGGTATCACTTGAGAGGAAAGACCTGAAAATATCCTCTTCTCTATTTGATCATTAATCAGTGAGTATTAATCAGAGCTACAGAAGGACCATCATGCTGATGAAATCCTGATGTTAAAGTGGAACTGGACTCAACAAGACAGACTGAAAACTGCTTCTGTGTAGTAGTCTTGAAACATCTTTGGACAAATCAAGCTCAGTAATTCCCATTGCACAGAACAGATGGTAATGAAGAACGGTGAATGAGAAGAGTCAAATCATTAGTGAGCAGAGTGTGGCTTGGGGACGGGCTGGATGATGGAACCACCATAACCATGAGCCCATCAGAACTGCAGTACTCTGTCTGTCCCTTTGTGTGAACTCATATAGAGGGAATTACTCATCAGAACTCATATGTGCACTTCTGATGAAGTTTTGCATCAGTTCTGTGCTGACTCTAGATCATTCCTTTTTAGGTCCAAAGATAATAGTGTCAGTTTTGTTTTGGTTCTGCTGGAGAAAATTTTGGCACATCCACAAATGTATCTGTTCTAAGCATTTGTTCAGTGATTGGATGGGTTCTGAGTCACCTGGTGACATCGTCATGTAGAGCTGTGTATCATCTGCATAGTTATGATAGCTAATCTTACTTAATTGTTATAACTTGAGCTAGTGGGAGCACATAAATATTAAATTAGAGTAGAGAATACTCCAAATATGACTTCAGTCCACTTCCATGAGAAGTTTCCTATTGAAACAAAGAAATCCCTGTTCTTTACGTAAGATTCAAACCTACTGAGTACTGGACCAGACAGTCCAGTTGTTTCAGTAATAAGTTATGATCAACACTGATGTCCAACAGAACCAGCACTGTGGTTCCGCAGTCTGTATTTATGTGGCTGTCATTGAACACTTTGACAAGGGCAGACTCGGTACGGTGGTAACCATGGAAACCATTGAAAGACGTCAAAGCAGTTGGTTATTGTTAGAAAGAAATTTAACTGTTGAAGCAGCTTCCTGAATAATTTTGCTGATGAATAGAAGGTTGGAGATCAGCCTGTAATTCTGCAGCAGTGATTTGTCCAGATTGTTCCTTCTGATCAGGGTGAGCAGCAAAATGCTTACGTATGCTCCATTTTTCTCTATTCCATCTGGACCTCATGCCTGTGCAGCACCTGGTGCCTGGTTTTGTCAGCCTTGTCATGACAACACAGGGAACCATATTCTTCTTCACTGACTCAGACATGTGTTCTGGATCCAGATTGAGGCATTCATGTTGAGTCTGCAGGAGATGGTCTACCACTTACACTTTAGAAAATATCCAGCAGCACAAATTTACACCTAAAACCTCAGAGAACTTTTTGGAGTTTTTGGCAAACTCTCATAACTTTACAATCTTTCAAGTTTTTTCTTGTTTATATGTGAAATTAATCTCAAATTCTTTGGGGTTTTTTGGTAGAAATTTACTTCTCCATGGCCATTTTTTTCTTTCTGTTATCTACAATGTCGCTAATACTCTATCACTTTTAGATTGAAAAACCCTTTTTAATACCTCACATGCAAAACATTCTAATTTTAAATGAAGCTGTTCTCCATGTGTCCTCTAAAATCTCTGCGATCTGGATGATGCAGAAATTCCAGTTTTAAAGATGGACAGGAATGAAGTTCTAGTGTGTGTGCTGTAAAAAAAGCAAGGAGGCACATTAGTGTGTGTGACCATATGTGTGTACAATACAATTTGACTAGGGCAACCAGTAAGGCAGTTTCAGCCCTCTGCAGCTGTTTGGCAAACAGGCAAAATACCACAGTAAAGCAAATAAATAATCTATGCCTTTAATTAGCAGTCTTGCCACCAGTGGCACTTCTTCCTCTTCTTCCTGCTCTTGTGTTTTTTATGTCAAGAGCCAGAGATATGATTTAGTTTTCAAAGACAATCTGAGAGCTCCCTCCCCACCCCGTTTAGGTCAAGGGTAAGCACAACCTGGAGCCTTCACTGCTTTCTGCCTGAGAGCTGAGACTTGTTCTGATCCAACATGGATGGAAGAAAGGTTCTGCTGTTGTTGCTGAGGCAGAAACAGCCTCAGGAGACGACTTCAATAATTTCATCTGACAGCCTTTTGAGAGACAAACAGGGTGGTTAAGATTTTTCTGTCACTGTCACTACAGATGTGATACACAGGTGATTTCCTCAAGCTTACGAGGGAAAATACAAGCCAAATTCTGGGTGCATCTTGAAAAGATCGAAGGAGAGGTGCTATGTAAACTCAACTTTTTTTAAAACTTTGCATCACGTTATGATGTAATCCCTCCGCTACAACTTCTCCCTCTGCCTCTCCAGACTAGCGACGGCAGCAATTACCGAACATCTGGTGTAACTGTTAGTGTACTACATTTCAGTCTAAAGCTCCTAAGAAAGTTGTAAGCAGCATAGTGAAGGAGTGTTGTCATGTTGTGTTGAAGGTGGAGTGTCAGGAAGAGCAAGAGCTTCTTAAAGAGACAAGCTTCAAATTAGAAAGCAATTTTTTAATTTTTATATTTGACATGTACAGTATTTCTTTTCACAAGTGAAGGAGGCATAGTTACTTAATTGTGCTTTAAAATGGCACTATGTGCCTGCCCCTTTTAATTTTGTTCTCCAGAGGTGACTGAATTGTAACCACTGGAAGGTCATTTTATATATCAGGTTATACATACACAGTCTGCCACCTTGTGGGACACGATCACACTTCATCGTCCAAAGAAATATGCCATGATATGAGGAAGAAAATTGCTGGTCTCCATGGTATGTTTCATTCATAGTGTGTTTCATTAGCTTCCAGATGCCTGAAAATGTGTAAACAATGTAAACAGCATGAGAATTTCCAGCAGTCATAGGGTTCTGATATCCCAGGTGATTTATTGTGAGATGTGCATATGGACCCCACAACAAAACCAGTCGATAATGTGAACATGTTTGACTGAAACACCATAATTCTTAAGTATTAATGTCAAGTAGTCTGTAGAAAGAAGTGTTTGACTGTTATGACCATTGTCACAATTGGAGAAAAGGGAGGAAAGCTGGCTCTGTCCCTAACTTTCAGTAGTTTCATGATGTGGTGTCTAACAAGCCCTCTGTGATGTGCTGAAATATGAATGCTTAGGTCCTAAATATGTGCTAGATATGTGCTTTCCACTTGATACCTAATTGCATCTATGGAGTCTTACCTTAAAGTAAGAAAGAGTTGTCTTGTTGTTTTAGGAAAGCTGGCTAAATAAAGGCCACTCATCAGGGTGGCTGACAACACACGAGTAAAGAACTTTGGCAGAAAGGTACACATGCTATTGAAGTTGATCATTCTGCGACATTCCCATGATTTTTCTTTTGAAGTTTTTTATTATTTATTTATTTATTTTTTTATGTGGCATGCAAAACAATGTTGCCAGTAATGTTAATATGTTTGTAATTTCTGTCAAGGAACATTATTTCAATAACTATTTATGTTTTGTTTAGTGTTATGTTTAGCACCTTGAAACATTATGTTAGTGTTTTTCATATCAATTTCACTAACATATTGACCTTAGTTGTAAAACATTTTCCAGGTCAACAGTTATTGCTGAAGTGATGGAGGCTGAACTTGTTAGAAATTGTCCAGAATGAGAATGAATGAGAAAAGACAAATCCAGCTAACTGTTCACTGCTTGTGCTTCTGTAGTGTTCCACTATTTCAGAGAAGATTTGACTTTTCATTCCCTTGGAAGTCTTTCATCATTTATGCAGACATCAACCAGCATGTCTTTAATTGTGCGCAATATAATTTTTAATTTTTGCTACATCTCAGCACATAAAGAAGACATTAACTTTTACAAATCCTGTACCTCGTAAATATAATGAGTCATTAGCATAAAAGTCAAAAGTTTTTAGTTTGGAGGCTTTAGAAGCTGAATAATAGAAATGCATTCCGAAGTTTCTAATTAGCTTTTTAGTTAAGAATGACGGCATTTGCATTTATTACACTTGTAGCGATCCAATGTACAAGTTGAATGTACAAAAAGAGTAATGAGTCAGACCACATCCTGACTTTCTATCACATTGCTTACTGTGCTCATATTCTTTCCTTTTAGAACCAGAGCTAAAATCACAGAGGGGTGTGCCAATATTTTGTGGTACTTAATGGAGATATAATTTTTTTGTTGTTGTTTTTTACCACAGTGTCATTGTGGGAATAGAGAGATTTTTGTGCAGGGCAATAATCTCTGCTAAAGATAATCCAAATGATACAAAGCAGTTAGTAAACTTAACCTACTTACTACCAATGAATGGCCAGGTTGTGAAGGTAACTGGTCCTAGAGATTCCCAGTTTTCCAGACATCTCAGTTTCCAGCAACCCTTTTCATTAATCCAGGGACACACCAATATAACCAGACTATGACATGCTCTAGTTACAAAGACTAGAGCATGGAAAGAGCGAGGAAAGTTTCGAAGGTTTGTAATTGGTTTTTAATTTAAAAACAAATTAAAAATGACAAGTTTTTAAAAATGGTCATAAATTAATGTATCAGTTTATTTCTTTGCTTAAATTTCTTCTTTTCATTTGCTGTATTGTCGGTCTCCTTTCATGTGGAAGTGTTCTGGGCAACTCGCTTTCAGTGGGACATGAAAACACATTTTCTGTTTAATCAAACTTTACTTGTTTGAGCAGCACCAGAGTTTGGATAAGCTTTCACATGTTGGCGACAGTGGCAGGAGTTTGCTTCACATTTGGTGGGTTGCTGGTTTGATTTCCAACTGGCTCTATTGTTGTGTCCTTGGTCAAGACACTTCACCCACCTTCCCTGCTGGAGGTCGGAGGGACCTTTGGTCATGGCAAACTCACTTCTGTCCTCAACCACAATCAGTGTGTGAATGACCCAAACTCTGATCTGATCAGAGCAGACTCACCTGTCATCTAACCATTTTAGTATCCAGCTGCAATGTAAAATCCTGTCTGACCAAAACAACAAAATACATACTGGAGGCAGAAACCTCTTATATAAAGCAGTTCTGTTATAAATGATTAAACATGAACGGCTTGTGGTTGTTCATAAATCAACCCAGTTACATCTTGCACAGGCTTGCAATGGACTCAGCAAGGTTAATAAAGAGCATTACAAATAAGGCCAGAGCAAAAGTTTAAAGTTTGTCCTGTGTTGCTTTGTGAATTTAAAGCATTGTGAATAAATAAGTTAAATACCCCCTTATAAAAATATTTATATTATAAGAATGATTACAAAATCTTTAGCTGAACTAATGATGATTTATGTAAGACTTTATTGAAAAACATTATTTGTAATTTTTTCCAGTCATACACTTCCAATTATTGCCCCGTGCCAGAGCCTAGATCTAATCAGATGTCATCCACTCTGGACTATCAGACAGGAATGCCATAACTTTGTAATGACTTTGGATGTTACTGATAAATTGCTGAAATCTTATTGCAGTGAGCTTGATGCACTTTATTTGTGTTCATATGTCTCTATATGTTGGGGTAGAATGTGTTTTTTGTCATTTTAATATTTACCAGATGCTCTTTGGACAAGTTACAACTGTGCCAGGGTCTTCATTTGTGATTTAACTCGGTGTCACAAATATCCTTGTTGAAATCACTGCAAGGCCTCATCTGTTTTGACAGTTTTCAAGCATAATTCCCACTGAATAAGCAACCGTTGGTGTAAGTCCATTTATTTGTTCTGACTTGATGAACCTTTGAGCATTTTTAACACTGTTTACTGGCAAAACCATATGCTATACATGGCTGTAGTGGGGTCCTGATGTTAGGTCATTGCTACCTGTGATGGCCAAATCCATGGCCGCACTCTGATGTCTGTAACTCTTTTTTTTATGCACAGTTTATTTTTTCATATAAACACAACAACACTTTAGTTTCAATAAAAACATTTATTAGTTGATTTGAATGCATTTGTTCTATTTGTTAGCACGCAAATTTAGCTAGCATATGTATTTACATCAACTTAAAGTTAATTTTGTTTGCTTAAGATTAATTCTGTTTGTTTTCCCACCGGTCTTACCTGCCTTGGAGTTTGCCAGACAAAGAATGGGGGCCAGGGCTCAGCAGGCTTAAACGCTGAATGGACTGCACCACTTCTTAGAAGAATTATTATCTAGGTTCATTTACTTATGAGTTTATTTTAACAGTTATGTTTTCATATTATTATTCTGTTTTATGTTTACTTGACTTCTCTCTTTTGTAGTACTTTATTAATCTTTTGTAGTACATTATTAACTTTGTTTAGGATGTTTGCCTGGAATCTAAAAACGTTAAAAGATTCATGTGTTATCAGTTTCCTGTGAAACTGATTGGTTGCGGTCAGCCTCATGCCCTTGTAAGGGCATGTCCACAGAAGGTTCCAGAACATCCTATAGTAAAGATCGTTGGTCAATTTTCTGTGTGACTGTGTGAAGAAGCCCAACCTCCTTTTTCTATACATAATAAAGAGGAATGCAGAAAAAGATCTGGTAGAGTTGATGACAGACAGTCTTTGACAGCGGCTATCCGTGTCTGTTTTCAGCTCTCCTATTCTGCAGCAAAGTAATTTGTGTCTCTGGTTGATTCTATGCAGGTTAGGACCTAAAATAAACCTATCACCACTAGTTCCTGCTTTCAGGGGGAATTTGTAGTTTCTTTGTTTAGATAAGTTTTCTATTTAAGTAAACAATAGTATTTAAAGTTTAATATTTTTGATTTTCAGTTTTGGGTCTTTAGTTTAGCCAAACTTAGCTGTACTGTTATTTGTTTTTGTGTTATTTGTAATTGTATTCTGTTTAGTGACCCTTTTGTGTCTTAATTGGTCTAATCAGTCAGTATATAAACCCCTGTGTGGCATTTCTTTGTGAGGTTAGTTATGTTTGTTTGTGCAGCCAGTTTGTTTAGAATAGAATAGAATAGAATTACTTTATTCATCCCAGCAGGGAAATTATTTCGCAGTTACAGCATAGAGACAAGACACACAACAACCACCACTGAGTAGCAATTGTAGACAAAATAAAAATAAAATATAACATGCTGTCAATATAAAAAGCAGCTTAGAGCAGTCCTTGCAAAGATTCAAAAAATGCAGCTACAGTATGTAGCTATATGTAAATATATGTACAGCAAGTGTGCCACAGTGCAGTTGTGCAAAATTGGACTGATTAGTGCAGAACAATGATTTAGCTTTTATTGTACAGTGAGATGGCATGTGGCAGGAAGGATTTCTTGTATCTGTCCCTACGACAGCTGAGCTGGAGCAGCCTATGTGAGAAGGTGCTCCGCTATCTGTCCACTATGTGGTGGAGAGGGTGCTGTTTATTGTCCATAATAGACAGAACCTTCTTCAGTGTCCTCCTCCCCACCAGTTTCCAGGGACTCCAGCCTTAGTCCCAGTACAGAGCCAGCTTTCCTGATGATTTTGTCTAGTCTATTAGAGTCGCTGGCTCTGATGCTGCTTCCCCAACACACAGCAGCAAAGAAGATGGCACCGGCAACAACACTGTGATAAAAGGTCTCCAACATCTTGCTGCACACACTGAAGGATCTCAGCTTCCTTAAAAAATAGAGTCTGCTCATCCCCTTCTTGCACACAGTGTCAGTGTTAGATGCCCAGTCCAGTCTGTTGCCGATTACAACTCCCAGGTATTTGTAATCCTCCACCTCCTCCACCACTTCCCCTTTGATCTTTAGTGGCCGTGAAGGTATCTTCTTCCTTTTGAAGTCAATCACCATCTCTCTGGTCTTACTAATGTTGAGCCTCAGGTGATTCTGGTCAGACCACTCCACAAAGCTGTCCATCAGTGTCCTGTACTCCCCCGTCCCCTCCCCCGTCCCCCCCCGTCCCCCCTATACACCCGACAACCGCTGAGTCATCAGAAAACTTCTGTAGGTGACATGACTCAAATTTGTACTGGAAATCAGTGGTGTACAGGGTGAAGAGAAAGGGAGAAAGCACAGTTCCCTGTGGAGCTCCTACATCACTGACCACCACATCAGACAGGACACTGCCCAGACAGACAAACTGTGGCCTGCCTGTCAAGTAGTCAGTCACCCAGGAGATCACTGAGTCGTTGACACCCATCCTCCGCAGCTTCTCACCCAGCAGCAGAGGCTCGATGGTGTTGAAGGCACTGGAGAAATCAAAGAATGTGATTCTCACAGTGTCTCCTCCACCATCCAGGTGCGACAGTGCTCGTTGCAGCAGGAAGATCTAGAAACGTCCTCACCCAAGGCCTCAGCTGGGCCAGGACCAGTCTCTCCATGACCTTCATCACATGAGATGTGAGAGCAACTGGTCTGTAGTCCTCTGGGTCGGCTGGCCTTGGCTTCTTGGGAACAGGAACCACATGTGATGTCTTCCACCGCAGCGGGACTCTCTCCAGCCTCAAGCTCAGGTTGTACATGTTTGCCAGTACAGGGGCCAGCTGGATGGAGCAAGTCTTCAAGATTTGTGGTGTAATGCCATCAGGTCCTGCAGCCTTCCCCTGGTGTAATCGCTCCAACTGTCTCTCAACCTGGCCTGTAGTCACCGTTAGCTGGGGGTAGGTGTTGTTGTCTGCAGTGGAGATGGGGGAGGAGGAGGGCTGAAGGAGAGGTGGTGTGCTGGAGAATGCCGGTAGGTGGATTGAACGACTTGGGGCAGTGTGGATGTGTGGGGGGCTGGTGGTGGTAGGGGAGTAGCAGGAGGTGAGCTAAACCTGTTGAAAAACTGGTTGAACTGGTTTGCTCTATCCCGGCCCCCAGATATCTGTGTGTCCTTCCCCTTCATTCCAGCGATGTTCTTCATTCTTTTCCACACATCTCTCACACTGTTCTGCTCGAGTTTGGACTCCAGCTTCCTCCTGTAGTTGTCCTTGCATGTCCTCATTGTCTCTCTGAGTTCACGCTGAACTCTCCTCTGCTCCTCCTTATCTCCTGACCTGAAAGCCATCTTCTTTTTGTTTAAAAGTGCCTTCAGGTCACTGGTAATCCAGGGTTTGTTGTTGGAGAAGCAGCGCACGGTCCGGGCTGGCATGACAGTGTCCTCACAGAATCTGATGTATTCAGTGATTCAGTCAGACATGTTGTCGATGTCCTCCCCATGAGGCCCACAGAGCACATCCCAGTCTGTCGACCCAAAGCAGTCCTGCAGTGCCTCAGCTGCCTCCTGTGTCCACCTCCTCACCGTCCTGATGCGCACAGGCTGCCTACTCACTAAGGGGATATACTTGGGAGTCATCCTTACCAAGATGTGGTCCGACCTGCCAAGGGGGGGCAGGGCTGTGGCGCTGTATGCATTTATGGCAAAATGTATGCATTTACACTTTTGCCTGAGTTCAGTTTTGTTTCTTTGACCTCTTTTATGAGCTCAGTTTATCTTTTGTTATTTATAATCTTTGGGTTAAAATAAAAAACCCTATTTTTCTAAATATGTCCTGTGACTCCTCCTGTTTTTAACTCGGTCCATCACACTACCTCACTTTCCTGAATGTAGGCACATTGAGGTTAACCAATACAAATCTGTGACTACAGTCAGAACAGCAGCAGGTTGTCAAACATCTTTTCAACCCACCTTCCCATCGATGGGGTTGTATACTCCCAGCAGAATCAGAGGCAAGACACAGACCAACGCGACTAGAAATAAGCTTTGCTCTGGGCTCAGATCTCTCCTTCATAGAATAGAAAATGTTTTGTAAGTGACTATGTCCCCCACAATTATTTGTTGGGTATTATTATGAGCTTTACCCCATCTGCAAAGTAAATATGGACTAAACAGTCCAACCTTCATGACCAAACCAGTAACTCTGAAGGTTAAAATATGGTCCACAGTAGGTAGTAGGTACTAAAGCTGCTTTGCTTCTGCCTCTAAACTGAAATTCAAGCACCAGCATGAGCTTTCCTTGACAGGAAGGAAGACAACCTTGAGTATTCAGTGGTTTTTAACACCATCAGTTTATTCCACATGTCATCATGGCCCAACTTTGGACAATGGTCAATTACAATTCAGAAAGCAACATTAATAGAGTAGATATGTATGAATGCAGCTTGTTATTGGCCTCACTAGATACTCGCACTAGCTATCCAAACAGCTAAACAATCTTGAAAGATGAAGAAAATCCTGAGGGCGATGACTGGTTAATAAAGTTTACTTCAGTGATAGTTCAATAATTTTCTTCTCCTTCCTTTTTTGTGAAACTGTAACATACAGAAATGCAATGTATTACAATCTAGGCTTTACAGAGTGATATAAATAAAATAAAGGACCAACATGGCATTGACTTTCAATGAAATGAGGATGTTAGCTAGCGATTAGCAACAAAAAATTAGCATATGAAAACGGACTCATTAGCATAATAATAACGGGCTATAAACATACAACTTTACACAATACCATCATATCATGTAACATTACAGGTGTCTTAATGTTTTTACCAAGTAATACTCACAGACAATGCTTTAACAAACACCAAGAAAGAACTAGGAGGAGTGTGGAGCGGCCATTTGATTCTCGGCAAAGCACTTCCTGTCCATATTCTTCTTCTACTATTAACTTAAACAATAACTTAAAGTGACCACAAGGTGGCGTATTTCAACTAATAATAACACTAGCAATATTATACACAATAAACATAACACAGCTCATCCAGTAATCTACACAATGCTGTTTGCAAGTATTCTTTGTGACAAAATACCTATTTGAATATGGCAAAATTTGACTGAAAATCTAATTTATTTCACAACCTGATGTTACATTGTAGAGGAAAATGATTAACACAGTGAAGACATGTCAGTTCACACAGGCATTCAAGATGCAAAACAGAGTAAACCTTTCCCCACTTACAGATTGAAAAAGGCATGTAGTTCACTCCTTGATTTTGTGAGGAACCACAACAAGATGAGAGTTGACGATGACTTAATTTCACAAGGTGATGCCATTGGTAGAAAATGACTCATTTCATATCACCTACACTTTTCATCAGGATGAAGTGGGAATAGGAAGAGTCAGTTTGACCTTACCACACTCTGTTGTCGAGACATTATAGATTAAAATTTAAATGTAAATGATTAAAAAGAAGTTTAAAGGCAAAAAGTAAACATTTGTTGTCATGAGATGATGTTTCTTTACTTAGTTTGCATTGTTTTATTCACAAGAATATGACTCAACCTGAATCTATCATGTTTATTTGGATAAATTTGTCAATAATATGTTCATATTGAATGCGTTATCTTTACGTGAAGATTACTTCCGGTGTATTAATGTGTGGTACAGCATTAGTTAATTTTGTTGTTTGTATTGTAAGTTTATGTTTGTATTCTAATATTTGTATATGTTTTAGTTTTCACGGTGATTGAAGTGACTGAGGTGACTGTGATTATCATGGTGGATCTGAATCAAAGAAAAATAAAACGCTAAATTCACCCGTCGAGACTGGCTGAGTAATTCAACTGCTGGGGAGCTGCTACACTATCTAAAAAATGACTAAAAATCCAAGACTGAAAAATGATTTACACCGGCAACTACAAACTGAAATTCCATTGGCTGATTAAAAAGTCTTAATGTATTTATGTTTTTGTAGTTTAAGGTGGAAAATATTTAGAAAACCCATTCAAGTAGAAAAACCTTGTCTATGAACACAGACAAAAAATTATGACTGACTTTGTGTTTACTAATGTGAAATTATATGAAATTAAATTAGATTTTTCTGTATAGGCAATTCATTTGATCATTTTGATTTATTTGAAGGACTTACTATCAGTCTGCTTTCTATCCCTAATCCCTTTTTGTTCTGTCTGCTGAGAGGGAACATATTACTGAGACATGGTTAAATTGTTATAGCTTTGTTTATTTCTATCTATAAGAGCTGCTACTAATCATAACAATCAAAAGCCAAAAGCATCACTGCTGCCAGACTGATAAAGAATCCTTGAATAAGTTTTTTGTGCTTTTGTATTGCATTCCATTGTGTTTGTACTTCCATCTAAATCAAAAGATAATTTCTCCTTAATTTTTCCAAAGCTGCTAAAGCAGTTAGGATCTAAAGTTACAAAGAATCTTAACTTTTTGTTTTGCTTCAGAAATAAGAGACATTATCTTAATGCTGTGGGATAAGACCAACAAGGCAAAACCTTCCTCTGAAATAATAAGGGAAGTTGTGCAATCAGTGTGAGGCCCTGGGGATCATAAAGTCAGCCACTGAGAAGAAAATATTGAATAGTAAGTTTGTTGGTAAGAACTGGAAATAATATAAAATGTTGTGTTTTTTGTTGTTGCTGTTTTTTTATCATCGTATGCTGAGATGTAGCACCATATTTATTTGTATAGGAAATAGATTATACAATCTAAGTTAAATCTCTGGAACCAATGGTTTATTGTCAGCCTTGTTCTGCCTTTGTATACTCCTCACCACCCACTTTTTTTTATTTACATTGTCCTCTTAAATCTCATATATCTCTCTACTACAAGGACAGCGGTGAGCAAAATGGATGCAGTGTTAGTGTAAACTGCAATAAGGAGCAGATATAGCTGCTTCAACTACCATCTTCAGTGTTATTTTCTGGACATCAGGAGGAACCGTAAGGAGGGGCATTTACTGTATTGTTTATCATCTATCGTGATAAATTTCTAATCGTGATAAGAATTTTGATTTTTCATTGTCACAATAAATTCCAATTAATGATGCCTAAAGCCCCCAAAGCTATATATATATATATATATATATATATATATATATATATATATATATATATAGTACAGACCAAAAGTTTGGACACACCTTTCTAATTCAATGGGTTTTCTTTATTTTCATGACTATTTATAAGGCAAGAAATCCCACTTATTAACCTGACAGGGCACACCTATGAAGTGAAAACCATTTCAGGTGACGACCTCTTGAAGCTCATCAAGAAAATGCAGAGTGTGTGCAAAGCAGTAATCACAGCAAAAGGTTGCTACTTTGAAGAAACTAGAATATAAGGGGTATTTTCAGTTGTTTTGCACTTTTTTGTTTAGTGCATATTTCCACGTGTTATTCATAGTTTTGATGCCTTCAGTGTGAATCTACAATGTCAATAGTCATGAAAATAAAGGAAACTCATTGAATTAAAAGGTGTGTCCAAACTTTTGGTCTGTACTGTATATATACACTGCTCAAAAAAATAAAGGGAACACTTAAACAACACAATATAACTCCAAGTAAATCAAACTTCTGTGAAATCAAACTGTCCACTTAGGAAGCAACACTGATTGACAATCAATTTCACCTGCCTGTTGTGCAAATGGAATAGACAACAGGTGGAAATTATTGGCAACTAGCAAGACACACTCAATAAAGGAGTGGTTCTGCAGTTGGGACCACAGACCACTTCTCAGTACCTATGCTGTCTGGCTGATGTTTTGGTCAGTTTTGAATGTTGGTGGTGCTTTCACACTCATGGTAGCATGAGACTGACTCCACAACCCACACAAGTGGCTCAGGTAGTGCAGCTCATCTAGGATGGCACATCAATGCGAGCTGTGGCAAGAAGGTTTGCTGTGTCTGTCAGCGTAGTGTCCAGAGGCTGGAGGCGCTACCAGGAGACGTGGAGAAGGCCGTAGGACAACGACCCAGCAGCAGGACCGCTACCTCCGCCTTTGTGCAAGAAGGAACAGGAGGAGCACTGCCAGAGCCCTGCAAAATGACCTCCAGCAGGCCACAAATGTGCATGTGTCTGCACAAACGGTTAGAAACCGACTCCATGAAGATGGTATGAGGGCCCGACGTCCACAGATGGGGGTTGTGCTCACAGCACAACACCGTGCAGGACGCTTGGCATTTGCCAGAGAACACCAGGATTGGCAAATTCGCCACTGGCGCCTTGTGCTCTTCACAGATGAAAGCAGGTTCACACTGAGCACATGTGACAGACGTGACAGAGTCTGGAGACGCCGTGGAGAGCGGTCTGCTGCCTGCAACATCCTTCAGCATGACCGGTTTGGCAGTGGGTCAGTAATGGTGTGGGGTGGCATTTCTTTGGAGGGCCGCACAGCCCTCCATGTGCTCGCCAGAGGTAGCCTGACTGCCATTAGGTACCGAGATGAGATCCTCAGACCCCTTGTGAGACCATATGCTGGTGCGGTTGGCCCTGGGTTCCTCCTAATCTAGGACAATGCTAGACCTCATGTGGCTGGAGTGTGTCAGCAGTTCCTGCAAGATGAAGGCATTGAAGCTATGGACTGGCCAGCCCGTTCCCCAGACCTGAATCCGATTGAGCACATCTGGGACATCATGTCTCGCTCCATCCACCAACGTCACGTTGCACCACAGACTGTCCAGGAGTTGGCGGATGCTTTAGTCCAGGTCTGGGAGGAGATCCCTCAGGAGACCATCCGCCACCTCATCAGGAGCATGCCCAGGCATTGTAGGGAGGTCATACAGGCACGTGGAGGCCACACACAATACTGAGCCTCATTTTGACTTGTTTTAAGGACATTACATTAAAGTTGGATCAGCGTGTAGTGTTATTTCACTTTAATTTTGTGTGGCTCCAAATCCAGGCCTCCATTGGTTAATAAATTTGATTTCCATTGATGATTTTTGTGTGATTTTGTTGTCAGCACATTCAACTTTGTACAGAACAAAGTATTCAATGAGAATATTTCTTTCATTCGGATCTAGGATGTGTTATTTGAGTGTTCCTTTTATTTTTTTGAGCAGTGTATATATATATATATATATATATATATATATATATTTGGAGGAACTGTGAAGGTCCCAACAAAATCTAAAGCAATAAAAGCACAGAAAACTGCTGAACTCTGTCTTGTGCTTTACTGGTGGAAATGAAATAGCCTTCCACAGAAAACAATCTTTAGGAATATAAAACCTAGATTACCCCTTAGATTTTCACAGTGGACTCTGGGGTCAAACAGATTGAAATAATAGAAATACACATCCTGGAAACACTTGTTCCTTTAGGAATTCTTGTTCTGGTGCTGTAATGCAGAGAGTCACCGATAAAAGCCCCCATAGTGAAAAATAGGGTCGCCGATAAGCGCATAGCTTTTATTATTACAAAAAACCCCAAAAACAGTTCAATTAGAGCCCTGCAGATCCTGAACTTTGATAGAAAAACTCTTTGTTCTCTGATGATTCCAGTTCTTGGCTAACTGTTTAGCTTTTGCAAGGTCTAACTTGTCAGAAATCTGGTTTTCAGACAACCAGCATTCTAATATGTTGCCTTCCACTTCTTTAAAGCTTGTTTTTACTGAAAAAGTTTTTCAAATGACTACTTTTATTAATTTCCTATACAGTAGTAACTGGATTTCACAAGGAGAAGGAGTACTAACTATTATTTCCTTTTTAAACAGCAGGTCAGAATGATCAATACTCCAAAAGCACTGTGTGTAAAGCCTCAGGGTTTCATCCTCACACTCTGATATGGCCCTGTAGGCATTGTGGGTAATAGGATGTGTTTCTAATGCATTTAACCCTCCTGTTATGTTCCAGGTCAAATTGACCCATTTTAAAGTTTAAAAATATTTTTAAAATAGTTGGAAGTATTTTTCTGCATGAAACTTTTTCTATTTGTCTTAATAGGTGCCCCCTACATATAAATTGAAAATGTATTTATTTTACACATTTGTACCAACCCCTAGGTCTACTTTTTACATAGACACTGTTCTGGTCAGTTTGACCCGGCAGTCAGGTTAAAGTGCAAAAAAAGATGAAAAAATGTCCAATTCTATATGTTTCCTTGCAGCTATGAACCATATATCATCACACACATACTGTACATTCACACCCCGACACACACAAGCCCACTTTCTCACTACTCTATTTACTTCACTAGGAAACTGCGAAAAAGCAGGTGTTCACACAACTTTTGACAGGAATCTTTTCTGTTCCCGTGGCAAACTCCACCCACACTGAATGGACACTCAGCAGACGTCGAGGAGAACATAAATACTCTCTGCATGACTCATTTATCTTGATTTTAATCAGCAGGTCAATTTGACCCAGAACAGTATGTGTGTCTCAAATTCAATTATAAAGATTCAAATTCAACAAATTCAATTAAAAGTGTAATATAATTTTTTTTTTTTTTACCAAAGATCAGTTTCAAGGAAATTCTAGTTTTTTGTGTCTAGGTTTTTTTCAGTGGACATTAAAAATGTAAATTCCATTTTTTATGTCTAAATGAAGATTAGACCAATCAACCAATCAAAAAGCACCACTCATTTCCCTTTGCACTGATTGGCTGTACCCCAAAGAGAGGAGATAAAAAAGGATATAGTCATAGCTTCAGCAGTAGTGCTAAGAGGATTTCCACTGGTCACATTAATGTATATTAAAATATGTTTGGTGTTTGAACTGGTAAAATAGGATGTTATAAGCATTTTTAGAAAATCTCATAAAGAAGGCAGACTTTTTTGTTGGCTTTTACATGTATGTATTCATATTGAAGAAAATGGCTCTGTATGCCTTTCTATGACATGAACATGATTCTCACAGGTGGAGACAGTTTATTTCAGGGAAAGTAAAACCATGCCCATTGTTATGGGCAACCACAGTGAACCACAGTTCTGTTTCTTTACAAAATTATGGCCCTTAAGTTCAGACCATGATAAATTCAAGGTTCAGGAGAGTCTAGTCTGGTCTAGATTTTCTGTCTTTGTACATGGAGATTAATTGAAATTTTATGGGCTAAAAACTACAAATAGACATGTTTGTAAATTCCTAACTCAAATCTTCTAATTTATCAGAACTGAGGAAAGTTTGTTCTCAAGAAGACTGAGTGTCAAAACTAAATGCTTCAACAACACGAGTTTAAGTTGGAGCATCCCTATATGACTGGGTTATGGCAGTTTTGTATTGTTATATTTTTCTCTGTAACAGACCTGTTGGTGCTTCCGGAATTTATACATGAGAAACATTACACTAAAATAAGAAATGACTTTTAAGTCACTAAAGCCTGCTAACTAAACTGTTAATAGACAATAAAGTAAGATTTCTGCGTGTGTTGATATTTTGACCAGCAATAATCTTTGTCTGAGGCTCCCTTCATTTTCTTACAAGATGCTGTCACAAAATAAATACCTTAAAATAAACTCATAAAAACTGTACCATGTTCTTTCTTTATTTTATTTTTTTTACTGGACTCTGTCACAAAGACTATGTAATGACAAATAGGGGTGATCATGTCAGAGACTTAATAACTTAAGAGTCTTTCATCTCCTCTGCCCATTTTACCCAGGTTTCCTGTGGTTTCCATTAGATACTTTCATTACTTCCTGTAAAAAATGTGGTCTGATTTGAAATTAAGCTTTGATTCACCTGCTGGAAGTGTGTTGCCATAGCAACCTTGTCATGTGCCTGCAGAACTACCGGAGATCAACAACAATATTTCACAGACGTGTTCCATAAAGGTAAAAAAGTTGCAGGTTTAGTGTATGTGACTGTTATGTATGCTGAACAGGCAGCCATGTTTTTACCAGTGAATTTAGAGCTGATTTGACAGCAATATGAAGACCGCCTCTGAATTTTCCTGATGCCACTTTTGGTTTTAGCCTGTTTTGTTTACATAGACAATATTGGAGAAGTCTGCACACAAATGCAAAGCATGCTGCAGACTCTGTCCAGCTCGCAGTTTGATAGGTTAAATATGGAGGATTTTGGCAGCTTCTAGCACTGCCTAATCTGTCCCATACCAGGTCTTTAATGTCTGGTAAACTCTTTCCTGAATTGCCTCGCTGTTGTTTAGGCATCTTTAAATGCTTTGGACTTAGCATTTCAGCTTCATCATGCTGACTTGATGAACATATAAGGAGTTTGGAAAAGGTATCAGAAAAACAAAGACAAAGGAAGTGCTAAAGTGTTTAACTGCAGAAGCTCTGTTCATAGTGCAATTAAACCTTGCAGTCCTGAGGGAGTTAAATAGAGAGCAATTTTTCTTTTTTAATGAGGAAAAGGCACTCAGCCTTCTAACACTGAGTGGAACAACCTCAAACAATTTGGAGTCAGTCTGGCACATATCCTAATCTTCCTTCTGAGTTAATGTTAAACAGCCATGACTTGCAAACTGTGAGGCGCTGAGGAGGCATGAATAATCCAACAAGACTCTGCCCACTGATGAGTCAACATGCTGGTGTGTATGTCCTACATGGAACTGGTACTGCAGCTTTTTCAAGCCATTATTACAAAATCAGACAAGATGTGGACAGCATGAAGGATTAACAAGGACATTTCTGAAGAAATTTAAACTGGGCCTGCCAAAGTGTGCCCGTTGGTTGGAACCCAGAACTCTGATGCTAAACATTAGCATCAATACTAAGCTTAGCTAAAATGTAGTCAATAGCATCACAAGAATTTTGACTAACATGGTCTTAGTCCATTCAGTATGTTAAAATTAGTGTATAAGTTAAAATTAGCCAAAATGCTAATGTTACCCTAAATAGGATTAGGTGCCTGGCCCAAAGGCAAAAGCAGGAATCAAATTTCCAACCTCCCACTTGCTGGTTGCCCACTTCTCCTTCTAAAACTGGCAAAAAGTCGTTCTGTGGTTCTTCAACATTTTACTAGACTCGTCTGAATTTCCTCAGTGGGCGGTAGGAATGTAGGGATGAGTGCATTCCAAATACAAAAAATCTCTAGGCCCCTGTTGGTTGTCTTGCTTCTTAAGCTGTACTGTAAAAGAAAGTTGCATCATCCCCAAAAATCTCAAGTTGTTTATCAACAGTGACCCAGTTAATGGGAATAAATGAGTGTATTCATTGCACAGGAAAAGTTCATATACAGTAGCTAGTATACAGCAACCATATGCTCTTTTTCAAGGTAAATGTCTCAGGTTCTCTTAAAGCATGAAAGCAGAGAATATCTTCAAACTGGCCAACAAAGAGAAGTCGTCAGTCTTTCTAAAATGGAGGGTTTTGAAACAAAATCGAATTGAAGAACCTCTCAGTGGGTCCTGGGCCTTTGGCTGGGCAGAGAAGCCGAGGAAAATAAATAAATCATTAGAGGTCTTGTCTATCCACTCTTAACAGTAGGTGGCAATAATGCATTTTGATACCAACTGTTTTACACCATGGTGGGGCTGCTATGTAACAGCATGATGATATCTTTGGGGTTTGTGACAGCTGTCCCTACTGTCACACACAGACAGAATTGGTAATGGTTTTCTGTTCTCCCTTAATATTACATTACATATTGATTAGTGAGTAGTTTAGATTATTATCTTTAAATTTGTTTTCATTAGTCTGACTCTTTGGTTAATTATTTGTTCTGCACCCCATTTAGTTAACTTTATGTGTCAGTTCTTTGTATATTTTGTTAAATGCAACAAATTAATTTCTTTCTTTTGAGTTACTAGTTTCCTCTGGACCTGTTGCTGAAAATTAGAGATGAGCCCCAGCTGATTGATGTCCATACATGGCTGTCAAACGTCCTCAGCGGGCCATTCCATTTATTCACCAGGGGAGGGGGAAATTTGGTCTTTAGTTTAATTTTACCATTTATTTAATGTTTCTTCTTTGTGAAAGTTAGTTAAATTCTGATGTTTCTTTCATTTACAGATTTAGTAATATTCTGACCAGTATTTGTTAGATTTTTGTGTGTTTAATTACCCCCTAGTTTGTGTTAATGGTCTGATCAGCCATTATTTAAGTTCCCCTCATGTCTTGTTTGTTAGGTCAGTTTGTGCTTGAGTTTGTTCTGTTACCACCTGAGTTGTACTTTGTTATGTTGACCTCAGTTTGGGCCCAATTTATCAGTTTTGGATTTTGTTGTTAATAAATTAAGATTATATTTTGAACTTTCTTCAACATTTCTCTGGCTGGTTTATGTAAAACCTTCACAGGGTTACAGTAAGCTTCTGTGTGTATCTTTACAGGCTGTACAACCGACTGGTCATAAAGTACAGCTTCAAAATTCCTTTTGTCTAATATAACTCTAGATGAAAATAAGTGTTGCTGCAGCTTTTTCAATGTACAATATTTTTCAGTATTTACCTGCTGATAGTGTGCTCCCTTTATTATATACACTATATATATATATATATATATATATAGTGTTAGTTCTTTAAATGGTACATCCACCACGAGCATCTGGTAAAGAATGAGAGGAGAGATTTCAGGTCCAAACTTTTTTAAATAGAGCTGAGAGTGGTTTACAAGAAATACAGAAGACAAAACAAATGAAAGTGTAACCTGTCTTGCATTCTAGGATTAGTAGGATTTGAAATAATCCAAATTAAAATCAATCCAAGTGATCCCTTAAAAACTAGGTTCGTCTGCTGGAGGAAGTGGCAATTTGTAAAAACACAGAGACAGCTAGGTGGTGCAAAAATTGGTGAGTTGTATTAATATTTACAATATATACAAGTTAGTCCACAATTTAAAGTCCAAAAGGGTTCCTTATACCAAGGAAGTCAACCAGTCTTTGTTGATGATAAAAGGGAAAAAACTAAATAATAATAATAATCCAGTTCCTTCAGTGAAGACTTGTTGAGCTGAATCTCCAACCAGTTCGGAAGAGTTTCCTCAGATAATAGGTGTTGTATTTCCGGATCCGCTTAAACGTTAGCTCGTCAGCATGAAGCCAGACAATCCTTGCTGTATTCTAGACCCTTCAGCCACTCCTTGAGCGAGGGATCTGCAATACACCTGGCCAGTTCCCTCTTGACCAACCGTGATCTTTACAACGTTCGGTTGATTAATCACCCGTCTGTACGTCAGAGTCCGACAGCGTTTTCTACCTAAGGTGCGATTAGCAGCCATATAAGCCGTAGCTGTCAATTTAGGACGCTGACGTGCAGCTGTCACATGACGTCAAACCCGCGCCAGAACAATGTTGTTCTCGCCTGGTTGGTGTTAAATAGATTAAAGAAAGGGGGATTTTAATTAAACTTTTAAATAAAAATAAATTAAATCTAACAAAATAAAAAATAAAATAACTAAATCTAGTATAGAAAAATTATCCTGGTTACAAAAGCTATTATTTTCACTTGATATAAACAGTTATTTCTAATTTGTCCAGCAGAGACCACAAATAAATCACAAACCACATTATCATAATCTTAACTCTTTAAATTGTCATATATACAGTACAGACCAAAGGTTTGGACACACCTTTCTAATTCAATGGGTTTTCTTTATTTTCATGACTATTTATAAGGCAAGAAATCCCACTTATTAACCTGACAGGGCACACCTATGAAGTGAAAACCATTTCAGGTGACTACCTCTTGAAGCTCATCAAGAAAATGCAGAGTGTGTGCAAAGCAGTAATTACAGCTAAAGGTTGCTACTTTGAAGAAACTAGAATATAAGGGGTATTTTCAGTTGGTTTACACTTTTTTGTTTTGTGCATATTTCCACGTGTTATTCATAGTTTTGATGCTTTCAGTGTGAATCTACAATGTCAATAGTCATGAAAATAAAGGAAATTCATTGAATTAAAAGGTGTGTCCAAACTTTTGGCCTGTATATATATATAAGTTGCACACATATACAAATCCTGCTTAAATACTGACAAAACTTACTTTTATTCATTTGCACGCTCCCAGTCTCTTGAACAAACAGCTCTGAACGGTCTCTAACGATTACTTCATCAAACTTTCTGCTCATCTAACACTGAACATGTGCTCTTACAACAACAACGGCTGTTGGCAGCTTGAGATTACAATAAACCAATCACAGCAAACATTATTCAGACGGCTTCCTGAGCTCTTTAAGTACTCTTAAAACACACAGAGTTATATTAGTCAATTTTTAACAGATAGTAAGCATGAAAGCTTCTAAATTTTATATTTTCTTCATTATGATTATTATTATTTTTGGTTGTTTTTTTACTGTACTGTTTTGGGGATTTTCAAACTTGCATATGTTTGTCACAAAAAATAATACATGTTAGAAATTAAGTGTCAGACACATTATAAAATTAACCTTCCATTACCAGTCACAACCAAACTGAAATTTTTTTCACGTCTTCTTTCTAATGCAGATGACCCTTTCTGCACTGAAATAGAACCATGGAATTAAAGACACAATAAATGTGTGAAATAATTTACTTAAGAGTCAATTTTCTGGTAAATGCACAAATTACAAAGCATACTGTATGTGCATTCTAAGTGTAAAACCGTGTTTTAAAATCCACAATACAGAAAGATCTAAATGCTATAGTAAAGGTATTCTACAATAAAAAACATGACACTTGGATATTATCTATGAAACTTACCTTTTGTCGTATCCATTGTTATTAATGTCTGGGCATCCTTACTGTGCAAATATGTTCAACTCTCTGATTTCTGTGCTAAACTGTGTCAAGTATTGACTTCAGTTTTATGTGCACTTCCATACAGACTGACAGGTCCCGCAGGGCTCTTTACAGTGGTGTCTGCTGACAGGAACATGGTTGAAATGAAACAAAAAGGTTCCCAAAATCCCCAAAGTGATTTATATCCTGCCCATACTTATACCTGCCCAGTGAGAGATGTGAGTCCCCAATCATAAATGCTCTTCTGTCTGATTCATCTCAGCTGTCAGGGAAGATGAGCAAATGCTTATCGTGTTACAGACGTTACTCGCCTAGAAAAATGTCCAATAAAGTCAGATTTTAGTTTGTTTTTTTTTCTTACAAACTACAGCTAAAAAAATTGGGGTTAGAGGGTTTGTATAATTTCCTGCCACTTTATTAGATGCACCTCTCTGCTGGCTAAAACAGAAAGAAAATACAACATTAGCAACTCAATGCATTTAGGCATCTGGATATAGTGAAGATGACTTGCTGAAATTTAAAGCGGCACTTCAGTGAGTGACAGCTTTTTACAGTGCATTATTAATAGTTGTCCAATCACACCAGAACTGTGGTTAGCTGCAGTTCCTTCTTAGAGATCATTGACCTTTTGGAAGCTTTTCTGAATAATGTTCTCCTTGCTGGGCTTGTCTCTATAAATGAACGGCCATATCTTGGAAGGTTTTCAGTAATGGCATTTTCAAATGATGGAGTGAACAATGTCATGCAAAATTAAAGATTTTTTTTTTACATTCATCACAACCTTATTCTTACTTTTAGTGAGAAAGTACTTAAGTAAATAGTTAATAAGTATTGCCATGCTTCCATTCATACAAACTCTGTTACATCCCTGGAGAAAAGCTGCAGGACGTCAACAGAACAGCACCTGTTGGTATACTGGCTGGTAAATCCAAGGCTTGAGCCTGACTGCATTCTAGAAGCCCTTGCCCTGGCTGCTACTTTTGTGCCAACCTATTTTTGTGTTCACAAAACATTACTTTGTGTAAAATTTAGGCATCGCTCAAAACACATATTTTTACTTAAAATATACTGTAATCTAGATATAACTACATTACTGGATTAAATAAGGTTAAACTCCCAGCTGGCCAGTGCAGTGCCTTTGCTGCAGAACCATTTTCAGCTGTACAGCTGAGGATTGCATGGGATTTCAGCAAATGTGTTTGTTTGCTTTGGTACCTTCAAAACTTTTAATCACAGCAGAGGCATCTGAGAAATGCACAGTCTTATGGTTGGTGTGATAATTCACCGGCCCAACAGCAAACATTTGACAGCAGGAACAAACATTGTCACAGACGGTGTTATAATAGTGCACTCAGAGTATTGTTATTTAATTTTAATTGCTCTCCTGAGGCCACAGTTCCTGTAACTTATGTGTTCACTCAGAGACCCATAAAGTGCCTCTCTGTCATTAACTATTTGCTCAGCTTAAGGCAATAAACAGGTCATAGTTACATACAAGACACATTATATGAAAACAGATAATTTGGTTTTCTATATTATTTATTGATAGGTATTTTCTCAATCTATATAAAAAGAACCACAGACAACGTTACTTAGTTTTCAACCAAATTTTTGCAAGAATTGAGAAGACACAGAGGATCAGTTCCTACAAGCTGATCTCCTTGCGTTCTGCCATTATGCTGCAGAACTTGTCTTTTTATTAGCAGGGAAAGGAAGTGAATGGAATGTGGGAGAGTGATCTTAACAAAAAGGGGGGCCTACCCTGATAACAAGGAAGGGAAAACAGAAACTAAATTCTACACACAGACAATTAGAGGCAACTAAGGAGTATCTCAGGAAGTTTTCCTAAAATAGCACCTACAAAAACATGCTTGAGGTCAAGAAAAGTTTAGTTATGTCTTACACACAGTTTAACAAGTTCCTCCTCTCTGGGGTGGGAACACTAAACCTTTAAATATAAAACAACTAGTAATACACTGCTCAAAAAAATAAAGGGAACACTTAAACAGGTGTTTAACACTTAAAGTGTTCCCTTTATTTTTTTGAGCAGTATATAAAACTACTAATGTAAGAAAGATAACAAAACATAATATTTCTAACATTTATCAAAAATTTTCTTGTGAATAAGTAAGTGTAAGGTTTTACAAAGCAGGCTGATAATACTCATTGATTTCTTTCTCTGTGTGTTAGTGAAGACTTGCATCAAGGCCCAATGTAGTTTATTGGTTGCCAGGATGTGTATTACTCCAACTCCTCTGCTATACTGAATGAGGCCTCAAACTATTTTCTGTGGGCACTTTTAAGTAGACTTTGACAGGTCCTACTGGGCCCTTTAAAAGCTCTGACTGCTGACAGGAACATGAGGGAAATGAAAAGTGAAGGTTCCGCATATACCTGCCTATCCTGCTGTACCACCACCTGACTGTGAAGAAATGTGTTACTATCCAAAACACTCATTACAATTTGACATCAGCTGCCAGTGGCAAGGAAATAATGCTTCTAAATGCACAAAAATGTCATAATTTTTATTTTGATTATTAATTTTTTGTATGAGTATTTCTGTTCTGTTTGCAAATACAAGTCACATGTTTAATAAGGAACTTTTTACTTTAAGTGAGGCTCAGTGAGGCATACGTGTTGTGATAGTTCCATTCATTTACATGATTGAAATGAAGAAAAATGTTAAAGGTTTAAAAGAAAAGAAGTGAGCCAAATGAAGCGAAACCTACCAAAGGCTGCTGTGGCAGTCCATAACTCAGTGGTCACCCAATAAATTAATTCATTAGGTGACCAAACAGTCAGAGGTTATATTTTTTTTCCATTCACCAGTTCATCAGGATTCCTGACTACTATTACCATAAAGACAAAAGACTCCAGCCAGTCAGATAAAATGTGGCATGGAGGCAAAACCTCCGTGAGGCCCTGAACATTCATAGAGTTGAGTTAAATCATCATAAAGACATGTGTAAATCTGACTACATGAGGCCGTCTTCACATTCTGTGCAAAAAGGAGACTAATAAAAGAAGACACCAGGTTACAATGACTACATTAAAGGAGTTCCCAACTCCAGCAGCTGAGATGGAGAGACTCTGCAGACGACAACTACCGGTTCTTCACCAGTCAGAGTTTTATGGGAAAAAGGCATTGAGAAAACCACTGTTGAAGAAAAGTCAGATCAAATCTCAACTAGTTTTCTAAAAGGCAGGTGGGAAGAGCCTCCGTGGTCAAGTAGAGGAAAGTTCTTTCGTCTGATGAGATCAAAATGGAGCTTTTTGACCATCAGACAAGACAACACCAAACATTGTACATTTCCTCAAACACACCACTGTGAAGCATGGTGGTGAAAGCATCATACTGTGGGGATGCTTTTTGACAGCACACCCTGAAAGCCTTGTAATCGCAGAAGGTAAAAATCAATGCAGCAAAATCCAAAGAAATCCCTGAGGACAGTTTCCATCTGCCAGAGAACTATGGCTTCAGAGAACATTTGCTCTGCAGGAAGTCAATGGCCCAAAGCATATCCAGTAGAAGCTACACAGAAAACAGTTTGAAGACAACAATTACTGGAGACTCTGGAGTGGCCTAAAGTCCAGACCTGTTCGTAGCAGATCCCCACCAACCTCACAGAGTTGGAACAGTTTAGCAGGGAGAATGGAGGAAAACTGCAGGTTGACTGAGAGCGATGCAGACAGACTCCCTGGATGGCAGCCAGAGGGGCAAATTCTAAATACTGCTGGAGGGGATTGAATACTTATGCATTCATTTATTTTATGTTCAGTATTTTTATTTAATTGTCATTTTGTTGAAATCAGTTTTCATTTTGACATTATTTGTATGTTTTTTGTCAAAAACGTCATATTTTGAAGCTGATGGTAGATTTTTAAAAGTAATCAATAAGGCAAAAAAAAAGTTTCATAGGCAGTGGAACATTTGGGTCCAGTTTGAAATTTTGCCAAGATTTTTGCCAAGACATTTTCTGCACCTCTCACCCAACTGCTGTCATGGGTCAGAGAATTCACTCTTGATTCCTGAGCTGGCCAAACACTTCAAGGTGTCTCACCTAAGCTTTGTTTCCTCATCACTTTGCCTACATTTAAGGAATTGTTGGAAAAAATCTTCTTCATTAACAGTTTTGGCAGCTTCCAAACTGCCAAATTTGTCTTTTTTGAAAACATTTGGAAAGTACGGTAGCCTTCTTTCAGCCAGCTGACCGGCAGTAACACAGGGAAGTGGGCAGCTTATATCACCTTGCCACTTTTATTTATTATTCTAGCTAAAGCAATTTAAACCATTGAAACATAAGAATTTTTTGTTCATTTGAAATGGTACATTTTCAAAAATGTAGGATATATTGATATTAATGATTGTCAATAAGGTGAGGTCTTATTCCGACTCACTCAGACCCCATTCAGAAACAGCCAGGTCTTTAACACAAGTTACATCTATCCTTTAAGCATTATTTTAATTGTTGAAACATTTTTGTGGACATGTTGAACACTTCACTTGTAAGTGGTTATCTAGCACACAGAATAAATTAAACTGTTAAGTGTGAGTGCCAATACAAAAGGTTGTCAGCTTGTTATTGGCTCACAGAGGACGCATAATTATCTGATGTGAACAGGTCTTGAGCTAAATGCTTTTAATCTCTTGAACAGTAAAGCTGTTTGATCCAGTGAGGATTGAAGCAAAGGCACGGTGCAATTCCCACCTGGACACTCCAAGATCTTATCATGCTAAAAAACACATCTACCAGATATGCTTATAAATCAAAATAAAATAATTAAATACATCAATAAATCATAAATTACACCAAGTAATATGTACCATAAAATAAATGTTCCATAAATGTTAAAATAACTTATTGTACAGGCAGTTCAATAAATTGAACAGGTCATGAAATCATTGCAAATGAAAACTTATATTAGTTGATGCACATAAGTAATTAAAAGTGCATTTAATTTTGTCACAGTTTTTGTTTCTACAGCTTCACCATAAAATTATTTATCTGTCAAACTCGGCCGTCAGAGTCAAAGGGTTGGGCTACGGGCGATGCTAATCTGAACTGTAAAACACCGCTACTTTAGAGGTGCTTTGAAAGTCACAGTGCCCTTTATAATGGAGGACTTTCAATGAACTTTTCTCAAGTTGGTTTTACAAATCCCAACCTGGATTTTAAATATTCTCCAGTTAGTGTGGAATAACCAATTATTTTACTTTATTATCAACCCAAAACAAGCAATTTGCATACAAACAACTTCATCCTCTGATTGAGACTTTCATATCATTATTCAGATAAAGAATCTCAAATTTCCCATTTGTCATCACACAGGGGGAGGTGGGAAGAGCAGTGGTGGGAAGTAACGAAGTACAAGTACTTCGTTACTGTACTTAAGTACAATTTTCGTGTATCTGTACTTTACTTAAGTAGATTTAATAATGGATACTTTCTACTTTTACTCCACTACATTTAACAGTAAGTATCTGTACTTTCTACTTCACTACATTTCTATATAGCGTTTCGTTACTCGTTACATCCAAGACGCATTTCAGTTTTTTGATTTGTTCGTTAGTTTGAAAGTATCCAATGGCGAGAGCAGAATCAGTCCGCTGAACCAATCCAAAGCGGGAAATAACCATTAGGCCAGTGGTCCCCAAACTACGGCCCGCGGGCCAGATGCGGCCCGCCTCCACATTTGGTCCGGCCCCCTGAACAATACCAGAGTATTTTCATATATGTGCATTTTTATTTGATAAGTTGGACTTTTGCAATAAAATGTTCCTTAGTAATGAACTTTATTTATTATTAACTATTAGTTAGTAACTATTTTATACATGCATATCATTGACCCTAACCCTTTTTTTTTATGTGGAGAACCCAGTGTTATTTGGTTATTATTTATTTCATAAATAGTATTATTTCCTGACTTTTGTTCTCTGAAGAATCCAGAAAAGGTTATTTGATTGTGCTTTCTGAAAAACAATACATTTTTATGTTTAGCACTCTTACAATCGTCACACTTTTTCTGTTACAAACTGACCCCGGCCCCCCATCAGAGAAGGGACAAGTTATGTGGCCCTCACAGGAGAAAGGTTGGGGACCCCTGCATTAGGCCCTCCCTCAAGAAGAGCAGCGCAGTACGCAGGACCTGCAGAATCATTAACTCCCAGAATGGAGTCCAAGGATAGTCATCCTCCAGAAGACCTGCCCACCCATGGCCTTATTTAAAAGATTTCTTTGAAATAACTGGGTCAAAAAACGCTTCCTGGAGATTCCAATGCCGCCTTTGCCTTCCCCGAAAGCATGAAATTCTATCTTTCAAAAATTCACCATCAAATTTGAAAAAACATATTGAGGTAAGTTAAGTTGCTAAACGCTATCGATGTTAAATTAATTTGTGTTAGTGAAGTTTTATGTAATCTTAGCAAGCTCTTTGTTGAACTCGACTGCAGTAAATAAATACGATTACTGTATATTGTTATAAGCTAGCATGAACTTGCAAGTAACAGTGATTACTGCGGTCGTGATCACGTCTCCCACCATGAATGTTACATATAAGTTGACGCTAAACTCCTTCACGTCCTGGTTATTGAATAAATGTTAGCGCCATTAAAATAATCTCCATGTAACAGTTACAGTCATATTCAATAAATTAGAATATGGGTTCCAATGAGACGCAATTGTCGCAAGTCCGGCGACATTGGCGGACATGCCCGCCCACAGAGTCAGCCGTACCCCCCCTGCCTGGAAGGTGTTTATTGTCAGCCCCTTTCTGTTAAGAGTTCTCTCAAAATAGCTGGCAAAAAAGTTAAGTTCATGTTTTGTTAGGACGAAAGACTAGATGTTTCCAAATCGCTTGATGTTTGTTAGGTCAGTTTAAAGTCCCTTTTTTCAGGGAAACAATTTTCTTTTGAACGTGTTTATTTTGAATTAAATAAAACATTTCAAAGGTATAATAATTTCTCTCATTTTGCCTAATTACATGTAACCCTGCAGGTCATCCCTGGAATTCTGATGCATAGAATAAAATATCTAAATCTAAACTGTCACAGGGGGTAAACACAATTAAAACATGCTTTATCTGCAGCATTGCTCATTAAAATGGTACATTACTGATTTATTAAAACTAAATACGATAGGTACACTTAATGACATTATATAAGCCGTTAGGTATTATGGTCAGCAAGTACTTTTACTTTTAATACTTAAGTAGTTTTGAAAGCTTGTACTTTCTTACTTTTACTTAAGTAAAATAATAATGTGGTACTTTGACTTTTACTTGAGTAAATTTTTGTCTGTGTATTTGTACTTTTACTTAAGTACATTGTATGAGTACTTTCTCCACCACTGGGGAAGAGGCAGGCAAGACAAGTGCAGGAGGAGAGGAAAAGAATAACATAAAAAGAATCTAAAAATCACAACAAGGTTCCACATTATTTCAAAGCTCTGAGCTTTCAATTGAGCAGTTAATGGCTCCATATTAAATTTTAGCTTGATTTTCTGTATCCAATGATCCACATTTGCTTGGTTGATCCTCATCTACTTGACCATAATCATCTTCCTGTCTATCATTGGAGGAATATGTAGCAAATTAATTGGGTCATAAGTCAGAAAACACAGTATAAATAAAAAAAACAGGATCAAAAGGAAGTTTTTTTCCTTTAGTATTCTTTCCAGCACACTTTTACAAAAATATTGTATGAGAGGACAGAGCCAGAAGTTGTGGGTGACTATTCTTTGAAAGAAAACTTTTGAGAAAGGTTTGAAAACATAGACTGTACATTTGCACTTCCAGCCAAATTTTTAAGTTGACTCCTGATTCTTTTGTGGCGGCCAGCATAATGAAATGTCCAACATGTTGACATTTGGTTCCAACTCCCATTGATGTTTATTATGCTGAGTGTTATCTGACACATGCATTATTAGATTTTTAAAGTAAGGAGACTTGTTTTTTCATAGTTCCCTAGTTTTCAACTAAGCCAATTAAATGTTTTTCTATCTTTGTGGGATCTCTTCTATCTTCCTTCAACTGCCCTGTAGAATCCTTTTCAGGTCAGTTGAAGGAAGCGTAAAGGAGTCCTTTAGTTTGAACACAGTCTTCAGTATGTTACTCATGAGGAAGTAAATTATACCTGGTAATGAGGTTCTTAATAATGAGTGTTCCTCAAAAGAAACCTGCTGTGTTTCTGGGTAATTGACACCACTATTATTTGAGCAGACCAGTAATAAAGGTTTTAGTTTGTTATTCCTGAGCCTCCTCTCTGTTGCTATTATGAGAACCTTGAATCTTAATCTTGGTGTTTTGTTCTGCCAGATGAACCTTTATAGAATATTTTCTAACAATTTCCATAGAGGCTGTGGAGTAAAAGCAGGGAGTTATTGAAAAGGGAAAATAGATCTCTGTGGATTTATCCATCCTAACACATCCCAACTTTCCCAGGAGTGAAAGTGGAAGCACAAGCCATTTATTTGTCCATGTTTACTTTGTTTCAACATTTTATGAAACAGACATCTTGTCATTCTCACCGAGTAAACACTTTTTCATGTACTGGAAATCCACCAACTAACATTTATGAGATAAAAAAAAAATCAACAATTTGAGAGTTTTTAATACCTTCTTACACTTAGAACTTAGTTTTTGTCATTTCCAGTCTTGGATAACATCAACTCAAAAATTTCATTTGTATGGGGTTGGACAAACCTGGTATCTATGCTCAGAACTGAAAAAGGTGGCGCAGACATTGCAGCAAATTAGACAGTACTTGTAAAAACAGTATTGCCCATTGTCTGGTATTTTCACAACTACTGGTTGCTTTTTGGCCCTTTTGGGACAGGGCCACTAAGCTAGAACACCAAACCAAACTCGTGTAACTCCACCACGATTGGGTCATAGCATAGGAATACTGTACCCAGATCCTGCAGTGACAATCAAGGATTGTTTTTATGCTGCTGAAGCACAAAAACAATCAGGCAAATTGTTTTTATCTATCCGATAAAACGATCAGGACGTATTGTTATACGATACCAAGGTGAGAGGTTCTACAGCAAATGTTTGCAACTGAATTCACAGTTATGCTAAAAATGAGGCAGTCAGTTAATATCTCTATTAGTGCAAGTCATTGAAGGAATTAAATAAGAATCAAAAGATAATCACCATGACAACAAGATCAGTAATTGCTGTATTATGAGTAAAGATAACTCTCAGTATTCTGTCCAATAGGGAGGAGGTTTAGATGAAAAGATACAATTTATATGTAAGACACAAGTGAAGGTCGTTATTGTGACTATGTAGAGCCTTGCTCTACATATTCACATAGAGTCTTGCTTGCAGTTTAATTTATGTAAGGCAAGATGGCCCTGCTAGATCTTGAAGCTAAAGATGGGGATTATAAATAACATTATGTAAATGTATTAGTCTCTGTTGCTTTTTAATTCCAGATACATTTAGGTAAATCTTCAACAAATATTAGAAATATGGAAAAGTTCTGGCCACATGGAAGCGTTACCCTATTCCATTTTATTACATGAGCATGCTTGATAGCTCAAGCAGAACTCAAATGGCTGTTTAAACAGTCCACCCACAAGACTGGGTACTAGAATGGTGGGCTTCCCAGAAGGCAGTGGGTTGATGTTTTATTTAATTTCACCATGCACCTTCACAGAATGCAATTCCTTCTGCTATTAAAAACAATGCTGGGGACCATTTTGCATTCTCATTTCCCAAACACCTAGCAAGATCTAGTTTTTGCTAAAATTAAACTTTGAGAACATTAGAAGCTGTGATTCTCTCTGGACCAAAGGAAGTTTCTACTAAGTTTATTTTTGATATAATAGCAAAGCAGTTCTGGCAGGAGCTGGGTGTATTAATCATAGAGGCAAAGGTGAAAACATTTCAAGAATTTCCGCTTATACGTTTGGACATCCAAGAAAATGAGTCGGCTTATGAGTGAAAGGTTTAAGAGTACAGCATTTAGCTGATGGACAGGGTGCCTAAATGAAATCTCTGTCCTCTGAATAAGGGGAAAGATGGATGGCTCAGGAATGTCTGTAACCCAAAACATATTACCAAGCCATCAGACGGGATGACACTTTCAACCCCTCCCTCCACAAGAGCTGCGCTGAATGGCAACCCCTTGTTCTCCACCTTGAAATGACAACCGCAGAATATCAAATGCCAATTAAAGAGGAGACAGGCATGGCTGAAAGGGTGGCACCTAATTCTCATCAGTTTGATTGGTGGTGGGGAGGTTAGAAATGCAGGGAGACAGAGGTCACTTTGAATGGATGGTCTGACCAGTCCGTTGGATCGAGATGCTGAGATGAATTTATTTCTATTTCTATTCTAGAAGTGAGGGAAAATCCGCAGGTGCCAACAAAAACATCAAAGAGTAACATTGAAACATTAAAAATGTCGCTTAGGCTTTTGCTTCAAGTGTAACAAGCTGTAAAATGTGTTTAAGATTTCAAAATTGAAACAACGGGAGATATTTGCACTAGGCTGACAACAAATATATTATTACGATAAAGCATAGTTATTATTATTGTGATAAAGCATGTACTATATCCTAAGAAAATATATTATATATACTAACTCTCTTGCACAACTTTAAATCTGCAGTGTGTTACTTTTATAAAAACACACACACACGCCCACACACACCCGCACATATATATATATAAAAATTCCCTTCTCACCCACCGCAGGTGGTTCTTATCCTCTGAGCTCGGGTCCTCTACCAGAGGCCTGGGAGCTTGAGGATTCTGCGCAGTATCTTGGCTGTGCCAAGGACTGCACATTTCTGGACTGAGATGTCTGATGTTGTTCCTGGGATCTGTTGTAACCATTGGTCCAGTTTGGGGGTGACTGCCCCGAGGGCCCCGATGACCACAGGCACCACTGTGGTCTTCACCTTCCAGGCCCTCTCCAGTTCCTCCCTGAGGCCCTGGTATTTCTCTAGTTTCTCGTGCTCCTTTTTCCTGATGTTGCAGTCGCTTGGTATTGCTACATCCACCACAACGGCTTTCCTCTGTTGTTTATCCACTACGACAATGTCTGGTTGGTTCGCCATTACCATTTTGTCTGTCTGGATCTGGAAGTCCCACAGGGTCTTAGCTCTGGCGTTCTCCGCCACCTTTGGGGGTGTTTCCCACTTTGATCTCGGGGTTTCCAGTCCATATTCTGCACAGATGTTTCTGTACACTATGCCTGCAACTTGGTTATGTCGTTCCATGTACGCTTTCCCTGCCAGTATCTTGCACCCTGCTGTTATGTGCTGGACTGTCTCAGGGGCCTCCTTGCACCAGGCAAGACCCAAGGTGTAGACCTTGGGTCTTGCCTGGTGTGGTAGATCTGGGCCTCTATTGCTCTGGTGTTTAGGGCCTGTTCCTGGGCGGCCAGGATGAGGGCCTCTGTGCTGTCCTTGAGTCCAGCTTTTTCCAGCCATTGGTAGGATTTATTGATATCAGCCACTTGGGTTATTTGCTGGTGGTACATCCCATGTAGGGGCTTGTCCTCCCATGATGGTATCTCTGGCACCTCAACCTCTGTTCCCTGTTGTCTGAGACATTCACTGAGCACATTGTCTGTTGAGGCTTTGTCCCTGATGTATTTATGGATCTTAGTTGTTTCGTCCTGGACTGTGGTTCTCACACTCACTAGTCCTCTGCCTCCTTCCTTGCGGCTCGTGTACAGTCTCAGGGTGCTGGATTTGGGATGGAACCCTCCATGCATTGTTAGTAGTTTTCTAGTCTTAATATCCATGGCTTTTATCTCCTCCTTTGGCCAGCTAATTATTCCAGCAGGGTATCTGATTACCCTGCTGGTAATCAGATACCAGCAGGGTATATTGCACATATATTGCACATATATATGTGCAATATATGTGCAGGGTATATATGTGCAATATATATTGCACATATTTGTTGAAACTATGCTGCCACAGTTCGGTATGAGATAGCTGTTCTGTGAAAAGCTGAAGCTCCTCTGCTCTGTCCCACACAACTAATCAGAGGCAGGAGGAGGGTCTTAGCGCTGTCAATCAAGCCCATGTGCTTGCTGTGTCAAAACTGTCGTGAATGCTAAGGCTAGTTAGTATGTCAATTGATGGTGGCGGATAAACAATTTCCCTGTAATGGTAAGTTGCTTCTCCACCATTACCACATTCAGCAGTGAGTTCACGAGATTGACTGACAGCAGTAAGCCCCTCCTCCTGGCTCTGATTGGTTGTTTTTGGTCACGAGAGGTGCATTTCTTCAATTGTCAGTAGCTCAGGGAATAGGACGAGGAGATCAATCTTTCCACAGATTATCTGTCTCAGATAATCTGTGACAACATGGTGACAGTTTGAACAAATATGTATAAAACATATTTTTATAAGAGCTGCAGATTTAAGTACTGAGAACTTTTCTAGTCTTTATTTGTTTGTCGACGATAATGTGGATTGCAGAAGCCTAATACTTTGGATCCTTACTAGCTATCTATCAACAGTAAATTTGCAATTTACTGCTGCTCTCACAAATCTACCGAACTGTGAGTACCATATACAGTATATATATATATATATATATATATATATATATATATATATATATATATATGTGTGTGTTTATAAAAGTAACACACTGCAGATTTAAATGTAGGTACCTTGTACATTGAACCTTATTCAGAGAGGTGTCTTCTACCAAAGGGTATTGTATGAAAGCTATCTGTTGGCCAGTGTTGTCACAATACATTATATTTGATGTGAATAGAAATTAAAAAAAAACATGCGTATACAAGAAAATATTTTGTGAATGATTACAGGTGACATTTTCAGCATTACTTCTTCAATTGAAGATCTCTTTAGGTTTTGAAATATAAATGTACATTCTGACTTTTAGATTATGAATCTGTTCCAAGCCAGTGGCTGCAGCCATATGTTCCACCAGCCACACCTTAGGTCACAGTGAGAATACTCAGTTAAAAGTAAAAAGCAGAGACAGTCTATCTTCAGCTCATGGACTCAATGAAACTTGAAGAATGACACATTGCAGAAAGCTTGCAGGGGTGTTTGTGGTTAATCATCACACTTGATTAGCTACTGGCCCTGAAGACTGTGGCTTATCACATAAAAATCAGGATATAATAGAATATGAATGTGGACATACAAGGAAAGTAATTTCCTTTTGTTCTGAGCTGTGAAAGTACCATGAATCATTAGTTTATTGAAAGCCCAGTGGTATTGCCTTGGGTGAGTGCAGTGAGTTTGGCTCATCTGAAGCTGAAGCTGAAGTAAGGTTTCTCTGCTACCGGCGATCCTGCAGCAGCAGAACAACCTCAGCTCCATACAGTAAGACCTTTATAATAAAAGACCTGAAAGTAACTGGATAAAAATAAAAAGTCATCAAATATTAAGTACTTAATACTTTTTTTTTACTTTCGTCTTCCAACTGATTATTGTCTGCTTCATTTCATTCCAACCCATATGCAGAAATTAAAAATTCTATATGTCTGCATTTTCAGTACAGATTGAAATGTTTTTGAAGCTTTCAGAACAGATTTAAAAGAACTTTCAGAAACTGTCACCTCCTGCGCAAGTTTTGTGACCACATGTTTTGTTTTTAATGAAATTCCAAACCTCCAGCACAGAGGGGAGGACTCTCCTTTATACTCAGGAAAGTGGTCTTTTCTGGTTTGCAACCTAATTGTTTTGTCTGGAGCACAACCTGGCAACGGAGTTTCTGGTCATCCTCTACACCTCTGTTATTCAGTCAGTTCTATCTTTATCCATCACTGTGTGTTTAGGCTCATCCACAAGACAGGACACCTCCAAACTGCAACAAACAATAAGGGATGAACAGAGGTGACCTTCTGTCCGTCAGGGCCTTTTCCAAGTCCAGGGTCAAGAAAACCAGTCGCCATGGAGACAGTTTCTTCCCCCAGATTGTCTCTCTGATGAACACCCTACAGTCAGAGTGCCTGGATCAAGACTATTCATATTTACACAAATATAGACCAGAACATTTTCAGAATCCTTAACATACAGTATATTTACAACCTAAATTAGAATGTTTGTTCAATTACATTTTATTAATTTACTGCCAATAATCTATCCTTTCTTGTAGCATTTCTCTTGGCAGTGTGGATTAGCAATGTTTTGACCAATCAGATTTCCATCTCTGTGTGCTGCAAGGGATAATCTAATCTACTCAGAGCCTTCAGAATCCATAAGGCAGGCCTACATTGACTAACCCATCAGCTGTCAAATTCACCTCACAGAACTTGCTAGACGGCCTATAATGATGTCAGACGTTTTGTGCCCTCTGACTGGATGGTCAGAGTGAACAAATTAGTCCCAAGTCCCAAACTTGAGGCTTCAGCAATCTGCGATGCGCATATCAATATTTGTACATTTTTGTTTTTTCCTTTTTTAAGCCCAGAGCGGCAGATGAAGAAG
Source organism: Xiphophorus couchianus (assembly GCF_001444195.1). Lineage (NCBI taxonomy): Eukaryota > Metazoa > Chordata > Actinopteri > Cyprinodontiformes > Poeciliidae > Xiphophorus > Xiphophorus couchianus. The sequence continues at coordinate 23,067,356 of NC_040248.1, read as the reverse complement.
GAAAAATGGACTTGACCTCTCAAATCAATAAAAATCAATTTTCAAGACTGACTTTTTCCAAAGAACTGGACATTGTGAAGATATAGCAGCCAATGGTACCAGTACCATAGACTGACCGCCTCTGAGGAGCAAATTATAATGCTGGGAATGTCTTTGCAAGTGAATGACTTAGTGGTTGGAGGAACAGAAGGTTTGCCAATTTGAGTTATCTGACCAAGGCAGCGGGGTGACAGCAAGCCATTTCCAGACTTTTGAGTGCTTTTAAGAAAATGTAGCAAAGCCAGAGTTGAGCTCCAGCTCTGGTCATGTTTATTTCTATATCCACCGCGAATGCAGAGTGGACATTCTCTACTGTATGCCAGAAATATAGCAGGACAAAGGTTTCTTGAAGTGTTGGCCTCCATGACCATAGAAAAGAATGTATGGAAACGAAGAGTTCAGCTCTATGACAAAGTCTTCACACGTAAAGACAGGATGATTGATTGTGTCTGTACAGAAATAATCAGTAATTGAGTATGTTATTTCCATATATGTGGCACAGTGGTGGTTGTAGGTTGTAGTGTAAAGGTTCGGAGTTGTCTTAATTGGGTTTCTTGTTTTAATAACGGTAGTATTCACTCTCAATGTATGATGTGCCCCTCAAAATTATTTCGTAGTAAGTTGTTTGATGAATGTGTGCTTCGTAAATAAACAATAACAATTTACAATAACAATTTAGAACAACAAAAAATGCTTAATGTTGAATCATCCGATGTTGAGTAACATTGGATGTTGCTCTCAACATTGGATTTTCCTCTCTATTCCGGCTGACTGAACATGAACAGTGGGCAAAAACCTTTTCATGAACAATATTGAGTCTGACCTGCAGTAACATCCAAACACTATGCTTTTCATGTTTTTATATATTTTTTGAAAACCATAAAGCGTATTTCTTCAAATACTTTTATTTATTTGTTTATATTTCAGATCTAGTTCCCCCACTCCATTTCTTTATCATTTCTAAATTTGTAATTTAAGCTTTTTTGCCCACAAACTTTGGTGGAGTTCCTTCATGTTCGGAAAGAGTTATAGTTATAGACCAAGTAATATTTGCAGACCAATCTCTGTTGCTCACCTGTTTCTGGGTGTTTAATGTGCATGTGTACTTGAATTAAACAAATTACTTATGAAAGTCATCATATCAATGAGTCACTGATAATGAATGACTCTTAATAAGTTGCAAAGATTTTTCTGAAAGCTTTTCCGAGAAGAATGACAGCAAATAATTGAACATGACATAAAACATGGCAAGAAAGACACAGTACAAGGATACCCTGTAGAGGTTCATTACCACCAAAGACAGGAAGAGATGGCCGCTCTGAAAATAAATGAACCAAGCAAAAGTCAAGCTGCTTGAGGGGGAGAAAAAAACCATCCATCCATCCATCCATTTTCTGTTCACCCTGTGTCCCTAATGGGGTCGGGAGGGGTGCCGGTGCCTATCTCCAGCTACGTTCCAGGCGGGAGGCGGGGTTCACCCTGGACAGGTCGCCAGTCTGTCGCAGGAGAAAAAAACCTGAAATGCAAAATATGATTGCATTAGCTGCAGGGCAGAATATCAATTCCCTTGGTCTATAATTTAATAAGTCTCTAATTAAGTTAGTGTCCAACTTTTTGGAGCCTGTCTGACTGACTCACTGGGGAGTTTGTCCCAGTCTGCAGAGGCTCTGTACTGAGCTGTCTGCCTCCATCCTCACTCCTCCATTACATGATGACAGTGGTAGCAGAGATAAGTGAAGTATGGCAAGTCAGACTGGACTAACTGTCTTTTCCTTAAGTTGCCTGCTGCAGGGTAGGTCACATCAGATGGCCGTTTACTCTGCGGTCAGACACATCAAGCCTAATGAGCCACAACCAGATGGAAACAGATCATTAATGCTGACCTGATGTTGCAGTCTCAGGGGATAACTAATGTGACATATTGTGTGGCTGGCAATGGATGCAAGATTTCGTACTTGTCTACTGATAAGAGACATCTTTTGGAAAATAATTTATTCGGTCGACAAGTGCAAAAAACAGTCAGTACGTCAAATTGGAACAAATTTGGAACAAAATGTGAATTGCAATAATGCAATTCACCATTTTACATTTTTTTTCGCAAAAGTGGTAAAGAACTTTGAGTTTAAGTGACTGCCAATTCCAGGCAACCTTACTTGAAATCAAGTAAAAAAAATTAAAAAATCGAGCCATTTAAGTTCTTCAAATAAAAATGTTTGGCTGTCTAGTTTGTTTACTTGTTATTTCTTCCCAAATCTTTTTTTCTTCTCCATGTAGATTTTGGAAGGGGTTTAGTGAGAAATTCCTTCTATTTAAATATTTCTAAAGCCGCACAACCTGTGACTTTTATTGCAAAAGAATGTAAAATTTCTTAGAGAGACAAGAATCTTAAATTTCTTGTACAAAAAGCCTGACAAATGACAACAGGAGGTGCTTAATTAGGAGGTGTTGTTTTTTCAGCATATATATAAACTTTGCAGATGCATCAAGTTTGCATCAAAATTACGCATTTTAAGGTTGTTGCAAAAATTGCAACAGAAACGGCTCCACGGTGCCCCCTGGCATCTTTCAAAAATAATCTGCTCATTGACCTTATTTATAGAGGCATGACATTTTGTACGCTTGTACAACTCTCAAAGATGTATGGAAAAGTCTCTTGTAGCCATGGTCTACACCAAACAAGAAGTCAACCATTTTGGATTGTAGTTCCAATTTTCACAGCATTTTGGCCATTTACATCCTCCGCATTTAATCAAAATCCTCCTAGGGATTTTAATTGATCGGGTTCAAACTTGGTCAGTTTGTTCATAAGGCATTGCCAAATCAAAGTTATCAAAAACAAGCTTTCATGCATGCTGGAGGGGCGAGGCTAAGCCTCAAAATTTGACTACTTGCCATGAAACATGAAACTGTTATAAGTCCTACACAAAATCTTAGAGACACCAAGCCTTCAGTAATTGATCAACATCCAGTCCCCTATAACACCAGTGGTCGAATGATTACATCATGACATGATGACGCCCAATGACAATAGGAAGTGCAATGTTTTACCCTGATCGGCCCCTATCTGACCCCTTTGACCTAATTAACATGAAATTGTGTCATGTTGGTTTGACCTAGTTTCCAACACTGACCCATTTCAATGAAGGATGTGGATGTGGTGGCGAAGTCACATTAGATGCTGTTGTCATTCGTTTGAAATTCCACAGATTCAAGCCGAGCTGCACCAAACTCACTGGGTGCAGCTTAGTGAGTTTGATTCTAATTCATATAGATTTACAACTGTGCCAACTGACAGAGAATAACATGATAATGACTCACTGAACTGGACATGAGGCTATTTGGAAAATTTTCTAAATGCAGCACCTAGTTGGGTGAGGGAATGGCTCGAGAATGTTGACAATGGTAACAAGGTGGTAGTGAAGTAGGTTCTGAGTTTTGGTTTTTGTGTTGGAGTAGTAAGGCTTTTATTTTGAAGGTCAAGGTGGGTCTGGGACAGGAAGTCAGCCATTTTGTTGGGATTGTTTTGCTCAGTCACACATGAGGAGGTGAATCTATCACAATCCACCTTTTGTTTATGCCATCGACATCACCGTCTGTAAGTTTTCATTTAGTATTTAAGAGTAGATTTTATTTAATGCCTTATTAGTCAGGAGTGTGTTCTTTGTTGTGACTTTTTTGTGCTCATAATAAATGCAGCTATTTTATTTATGTTACAGTTTACTCCATGTCATACGAGTGCCTGGATCACCAAAATAAAGTGGGAGTAAAGAACCTGCATCCGGACTCAAGTGTTCATTTCATTGGAGTTGGGCTTACTGCTAAATTGTGTTGGCAAACACACAAGGAGAGCAGAATAGTAAAAGACGGTGCGTAGTTGGCTGAACAGCATTAAAGCGGCTACGTTAAAAAATATGGAGGAAGCACACCTCGAAGGAGGAAGACCAAAAGACATAAAGCCTTTTCAAGATGGGGCGTCGATTAAAAGCACTAAAAGTGGTGGTTCCAGTTCAAAATGCTCAAGTACGTCATCAGTTTGTGCTGCAGCAGCACATGCTCGGGATAAAGCTGAAGCAGCTCGTGCACGTGTTTCATACGCACAGAGAGAGATCAGCATTAAAGTTGACAAAGCTAGACTAGAAGCCAACCTTGAAGCTCTTAATCTTGAAAAAGAAGCTGCAGCTGCTATAGCCCAAGCCGAAGTTTTGGAAGCAGCAGCAGATTTAGAGAATGAAGAACACCGTAGTTGGAAAAGCCTTCCCAACGTGGTCCAGAATACACATGAACGTGTAAGTGACTACATCAAAGACCAATCTATGCAGCTTAACCAACACACTGAATCGTCAACATGTCGTTGATATCAGAGTATCCCATTGAAAACAACCCACAACCACCAACCAAGAACATCAATAAAGAGGAGTATATTGTGAAAGACTGCTGGCCTCCACCATTTCAGCCACAACCAAGTTCAGAAGCATCTAACCCATATTGGACCGCTCACATCTGGACTACACCAGCTCAGCTAACTAGAGAAGATGGCTTCCCAGTTCAAAGTGAGGTACAGTTACAAGAACCAAAGTCCAATATACTTCGGCCAAATACCAAGTTAGCTTTTCCACAGTACTCTGACACTTCTCACACGAACCCGCCAGAGTCTTCAGTAATGATGAACATGGCAAAGTATTTGGCACGCAAAGAGCTTGTGAGCACTGGTTTAACACACTTTGATGATTGTCCAGAGTCCTACAGAGCATGGAAATCTTCTTTCTCAAACACTTATCAAAGATTTGGATCTCACTGCCAGTGAACAGTTGGATTTAATCTCAAAATGGCTTGGTAAGGAGTCTTCTGGATATGTCAAACGCTTAAGAGCTGTTCATATTGACAACCCAAACATTGCACTAAAAATGACCTGGGACAGGCTGGATGAATATTATGGTGCTCCAGAAGTCATAGAAAGTGCTCTTTTCAAGAAGTTAGATAACTTTTCTAAAATAATAAACAAAAATAATCGTAAGTTAAGAGAGCTTGGGGATCTGCTGATGGAGCTACTCTCAGCAAAAGAGGATGACTACCTGCCCGGCTTGGCATTCTTGGACACAGCTCGCGGCATCAAACCCATTCTGGAAAAGTTGCCATACAACCTGCAAGAAAAATGGATCACTCAGGGGTCAAAGTATAAAGAGGACTACAAGGTTGGTTATCCACCCTTCTCCTTTTTCACCTCCTTCATTTGCTACCAAGCAAAAACTAGAAACGATCCTAGCTTTGCCCTTTCTGGAAGCAGTTCTGTGACAGAAAATCCATTCTCACGTCACATTAATTTCAGAACCCCAGTTTCAGTGCACAAGACTAAAGTCTCTTCTGGAGTTATACAAAACGAAGTACCACTTAAAGGTGATGTGGCCAAGCATTGCCCCATCCATAACAAACCTCACCCATTGAAGAAGTGTCGTGGCTTCAGGCTAAAAACCATAGAAGAACGCAAGGCTTACATGAAGGATCAAGGAATCTGCTTTAAATGCTGCTCTTCCACTACTCATCTCGCTCGTGACTGCAAAGTCACACTGAAATGTGATGAATGCGACAGTGACAAGCACATCGCAGCTCTTCACCCTGGTCCATCCCACTGGTCCATCAAGCCTGTGATAGATGACGGCGGGGAGCCTGAAAAGGAGGACACTATACCAGCACCAGTTGTAAATCCTTTGTACACTGAAGTTTGTGGCGACCGCTTCACTTCAAAATCCTGTTCAAAAATCTGTCTAGTCAAGGTTTACCCAGTAGAACAACCACAACAAGCTATCAAAATGTATGCTATGATTGATGACCAGAGCAACAAATCTCTGGCCAGGTCAGAGTTTTTCAACTTATTTAAAATCAAAGCAGACTCATATCCCTACACCCTGAAGACTTGCGCTGGCTTAGTGTCAACCTCTGGCAGGAGAGCAAATGGCTACCAAATTGAGGCAGTGAATGACAGAACTAGTTTTCCACTCCCAACACTGATCGAATGTGATGATTTACCGGACAATCGTGATGAAATACCAACGCCAGAGGCTGCATTTCATCATCTGCACCTAAAGAGCCTTGTCAGTGAAATTCCGCCATTGGATAATGACGCACAGATTCTTCTCCTCCTTGGTAGGGATGTTCTCCGGGTTCACAAGGTGAGACAACAGATCAATAGTCCAGGCAATGCTCCTTTTGCACAAAAGCTTGACCTCGGATGGGTGTTTATGGGTGATGTTTGTTTAGGAAAGGTCCATAAGCCTAGTGTCCATAACTGTAAGACAAACATTCTAGAAGATGGAAGACCCTCACTGTTCAGACCCTGTGAGAAACACATCTATCTCAAGCAAACGGTCAACTTCAGTCCAGTAAATGGACTATCTCACAGTTACCACACTGCTGTGGTGGATCACGACTCACTTGGCCTCACAGTCTTTAAGAGAACAGCAGATGATAATAAGCGGGCTTTCTCAGTAGAAGACAGTTTCTGCAAATAATGGACAATGAGGTTTTCAGGACGGCTCCAACAGTTGGGTGGCCCCACTTCCATTCAAGTCCCCTAGGCCGCCGTTGCCTAACAATCGTGAACAAGCTATGAATCGCCTCTCTTCACTTCAGCGCACATTAGAGTGTAAGCCAAAAATGAGAGACCAGTTTTTTGCCTTTATGCAAAAGATATTCGACAACAATCACGCAGAGCCAGCATCCCCACTACCAAAAGGAAAAGAGTGCTGGTACTTGCCGATGTTTGGAGTCTATCATCCGAGGAAACCTGACCAAATCAGGGTTGTCTTTGACTCAAGTGCTCAATACAATGGCATCTCCTTAAACAATGTGCTCCTCAGCGGACCAGACTTGAATAACAGTCTATTGGGAGTTCTCATTCATTTCAGAAGAGAACGAGTAGCAGTCATGGCCGACATAGAACAGATGTTTCATTGTTTTGTTGTAAAAGAAGATCACCGAGACTATTTGCGCTTCCTTTGGTATCGAGATAATGACTCCAGTAAGGACATCATCGAGTACAGGATGAGGGTTCATGTATTTGGAAACAGCCCTTCTCCAGCTGTGGCAACGTATTGTCTCAGGAGAGCTGCAATAAAGGGAGAGCAACAGTATGGGCCAGAAACCAAACGCTTCATAGAGCGGGAGTTCTACGTTGACGACGGCTTTGTTTCCACATCTACAGAAGAAGAGGCAATTTCTCTGTTACAGAAAGCCCAAGCATCTCTTTCAGAGTCAAACTTAAGACTTCACAAGATCACAACCAACAGCATCCAAGTCTTAAGAGCCTTTCCAACTGAAGATCATGCTAAGGGCATTAAAGACCTCTGCTTGGATAGAGACGTAGTACCCACACAGCGAAGCCTTGGATTGAGTTGGGATGTCAAAAGGGATGTATTCACCTTCCAAGTATCTATCAGTGACCAACCATTTACCAGACGTGGTGTCCTTTCCACCATAAATAGTCTCTTCGATCTTCTCGGCTTTGTTGCTCCTATAAGCATTCAAGGCAAGTCGTTGCTGAGGGACTTCACCATGGATGGAACAGAATGGGACAGCCCACTCCCTCAAGACAAAGCTGAGGTTTGGGAGACATGGAGGGATTCGCTACAGCAATTGCAACATCTTCACATTCCTCGAGCTTATACTACTTCTTGCTCAAATGCAAATCGGAAAGAGCTATGTGTGTTTTCAGACGCTTCGACCAAAGCAATCAGTGCCGTAGTGTACTTGAAGACTACAGACGAAAACGGCCAGATAGATGTGGGTTTTGTCTTTGGAAAAGCTAAACTTGCACCTCCAGCTGAACCAACCATACCCAGGTTAGAACTCTGTGCAGCAGTTCTAGCTGTGGAAATGGCCGAACTAATTGTTCAAGAGATCGACATTCAAGTTGATGCTGTTACCTTCTACTGCGACAGTAAAGTGGTGCTGGGTTATATTCATAATCAGTCAAAACGCTTTTATGTGTATGTCCACAACAGGATACAGAGAATCCGCCAGTCTACAGAACCAAACCAATGGAAGTATGTGCCTACGGAGCATAATCCAGCTGACCATGCTTCTAGGTCAGTCCAAGCCTCAAAGATCACTAATATCAGCTGGCTCACAGGTCCAGCGTTCTTACGCAAATCACAGATGACCATTGAACAGCAAGAGACCTTTGAGCTCATCAATCCAGATTCTGATGTGGAAATTCGACCACAAGTAACAAGCTGTGTCACAAGTCAAAAGATCAACCAACTGGATCCTCAGAGGTTTACAAAATTCTCTTCTTGGAAGTCTTTACAAAGAGCAGTCACAACACTCATTCATGTTAAGGATTCCTTCAAGAAGGAAAGAAGGACAACAGAATGTAGTGGTTGGCACTGGTGTCCAAAACCTTTTACCACTGATGAGTTGTTGAAAGCCACAACAGCAATTATTCTTGCTGTGCAGCGAGTCTCCTTCTCTGAAGAGCTGGATATTCTCTTGAAGGAAGATGAATTTCCCAAAGGAAGCCCACTGACTAAGCTAAATCTGACTGTTGATTCCGAAGGCCTGCTAAGGATTGGAGGAAGGCTTAAACTTTCTGATTTAAGCGACAGAGAAAAGCATCCAGTCATTCTTTTATGCAGGCCACCATGGTGCTATCAATTTGCACAATTATGCAGCAAAGCTGCAGACAGATGAATCTGAAACATCCATGGATAACTCCCAGGAATAAAGACCCGGAAGTTATCCATGGATGTTTGTGTTTTGGCTTTTTTCTGTTTCCTTTCTGACCATTCCTGGGTCATTACATATTCAGTAATGACCCATATATAATGGCATATTCTTTCTTAGTTTTTAAACTTTAATGTTTTCCAATTGAGTTGTATAGATAAATGTATACAGTGTATCCAGAATGTATGATTTAACAAAGTCTAACTAAATTTACATCGCAAAATTTTATCATGGGTGTGCAGACTGATAGCCTTTGGATATTTCCTATTTCCCTGTGCTAGTGGCCATGCAGCTATGTGACTTCATGGAGACAACCTGAATTTGTCCTTCAAAACTTCCCAGCAATACACTGCAGATGTAACGGTGGTTGCTGTGTATGAAATGCAAAGTAGTTTTATCATTTCTTTACGACATCAGTAATTTTCTCTCACAGTAGTTGGCTAATGTGAGAAGCCTTTAGTGTTTAGAATCTCAAGGTTGAAATCCAGTGTCAGGTTGTGCATTGCGCTGTAAAGCAAAGCATCATAATTAAATGTTATCAATGACAAACTACATGGTCCAGACCACTGCTCCTGTTATCTACTCACTGTTCATTTGTAACCATGAGACAGCTGCACTGTCAAAAAGCATTACAGCATTTTGCTTTTGCGAAACGTCATTGGAAGAAATCAAGATGTGTTTCTCTGAAAGTCTCGTTTTCCATCATGTTTAAAATGTCATATAAGAAAAAATACACAGACAGAAATTCAATTAAAGGTATCAAGAAAGGTTTCATCAAGTAGTTCTACAAACATTAAATCTAAAAATGACCATTATGGTTTAGGATAGAATGTATGATGTTTGAACATTAGCACTTTGGTTTGTTAAAAGGCTCCCGTTTTTTTTTTTTTTTTTCAGCTTACATCACCTTCATTTCATTATCCCAGTTAAAGACCAGACTGAATGCGCAGAGTAGGTCTTTTTCATAATTTATCTTTTAGATTTATGGTTTTACATAATTCCTTGGAGCATCTGTGGACATAAATGATTTTTTTTTGTTTTTGTCTGCATTGCCTTGCCTGCTTAAAAGTCTTTCATTAAGCAAAAGCCTTATTAAAACAAGATTAGAGTATGGATGTAGAATTAATTATGTTGTCCTGTACACCATTAAGCTCTAGAGTTTATAACTCAAAATATGTTTTTAATAATTAAAACATATTTGCAAATCATGCAGAGTTTAAACAGAACATGTCAAACAGGTATAAATGTGAGGAAAGGAGGAGGACTTTCTCAAACGGACATTGGTGTAACTCTGCACAGTGAATGGACATTTTTATTGCACTCCTTGTTTGAACAGTGCATGTGAATTGGACCCAATTGTATGGAATACACAGAGATTAACTGGTTAGAGAATGTTACTTTGGATATTCTTTTATAATATCTAATTTATTTTATTTGTAATGATCAACCGTCTATCTGCAAATAAAATTTCAATTCTTATGACAGCCTGTAGCTGTTCATAAAACTATCAACCTAATTAAACAAAATGTAGAACACGCTGTCAGAATCACTTTTAGTTTCAAACATCCTGCCATCATGTTGCTATGAGTAAATCTTCATTGGTGCACTGCAGACCGAGCATCTTCACATATGAGACTGTGGAATGTTATTTAATATTGCATAGGAATGCTTATTTTACAGTGCTAACAAAACACAAGGAAGATAGTGACAACAGTGTGACAACGTTTGGGTGGTTAATTAACAGCTTATTTCTTATCGAGTCAAAAAACTAGTCAAGAAAAAGAAAAAAGAGTTTAACCCAAAATCAGGAAGACCACAGTGGGGAAAATAAGTATTTGAAACCCTGATACTTTGCAAGTTTTCCTACTTAGAAATCATGAAGGGTCTGAAATTTTCATCTTAGGCGCGTGTCCACAGTGAGAGACACACAAAAATACAGCCAATGAAGACACAGTCAAAAACTGAAGCAAAACATTTCGTCTAATGGCATTATTACACATCAGAATGTTTATCAATATTTCATGTGTAAGGTTTCAAAAGCAACTCTAAACAGGTGTGTTTTAAGTCTGAATTTAAAGGAACAGTTTTTCAGCTGTTCTGCAGTTTTCAGGAAGTTTGTTCCAGATTTGTGGTGCATAGAAGTTGAATGTTGCTTCCTCGTGTTTGGGTGTGGTTCTAAAGATGCAGAGCAAAATCAGAACCAGAAGACCTGAGAGGTCTGGAAGGTTGATACAACAACAGCAGGTCTTTAATGTATTGTGTTGCTAAACCGTTCAAGAATTTATAAGTTAACAACAGTATTTTAAAGTCTATTCTCTGAGCAACAGTGAGCCAGTGTAGGTACTTTAAACCTAGTTAGAAAGAGCACATCACACCAGTTTTAGTCAGAACCCATGCAAGAGTGTTTTGGATCAATTGCAGCTATTTGATTTTTTAGGCAGACCTGTGAATACACTGTTGCAGTAAACAATGTGACTAAAGATAAACCCATGAATGAGGTTCTCCAGATCTTGCTGAGACATTAGTCCTCTAATCCTGGAAATGTTCTTCTGGTGATAGAAGGCTGACTTTGAAACTGTTTTCATGTGACTCTAAAGGTTCAGGTCAGAGTCCATCACTACTCCCAGATTTCAGGCCTGATCTCTAGATTCTAGCTGTAATATCTGAAGCTGTGCGTTGACTCTAGATTGTTCCTCTGTAAGTTCAAAGATAATAACTTGAGTTTTGTTCTCATTTAGTTGGAGAAAGTTTTTCATATTCACACATTTATCTCTTCTACGCATCTGTTCAGTGATTGAATGGTTTCAAAGTCACCTGGTGACATTGTAATGTAGAGCTGTGTATCATCCACGTAGTTATGGTAGGGTAGCTAATCTTTTTTCCTGTTATTACCTAAGCTAGTGGGAGCACAATGATGTTCTAGAATTGAACCTTAGGGTACTCCACATGTGACGTCTGTCCACTTTGATGCTACTGGTAAAGAAAGTAACTGGTGTTCTTTGGCTCCTTAAATAATGAGCATACATAAAATAAAATGACAGGTTTTGTATGACATACACCTACACAAACAGTCTAACATATTATAAATTAGCAGAATAATCTTTATTGAGGACAGCTGTATTGGTAAACATTATGTTTATCCTCATTTTCATTCTGGCTTTCATAATAAAGCTTTCTTTGTCTGGATCGGTGGATTCATGAATTAAGCCTCTTCCTTTTTCATTGTCGCCAGTTTATTCCACCTATAAAGCTCCAAGGACACTTCCCTTGCTCTTGAAACTGGACGTACCGACAAGAACGGACAAAATCATTTAAATTAAAATTTTGAAGTAAAGACGACATGGGTGGCGGGGCGTGTTTGTCTACAATGACAAAAAGTTTTTGTCGTGGCTGTCCTTTAAACCTTGCATGGACCTAAAACAAATCAACCCCACTGGCAACTGTTTTGAATCTCAGTTTAGAAGTGTTGCTGCTGCCCAGTCCTGCTTGTAAATATTACAATCTGTAGAAGCAAATAGTCTACTGCTTAACATGCAAAGCACTATTCACTGATCTGGCAAGCACACACAGGAAGTGTGAGTGACCTCTGATCATAAAGCAAGCAACGCCCTGGTAAATAACGCCCTCAGACGATGTGTTATCAACTGGACTCCTGCCATCGAGTAGGACCTTTTAATGGAGATTGGCTTATCTGTTTATGACGATTTATTGGAAGGATATATATCACCATGAAGTTTGATAACAAGACCTGAGGAAAATGTAAATGTTGAATGCATGCTTCACCTGAAGTAAAATAGTATTTGCCACCTATAGATTTCTTCTGGATTTGCTAATTTCTCACAATGAAATGTATTTGGAACAAATTTTAATAACAACCTGATTAATAACAAAATACCGTTTTCAAATGCTATTTTCTCATATCAACAATAGAATTTTCGGAATTCGAGACACCCATCCTATACAATTTTCCAGTCAGTTCTGATAAGTATTTAGTAAAAGCAATACATTTTTCAGTGGTACTATTTTGTGTTCTATGTGGAACACCACCAAGCGTACAGGGGTGCACTGATAAATTGGCCCAGATTTCCTTTATTTTGGGAGATTGGTGATTGGCAGATATTTACATGTGAAGCCGATTTATGTATGATCTTATCTACCACAACAAAGGTCTAAAGATCAACTACTGTCCTCTGTTGCTCTGCGGTGAGAGGTTGGACAGACATACCAATTCATCAGTTCATGTCTGCATGTTTGAAATTAACAATAGTCACCCCACTGTTGCCAGCTCAGCCACTTTCTCACTATATTCAGACAAAAAATCAGTGGTGGCCAAAATTGCAATCAGCAGGTCAGGTTCTTTAAAGAGCGTAATCAACGATTGGTCAGAAAACTACGGTACAATCAGTGCACCCCTAGTTGTTCGTTTTGGTGCTTATAGAATGGGTTACCAAGATGGCTCACTCAAATGGCAGTTTGCCCAGAATTGAACGTTTTCAGCTGTTTAAAAAGAAATTTGTCTTATGAAGTTAGTTGAGAGTTGAGTTCTATTAATAGTTCTTCAGTTTAAATCAATTTTATTTTGCAAAATTTTTTTTTGGCAAAGCTTCATGGTTGCACTCCTGTGTGGTTTTCAAAACAGAATTAATGTAACTTCTGGACATACCATCCTCATCATCTATGAACATGGCACTAATGAACATCAGAGCCTTTTTGTTCTCACACCATCTGGCAGAGATTCAAAGGTCTAAGGTGTAAAGCATCAGGACTGAGGAGCAGCTTGTGTCCTAAAAAAAATCCAAATCCATCCATCCATCTTCTTCCGCTTATCCGAGGTCGGGTCGCGGGGGTAGCAGCTTCAGAAGGGAGGCCCAGACTTCCCTCTCCCGAGCCACTTCTTCCAGCTCCTCCGGGGGAATCCCGAGGCGTTCCCAGGCCAGCCGAGAGACATAGTCCCTCCAGCGTGTCCTGGGTCTTCCCCGGGGCCTCCTCCCGGTGGGACGTGCCCGGAACACCTCACCAGGGAGGCGTCCAGGAGGCATCCTGACCAGATGCCCAAGCCACCTCAACTGGCTCCTCTCGATGTGAAGGAGCAGCGGCTCTACTCTGAGTCCCTCCCGGATGACTGAGCTTCTCACCCTATCTCTAAGGGAGAGCCCAGCCACCCTACGGAGAAAACCCATTTCGGCCGCTTGTATCCGCGATCTCGTTCTTTCGGTCATGACCCAAAGCTCATGACCATAGATGAGGGTGGGAACGTAGATCGACCGGTAAATCGAGAGCTTCGCTTTTTGGCTCAGCTCTCTCTTCACCACGACGGACCGGTACAGCGCCCGCTTGACAGCAGACGCTGCGCCAATCCGCCTGTCGATCTCCCGCTCCCTTCTTCCCCCATTCGTGAACAAGATCCCGAGATACTTAAACTCCTCCACTTGGGGCAGGACACCCCCCCTGACCCGGAGAAGGCACTCTACCCTTTTCCGGCTCAAGACCATGGCCTCGGATTTGGAGGCACTGATCCCCATCCCGGCCGCTTCACACTCGGCTGCGAACCGATCCAGCGAGAGCTGCAGATCACGATCTGATGAAGCCAAAAGGACCACATCGTCTGCGAAAAGCAGAGATGAGATCCTAAGGCCACCAAATCGGATCCCCTCAACACCTTGGCTGCGCCTAGAAATTCTGTCCATGAAAGTGATGAACAGAATCGGTGACAAAGGGCAGCCCTGGCGGAGTCCAACTCTCACCGGAAACGAGCCCGACTTACTGCCGGCAATGCGGACCAGACTCTGACACCGGTCATACAGGGACCTGACAGCCCGTATCAAAGGGCCCGGTGCCCCATACTCCCGGAGAACCCCCCACAGGGCTCCCCGAGGGACGCGGTCGAACGCCTTCTCCAAGTCCACAAAACACATGTAGACTGGTTGGGCGAACTCCCATGCACCCTCCAGGACCCTGCTGAGGGTGTAGAGCTGGTCCAGTGTTCCACGACCAGGACGAAAACCACACTGCTCTTCCTGAATCCGAGGTTCGACTATCCGACGGACCCTCCTCTCCAGGACCCCTGAATAGACCTTGCCAGGGAGGCTTAAGAGTGTGACCCCTCTATAATTGGAGCACACCCTCCGGTCCCCCTTTTTGAACAGGGGGACCACCACCCCAGTCTGCCAATCCAGGGGAACTGCCCCCGATGTCCATGCGATATTGCAGAGTCGCGTCAACCAACACAACCCTACAACATCCAGAGCCTTAAGGAACTCCGGGCGGATCTCATCCACCCCCGGGGCCCTGCCACCGAGGAGCTTTTTAACCACCTCGGCGACCTCGCCCCCAGAGATTGGAGAGCCCAACCCAGAGTCCCCAGGCTCCGCTTCCTCAGTGGAAGGCATGTTGGTGGGATTGAGGAGGTCTTCGAAGTACTCTGCCCACCGGCCCACAACGTCCCAAGTAGAGGTCAGCAGCACACCATCCCCACTATAAACAGTGTTGGTGCTGCACCGCTTCCCCCCCCTGAGACGCCGGATGGTGGACCAGAATCGCCTCGAAGCCGTGCGGAAGTCTTTCTCCATGGCCTCTCCAAACTCCTCCCACACCGGAGTTTTTGCCTCAGCAACCGCCCGAGCCGCACGCCGCTTCGCCCGCCGGTACCCATCAGCTGCTTCCGGAGTCCCACAGGCCAAAAAGGCTCGATAGGACTCCTTCTTCAGCCTGACGGCATCCCTCACCGAAGGTGTCCACCAACGGGTTCGAGGGTTGCCGCCGCGACAGGCACCGACAACCTTGCGGCCACAGCTCCGATCGGCCGCCTCGACAATGGAGGCACGGAACACGGTCCACTCAGACTCCATGTCCCCCACCTCCCCCGGGACGTGTTCGAAGTTTTGCCGGAGATGGGAGTTAAAGCTCCGTCTCACAGGGGATTCCGCCAGACGTTCCCAGCAGACCCTCACAACACGTTTGGGCCTGCCAGGTCTGACCGGCAATTGGATTTTGGAAAAAATCCAAATAATTAATTTAAACTTCCATGTAAAGAACCCCTGAAATCTAGCTTGTACAATTTCACATTTAAATTGTCCATTTAGACTAGGGGTCTCAAACTCCAGTTCTCGAGGGCCGCAGACCTACAGTTTTTAGATGTGCCACAGGTGTAAAACACTGGAATGAAATGGCTTAATTGCCTCCTCCTTGTGTATATCAGTTCTCCTAGCCTTGCTAATGACCTAATTATTCTTTTCAGGTGTGGTGCAGCAGAGGCACATCTAAAAGTTGCAGGATTGCGGCCCTCAAGGACTGGAGTTTGAGACCCCTGATTTAGACAGTCTACACATTATTTGCTTTCTACTGCTTTCATGCTCATTCTGTTGCAATATTTTCATGATTAGTATTTCAGATTGGTAGGTGAGAAAGGCTTTAATAAAAAAACAAAAATAAAACTTCAGTCTTCACATCAGTGGTTATTAAAATCAGACAAATTTTTCTTGCATAAATCTTATATGGATGTTAGATTATTTCTCAAACTGTCACAGACCAGCGGATGAAGCTTCTATACACAAAGAAGCTTAATCCGAATTTTAGATTAATCTGATGAAACTACAGCTAATTTGTTGTGCTTGCTTAATACCAAAACTGATGGTGGATGTGCAGAAACCTCCCACATAAGTTCAGAAACCACCAATGATGAAACCAACGTACTGACTTTGGAGGTGTGCTCACTTCTCCCCAAACTAAGTCTTACCAGTCAGAGCAGCAACATGACGGTTTGTGCGTTGCAGTTTCAGTGTATACAAACAAATAGTATGAAGTGCTACCCACCAAACATGACTACTGTTAGGTTAACAAGAAGCCAATAGGCAGTCCTGCAATTTCTATGACCATCAAGCCACACAGGTGCACCTGTATGACTGTCTGAACATTGGGAAAATAGAGGATGCATTGTGTTTTATTCGAAAATAGTAGAATAAATAATAGTCTGGGAACTCATACAAAAAAACCTATAAATAATGTTGTGGAGAGTGTTATCCTTAAACACTTTAATATAAACACTATGGCTTTTTTTGTCCTTATATAAAAGGAGGAGTCCAAAATGGAGGGTGGAGGGGATAATTGCTTATTGGGGTCAAAGAGACAAAACAGAGGTGATGCAATAGCAACAGGGTTTTCTGTTTATTATAACAGGTAAGAAGAAATAAGAATGATAGTGCAGAGAAGGAAGCAGAGACATAATTGAACCTCAAGACGATAAATGGTAGTGTGATGGCCAAACCCATGGCCACACTTCTATGTCGATAACTCTTTTTATGTACAATTTATTTTTTCATACAAACACAACACTTTAGTTTCAATAAAAACATTTATTAGTTGATTTGGATGCATTTGTTCTGTTTGTTACATTTTTTAACATATGTATTTATATCAGCTTAAAGTTAATTTTGTTTGCTTTAGATTAACTCTTTGTTTGTTTTTCCTGCCGGTTCTTACCTGCCTTGGAGACAAAAGATGGGGGCCAGGGCTCAGCAGGCTTAAATGCTGATTGGACTGCACCACTCATTTCTGCTGGCAGGGGGAATTTGAAGTTTTTTTATTTAGATAAGTTTTGTATTCAAGTAAATCAATCAATCAATCAAATTTTATTTGTATAGCACATTTCAGCAGCAAGGCATTTCAAAGTGCTTTACATCATTACAAACACAGAAACACAATGCAACATAGAATCAATAATCAAAACACAGCATTAAGTCAAGTTCCATCAATAAATTTGTAATTGATTACGTTTCAAATACAATCCTAAACAAGTGGGGTTTTAGTTGAGATTTAAAAGAAGTCAGTGTTTCAGCAGTTACAGTTTTCTGGAAGTTTGTTCCAAATTTGTGGTGCATAGATGCTGGAAGCTGCTTCTCCTCGTTTGGTTCTGGTTCTGGGGATGCAGAGCAGACCAGAACCGGAAAACCTGAGAGGTCTGGAAGGTTGATACAACAACAGCAGATCTTTAATGTATTGTGGTGCTAAGCCGTTCAGTGATTTATAAACTAACAACAGTATTTTAAAGTCTATTCTTTGAGCTACAGGGAGCCAGTGGAGGGACTTTAAAACTGGTGTTATGTGCTCTATCTTCCTGGTGTTAGTGAGAACGCGAGCAGCAGCATTCTGGATCAGCTGCAGCTGTTTAATTGATTTGTTGGACAGACCTGTGAAGACGCTGTTGCAATAATCAATAGGACTGAAGATGAACGCATGGATGAGTTTCTCTAGATCTTGCTGAGACATTAGTCCTTTAATCCTGGAAATGTTCTTCAGGTGATAGAAGGCCGACTTTGTAACTGTCTTTATGTGGCTCTGGAGGTTCAGGTCAGAGTCCATCACTACTCCCAGGTTTCGGGCCTGATCGCTGGTTTTCAGTTGTAATAACTGAAGCTGTGCATTGACTCTAGATCGTTCCTCTTTAGGTCCAAAAATAATAACTTTAGTTTTGTTTCTGTTCAACTGGAGAAAGTTTTGGCACATCCACACATTTATCTGTTCTAAGCATCTGTTCAGTGATTGGATGGGCTCTGAGTCACCTGGGGACATCGTAATGTAGAGCTGTGTATCATCTGCATAGTTATGGTAGCTAATATTTTTTCCTGTTATAACCTGAGCTAGTGGGAGCATATAAATATTGAATAAAAGGGGTCCTAGGATTGAACCTTGGGGTACCCCACATGTGACCTCTGACCTCTTTGATGAAAAGTTTTCAATTGAAACAAAGAAATCCCTGTTCTTTATGTAAGATTCAAACCAGTTAAGCACTGGACCGGAGAGTCCGACCCAACTCTCCAGTCGATTCAGTAATATGTCATGGTCAACAGTGTCAAAAGCTGCACTGAGGTCGAACAGAACCAGCACTGTGGTTCTCCCACAGTCCGTATTTATATGGATGTCATTGAACACTTTTACGAGGGCAGTCTATGTGCTGTGGTGAGCATGAAAACCAGACTGGAAGGAGTCAAAGCGGTTGGTTATTGTTAGGAAGCTATTTAATTGTTTACACACAGCTTTTTCAATAACTTTGCTGATAAATGGGAGGTTGGAGATCGGCCTGTAATTCTGCATTAGTAATTTGTCCAGATTGTTCTTTTTTATAAGTGGTTTGATTACTGCTGTTTTCAAAGCCTGGGGGAAAACGCCTGATGAGAGCGATGAGTTTACTATTTGGATCAGATCAGCAGCAATAACAGGCAGGACTTTCTTAAAGAAATGTGTGGGTAAAACATCCAGACAGCAGGAACTTGAGCTTAGTTGACTTATAATTTCCTGTAGGGTTTTATAATTAAGTAGTTGGAATTGGGTCATTTTTCCTGTATTTGTTTTATTTGGGCACAGCATTGGTACTGACTTTATCGTTGATGTACAGATTAATCCTCTGATTTTTTGAATTTTCTCTGAAAAGAAGCTGGAAAACTGGTTGCAAGTAAATATTAGCATTTAAAGTTTTATATTTTTGATTTTAATTTTTGGGTATTTAGTTTAGCAAAACTTAGCTGTACTGTTATTTGTTTTTGTGTTATTTGTAATTGTATTCTGTTTAGTTACCCCTATTGTGTCTTAATTGGTCTGATCAGCCAGTATATAAACTCCTGTGTGTCATTTCTTTGTGAGGTTAGTTATGTTTGTTTGTGCAGCAAGTTTGTTTACATTTTTTGTTCAGTTTTGTTTTTTTGACATCTTTTATCTCAGTTTAGCTTTTGTCATTTATAATCTTTGGGTTAAAAAAAACCAACTTATTTTTCTAATATCCTGTGTCTCCTCCTTTTTTTAACTCGGTCCATCACAGGTAGGATTCAAAGATTTTTTATTGTCATAACACCTTTGCATTTTTTGTGGAACAAAATTTTGACTCAGTTCCCAGATTAAGAAATTTAATATACACTTAAAATAAAATAATTATGTGATATATAGATATCTATATTTTTAAAAAAAGTAAAAGTGTGTAAATAATTTATGAGACTAAGCTGAATTAGGTGAAACTTGAGTTCAGCAATCTGACTGTTAAAGGGAAGAAACTGTTTCTCAACCTGGTGGTCTTGCTCCGGAAGCTCCTCAACTGGCTCCTCTCAACGTGGAGGAGCAGCGGCTCTACTCTGAGTCCCTCCTGGATGACCAAGCTTCTCACCCTATCGCTAAGGGAGAGCCCAGACACCCTATGGAGAAAACTCATATAAACTCATATAAATGTTGTTCAACTAGAGAAGGAAACCAGAGACCCCATAAGAACCCCAATTTACAAACCTGTCCTTTAACCCTAAACCTTAATCCTCATCCCAAACTAGACTAAACTCACTACCAACAAAAAAAGTTACATTTAATGTTTTAATGTTTGTGCGATGTGTAGTTTAAGAAAACCATGGCTAATTGAGCAGTTCTTCCAGGGTGGGACGCTCCTCTGGGTGTTTCTTCAGACACCTAGTCAGAATATCCTGGCAGTCTGGAGGGTCAGAGGTCAAAGTGCAACAACAGTTAGAGCTGCGGACAGAGGACAGATTTATATATGCTGTGCAAAGGTATAATACAATGTTTGTCTCACTTCTGGAAAGCCTCTTGTTGATCTTCAGCTTCTTTTTGAGAAAGCTGTTGGTCTCAAAATTATTATCATGGATATCGAGAGTTCCTCTCAATAAGGACATTTTCCGCTTTAATATCTCTGTGGAAGATGTTTGGATTGTGAAGTTGAATCGTTGGTTCCACTACCTGTTTTAATATGATCTAAAAGACAAAAATGATTTGAAGCTCATAATTCTGCACATATTGATGTTGGACTTCAGTGAGAAATACAGTGACTTGTAAAGATTTTTATTTTCATATGGATTTTTTCACCTTGTCACATAACACCCACACACTTCAATGTTTGTAGAGACATTATGAGATGCATTAACATAAAGTTTTACAAAATTGTTCTACGGAGGGTATATTGCACTTTATTTCATCCCTCTGATTTTATCATATTCACTATGAAACAAAATCCCCAAAAGCAACTGAAGTAGTAACTGACAATATTTAAAAAAAAACCCTCTCGAATTTACATCCAGCAGCTTACCTTGGCCTCCTCCTCATTTAGACAACCTTCATGCTCATTAAGGTAGACACTGAGGTCCTCTGAAGGCATGGGCCTCTCCATCACTAGGAGCAGCTTCTCCTCCAGTTCATACCAGTCCAGCAGAGAAACCATGGCTAACTGTCCTGATGAACTGGTAGTTACATTCTTCATCTTCAACATGATGGCTACCTCCAACACCATCTCCCTGCCGTTCTCATCCTGAAACATCAAAGCAAACAGGTGAAACCCACAATGCATCTGGAATCCAATAGGACTCAAAGTCAGGCCTAGATGCTGTTGCTCACTTACCTTATGTTTATTGTCCACCTCTAAATGCATGAATTGCAAAACTATCTATTATAAATCTATATTTTAGGAATAAATCTGCTCTGCCAGTGAAACGCTCAGAGCAACGTAGCGCTTGCAATCCGGCTTAAATAAAAAGAAAAAAAATTAAGTGATTTTTAAATTTTTTTTATTGTTATTATTTTTGTAATAACATAAACGCAAGGCTTAGCCTGGGGGCGGCTAGTAAAGCATGGCGGCCACCAGGCTTATAGTACATTAGGGGAAACCCTGCTCAATAACTGCTTTGGCAAATAGTTTTGGCCTTCTCTGTGCTGTAAACATTTTGCACCCAAAGACTTTCAAGTACACTGTTGATGCACTTCAGAAAATATTCATAGAAGTTGGTGTACACATATAACCACGTATGCAATTTTTAAGCAACAGGTATCAGTATTTTCTGTTTCTCATGTCAACATGTAGTCTTCAGTTCAAACAAGAACTAAAGACCACAAATATATACACAATTAAGAATAAAGAATTGAGAGAATTAAACAAACAATGTAAATGTACAATGTTTGGCACAATGACAAAATTATACTTAGGACAATCAGTTGGCAATTCGTTGAGAAAACTCAAAATTCTTATTGCATAAGGTTGTGCTGCTTTTTTAAATAAGCTCAATTATTATTATTATTATTATTGTATTTTATTTTTTTTGCAGTGATGTTAATATTGCATACAATCAACAAGAAAGAATAATTTAAACAGGAACATCAGGCTTCTAAAAAATTACTCATTTCCAAGTACTCTGTACTTGGTTGGAGCTCCTTTCACTGAATCAATGCAGCATAGCATGGAGAAGATCCGCCTGTATTTCTGCTGATGTGTAATGGAAGTCCAAGTTGCTTTGAAAGCAACTTTCGGATCATCTGCATTATTGGATCTGGTGTTCTCATCTTCCACTTTTCCTCTTTTAAAAAAATAACATGCCATATTGTGCCTCCTTAGCCTGCTGTGAATAATTGTTCTGAATTGATGCATGTGTTATACCTGCAGACCATCTCAGACATGAAGCACCATATGGCAGCAATAACTGAATTAAAGACATTATCTTCTGTTTCATCAATCAGACTCAAATTAAGTCGTGCCTCTTCATCAATTGATTGAAGTGAAGTACTGAAGATCTAAATTAGAAACTGAAATTCAAAATATAAGAGGGTCAA
Organism: Xiphophorus couchianus; assembly: GCF_001444195.1. Taxonomy (NCBI): domain Eukaryota; kingdom Metazoa; phylum Chordata; class Actinopteri; order Cyprinodontiformes; family Poeciliidae; genus Xiphophorus; species Xiphophorus couchianus. Next base: position 23,045,018 of record NC_040248.1, on the reverse strand, counting down.
AGGTGCAACATTTCATTGCAAGAAACTGGACACTTGCCCTCATCAGTGAAGTTGCTTACAAGTCTGTCATTTGTCTTCATATATTAATTTTAAAAAAATGTCCCAAAACATTAAGTTACATTATTATCTTTTAGACTATTAACAACCAGGCTCGATCCCACATGTAAAATGACAAATCTCGGCATGACTGGCGGCACCGTGGCTATCATGAACTAATCATAATGGACTAATCCATTAACAAGGATCCAGCGGCAGAGGTTCATTAACTGAAGTAGATGTGTGAGGCTCCAACTTTTATTGCTCTGCTCATCTCCTCAGAGAGAGGGAGGCAAACATTAGTCCTCTGTTGTGCTTGGAATGCCAGCAGAGACTGTGGCTTATCTTTTCTATGCTTGGTGTTGTGTGTTTGCATGCATGAGGATGAAAAATACTTAAATTGCAAGTTTTAAAAGAACAACCAGATGGTTGTGTTCTTACAGGGGGGAGTCGCCAAGGTTAATGATAATGAAGAATTAACTGGATTCATGTGTAGTTAGACTGATGGATGGAATGAGACAGAGCATATTTGTGAAGGTGAGTGACATACACACACACACACGCATGCACCCTCAAAGACACGAATCAATGTCATTACTGAACACAATTCCCTCAGGTTGCTTATAATCAGCTCATCTTCAGAAGCCCAACTTGAGTTTAATATGATGAAGGACATGGTTTATGGCCACGCTGTTGTCAATGGAAACAAGTTCAAATGTGAATGTGTATTCATACTTTCATTTTGAAGTCACATGTCAACAAGTTTCAGTCTGAGTTGACATGGATAAATCAAGTCTTTTAAAGTTGCATTGCTGACCGCTGACGATGGGCACCAGCCCCCCTTGCGATCCGACATAAGGGTGTATAATAATGGGTGGATGAATGTTGCATATTTTTCAGGTACATAGAGCCATTTTACAACACAACCAGGTAATGATGTTACCTTCAGTTGTTATACAAATGCTGTATATATCAAAAATGACTTAAAAATTGACTTTGTAATTTAATTTGTTGAAATTGGGCCTCTGTCTCTTTAAGAAACTCCTGCTCTTTCTGAAACTCCACCTGTAGGAAGTCATCACAAAATGGCTCTTCTATTAACCCTTTAACAATGGTTTTACAGGTGCTGCACTGAAAAGTATTTTGTATATTATGCTTCACTTGGTGGAGCAGAGTTCCACCAGGCAGGTGTTTGCTAATTGCTGCTGGCTTGTCTGAAGAGCTGAGAACGTGTTTGCAAAGGAAGCTCTGTGAGGCGGAAAGATGAAAGAAATCTTTTCAAAATGGTATTAAGTGACACATCTTGTCAAAAATTACATCATGGTCCTTCACTTTTATCCAAGAAGCCAAGTTAATGTCATCCAGATTAAATCACTAACTATGCAGATTGTTTTTCAGATTTTGGCCCAAAGACGACAACCTCTGCCTTGTCTGAATTTAAAAACAGGAAGTGTAGAAGACTAATGGGTTTTTGGTTTCATCTCCTCAGGGAATAATGTCCCCGAGGAGATAAGACTGGCAAACTCACTTTCATCTTTTAAATCCCATTTAAAGACACATTTATATAAGCAGGCTTCTTCTGTGCCTCTACATTTTAATTCAATTTAAGTGTTGTCTGCCATAGCAATGCATAGGACAGCATTGACATGCCTTGCAAAGCATTTCAAGGCATTGAAACACACTTGAAACTTGAAACACACTGCAGCCTAAAGTGACCCAATTCCGATTTTTTGACGTAATGCGACCTGTATCCGACCTTTTCATGACAGTCTGAAGAACACAGGTCGGATTTTTTTCGAATGCGACTCAGGCCACTTGGGTATCCAATACGTATCTGATTCAAATCTGACCTAACGTCACTGATACTCGACAAACGTCACTATTCTGCGTCCTGATACATGCAAGCGGAAAGAATAACAACAACTATGACTGGCTATAATGAGGATTAAGTTGTTAATATGCTGCTCCTTTTGGACAACAACTTCAAATGTGTAAACTATGCTCCAACGTTAGCATCCAGGTTTACTTCCGCAAACACTGAGCATTCTTGTTATGGCAGTTGGCAGAACACTGAAAATGCTGTCTTTATTGCGCGCTCTACTCATCATGCAAGACACTTTCAGGTCATTTGCCCATTTACACTGCAGAACACATACAGGTTGCATTTATTTTAATGTGTAATCGGCCACGGCAGAAGAATCCGATTTGACAAAAAATCGGAATTGGGTCACTTACAGCTGCAGTGTGAACGGAGCCAAGACAGAGATAGAATTTTGTCTGCCCCTCTCACGCACACGACAGTTTTCAGAGAGGATTAATTACCATAGAAATATAACACTGGGTAGAGCAGAGATGTAGAGAACTAATTTCTGGTAGCAAAGTGCCACAAAGTAAGCAAATGATTTTTACTTTTGCAAAGTTTAGTAACTGTAAATGTATTGTGTCTAAGCAGATAAGCAGTATTTCAAATTTTCAATTTTCATCATGCTCCTGATTATTTAGCATCTTTCTTCGCTTTTATTCTTTGTCTTTCTCTGGTTGTCTTTCTGAGTTTGTTAATACTCAGTCAGATTCTGATTAATATCAGAGCAGCTTACAGATAGGGGACCTCAGTTGTAAAAATGTCACTAAATGGCAACAGTAAATAGCTGCTATATGTGAAAACAGGGCTGTTTCAGCCATTTCCTGCTCTTTGCAGTGCAGGCGGTGTAGTCCTAATGAGCATGAAATAACACTAAATCAGGTAATAATATGTTTATTTACATGCAAACATACATATACATATTTATATATTTCGTCTCGTAAAACACAACCACAAACTTCATCATATGTTATTAAAATGTTGTGACTAACCAAGTTGAGTTTATTTGTAGAGCAGATTTCGGTAACAAGGCAGTTGAAAGTCCTTCACGTGATAAAAACATAACATAACGTAACCCAGTGGTTCCCAAAGATTTTCTTCTGGGCCCCCCAATGGATTACAATAAAATCCCCTCCAAAAAAGAAAAAAAAATCAACTGGGCACACACGTCATTCAACCAGATATAAACCTATACACATATTTTGTTTTCAAACTCCACTGAAGTTTATTTCACACTTCAGGTTGCAACAAATCAAAGTACAAACCATCTTTACAGTGAAACACTTTTGTGTAACTGTTTTTTTTTAGTTCTATACTATAGAAGAGTATTTTTTGCTGTCAGTGTTATTACAAACATTTATTGTTTTTTATTTGTAACAATATTCAACTTTGCTATCATCTATACATTTAATAGAAGCTTCTGTACAAAATGGGGTTAAAACATGAACAGCTCCCTGAGAGTTGTTTTCTTTTTTTTTTCCCCATCACGTCCCCCCTACAATGGCACTGCAACACCCTAGGGGGGCGCATCCCACACTTTGAGAACCACTGCAATTTTGACACAAACAACAAAAATTATATTTTGTTAAATGCTATCATGATGGAAAGGAGCCTTTTAGAACTAACACTCTTTAAAAGTAAGTAGTAAATAAACAATGATTCAATTTATTTCACATGTACTGTATAGCTGTCGATGAATAAAAAATCTGAATCAGATTAATCACATGTAGTGCCATGACTAATCACAATTACTCACAATGCCTAACTTTGTAAACTTGAAATATAAATATGTGCCCAGTTACAGATCTTACAGGAATGGTACTCTGGGAATGTCCCTCCTTCTGCCACACACCAACCAATTACAATGCAAGCAACTGTCTGTTTTTTTTATTTATTTAAATTTTTTGTTATAGCAGAAAACAGGTAATCTAGTCTTAAAGTACTCAACATTGACTAAGGATAACTTACTGTAATACACATGCGTAGTAGAAGCATTCTAATGGGACAACTGACAACATGATATATTTTATTTTTTAGTTCTCAGGTGCTCCATCCCGTACTGATGCCACCTTGGGCAACTTCCCAAATGTCAAAAACTGCCACTGTATTTACGTTTTCAAAAAAATGCTTAAGAAATTGATTTATTGTCTCCGTGTTTTTATATTCAGGAAGGTCTAAAGGAAGTCATTTTGTTTTAAACATTAATTTATAAATGTCTCTCTTCATTGATTTTCTTCGGGACTTCCCTAATAATAAACCCTGGACCATCAGTCAGCCAAATTAACTCTTAAACAAGAAAAGAGCTTTCATGGAGGGAGACATGGAGTTACTGAGTATACAGAATCGGCTCAAAGTGAATGTAATGAGTTTCACAAATATTTACTTTCCCTTTGGTATCAATACAGTATTTTTGAATTGAATTGAATGATGTGTTGCCTTCTGATATCTTTACCATTTTTTTTGTTTGAAATGTCACTAAAACATTTCGTGAAGTCGGTTACAGTGGGGTGACTACCGTTAACTACAAACATGGAGACATGACCTGGTGGACCAGTCTATCAGTCAAATCTCTTTCACTGTAGAGCAGAGGAAGACAGTGGCTGATCTTTATACATTTGCTGAGGTAGAAAAGATCGGGATAAGATTGACTTCACGTGCAAATATCGGTTGATCGCCGATCTCCCAAAATTAAGGTAATCGGCTTGATTTTGCATTGGTAGTAAAAATATTGTAGAGGTAGTAAAATAGGTAGTAAAAAGTAATAAATTCAACTCTAGGATTCCTGTATAAGTAGTATAAACAGGGTTTATACTACTTATAATATGAATATATAATATATGTAATATGAAGATACCTACATAAATCTGTAGGTATCTTCATATTTATCATATGAAGATACCTTCAGATTGTAGGTATCTTCATATTTTCATTATTTTTGCTGAATAAAGGGATGTAGATCAATATTTAGATTCTAAATATTTTTTTTCACCCTGAGCAGCATACTAATTTCTCGATTAGCGCAATTAAGAAAACACTCAATGAGTCAGCATGTCTTAAGAATTGGATTTGTACACATTTAGAAGTTCTCCAATGATAAGTGAATTATTTCCTGTCAGAAGAGAGCAGAAAAGAGGTGTGTATGTCAAACGGTGGCGATGTAAAAATAGAAAGGACCTGCTCTGACATGTGAGTGAGTGTGAGGGGATGAAAGCTGTCCTCATCATGTTCCAGAAGCCACAGCACCTCTGCATTGTCACAAAGGACCAGGATTCTCTTTGTACCCTGCATTCAAACAACCTACACTTCTGAGTTTTTTTCAAAGGCATTAGATGCATCAAATTCATTGTAACTCACTTTTAAAATGGAGACAGAGAGTAATGCATGCATAGTTTTTTTCAGGGCACATAGTATTACCAAAATTATTTATGTTTGCTAAATTCCAGAATGTTGATAAAGAGAGTAAAAAAATTTAAAAAAAACAAATGTAATAAAGAAAAGTGCTGTAATTAGCTAACAGCTAACCAAACTCATCAAAAGGTAGCTTTAAAAGTTACCGACTGCCACTTTTTCCAGACTTCTTCATATTTTAAAATATTTGGAGATTCTATTTTGCTTACAGTGATAAAATTAGCCAACTAAATTAACTAAACAAAATTGGCCAAATTTGAGTTCAACATGTATTGTAATTTCTGTGCTGATGCAGAAATTGTATTTTAAAGTGTTGTCGGTGCAGAAGATATACTGATTGTGCATACAGTAAAACCTTAAAAAAAAAATATAACAGGCTAATGGTACAAAAAAGTGATATGATATTTAAATCTGAGCAAAAGTCAGTTTTTCTGCATTCTTGCTTCTTATTTAGGAGTAATTTTGTGGACCTACGAAAAATTAATTGTTAAATGCATTTTTCCTTTTTCATTTACACAAAACAAAATGCATATTTTTACCTCTGAACAGTTTCAAGAAAGATTGCTGCATTACATCAGTGGTTGCCATGGGGATGGGCATAAACTATCCTTAAGATGTGCTGGACACATAGAGGAAAATGTAAAAAAATATTTCATCACTTCTCTACAGACTAACTGGCTCTTCAAAGATCCCTAACTGACTGCTTATCCTCTCTCATCTGCTGTCTTTGTGTAACTGTCTCCATCATTAGTCTACATGGTAATTAATGATGCCAGAAGGATGCGCCCTAATCCTTGTGGTGGTATGAATGTCTTCATCATGTAGGAGTGGAGCATTTCATCTGTGACAAATCTGTCAAGAAAAAAGCAAAACACAGTTTATATGATTTTTGTGTGTGTGTTCTTCAGAGTTCCTGACGTCTTCTCTCTGCTGATCCCCTAAAACACCAAACATGACAGATGTGTTTTTTACAGGTTACTGTGACTCAAAACCTTTTCATGTCTATTTTGTTGCACATGTCTGCGCTGTGATGTTTCTAATGGGAGATGAGAGGTGTCAAAAAGCCACAAAGTGCACAGCAGTGTCTAGTCACAGACAGAGCCGATGCTGCTGCTGCTCCTACATTGTTTTCTGCTCACAAGAATCAACAGAACAACATATTCCTGGACCAGAGCTGAGCTTCATGAACTTTTCTGTAGCTTCGTGAAATGACGTTTGTGAAATTCTTCCTTTCATTTGCACAGTTTTATTCTTTCCCAGTTTCCCAAGAGTGTTTAGTCAGTTGATATATTATTAAAAAGTAGTCCGTATGTTAGAATTTTGTTATGTTCCGGGGTTCTCTGGTTCTCTTGGTGGGGTTTTTTCCTGTGCACCTTACCACCAGATGGCGACAGGTTCCGGTTGGAGTGCGGTGGTATCATCATCATTCACAGCTGTCATCAATTACCCTCATCAGCAGAGCCTACTTAAGGAGTTGACCGCCAGTCCAGTGTCACCTGAGTGTTTGCCAGTCACGGTACCTCTGAGCCCCCTTGAGCCCTGTCTCTGTGTTCCTCGTTGCCTTGAGCCTTCTAGTGATTCTCTTTGTGTTTTTCTGTTGCCTTCAGGTGATCCCTTTGACACTCTGGACCCATTGACCAGAGCCTGGCAGTTTTCCTGGTTTCAGAACCTCCCTCGTGACGCCGTGGAAGATACCCACTGGTTGCCCGAGGTCCCAGACTCACCTCTCCGTTGTTTTGCAAGTATCTCCTGGACCCCACGGCTGGCGGTCGAACCACTCCGCTGTGTCTCCGTTGCACCCGAGCCTACCTGTCCGTTCTCCGCCGCACTCCTCCGTTTGCTCCTGGACCCACTAAGAGACCGAGACCCTGGACATACTCAGTTACCCTCCAAGATTCAGATCAAACCACCACCAAGTAAGAACAACCTGTGTTTCATCTGAGTTTTCCATATTCCCATGACCCCTGAACTCACCAGTCTGCTTTTTCCCCTCGCAGTGAACCACTGCTGCCCTTTACCGTTGATTCCCTGGACCAGACCACCTTCCCACACTCTGATAATTGTGTACCTTAATAAATCACTTAAACTGATTCTTACTCTCCTGTCTTGTGTTCTGCATGTGGGCTAGAAACCTTTAACCCATCATGACAAATTTGTGTTTCAATTAAGACTCATTCACAAGATTAAATGCACTTTTTGAAATAAACAACCTATTAACTGGTATTAAATATACTTTTTGTTATGTTTTGAGTTGCTTTGAGGTTTGTTTATTTCGATAAGTCTTGTTTCTGTTTATTTTAGTTCAGGCCTTCTAAGTGATTATAGTTTATTTCTCATCATTCATTCCCTAGTCCCATGTGTACTCTCCCTCGCCCCCTGTGCCTATTTCTCTCTCTCCTCAATCTACCTTCTGCTCCCCTCACACCTGCAATCAGCTAGCCAATCAGCACAGGCCCATTGTTTCACATTCACTCTCCCAGTACTTAAACACTTCTTCTCTCTCTTTCTTTCTCGGTCCCTCCTGTTATATCCTACTATTTTTCCTGTTTCTTCCCCGTGTTCTCTACTGACTCCTGGCTTTATGTTTTTTCTTCTGCTCTGGCTTCCTGTTCTCATTTGTGGCTTTTTATAAGTTTTTCTGCATTTAAAAAAAAAAAGCTAAATCTACTTGCCACCTCAGCCTTTCTGTATTTGGGTCCACCATCAAACACACATATCATGGCAATTTTGATTAAACCCACATTTTTGTATTGAAATGTTTTCTGTTGGTCTAATGCAGTCTTTCTCAAACCGTGGTGCCTAGAGCACTGGTGGTCCGCGGGCACCCGCTAGTGGTATTGCATTTAAACTGCTGTTTATGATGTGACCTCAAAGTGCTCAGAGCTAGCTTACCAAAGGATTGTATTTAAAAAATGATGGAAAACTGGCTTAAAGCCAGGTTACTCAAAAGAAAAGTTGCAGATACCAGTGGAAAGAAACAACTCCAGGGCTACTTATATGATCAGAGGAAGCTAAGTTATAGCTGCTGAGAGTTGATCTGTTTACTAGCGATTGGATTCCTTTGAACGGTTAGTGGTAGGAATCGCTCCAGTTAGTCAGAACTGTTTTTTACGATTTTGCTTGATAATGAATGATGATCTGCTTTTATGTCAACAGATATTGTTTTTATTTAATCAAAAATCGTAAGTAATTACTGGCAGCTTTCTCCAATAGCTTCTAGGATTATTGAGCCATGTGAAGAAGTAAGAATACTAACTTTTAATTCATAAAGTTCATGCACCAGGATGAGATTAAGTGTTTTCTATCAGCCTTCCAGTCGGTTTTGCTTGACAAAATGTGGTGAGTCATAAGCAAGCCTAGCAAAGAGAAGAGACAACATGAGCAAAAATGAAGGGTTTTCTTCCATAGACATGGCATTAAAGGAAATGACATGCTTCAAGGAAGTTTGACTCACCAGAAAACACAAAGGTAAAGTATTTTTAAAATAATTTATTTATTTTAAAATGTGGATATTTACCCTCAGGAAAGTAGCTGTGCTGCTCAAATGCTGAAGGAGAGTGTGCACAGGGCTGCAAAAACTAATGTAGCAAACAACAGAAAGGACATGATGGGAAGACTTCAAAGCAAGTCTTTGATCCAATCAATTTGTGATATTGTTTGTAGCTTTAACTAGCTCTTTAAGGAATTTAGCCTCAGCACTAATGATCCCAGTTTGATTCACTAAACAATGCAAGATAAGATTTTAACACAGACCCTAAGAAATGAATTTAATTTGGAGTAAAACTTGAAGATCATGGCGAAGTGGTAAAGTATTTGCTGATAATTGAGGTTGTTTTGTTTTTTATGAGATGAAATGAATACACCCTAGGCCGCAGTTTGATGATCGACTTTGTCATCGTTTCATCGTATCTGCGGCCGTATGTCTTGGACATTCGGGTGAAGAGAGGTGTGGAGCTGTCCACTGACCACTACCTGGTGGTGAGTTGGCTTCGGTGGTGGGGGAGGAAGCCGGTCAGACCTGGCAGGCCCAAACATGTTGTGAGGGTCTGCTGGGAACGTCTGATGGAATCCCCTGTGAGACGGGGCTTTAACTCCCATCTCCGGCAAAACTTCGAACACGTCCCGGGGGAGGTGGCGGACATGGAGTCTGAGTGGACCGTGTTCCGTGCCTCCATTGTTGAGGCGGTCGATCAGAGCTGTGGCCGCAAGGTTGTCAGTGCCTGTCGCAGCGGAAACCCTCGAACCCGTTGGTAGACATCTTCGGTGAGGGATGCCGTCAGGCTGAAGAAGGAGTCCTATCGGGTCTTTTTGGCCTGTGGGACCCCGGAAGCAGCTGATGGGTACCAGTGGGCGAAGTGGCATGCAGCTCGGGTGGTTGCTGAGGCAAAAACTCGGGCGTGGGAGGAGTTTGGAGAGGCCATGGAGAAAGACTTCCGTACAGCTTCGAGGCGATTCTGGTCCGCCATCCGGTGTCTTAGGGGGGGAAGCAGTATGGCACCAACACTGTTTATAGTGCGGATGGTGTGCTGCTGACCTCTACTCGGGACATTGTGGGCCAGTGGGCAGAATACTTCGAAGACCTCCTCAATCCCACCAACATGCCTTCCATTGAGGAAGCTGAGCCTGGGGACTCTGGGTTGGGCTCTCCAATCTCTGGGGACGAGGTCGCCGTGGTTAAAATGTCGCCGTGGTTAAAAAGTTCCTCGGTGGCAAGGCTCCGGGGGTGGATGAGATCCGCCCGGAGTTCCTTAAGGCTCTGGATGTTGTAGGGTTGTGTTGGCTGACGCGACTCTGCAATATCGCATGGACATCGATGGCAGTTCCCCTGGATTGGCAGACCGGGGTGGTGGTCCCCCTGTTCAAAAAGGGGGACCGGAGGGTGTGCTCCAATTATAGATGGGTCACACTCTTAAGCCTCCCTGGCAAGGTCTATTCTGGGGTCCTGGAGAGGAGGGTCCGTCAGATAGTTGAACCTCGGATTCAGGAAGAGCAGTGTGGTTTTTGTCCTGGTCGTGGAACACTGGACAAGCTCTACACCCTCGGCAGGGTCCTGGAGGGTGCATGGGAGTTCGCCCAACCAGTCTACATGTGTTTTGTGGACTTGGAGAAGGCGTTCGACCGTGTCCCTCGGGGAGCCCTGTGGGGGGTTCTCCGCGAGTATGGGGTACCGGGGACTTTGATATGGTCTGTCAGGTCCCTGTATGACCGGTGTCAGAGACTGGTCCGCATTGCCGGCAATAAGTTGGGCTCGTTTCCGGTGAGAGTTGGACTCCGCCAGGGCTGCCCTTTGTCACCGATTCTGTTCATCACTTTCATGGACAGAATTTCTAGGCGCAGCCAAGGTGTTGAGGGGATCCGATTTGGTGGAATAAGGCTCTCATCTCTGCTTTTTGCAGACGATGTGATCCTTTTGGCTTCATCGGGTCATGATCTGCAGCTCTCGCTGGAGTGGTTCGCAGCCGAGTGTGAAGCGGCCGGGATGAGGATCAGGGCCTCCAAATCCGAGGCCACGGTCTTGAGCCAGAAAAGGGTAGAGTGCCTTCTCCGGGTCAGGGGGGGTGTCCTGCCCCAAGTGGAGGAGTTCAAGTATCTCGGGATCTTGTTCACGAATGGGGGAAGAAGGGAGCTGGAGATCGACAAGCGAATTGGCGCAGCGTCTGCCGTCAAGTGGGCTCTGTACCAGTCCGTCGTGGTGAAGAGAAAGCTGAGCCAAAAAGCGAAGCTCTCGATTTACTGGTCGATCTATGTTCCCACCCTCATCTATGGTCATGAGCTTTGGGTCGTGACCGAAAGAACGAGATCACGGATACAAGCGGCCGAAATGGGTTTTCTCCGTAGGGTGTCTGGGCTCTCCCTTAGAGATAGGGTGAGAAGCTCAGTCATCCGGGAGGGACTCAGAGTAGAGCCGCTGCTCCTTCACTTCGAGAGGAGCCAGTTGAGGTGGCTCGGGCATCTTGTTAGGATGTCTCCTGGACGCCTCCTTGTTGAAATGTTCCAGGCATGTCCCATTGGAAGAAGACCCCGGGAAAGACCCAGGACAGGCTGGAGGGACTATGTTTCTCGACTAGCCTGGGAACACCTTGGGATTCCCCCGGAAGAGCTGGAAGAAGTGGCCGGGTCGAGGGAAGTCTGGGCCTCCCTTCTGAAGCTGCTACCCCCGCGACCCGACCCCGGATAAGCAGAAGAAGATGGATGGATGGATGGATGGATGGAAATGGATAAGATGCATGAAAAACTTGGGAATAACCAAAGTTTTCTGTCAGTTTAGCACTTGTCATTTTAGCAGAAAAATGACTTCTGTCATGTTTGGAACTGTTCTGAGATTCTGCACTCACTCAGTTCCGTCCATACTGGAACATTTCTTTCTGAAACTGGTTGTTGTTCATCAACCTGCTCCCAGTGTCATTGATCATATCTCTGTATTATGTAAAATCACATTGTTTGAGCTTTACATCATGTTATAATGTTATTCAATCACCAAAAGCCTACCCTGAGTGTTGCTTTGATTTGTTCATGCATGTTTGAGAAATCCTTTAATCTCCATGGCTACATTCAGGTGTGCAAAACACCTGATTGGACCTAGCTTGGCCGCTAAGACGCAGCTCTTCCTCATAGCTGCAGTTCCCAAGCCTCAGAGTTTCCGCCTTACAGAGCAGCCGCCCCTCTAAACTCCCCTAAACAGCTCCTTCAAACAGCAATTCAACAGCAGCAATTAACAAACACCTAGCGGAATTGTGCAACTGCTGATCTCAACAGAGACGCTACTTCTTAGTGCAACGCTGGTAAAAGCCTTCTTAAAGGGTTAATAGAAGAGCCATGTTGTGATGGCTTTCTGGAAGTGTAGTTTCAGAGAGCACATTAGTTTTTAAAGTGACAGAAGCCCAATTTCAAGGCACTAAATTACAGGACCAAATTTCTTGTAAGTCATATTTGATATATACAGCATTTGTAATACAACTTAAGTTAACATAGTTTCTTAATTGTCCTGTGAAATGCCAATATGTGCCTGGAAAAAACCTTAATACTGCCCCTTTGAGCTTCCTGTTTTTCGTTCTTCAGTGTTTGCTCCTTCCAATGTTTTCCTCCTGGTCCTGGTCCCCCTGCCATGATTTTAACGTTGTTGAAGCCTTCCAATGTTCATGCTGCTCCCAACCTCTTGTCTGCATTCTGGTCCCACTTCTACTCCAAACTCATGACAGATAGCTTAGTCATATCTAAAAAGGGGGAAGGGAATGTGGCAGTAAAAATTTCATTAATTGGAGTTATTGCATTTATTTAAATTTCTTCAATTATGTTTTGACTTGTGCAAAGGTCTAAAAGTTCAATTAATGTTATTTAGCTGGGTGTATAACATACAGAAAAAGGAAGGAGTCATGCCTAGAACTGGCTTTTCTAACAAAGGTCATATCAGGTGCAGTCGTGTTCTATTCGCATTTCAAGTCATGTTTCCAGGAGCATCACGGCGGCCGCAACTGAATTTCCTGACATTTTCACAGAGTGGGAATTTATCGTCTCGTCTTCCGTTTACAAGCTGGCTCCCATGTGAACCTATAAAACCACGTTCCAGCCACTGTGGGTCAAACTCAGCAATTTTGTAAGTAAAATAAAGGTCAAGAGAGAGAAGCAAGTTTCCAGCCTGATATCCTTTCGTTATTTCTCATCTCATAAGTTATAACTTTAAAGTTTTCCCCATCCATGAGAAGCTTTACATGGATGCAGTAGTACAGTCTTTCCTGCAGTTATTAAAGCATCTGAGCTGCAGCAAACTTACATGACACTTGCCCCAATTCATACAGTCCTGAAGGTTAGATCGAGCATTCATTTAGCCAAATCAATATCCTTTTTAGTATAGTGCTCTTAAATGCCGACTCTTGCCTTGTGAGTGAAATATCAATGAGACACTCCCAATAACGTCTTAAAGCACTCCATTTTGATCCCTGAAAATATTCATCAGAGGGAAATGTTTGCCACACAAGTGTGAAAAATGGATATGTCAGAAGAGAATGCGTCACCAGTGCAGGCTTTTAGTATAATTATTAACTTTGACTCGCTGCCGTTTTTCAAAGAATGTGGAGCTTCCGCCTCAGGGGATTTCCAGGAAATTTCTTTAGAAACTTTAAGGTATGGAGGGGCAGAGTTCAGTTGTTTACTGTGCATCAGCTGACAGCATGTAGGCCACTTACAATTTGTTTTTCGGTTACATTGGTTAAAAAATAGCATGCCAAAACTTATTTATATTTATGTTTCAAAATATAAGCAACCTCTAATGTTTGTCTTTTTTATGCTTAAATTAAGATTTTGTATATTCAGCACATTGATCTCAAGGAACTTGAAATGGTTTACTTGTTAAATCTGTCTGGGTCTAGAAAGAAAGACTTGGAAGAAAAAAACACAACAAAGCTTTGAGTGAAAAAATGAAAAGGGGAAAAAAACTTGGCATGTCTTCCAGCTGCAGTGTAGTCAGGTCTGCTGAGGCCGCTGTCAGAACAGAAATTGGTATGTCTGCCTGCTATGTGATGGATGTTCCCCCATATGACTGGAACATCAGCGCAAAGTGACATCTGCAGATAGAAACTTTGGCACTTTGATTCTAAGGCCAACACTAAAACTGGATGTTAGATTCCTATTAAGCTGAAAAATGTTACGTGGCTCTGAGATGGAAATGCATCCATCACTAAGAGCAGGAAGCTTAAAATGCAAGATCTAACAAGCTTTGATGAAATAAAACTGTCAGAGATGTTTTCAACCATTACTGGATCAGACATTGGATCAGATCATGTGGTTGTATGAAAGCTACACCATAGATTTCCCAGAAAATGGTAATGTTAACATTCAGTCATCATTACTACAGATGTTGTATTAATCAAAAAGCTTCTGACAGAATGACTGGATGATAAAGTTTATTTAAATTGTTTGGTTTCATGCCACATACCCTCCTTTTAGGAATGGACCTTAAACTTCCTGTTGGGTTCTCCACCCAACAGGGTGGATAGACTGGTGCTCATCACTGTTAGCTTCTGTTTTAGTTCTCATGTACATAATTCACATGTCAAAATCACATCTCTGGTCTACACATCTACTTACATAGAATTATTCAAACAGATCAACACGGAACCTTCAAGCATCTGGAAATCGTTCCTCGGGATGAATCAAACTGGAACAGCTCCATGATTTTCTTTCCAACATCTTAAGTATTTTCTGCTGACTTTCCAATCGTATCGAACAAGAAAGCAAAGAGTTTCAGGTGCAGCCTTAAAATACAGGTCAGTCAATCAAGTAAATTCATTCATACCATTAAGTACCAATATACTTTATTCATGCCATTAGATACATTGGTTACAGTGAGGTGAGTCATTTTTCTTGCCTTCAATTAACTCAAATGTGTGTTTTTCATTAAGTCAGTTATCAGAAGTTTTCAAAGCCAAGACCTCATCATCCCTCATCGTTTATAGACGCAGTAAACATTCTGTACGTAAACTTTTGAATTTGAAGACATTAATAAATGAAACTCTGGCACATGATTTCCATTATTATTGAGGAATTTTTCCAAATAGAAATATTTTGGGGCTTTTAACTGACCTAAAACAAGAGATGTTTGGTCTGATTAGGCCTCAGACAGTGAGAAGAAAAGAGTGTATGTAAACTTCTGGCTTCAACTCTATGGTAATATTTGCCTCATGCAGATGTTGTGGAACATTTCTTTGTGACACCTAGTGTATTCATGGTTCTGAAGAGTCATCAGATTCATGTTTATTTGCAACGCACAGCTGCAGCACCAAACATTCCAATAAACTCTGACCATAGCCAGCTGGAATCGGTCACACAGATCAGACTGACAGAATCTAACAATTTACCAAAAACTCCCTTCCTCCTATTTTTATACCTTTATATGTCTACAATAAGAAGAGAGAGTCACAATATGGAGTTATGAGCACGTTTGTTCTGTATCTGGGCCTTCTGATTCACCTGCACTGATTTGATATGAATCGGTGCCATCATTATGACTGGGTGGCAGTAAGAGATTACATTATGTATTTTTTCCATGTTTTACTTCACAGCCATGAGACATTTGTCCAGTGGCAGCAGATGTTTGTGTCACGGTGGAGATGGTGGTCACAGAAGCATGACATAACAGACAGAGCCTATTGTAGAGAAAGCTCTGGCTTCAATCTTCATAACAACCATGCTATCATTCAAATGTGGGTCCGTCAGCACCAGGGTGAGCAGCGGTGTCAGGAACTGTGTCTTCATTAAGTTCTAGCTCTAGGTGTCTGTTATCCATTGACATGCTACAAGGCTTTTCATGGCTAAACGTTGTAGCAAACTGCTGCACACTTTAATACACACACTAATGTAGATGAAGGAGCAAATAGAAAGGCATGCACACGCTTTGGTTGCTAGGTGATGTAAGATGAAAATACGCGTGCATTGTTTTTGCATGTCACCTGTAAGACTGCCAGCTGTCAGTTTCCTGATCAGGAGCTCATCTGTGAGGCTGGACTGGAAAACTGTTGTTTCTCAATAAACTTTTAAATTTAAGCAGCTTGGTTTAAAAGTACAGCACAAAACCCTCAAGAGCAAAGTATGGTTAAAGGTGCAGTATGTACATTTTGTAATAAATGTCTTTTTTTACATACTTGTTGAAGCTGTCACTGTGTCGTGGCAGTGTATGAGACATATAATCTGTGAAAAAAGTCACGGTCCTTTGTCTTCTTCCAGTGTTAACTAACAGCCCTCTGCTGTTCACTCTGATGACACACGACTGCGTCCCCAGGTTCGCCACCAACCACATCGTGAAGTTCGCGGACAACACAACGGTGGTGGGCCTCATCAGAGACGACAACGACCTGGACTACAGAGAGGAGGTGGAGCAGCTGGTGGACTGGTGCGGAGACAACAGCCTGATCTTGAACGTTGACAAGGCGAAGGAGATGATCGTCGACTTCAAGAAGAACCGGCCCAACCACGCTCCACTGCTCATCAACAGCTCGGCTGTGGAGGTGGTCAGCAGCACCAAATTCCTGGGGGTGCACATCACAAACGACCTCACCTGGACTGTGAACACCGCGTCTCTGGTCAAGAGGGCACAGAAACGCTTGTATTTCCTGCGGAGGATGAGAAGAGCACACCTGCCCCCGCCCATCCTGAAGACGTTCTACAGAAGCACCATAGAGAGCATTCTGACCAGCTGCCTCTCTGTGTGGTGTGGAGGCTGCAGCGCCTCCGACTGGAAGAACGTGAGGAGAGTGGTGCGGACAGCAGAGAGGATCATCAGGGCCCCCTTTCCCTCCATTCAGGACATTTCATCCCAGCGCTGCGTGTCCCGCCCGAGGCCGAAACATCGTCAGTGACCCCTCACAGCCCCACCATGGACTGTTCTCCCTGCTGCCCTCTGGAAAGAGGTTCCGCAGCATCCGGTGCAGGTCCACCAGGTTCCGAAACAGCTTTTTCCCACTTGCCATCAGACTGCTGAACTCTTAACTGGACTGCACTCAAAAACTGGTCTCCACTTCATACCTTGCACATATACATAGCTAAATAACTTCAATTTTACTGTCAGTCCTGCACTTTATATTTTATATTCATATTTATATTCATATTTTATACTGTATTTTATTTTATTCTGGAGTAACCTCACAACATTGGAACCTCAAAACATTGTCCTGAGCTGTATGTAACAAAATTTCGTTCTGTATACACCCTGTGCATGCAAAATGACAATAAAGTCAGTCTAAGTCTAAGTCTAAGTCTAAACAACCACTCAGAGACAGAAGGAGGGTTTTAGCGCTGTCAGTCACAATATTGTGTGGCGCTGCTCATCTTCCCTTCCCCTCCCCCTTTGATCTGTTACACTGCAGTTAGCAGTCTGTTGTGAATGCTATGCTAGTGAGGATGGCCACCGATGACGGTGGATAAACGGTTTTCCTGTAATGGTAAGTTGTTTCTCCACCATTAGCATATTTAGCACTGCTAAGACCCTTCTCTAGAGGTGGGAGTTAAAATCCTGTCTCACAAGAGACTCTACCAGACATTGCCATATCCTCCTGGATGAGTTGTTGATGCTCTGTTGGAGTCATTTTTGGAGGTTGTCCTCTCCTGGGAAGGTTTCACTGTTCTGTGTTTTCTCCGTCTGTGGATCATTGTTCTCTTTGGGGTTTGCTGTAGTTGGAAATCCTTAGACATGGGTTTGTAATCCTTTCCAGATCCACAAATCAGTTACTTTGTTTCTGATCTGATCTTGAATTTCTGTAGTTCGTATCATAAAGTGTAGCCTTTTATGATATTTTAGCCCACTTCAGATTCTGGTTGAAGGATTAGTTTAGACTGTAATTAGACCTGAGACTGGATAGTCAATACAAAGTCATTTTTAACTAAATGTGGATCACATTGATCCACATTGATAAACCAATTAAATGATTAATGATCCAATTATGTCAAGTCAAAATGAAAATATTGATCCACAAAGTTATCTGTACGACGATGCAGGATGATTGAACTGCATGTCCATTTGATGAAAATATTTAGTGGTGACCTTGATCATGTTCTGTTAAAATGTTTTGTTTGAGACGAAACATTTTGTGCTTTAATGAAGATGGACTTCAAAGTCTGTTATTCTTTTGTGAATTTATTGAAGTTTAAAATTTATTAGTTTGCTTTGTTATGGCTGAAAGGTGATCAAGAGCACTTTTAAATTAACTGATAAAAAGTCCACTTAAACAAATAGGTGACATGTTTTCATATTTTATGTATTAGGAAATTCTTTTTTTTTCATTTAAATGCCTATAAAAATAATAATAACAATGTGTCAAACCTTATAGCTCTTTTTAGAACACTTTATCATATTGTGATGAAACTGGTATTTACACTCCTAATATTAGTCTGATATTTTTGCTTATGATGAAGTTAAAGTGTGGCCTAAAAACACAGAAGTAACCTGTATGGGAATTAATTCTCTTTCACAAAAGTTTAAGATAATATTATGTTATCAAATCTGAATGTGATAACAAAATATCATTTCTGTTTTATTCAGATCCCTTTTGATGCCACAACGTTTAATCTCCATCTTTCTCGTTTTACCACTGTTGGTCGGGTCATTTTCATAATCCTTGTCTGTTCTCTTTGTCCTGGTTCTCCACTATTTTGTCTTTTGATCGTAATTAATTGTCCTAGCTGAAGGACCTTCAACCTTCTTGAGATCAGACTAAAAGTGTCAGGATTGATTGCCCCTTCAGAGGAGAAAGAAACAATTAGAGCACTCCAGGCAGGATTAAAATGAGGCAGGATGCAACAGACTGGAATGGGGCCTTTTAAAATTCCCTCAAGAAGAGCACAGACCACTTGAAGATCTATTGGGACGAGGAATTGTCTCACTTGCAGGAGTACAGAAAATCTACCAATAACCTGATGCTATCAAGAGGCACAACTGATGTGGAAAATTATTACTGGCTCAAGTGTTGAACACGGTAACTAGAAGAAGGAGGCAATGGCTCATTTGAATAAAGGATTAACCAGCAGTTCCAGTCATGTTTTCTGATTTCATCAGACCATCTGTTGGGGCCTGTAAATAGATGTAGCCAAGAAGCTTGATCCGTCAGACATTCATGAGGACAACACTGCAAAACAGAACCTCAGTGCGTACCAAAGACTAGATAGATAAATAGATAAATCTTTATTGTCATTGTCACAAGAACAACGAAATTTAAAAAGTGCCATCAGTCAGTGCATATGCTTAAAAACAAAAAAAAAACTGTCTCACAATTCACACACAATGTAAGAAATAACAAATAACTGGAAAAATAACAAAACAAAACAAAAAAAACTAATAAATAAGAATAGCCACATTCTCACATACATCATTCTTGATGATTAATGGTTGTTTTTGATTGCATTTAGTTTTGTTATTGCTATCGGGTAAAAACTGTCTCTGAGACGGTTGGTTCTTGTTCTGATTGCTCTGTATCTTCTGCCTAAAGGCAGCAGTGTAAACAGAGAAGGTCCGGGGTGAGAAGTGTCCTTTGTGATGTGTTGTGCTTTTCTTAGACAGCGGTCGCTGTGCAGCTGCTGTAGATGGCAAATACTGTTATAGAAATAATTTTAATTCATTTATTTAAAAAAATGTCAGAAACAAATATTTAACATCAACTACTCATCTAGAAGTCACCAAGGGACAATTAGAGTAATAATACCATTGAAGGAAAAGAGAAAAACATAGACGTGCTAACTTTGGTGCAAAATATCCTCATTGTGTAGGAAGTGTGCAATGTATGAAAGATAAGGATTTGGATGTGTGTGTACTGTGAAAGATAAAAAAATAATAAATAAAACTCCACACCCATGGTGAGACTTGGTGGTGTAGTTGTATATGCAGTCCTCATTTAGATGTTTTCATTGTCATCAATGTCTCAATGAAGCTAAACTGCACACTCAAAATGCTTAGAGGTTTTGGTGGGATGTTTGTGTAACTGCGATTAAAAATATAAATATTCCTTCTGACAAAACCGTCAATAATACAAAAAAAGATGAAATTTAAACTCCAACACCTAAAAACAGTTTCACTTGTATGAATTAACTAATTTCATCCTTTTTTCAGTTGCAGAAGTTATATTAATGCAAAAACAAGAGATAAAGGTGAGAATAGGGGTTACTATGACAACATATTACGTATCTGTATTGTTCTGATAGATTGAAACAACCATTTGTATCTAAGTGGTTTGTAAACATGGGTCTGTACATCATGATTCTTTGTCAAAATCATGAGAGATGAATTTGAGTTTATTTTTTGTTGTTCAGCATGAACCTTATAACCCAATCAGAACCATAACAATTTCATACAGGAGCAGCACTTATGGCCGAGTCGTTCATCTCACATTTGATCCAGCGCTGACAAAATATCTCTAAGGCAAACAAGAAAATGAGTTTAATTTGTATTTGGAAGAAAAAAAGCCATTAGTTTTAAAACATTTACAATAAACTGTGATTGGTATACATATATTATGCGCACCTGTGTTAGGAACACACAAGGCATTTTTATGCTTGTCAATCTTGGCTAAAACTAGCCTTCCTTCAGCCTTCTAGTAAACATAAAAATTAATTTAGATGTCATAAAAACTATTGTTCTTCCTTTAGAAATATTTTCAACAAAAACAAAACTGCTTTTCCACTTTTCAAATACTTTGCTATTGTGATTTTGAGCAAAATCAAATGTAAAAGTTCCTGTATAATTTTCCTGGCAGCACGCGCTACAGAGCTCAAATGCAACTTGTAGCATCGACAGCTGTTCTTGTTGAGCAGCTTTAGGAAGTGTCTCCAGGAGCAGATTCAGTCTAAAGATCAGGTAGCACATGCCTGTGTGTGTCTGTTATTTTCTGAGCTCCTCTAGAATCGTAGTCTGCCTGTATATGGCTGCATATTGGAAATTAAAGCAAGGAAGTCAACAAAGCAATTCATTCTGCTTTGGCCATGCTTCCAAATATTGAACAATTAAAGTCGGAACATGAAGAATGGATAAAATATTTTGTTACTCGTAAAGATGTTGTCACCCTACTACCCATGGGGTTGTTTGCAGTACACACAATTTCCGGTAAGCTTCATTAAGCCACCACATTACATACATCACGGACAAACGTTAACGATTGGGTATAATTCAAAACTTCGACAGAGACCCCGCCTTCAGGAAGAAATGGCTTCTCAATAGCAGTGGGTCCAGATCTCATATGAAGCAAAACATAGAACAAGGGGCTGGTTTTTATCACACAAAATTAGCACTTCTTCTTATGGGTCCTGGGCAACAATAAGGAACAGTTGGTCCCCACAACGCAGGATGTGTAAAGAAATTGGTCCTTAAAATGCATCGAATACAAGGACACACACAAGTTTGTATATCTGCCCATAGGAGGTCTTTGTATTGACTTCCATTCATTTTAGTAACTGCACTTATGCCTAGGCCTGTCACGATAACAAATTTTGCTGAACGATTAATTGTCTCAAAAATTATTGCGATAAACGATAATATTATTTGAAGACCTTTTTACACTGATTTAATGGAAATTACATAATAATCCATGTGATTTCTTGCCAAAGACAGATACACTTTATTTTCAAAAGAACACTTAACACTGGAACTGATAAATAAAATAAACAAAACAATCAAAAACAAAAATAAAATGGATTCTCAGTCTCCATTAACAAACAACGCACTTGAAAAAAAACTAAACAACATAAAGCCAAAGTGGAAATAAATACTGCATTCAACCAAAAGAGTGCAGATTATGAAGTCTGTATATTATGTTGCCCTTCAGTAATAATTAGATTTAAATAGAGAAAATGGGCACATCCGACTACCTGATGCAATAGTTCACACTACATGATTTTTTGCTCCTATTTTTCCCCTTACAACAATCTTAGAACGTTGGTCTTTCTAAGATTGTGTGGTGTGTTATGGTAGATCGTCGTTGCCCTCCGACCTAAATCAGGGGTTTTCCCAGACTGGGATCGTTAACGCAGCCTGCTGAATGTGACAGGTAGCCAATCAGAAAGCCCGGATTCTCCTCTGTGCTTTCTGAGGGGAAATTACAGAGGGGAATCCCAAACAGCTGACACGGTGCAACCCGAAGTCCAGTGGACATTGGAGATGATATGTGGAAATGTAGAGCCCTGGAAATATGTTAAGAACGTGATAATGTTAAATTAGACTACTTTATTATTTTTTATTTCATAGATTTCTGTTATGATAATACCCCTTTAAGAAAGACACAATGCATGATGGGTGTTATTGGCCTCACTAGATACTCGCACTAGCTATCCAAACAGCTAAACAATCTTGAAAGATGAAGAAAATCCTGACGGCGATGACTGGTTAATAAAGTTTACTTCAGTGATAGTTCAGTAATTTTCTTCTCCTTCCTTTTTTGTGAAACTGTAACATACAGAAATGCAATGTATTACAATCTAGGCTTTACAGAGCGATACAAATAAAATAAAGGACCAACATGACATTGACTTTCAATGAAATGAGGATGTTAGCTAGCGATTAGCAACAAAGATTAGCATATGGAAACGGACTCATTAGCACAATAATAACAGGCTATAAACATACAACCTTACACAATACCATCGTATTATGTAACATTACAAGTGTCTTAATGTTTTTACCAAGTAATACTCACAGACAATGCTTTAACAAACACCAAGAAAGAACTAGGAGGAGTGTGGAGCGGCCGTTTGATTCTGGGCAAAGCACTTTCTGTCCATATTCTTCTTCTACTATTAACTTAAACAATAACTTAAAGTGACCACAAGGTGGCGTATTTCAACTAATAATAACACTAGCAATATTATACACAATAAACATAACACTCCCCGCCTGGGAGAATACTATCCCACATTCAAATTAACAGTCACTGAAGTGCTCGGAGGACAAAAGCAGAACCACTTCGGTCACAGGGCGTGAAAAAGTCTTCTTAGTTCCCGCATGAGAAGTAGTTACTTCAACTTTCCTGACAAGTCCGTCCTCCCCTGGGATGGTCTTGGAGATAATAGACATGGGCCACTCGTTCCTTTTGGCCTGAGAGTCCTTGAGCAGTACGATGTCTCCTTCCTTGAGGCTTTGTTTCTTATCCTGCCATTTGTGGCGCAACTGCAGAGTGTGAAGATACTCACGTCTCCATTTCGACCAAAAGATATCAGCGAGACTTTGAACCCTTTTCCATTGTTCTTTCAGAAGTATCCCATTTTCAAAGTTTCCAGGAGGTGGTGGCGCACATCCTGTTTTCATGGTGAGCAGCATCGACGGCGTGAGGATAAGAGGTGACTCGGGATCGGTAGACACGGGAACGAGAGGACGAGCATTCATGATGGCACAGACTTCACCCATAAACGTAGACAACAGTTTGTGGGTCTGGATTGCTCTTTTACAATCTTGGAACATGGAGTTGAGGATGCGCTTGGCAATCCCGATCATTCGCTCCCAAGCACCACCCATATGTGATGCGTGCGGAGGATTGAAGATCCATGAGCAGTTTTGTTTGTTCAAGTAGCCTTCGATATCTTTGATGGAGAGATCCGTCTCAACCATTTTCAGTTCGTGAGAGGCGCCGATTAAATTTGTGCCGCAATCAGACCTGATTTGTTTTGCCGGGCCTCTGATTGCAGAAAACCGTCTCAGAGCGTTTATGAAACTGTCCGTGCTCATTGTCTCGATTAACTCGATATGTACGGCTCTCGTAGACATGCAGGAAAACATGACGGCCCACCTTTTGGAATTGGCTTGACCTCCTCTTGTGCGACGGGTGAAAACGTCCCACGGCCCAAACACATCCACACCCACGTATGTGAATGGGGGTGCGACCTTCATCCGTTCAGGAGATAAGTTTCCCATCTGTTGACATTCAGCTTTTCCTCGTAACTTCCTGCATGTGACACACTTGAAAAGAGCAGTGCTAATGCTTCGTTTGGCTCCCACCAGCCAGAATCCTGCAGCTCTTATCGCTCCTTCGGTGAAATGCCTCCACTGATGTTTCACAGATCCATGGTAATAGCGTATCAGGAGGGTACCCAAGTGGTGTCTGGTTGGAATGATGAGGGGGTGAGTGGTGTCGATACCCAGTTCAGCATGTGCGATTCGGCCCCCAACTCTTAAGAGTCCATCATTGTCCAATATGGGGTGCAGCTTCCAAAGACTGCTTGAAAGGGGAATCTTTGACTCTTCTGATATGCATTTTAGCTCTTCTTTGTAGTACTCACTTTGAACACTCTTTATGACACAAATCTTTGCCTTTGCCATTTCTTCTTCTGTAGGTCGACAAAGGTGCCAGCCGTGGCAGCTGGATGCTTGGTTGGAGTGATTGAATGAGCGAACGACATGAATCAACTGGGCTATTGCTCTAATGAGAGCGCTGTAGTTTGAGAACCTTTCAAAACATGTTGGAGCGATTGCTGGTTTTGTGATGCGAGTCAGGTTTGTTGTCACAAAGGGGCGTACTTCTATATCAGCAACAGGATCAACAAGGTTGTAGTTTTCAAAAGGAGGTACCTGTAGTGAAGGCTTGAGGAGGAAGGCCGGTCCTTCCAACCATGTTGTGTTGCTCAGTTGGGCTGCTGTCACAGAACGAGACCCGTGGTCTGCTGGGTTGAGCTCAGATGGAACGTACTTCCATTGGTGAGGGCGTGTCGACTGGAGTATGCGTTGGACTCGGTTATGCACGTACACATAGAATCTTCGGGTCTGGTTGTATATGTACCCTAGCACAACTTTGCTGTCCGTATAGTACTCAATGTTGTCAAATGAAATGTCCATTTCTGCTACTATCAACTCTGCAACTTCAACTGCGAGCACTGCGGCACATAGCTCGAGTCTTGGAATCGTGAGGCCTGATTGAGGAGCTAACTTGGTCTTTCCAAACACAAATCCAATTTCTGTGCTTTCTGACGTTGAGACTTTGATATATGCAACGGCTGCAATAGCTTTCACAGACGCATAAGCAAATATGAAGAGTTCCCTTTTTTGGGCGTTAGTTGCGGAGAGAGAGGTGTAAGGACGCTGTATTTGCAGACTTTGCAGATCTTGGAGAGAGTCCTTCCACTTGCACCACTCTGCCTTTGTATCGTCGGGAAGAGGTGCGTCCCAGTCGTCCGTCAAACTGGTTAGCTCTCTGAGTATTTGCCTGCCTTGGATTGTGATGGGGGCGAGGAACCCGAGAGGGTCGTAGAGGCTATTGACCGTAGAGAGGATGCCTCTACGAGTGAACGGCCTTTGATCCTCGTCAACTTTGAATGTGAAAGTGTCAAGGCCAACATTCCACAACAGTCCCAAGCTCCGCTGGACAGGGAGATCTGGTGCACACAAATCCAAGTTTTCGACATCTTTAGCTCTGTCTTCTGGTGGAAAGGCTTCCAGAACAGCTTGGCGGTTTGAGGTGACTTTATGTAGTCTGAGATTTGAACAAGCGAGAGCCTGTTGTGTTTGTTTTAGAACATGAACTGCTTCTTGCTCAGTGGGGAATGACTTGAGGGCATCGTCAACATAGAAATCTCGCTCTATGAACCTGCGCGCGTCGGTCCCGAACTCTGCTTCACCAGTCGTTGCCGCTTTCTTGAGGCCGTATATAGCGACAGAGGGGGAGGGACTGTTCCCGAAGATGTGCACGCACATGCGGTACTCAATTATTTCACAGGACATGTTGTTATCTTTGTACCACAAAAAGCGGAGAAAGTCTCTGTGGCTCTCTTTAACAACAAAACAGTGAAACATGTGTTCAATGTCAGCGGTTACGGCTACTTGTTCTTTTCTGAACCTCATGAGCACTCCGACGAGACTGTTATTAAGATCAGGGCCTGTGAGTAGCACGTCGTTGAGAGAGACTCCTTCATAGGGGGCGCTTGAGTCAAACACAACTCTGATCTTTGTGGGTTTCTTGGGATGGTAAACCCCGAACAAAGGTAAGTACCAGCATTCCTGATTGTGGACTAGAGACGGTGCGACCTCTGCATGACCTCTAGCGAGCATGTTCTCCATGAACTCCAGAAAATGTGCTGTCATTTCAGGCCGCTTTCTTAGAGAGCGCCTGAGTGACATGAGACGATCGTAAGCCAGCTGTCTGTTGTTGGGTAGACGTCGTCGTGGCGACCGAAAAGGCAGTGGACCAACCCAGCTGTTGTCACTGTCCTGGTAGAACTCAGAGTCCATTATTTGGAGGAACCGCATGTCCTCAACTGATGGCGCAAATTTGTGATCATCAGGTGTGTGAGCGAAAACTTGTTGACCAATCCTGTCCACATTACATCCGGACGCTTGGAAGCTTCTGAGGCTGTGAGAGAGCTCAGGTGTTTCTGTGAATGTTTCTTTGACAGTTATCTGACTGTTACATGGTTGAAGATAACTCACACAACCATTCTCCAGAACGAAAGTCTTGTAGCTGCTTACTTGTGTGGGTCTGTGTACACCATCTAGACAGACGTCACCAACCACGACCCATCCCAGATCCAGTTTCTGAGCAAATGGGGAGTCACCTGGGCCGTTTACTTGCTCTCTGACTTTATGAACTCTCAATACATCTCTGCCCAGCAGTAGAAGTATGTCAGCGTCAGAGTCCAATGGTGGGATCTTGTCCGCGATCCGATGCAGATGAGTGTGGTGGGATGCAGCTTGTGGGGTAGGTATTTCTGAGCGGTTGTTGGGAATGTCATTACATTCGAGGAGTGTTGGCAAAGGAATGCTTAACTGTTCATTTATTGACTCCACCATGAAGCCACCAGCTCTTCTTCCTGAAACTCCTGTGAGCCCTGCACACGTCTTCAATGTGTAGGGATAACTTGCTCCTTGGATCCGAAACAACTCGAAGAACTGTGAACATACAAGAGAACGGTTGCTCTGTTCATCCAAGATTGCATACATTCTCTTTGTT
This sequence comes from Xiphophorus couchianus, assembly GCF_001444195.1. NCBI lineage: Eukaryota > Metazoa > Chordata > Actinopteri > Cyprinodontiformes > Poeciliidae > Xiphophorus > Xiphophorus couchianus. The sequence continues at coordinate 23,018,312 of NC_040248.1, read as the reverse complement.
TGTTCTTTGTGGCCAGCAGGATACACATTGACGAGTATGATTTTGGAACATTCTCTGGCGCTCACCCCTTCTCCGCACACCTCAGTGCACCGAGAGGTGACTTCTTGGACATCCGCTTTGCTGCTCTCCCCGCCGTGCTGTGGGGGAGGCGGCGTTTTAGATTCCTGCGGTGCTGGACCTGGATGGAGGGCAGAAATGTGATTATTGCTGTCACACTCCGTGCAAGTGATGTCTGCTGTACAGTTCTTGGCGAGATGATCTGTAGATGAGCAGCAGCGAAAACAGATGTTAAACCTTTTGATTATCTGTTTTCGTTCTTCCAAAGGTTTCTCTCTGAATCCTCTGCAGCGTTTTAACGGGTGGGGTTTGTTGTGTATTGGACACTGTTTGTTGGGGCTTACTGTACTTGTGATTTTTTCTTTATTTTCTGTTTTGTCTTGTACTTGAGTTTTGTGGACAGATATGGGCACTTTGGAAAACCTTTCCGGCATTTGTTTTCTCTCAGGTAACTGGTTTGAGCTGTGGAGGGTGAAGCTTGGGTCAGTTCGCGTTTTGGCCTCAGTGCGAATGAAGTTAGCAAACACAGTGAAAGGCGGAAAACTGACGCCGTGATCACGTTTATACTTTGAGCCGTATGACATCCACTTCTCTTGCAGATTGTAAGGTAACTTGTCAACTATTGGTTGAATCCCCCTGGATGTGTCCAAGTAAGACAAGCCTGGTAAATATCCATCAAGCTTAGCTGCTTCAAGCTCCAACATTAGGTCAGCTAAGTCTCGGAGTTTGAAAGGCTCTCTGGGGGTGATTTTGGGGAAGCTCTCTACCTTTTGAAAGAGTGCTTGTTCTACAGCTTCTGGAGAGCCATAGACTTCTTCGAGCCTGTCCCAGGCCATGGCCAAACCAGCTTCAGGACATCTAATGTTGACAGCTTTCATTTGTTTGACTTGTCTCGATGAGTTCTTACCGAGGTAACGTACAAGCAGATCTAGTTCCTCTCCTGCAGAAAGGTCCAAACCTGTTATAGCGGTTTTGAAAGATGATTTCCATGCCCAGTAGTTCATGGGTTGGTCATCGAAGCTTGTGAGGCCTGTAGTGACGAGCTGGCTGCGGGCTAGATACTTGGCCAGATCATAAATTGGCTGGGTCTCGACATGGCTATTGTGTGCATGGTTCATTTTGGGTAACACTGGTGCAAGAGGAGCAAGCTGCTTGAAACTGGCAGACTGGGGTTCACAAACTTCACTTTCAGGAGCTGCGTAGTTCATTTTTTGTTTTACAACAAAGGGTTGCAACGGGAGTTCTGGATTATTTATTTCAATTTGAACAGGGGCAGGTGACTCTGCTGCAGTGAGATTTGCTTGATCTAAAACATACTGGGTTGTGCGTGTTGCTTTATTTTCTGTAAGACATGACCCGTATGTTACACTGCGTGTTTCAAAGCCCAATTGTAGTAGTCCTGCTTCCAATGAATTTGCTTCTGCAGCTGCAGCTTCTTGTTCTTGCTCTGCTCTAAGTGCATCAAGGGTTGCCTGTAGACGTGCCTGCTCCACTTTGATTTCTATTTCTTTCTTTGCATATGTAGCTCTTGCTTGAGCAGCTTTGGCTTTTGCTTTAGCTCTTAGTAACTCAATGCTAGCTGTAGAACTTGCTTTTGATGACTTTAGAGAGTGTACTGACTTACTTTGAGACTTTTGGGATTTGGTTTCAGACATTTTGTGGCTTATGATGTCTGAATGCACTTTACTTGGCTCTTTGGGCTGACTGGAGCTCCACGTGATAGGTTCTTTAGCTTTGTTGCTTGCCGTGGTGCTGTCTTTTCACTGTTATTGGCCTCACTAGATACTCGCACTAGCTATCCAAACAGCTAAACAATCTTGAAAGATGAAGAAAATCCTGACGGCGATGACTGGTTAATAAAGTTTACTTCAGTGATAGTTCTGTAATTTTCTTCTCCTTCCTTTTTTGTGAAACTGTAACATACAGAAATGCAATGTATTACAATCTAGGCTTTACAGAGCGATACAAATAAAATAAAGGACCAACATGACATTGACTTTCAATGAAATGAGGATGTTAGCTAGCGATTAGCAACAAAGATTAGCATATGGAAACGGACTCATTAGCACAATAATAACGGGCTATAAACATACAACCTTACACAATACCATCGTATTATGTAACATTACAAGTGTCTTAATGTTTTTACCAAGTAATACTCACAGACAATGCTTTAACAAACACCAAGAAAGAACTAGGAGGAGTGTGGAGCGGCCGTTTGATTCTGGGCAAAGCACTTCCTGTCCATATTCTTCTTCTACTATTAACTTAAACAATAACTTAAAGTGACCACAAGGTGGCGTATTTCAACTAATAATAACACTAGCAATATTATACACAATAAACATAACAATGGGAGTAAAAAGCTCATGACCTGAAGAGATACGAAAAGAGAGAAAACTACACACGCTGTATGCTGAACCGTGGATTTTGTTTTAATAAAGTTGCACAAAAGCGAAGACCTTTGAGTTTTTTTTAGTTCTTTTTAAGGGTGCAACATAAATTTTGGTGTTTCCGCCCGGTTCAGCAAATGTTTTCTGCAATAAGAAGTGATTTTTTTTTTGTATGAAGAGGAACTACGTTTCGGCGGAGCAACGCGAACGTGCTGGTGGCTATGCTAAGTGGCTATGCGGCTAGCCAGACGACATCTACTGAAAACGAAAAACAACTAATGAAGAAACGGACATGAATCTTTCCAAGCGGTGAATCAACCAAAGACGAATCATCATGGACAGTGAGTGGGAATCTCTATTTGCCGATATTGAGAAGAAGCTGGTTACTCTGTCACTGGATGAGCTAAATGCCCTAAGTGAAGCGCTAGGCCTGCAGCTGAGTGAAGAGGTGAAGTCGTCATGTCGGTTAATGAGAAGAAAAATGCTTATTCACTTGAAAAGCGAAGATGTCACTTCTTTAGAGGACAATGGATTATCAGTGTTGTTGACCACTAATGATTTGATAGATGACTTGAATAAGAAAACGGATATGAGTGTTTTGTCAGGTGCTGGGTCAGAGCGCACCGCTGCTGAGCAACAAGTGGTCGGTGAGCAACCTCTGCTGGTACAAATCGGTACTACACCTCTAGTTTTACCACCGCAAATATCAAGCAGCTCACCAAGTTCTGAAAGAGAGTCATCGCAAGTCAAAGATCAAATAAATTTGCATCCAATATACAGAAAGGATTTTCGAATTATTGGACAAATCGGTGATGTGGGACAAAAGGATAAACTAAACTTCACTAGTCTTGAAAGACAAATGGAACGAAGACTAAAAAAAGGATACGATGAGGGAGAGATCGCTGAAGCAGTGATCCAAGCCATTGCACCTGATGTGAAATTAAAAAGTTATCTAGAGAGTAGGTCGGAATTATCCTTGAACTCTCTCAGGCAAGTGCTTAGGACACACTTCATAGAGAAAGATGCAACAGAACTCTATCATTCTTTGACGCGTGCAGTACAAGATCAAAAGAGCATCAAAGTGGCCTCAGTTCAGGAAGAAGATAACTGCAAAAATGAAAATGTTGGAAGCTCAAAGAAAAGCAAAAACCAGACAGAAAAGCCAAACCCCATTGTGGAAAAGCTGGAAGCTAATAAAGTTATTTGTGAAGCTATCCAAAATCTTTCAACACAAGTTGCTAATTTGACTCAAGCAAAAGTGAAAACTGAAGATAAAAACATAAGAAGTAAGCCATACTATCCAAGTGCTACCAGAAAGAGTCCCAGAAAATGTCGTCAATGTGAACAGTCAAACCCAGAAGGAAAATGTACACACTGTTTTAAATGTGGAAGCAGTGAACATTGGGCTGTTGGTTGTCGGAAAAAGAAAGACTCAACAGTTAATGTCAATAAAATCGAAGTACATATTGCAAATGTTATTGACAGTGTTGTTCCACAAAAGGATGTGCCTTTGTCAAAAAAACAGGAAAAGACAGCAAAACTAATAGGACGCAAAAACCTTGTACAGTGCAACATTGGAGGTGTTCCAGTCACAGCTCTTTGGGACACGGGATCACAAGTGTCAATTGTGGATCTAAACTGGAAAAGAGAACATCTACCAGATGCCGAGGTTCGATCAGTGAAAGAGCTTCTTGAGGAAGGTTTGTTAGATCTTTCTGCAGCAAATGGGACTGAGATACCTTATGAGGGTTGGGTAGGAGTTGAGTTTAGTCTTACAGAGAACAGAGACAGTGAACTGTTAGTACCGTTTCTTGTAAGCTCTGAGCCAATTACCAAGCCAATAGTGGGTTTCAATGTCATAGAAGAACTTGCAAAGTCTAACATATCAACAGATAGGACTCTTCCCAACAAGTTTTTGCACAGTCTTGGGTCAGCATTAGACGTAGGACACAAAAAAGCAAAAGCAGTGTTCTCCGTGTTAAGTAAAGACAAATCTATGTCAGAGAGTCAAACAGTAAGGCTAGGGAGACAAGATGTTATTATTCCAAAACATCAAATGTTTTATCTGTGGAAAATTCAAGAAAAATGTGCTAAAGGGACAATATGCAGTGTTGGAACCAAATGAAAGCACACCATGGCCAGAAGGATTACAAATACAGCAGCAGCTAATACACATACCAACTGATGAGGGAGCAACAATTTCAGTTGTAGTCGAAAACAACACAGACAATAATATCAGTCTACAAAACAGGACAATAATTGGTTCATTATTCACAGTGGATAACGTACAAGATGTAAAAGAGATCACAAAGAGGTCACAAAGTGAAAGTGGACATGTACACACCAAAGACATGAAAGTGACACCAGAAAATGAAGGAAAAACTGACAAACAAATATGGGATCCACCAGTTGATGTTTCACACTTAACAGCAGAACAGCAAGACAAAGTGAGAAAAATGCTAAGAGAGGAAAGTGATGTTTTTGCACAAAATGAGTGGGATACAGGATGCATACCTGATCTGCAGATGAAAATACATCTCAAAGACAGCATTCCAGTGACAAAAACATACAATTCAATCCCTCATCATTTGTATCAGGAAGTGAAAAAGCACATTCAAGATCTACTCAGTAGGGGGTGGATACAGGAGTCAACTTCTTCTTACTCATCACCAATAGTAATTGTAAGAAAAAAAGACTCTACCATCCGACTTTGTGTGGACTATAGACAATTAAACGAAAAGACACACCCCGACAGACATCCCATTCCAAGAATTCAGGAAATTTTGGAAAATATTGGCGGAAATTCCTGGTTTACTGTGCTAGACCAAGGAAAAGCCTACCACCAAGGCTTTGTTAGTCCAGAGAGCCGAGCATGCACTGCCTTCATCTCACCATGGGGACTTTATGAATGGCTGAGGATACCTTTCGGACTAACAAATGCCCCAGCTGCTTTTCAGAGGTATATGGAAGGTTGTCTTGGAGATCTCAGAGATGAGATATGTGTGCCCTACCTCGATGATGTTTTAGTTTTTAGCAAAGATTTTGACCAACATGTGGAAAATGTGAGAAACGTTTTACAAAGACAAAAAGAATGTGGAATCAAACTCAGAGCAAAGAAATGTGATTTTTTTTAAAAGGGAAGTGTGCTACGTCGGCCGTGTCGTTTCAAAAGATGGATACCGGATGAATCCAAAAGAAGTAGAAGCTGTGCAATCTTTGAAAAAGTCAAGTCCTAAAACAGTCAAGGAAGTAAGATCTCTTGTAGGCTTTCTAGGCTACTACAGATCATTCATATCCGACTTCTCAAGGGTAGCAAAACCGCTTTACGATCTGTTGTCACATCCAAAGAACAAATCCTCAAAGAAAGGTTCTTCACAGTTGCCACCGTCTCAGTCTGTGGAATGGACAACATTACAGCAGGATGCACTTGAAAGGCTTGTAGACGCTTTATCAGATCCACCAGTAATGGCCTACCCAGACCTTGAAAAACCATTTGTGTTACAGGTGGACGCGTCAGAGGAAGGTCTTGGGGCTGTCCTATATCAAAGGCAGGAGGGAGCATTAAGAGTCATAGGCTATGGTTCATGTACACTCACTCCAACTGAGAAAAACTACAAACTTCACTCAGGGAAGCTTGAATTTTTAGCTCTGAAGTGGGCTGTTACTGAGCGATTTCGAGATTACCTTTTCCATGCCCCACACTTTACAGTGTACAGTGATAATCCCTTGACATATGTGATGAAAAGTGCTAAACTGAATGCGGTAGGACATCGCTGGGTCTCAGAATTAGCTGATTTTCGTTTTACTCTGAAGTACAGACCTGGTAAAGTCAACCGAGATTCTGATTTTCTATCTCGCAAACCTGCAGAAATGGACAAAATAATGTCAGCATGTACAGAGGAATGTAAAGCTGATGACATAACAGCACTACAGCAAGGACTCAAAGCAGATCACTGTGGTGATACTGACTGGATTTCAGCTGTTACATGCAATGTGGATGTACTGTCACAACTAACTGCTCCATGTACAACTCCAGTTGAGCCAATAGCAATCAAAGACATTCAAATTGCTCAACAAGAAGATCAAGTGACACAACGAGTAATCACATTAAAGCAGAAGAATGAGAAAGTTAAATACAGGGATAAAGTGAAAGAGCCAACTGAAGTAAAACGACTTTTGAGAGAATGGCCTCATCTTTACCTAGACAAAGATGGAGTTTTACGACGAAAGACGAAAACTAGAAATCAACTTGTAGTTCCTGCTAAGCTAAAGACACTGATTTATCAGCAACTTCATGAAGAAATGGGTCATTTAGGCGCAGACAGAATGATCTCATTGGCCAGGGAGAGGTTTTTTTGGCCAAAAATGCGAGAAGAGATTGAACATTATGTTACAAGAGTCTGCCGCTGTTTGAAACAAAAGAAACCCAACCGAAAAACTAAAACCCCACTCCAAACTATTACAACCTCTGCACCTTTTGAACTAATTTCGATTGATTATCTGCATCTAGAGAGAAATAAAGGTGGAGTAGAGTATATTCTTGTAATAGTAGATCATTTTACTAAGTTCGCACAGGCTTATGCAACATCTAACAAGTCTGGAAAGACAGCTGCATGCAAAATCTTTGACGACTTTATTCTGCGATTCGGATACCCTGTGCGAATCCATCATGATCAGGGAAGGGAATTCGAGAATGAGTTGTTCAGAAAGTTGCAAAGTTACAGTGGGATACAACATTCAAGGACAACACCTTACCACCCTCAGTCTAACCCAGCTGAACGTTTTAACAGAACTTTGTTAAGCATGCTCAGAACACTGGAAGACACAGAAACCTAACTGGAAAGACTATTTGAACAAAGTAGTACATGCATATAACTCTACAGTGCATGAATCGACTGGCTTTTCACCTTTTTTTCTGTTATTTGGAAAAGAGCTAATCCTACCTATTGACCTATTGTTTCCAAAAGAGCAAAGGCAGTCACAGTCTCATCAAGACTATGCAGACAAATGGCAAAGGTCAATGCAGGAAGCTTACAGCATTGCACAAGAAAACATGAGAAAAGCAAGTAAGAGAGGACAAAAGTATTACAACAGAAAAGCCTGGAGTTCAGAACTTCAACCTGGAGACCACGTTCTTGTCCAAAACCTATCTGAAAGAGGAGGACCTGGGAAAACAAAACCCATGTTATAAAAGAAAGAAAAGGGCAAGACAGTCCAGTTTATGTGGTGACACCATTGGATGGTGAAGGGAGGGAAAGAACCCTTCATAGGAATGTCTTACTACCCTGTCTTTATCTTATTGATGGGCAAGACACTAAAGAACCAAAAGAAAAACTCAACCAAAAGAGACAAGTAAACAGACAAACATGCCAAACCACAGACCAAGTTCATGAGGATTCTGACAGCTGTAGTGAGGACGAGTATTCTGTGTGGATTACCCATCAAAGCCAGTCTACCAGTCTCAACCCAAAAGCCCCAGTCTTTCAGTCCAGATCAAGCCAACCTGCAGAAGAAACCCAAACTAGGAGACTTGTACAAAGACAAACCCAGTTTCAGGATGAGAATGATTCTGCTGATATCAGGAATCAGGTGGACAAGACATGAGGAAGGAGATACGCAGAACCAAGACCAAAGTCAAAATCCGGACATGGATACTGAAGGTCAACCATTTGAACTTGAAATGCCTGAGGAAGACATCAATGCTTCTTCAGAGGGTGATCAGGAGGTGGAGCAGGAGCGACGTTCCTGAAGAACACGTCAACCAAAATCCATCTTTACATATGATGAGATAGGGAAACCTAGTTTCATATCTTTGAAGAAATAGGAATTGTATTTTGAACCATATATAGTTACAGTTAAAGTTAATTGAAAATGTTCTATTATTCATTTGGTACACAATATTCAGTTACAAGTAAGAGTCATTTTTCAGCAATGTATTTCTAGTGACTACAGCTACACTTAAAAGTTATTGATGCGTTTACAGAAGGAAGTAAGTGTTTTGTAAGGTAACACAAAAGTAGTCTGTAAGAAGTCGTACTACATTCAAAGTATGTTTAATGTGGATACATTTAATAAGGTGGAATGGTAGATTTAGCCATATGTGACTTAATGGACTTGGGAGGCCTACCAATGTACCGATGATTTAAGTCAATACACTGAAACGGGAATATAAGTAAATGTACTTATCCTGTACACATACATGTGTAGTCATTTAATATGTAGTATTGGTTATTGTTTTTGAAGAGCAACATGTAACTAAATGGTTCCTGAGATGGATGAGTTCAATGTTAGAATCTAGTAGCAAGGATACATTCTTTAAGTTTTAAAGTGTAAAATGTTTTGAAAACATTTTATTATTTTAGTAGGGGAGGGTGTAGAGCCCTGGAAATATGTTAAGAACGTGATAATGTTAAATTAGACTACTTTATTATTTTTTATTTCATAGATTTCTGTTATGATAATACCCCTTTAAGGAAGACACAATGCATGACGGGAGTAAAACGTTCATGACCTGAAGAGATACGAAAAGAGAGAAAACTACACACGCTGTATGCTGAACCGTGGATTTTGTTTTAATAAAGTTGCACAAAAGCGAAGATCTTTGAGTTTTTTTTAGTTCTTTTTAAGGGTGCAACAGAAACAACATTAATGTTTATTTAACGTGCAAAGAATATAGAAATGACAAGGGGAGGAGTTGGAGCGAAATTGCTACCGCAGTTGATAAACCCGGTAACTTTTCAGCTGTTCTTCGTTAACGTGACGTAAATAGGTTCTAATGATCTTCATTCAGTCAGGACCTTACTCTGACACTAGCCACATGCATTGCAGGTAGATTGTAGTAAAACATTGATTAATGCCCGGTTTTAAAATTAGTTCACTGAACTTGTAGTCATTATTTTGTGCCCATTGTTGGACACCACACGGCAGGAACGAACCCGATCTAACCGTTATACCTAGGATTTCTGTCGGCTAATGTGTGGTCTGTTAGGTTTTGAAAATGGGCAGACAATCGGCGGACAGCTCTAAGGTCGTGTCTTGTGCACTGGGCTTTTCACTGAGGAAATGAGGAAAGGGGGGTCAGTGGAGAGCACCGGAGTTGAGCCTTTTTCTCATTCAGTGTCATTAACAGAAAGAGAAAAAGGCCGGAAGAGATAATTAAAATGATGTCGATAGTTTTAATTTATCGTACGATTAATTCATTTATCGTTTATAGCGACAGGCCTACTTATGCCTTATCAGATATGTTCACCATCATTATCCATTAGTAGTCTATTCCTAACCCTGGTCTGCAGCACAGGCTCAATATCGACACAACACAGAAAAAATAACTGGGGCATGTAATAAGTGTTTTCACGTTCTGGGAGGCTCGGTTTGATTGGCACCAAAATCACAACAGTTGTTATATTTTTAGCTTCTGTGATTTGCTTTCACACTGTACTATGTCAAACCAAATAAACTAATTAAAAAGCATGTTCCCTCCCTTGGCTCTGCACCAAAAACTACAGAAGAAAACGACATACAAACATTTCTGACAAGGACACAAGAGTAACTTACTTCTTCACAAAATGTAAACAAAAATGAAGCGGCGTCAGATTTTTTGTAAGATTTCTCTTTTGTCTTTAGCGGAAGAAGCGAGCCATTTCTCCTGCTAGCTCTAGAGTTAGAGTCTAGACTCTCTGGTCCTCTTGAAATTCACATATGCATTTGATTTGTGCCAGAGTTCACGTCAACTGAACCGACACCGAGGTCTGTAGCATGTTCACTTTATTCGCTCTGCGTTTTCACATTTCATGTTTACACCTCCCAAAATGACCTGGACATTCTACACAAATGAACTAGAGGACTAAAGAGGTGTGGTGTAAATGCACCATATGGTGTGTTAAAGGAAAAGATTTTCCTTTAACACACCAAATAATCTGAAGAGGTGCAGCAGCTCAGGCAGAACACTGAGTGCTGCTGCTGGTACTGAAAACATGTCCTGAAGACTGAAGCACATGGTTTATTATTGTTTCCAAATGTTTCATGTTGTTTGCAAAAAACTTGTTTGGCCTGGCCAAAATGTTACTGTGTGAACAAAAGGAGGCTAAAAAACATTTGTCTGCATGTTCCATGTTCCTTGTTTATCACCACTTACTGGTCTACAGGAGCAAAAATTTCATTTCTGGCTATTCTTCTCATTCCCATGTGGATAAAAACAGTTATGGTAACAGACCACTGTGCATGTGACTGTTTTGAAACTGACAACCCATTTTGAAAACAAAACTTTTTCATGTGAGCGGAGTCAGGAAGAGGTTGCACTTTCCTATTCCTCTTTGGTTTAAATTTGTATGACAGCTTAACCAAGTAAATAATCCTCTATTGTAAAGATACTTTGCTGAAACTTTTACTGGGATTTGCTCCATGAATTTGCTGGTAATCAAAAATAAGTTTTCATGGGAGGAATTCATGTTTTGCTCTCTGCTGTCCTTGTTTTTTGTGTTTTCTGGTTACCGCACAGTCACAAATGTCTGGCAGATATTCAAGAACTATACAAATGCAGAATTTTTATTGCTGTGTGTCATAAACAGCACTCAGCGTGGCGGTCGAAGCTGTTGTTCCCAGACCTGAGACCTTAGTCGCATGCCTTCTCCTCTTTCTGCCTGTTTTCTTTCTGATTAAGGTCAATGAAGGCTTCTCTCGCCAAGAGATCCTCTAGAGCTTCTCCATATTTATGAAGAGTAGAATCAGTTCCCTACAGGACATTGATATATTGGTTTCCATAACACCCTCGTAGCCTTAGGAAGTTTTAGCCTAAAGATTTCATTTGCACCAACAGTTCAACAATATTTAGAATGTTATTGAATTGCTATAATAATCCATTTTTTGTTCCAAACATAAATGTGAAAGTTATTTTCAAGGCTGCATGGGGTTATCTCATTAATATTCATGAACACAGTTAGAGTGGCAGAATTTAAGAGAATAATGGGACTGGGCCCTCAATGGAGAGACATTTTTGTGTCCAATATTCTTAATCTTACAAAAAATGAAAATTATAAAAAGACATTATTAATGCTAACTTTCACATCGGCTCCAACCAGAATGGAGGTATTGATCTCCATGGTCCTGTTCATGATGATGTGGTTGAAAAGGAAATTGTTCTGATCATGATAAATGGCAATTGAGTGAAAGCCAGTCAATAGCTGGTTATTAAAAGCGGTGCAGGCAGCATTGCTACTGTTCCTGTTCTGGCTGTGATATTACACAGAGCTGAGGATCCATTTCTGTTCTAATCAGAAAGGATTATCACCGGAGCCAATTTTGAATAATCATTACAGAGGATTTGACTCTGCGCTCTGACTGATGACTTTATTGACTTTGGTGCTGACCCTACTCTTTGTCATAGTGGATAAGGCTCAGTATGCAGCAACGGCGATAAGTGAGGCCACTCTTAAAAACAACAAAGAGATGGAATCAATAGTTGAATGTAGCAGAGGAGGTGTTTGAAAAGTCAGGCTGGAAGTTATGGAAGGGTCCAGTCAGAAGATGATGTCAGCTGATCCACAGTTCAAGTGGGGATCAGGAGGGCCAACGACCCAATCTTGGATGCCGAGTAAGAAAACAACATTTTTAGTCTGTAGAAACCACATACAGTATCCTTCACACATTGGAGTTTATTTATTCAGATAAGATAAGAAATTGTGTTCTTACTAAAACACCAGTCATAATCATTGGTATTCGCTATCTTTCATATTTCCTACAGCTTGAATGAAACTGAAGCATTTTTTATGCTTTACCTACTTTTTTATATTAATTTGCTATTCTTAGAACTTTTACATGTTAATCAATGACTTCCTATTTCCCTGGAGTACAGTTATGCAGTGACCGTTTCTCTCAGACACACTTTAAAACAGGAAAGCCAATAAAATTAGGCCATTTATATAGAGTAGATGTGGTGACGTCAGGAACATGTGTCCTTGCTAAACTTATTTAAAGCTACAGTCAAATTCTAATTAGAAAGCTTAAATCAAGCAGAACTGTGTCAAATAAGACACTATAGCCATGCTCATAGTGTTATATGAGCATGGCTCATATAGGAGGATGGTAAAGATGAGGTTGGTAAAGATGATTAAAATAATCTCTAAATCTCACTGTTAGAGAACCACAGTAAAAGTGCTATATTTGAGATTCACCGAGTCTTAAAACAACCATTAATTGCTATTGCCATGCCAACAGGAGGAATGGAGTTTGTTGGCTCAATAAAAGAATGGGGGCACACGACAACAGCAACTTCAAGCACTGAATCAGAGGAATGCGTTTGGCGACCCTGGTGTGCTGGCATGAAGCCAGGAGACGCTGATCTCTCCCATGTATAGTAGATGGCTTTTATACACTCTGGGAACTCCGGAATCTCCATGTGATCGTTGAATCCCTCCCCTCCACCACCTCAATGGAAAACCAAAAAGTTACCAGGCTAACACTGCACCAGCAGGGCGGACGTCACTCTCCTAGTGTTGTCTTAACCCTGATTAATTTAGATGTGTCAAAAACTGACAGTGCTGTGCTTGTGAGAGACAAGGGAATGGAACTGTGCAGGAGTGGGATGGTTTAGAACACCAGAGAGATGGACGATGACTGGCCGAGCAGAAACAAAGAGTAAAGAACATTCCCATTCGTACTATCCAAGCCTGAATCATCTACATGTTAGTTTATAGTGTTTTATTTAGAGACAGGATTAAACGTTTACTGGAACAAACATTTCTAGAAACAAGAAAGCCTCACTGGAGTTCTAGATCTGGACATAGAGGCAATCCTACCTGGGCTCCCTCTGAGAACCCAAGACAAGAACTCAAAGCAGGTCTACCTGGTCGCCTCTCTGAAGGACCAGCTCCTTTTGTTTTTACACCTGATAGTTCACCAAAATTGCCACATTTGTTACATTTTCAGCTGATGCAGTTAATTTTCACACAACACTGCGTTGAAACATTCAAACCTTCAAGGTGGCGCTGCACCAAGAACCATGGCAACACTGAAAGAAACAACAGTAAAACTTTATTTGAAGGGGTGTTCATAAGACGTGACATCAGATTGTCATAAACATGAAGGAGACTTCGTTAATGTCTATGAGTGTTGTCATGAAGTGAAATTTTTACAGTATTTATGAATTTCACATTTAATGCTGTATGGTGTTAAAAGTCCATTAAAAGTGTCAACTTTGCATTAATATCATTGTCATTATTTACTGAATGACACTTCATGACAACAGCCATAAGCATTAACGAAGTCTCCTTCATGTTTATGACATGTGTCATGTCATGTTTTTGATAGTCTCATGTCAGTCTTACACCCCTTCAAATAAAGTGTTACTAAAATGACAACAAAACCCTGAAGAACAACTTCCTTCTTCGCCAAATGTAAACAAACATGGAGTGGCATCAGATTTTAGTTTTTGTAGGATTTCTCTTTTGTCTTTTGTAATAGACCACGAGCCATTTATTCCACTAGAGCTAGACTCTCGCATATGTTTAGGTCATATGTACCCAGAATGCTGTGCGCTATGGTCTTTTTCTTTATCTGGAGCTGTCTCTGTTCACATGTTCATTTGAACTGCACCAGAGTGATCCTAGACCTGGTTTGTAAGTGGGCTAGAGATCGTTTTTTGTTCCACATCAGAGTTTGATTACCCATTCACACATCCCCAAGCAAACTGGACTTTCAGGAAAATGGACTGGAGTTTGAGTAAAGTGGACTAAAGATTCCTGGTGTGAAGGTAGCCTGTAGCACCACTTCTATTATAGGAAATAAATCTATTTTAGGATTTGTTGATAGGAACACAGTTTATGACTCCATAAAAAGGAAATGAAAATTGTTTCCTGTATCAACGTGGTGATTACCTGACACTTTCAATTAAGATTTCTGTGATGTTTCTTTAAATACATTCTCATTGATACAGATACTCTGAAAAAAAGTATGTTGCATTGAAGTCACTTCAGCTAGTGCTTCCCAGATTATCAGTAAGAAGCACCGGCCCTGCTCATAAAAGGAGTTTCGTCTGCAGCCCTGCAGGTGAACTGTAATCGAATCAAGCTGTGAGCTCTGTCAAAATTCACAGCTCAAGGAGAAAAAGCAAATCTGAGCTGCTGCTGATGAGCTCCTTTGAACAACTGGTACGACTCACCGAGAGCTGGAGCTCATTTCACCACTCACAAATGTTTAACGTAGTAAAGTTTTTTTGCCAATTTTTTCATTTTACAGTTCACGTCTCTTGGACTTTTCTTTGTGTTTTTAAAATCGCAAACCTATATAATTTACTTATAAATATTACTTATATATAAGTAATATAAGTATATATTGGTTTTATGTGACAGACCGACATAAAGCTGTGTGCAATTGAGAAGTGGGAGAAAATAGTGCAAGGTTTTAAATTAAACTCCTTAATATTAAACCCTGCTGGATCAATATCCTTTTGGAACCATCTTTGCTGCTATTCATGACTTTTGGGGGTAAATTTCCAAATATCTTCATATATTTTTTTTCTAATTTATCTTCTTAATACAACTTCTGTTTAATTAGATTGAATGGAGTGAATCTGTAAATACTGGATTCAGGTATGGACTTTGACTAACTTAGATCAAATCATATTGATGTGTTGGAGTAAAGTTTGGTTATAATTCCAGGGTTGTTCTGCTGTTTGTGCCTGGAACAACTTAATTGCATACTTCTGGATATGAACTGGTTCTGTTTATTTTATAAAGTGTTTTGAGGTGACAATTGTTACAAATTGGAGCGACTGTACATCAATGGAAATACATTTTATCTGAATGTGAACTTCTGACTCAGTCTCAAGGGTTCAGTCCAACAGATTTTTCTTGAGATTTATTTTGTGTTTTACTTCATTTACCTCCTGACTTCTCTGGATCTTCCATCCCTGCAGCATTATACCACTACCACCATATTTCGCTGTGGGGATGTTCAGGATGATGAGGAGCATTAGATCAGTCGTCCAAAACGCAGCTGCTCATCTTTAACAAGTAACAGAAGGGATGGCCACATTACCCTGGTTTTAAAGGGTTTACATTGGCTGCCTGTTTGTTTTCATGTGGCTTTTAAGATTCTTTGTCTTGCTTTTAAAATCTTGAATGCTTTGGATCCTACATGTTTAGAGTCCAGAAAGAGCACTGAGATCTTATTGCCAGATTTTGCAGCTGATGGCTATAGTAAAACTCAGTGGAGATCGAGTTTCTGCCATCGCACCAACATCACCCTTTAATATTCATGCTGCAGAGT
Organism: Xiphophorus couchianus; assembly: GCF_001444195.1. NCBI lineage: Eukaryota > Metazoa > Chordata > Actinopteri > Cyprinodontiformes > Poeciliidae > Xiphophorus > Xiphophorus couchianus. The sequence continues at coordinate 23,002,599 of NC_040248.1, read as the reverse complement.
TTGTGCAGTATTTTAATTCTCTTCTGGAAATTCATTTCTTTAAACTGGCTTTCAGTTTGAGTTGCATCAAACCTGTTTGGTTTTGGTGTCTTGTAGTTAAGTTTTTTTACTCTACTTTTTGTTCTTGTTAATCTTCATCCATCCATTTTCTAACACCTAGTGGGATTGGGAGGGCTGCTGGTGCCTATCTACAGCTAACGTTCCGGGCGAGAGGCAGAGTACACCCTGAACAGGTCGCCAGTCTGTCGCAGTCTTGTTAATCTTATTGTTGTTTTTAATGTTGTTTCTTTTAACTTTTGTAAAGCACTTTGGCCAACATCGTTGTTTTTAAATGTGCTATATAAATAAGTTAGACCTATCTAGAGTCAACCCCACTGGAGCGGTTGCTCTCTGCAGCTCCAGGTCATCTCTCTACTGATCTTTCTAACCATACAGCCAAAACTGCTGATGTATCATCCAGAACATGCTAGTATGGAGTATCATGAGCTGCTGGCATGTGATGACACACACCAGTCTTCAGTCAGAGGCTTCTCCCTTATGACTGCTACAGGAGATTGAATATTATCATATGACAAAACCAGCTGTGCTGTGTTCTTTGGTTTCCATGATGCTGCTTCTTCAGCAATGTTCGGCGGCAAAGGATTTTGCTGATGGTATCGGTGTAGAGGGGGCAGAACACAAAACCTTGGCAAAACTGCCAAGGTATCTTTTCAAAAATGAAAAGATAAATGATGCATCAGTCTGGCACTTATTGAAAGTCAAATTTATTAAATGTAATTCGAAATCCTAATGTATTTCACAAAACACCCTTTAAGACATTGTGTCTCCTTTTGCATTCCCTTCTGTTCATAAATCAAATGAAATATAAATCCACGAGATAAACAAAGCTTTGTGAAGCACCTGTACATAATGACGCATTCCTTCCTGCTGATGCCTCAGCTTGTCGCAAGGTTGTATGGAAGCTGTGTGGAATATCTCCGGTTGCACCTTGAGCTGAGGGGCAGAAAAAAAAAAGATCATCCCACATTTAAATCTTACAAGTGGCAAACGACGTCAGGAAAATACGATTAAGGAACAAGTTTATGCACATATAACATCCACACATGTAATCTGAACAGATGCTACAATCTAACGCAGCAGAACTGCGAAGGCAGCACGTGAAATGTGTAGCCCCAAGCTGTTTGTCATCCATGAACCTTTCAACTAACAGCATTTTCTTTCTTGAACCCCCCACCCAAAAAAACAAACACACAGACAAAGCTAAATGTTAAATTTGGAGAATGGTGCGTTCGGGAGGATATTGTTTTGCTGCTGCATGTGAGCAGACTAGATTCCAAATGTTTACAGCATCAAATGGCCCCCGGGGGAAACGGATGTGAGGATTCAGTGAACCTAGACGCTGCAGAGGAATTACATCTTCAGGCCTCTGCAGGGATTAACCGTCCTATGTAAACATCATGACACACTGTAGGTGGAACATCTTCATTTCTAATTCTGCTTTGGCTTTGCAGAAATATTTCAATGCAAGAGCAAAAAAGAAAGATTTCTAAAGTACATGATTCAGAGTTTCGCTCTGCATCATCGTGTATGCCTGAATTAAATTGAGGGAAGAAATTCAATTAGTCTGATTGTTGATAAATTTGTTGCTATGAATAACAATAACAGCAAGACGGAAAATAAATGTATAAAGAGTCGGCGAAAAGGAACTACCTTCAGACTTAGAAAAAAACGGTTATTATTTCAGGTGACATTTATGAATGCTTCTAATTGCAAGTCTGGCCTCATTTAGAAATAGGAACCAAAAATGAATGCAACTGTTTTCTTTTTTATTAAACGTTTGTTCCAAACAGGGTCTTGGAAAAGTATTCATACCAGTGGAGCTGAACCTCAGACTTCATGTCTATCAGTGGATGGAAAATGATACACATTCATGCTTCAGGGCTCTGTGGAGTTGTCATCTTGTGAATGAAAGGTTACAGGTTTGATTCCAGCTGCCACGTGTACATGTGCCTCTGGGCAAGGCACTTAACCCTAAATTGCCTACTGATCTGTGTAACGGTGTATAACTGTGTGGGTGAATGTGACTCTATTGTAAAGCACTTTGAGTGGCCAAAAATATTGGAAAAGCGCTAAACAAGTTCATATCATATACTTTGTTCCCTTAGAAAAGCACCTCAACAGCATGAACCTGTGTTCTGTGAAGACCTCTGGGTTTATTAGAGAACATTACCAATCAGCATTATGGAGGCCACAGGTCAGTCATGACTTTCTACCATTCCACTAAACATGAGGTATGATCTAATGACTTAGTCTACATTGATTTTCAGCTAAACAAATACAGATTCCATAAATACAGGCTGCACAGTGGTGAAGATTGTAGCACTGTTGCCTTGCAGCAACAAGGTCCCATGTTTGACTCCCAGCCCGCGGTTTTTCTGGATGGAGATTGGATCGCTCTATGTTGCCCTGTGATGGACTGGTGACCTGTCCAGGGTGACCTCTTGCCCGTTGACAGCTGGAGATAGGCACCAGCAGCCCTCTCCTCCCCAATACGATAAAGGTGTAAGAAAATGGATGGATGTTCATCCATCATAAACACTATCCTAAGTACAACTTCATTTTTCTGAACAGTAAAGAGCAAAACCTCTTTATGCAGCATCAACACCCAATAAAAGCTCGGCACTAGTTTAGACCTACCTGTGATGGGATTATCAGTTCATGTCACGCTCCATCAGCACCCACTGCAGTAAAAAAACATGAATATATTATTCTAACTATTTAAACTATTTACAATTAGGCAAATGAAATTATTTACAACTGGCAGCCAGTGCAGATCACCTTTCTTCACCCGCTGTAACTCCTGCACGCAGCTCTGCAGCGTCCGCTGATGTCAGAGGGTTTATTTTTAGCACAACGTCTCTGTATCTGATGTACACAAACTGCTACAGCTCCATGAATGAGTGACACCAGTTTCAATACTGAAACGTAATTTCATGTGTTACTGAAAGGTAACACATGAAATTTCATGTGTTACTTTTTCAAATGGCTGTAGTACTTCGACTGTCTGTTTAATAAGGGACAATTCAACCACATTTGGGCTCATTGTTTTCTTCCCTCACAGGCAGAGGACTGATCCTAAAGCTTCTGTTTGTATGTAAAAGACAGTTTACAGCAGTTATTTACTGTCTGAAGTAGCTTCTGTTCTGTCACTTTCGGCTGTTTATCGCTCAGCTTCTCTGTGGCCTTACATTCTAAAAAGAAATGAGTAGAACCAACTTAATTGAATTACTTCAAGTGGTAACAAGTAATTAAATTAAGTTTATCCAACTCAACTTATACATACACATACACACACACATATATATATACAGGATATATATGTAGCCCTCTCCTCTCTCTCTATATATATATATATACATACATATATACAGTATGTGCAATATGTGCACCCACTATCCTGGGTATATATATATATATATATATATATATATGAATTAATCTCTAATCAAAACAGAAATCTTACTACTTCTTTTTTTATTGTAAATACATTTTCTCAGAGTTAGAAATCAACACCTAGCTTATTGAACTTCCTGTTCCTGATTGGTCTCTGTACCTCCTCTGATCTGTTGACTCTAAATTCTCTTGTAACAAGATGATGACAGTATTGCTTTACTTATGAATCACTTAGTAGCTTATGTCTGATACTTTTCTCCTCCCAAGCTGAGATTTATTTGTCATTGGTTAAATTATTGGAATCATGCCAGTTGTGAATTATTCATCTATGGTTTTCTGTTGAATGTTTAATTCCTGTTAAAAGCAGTTTGTCCTCCTCACTGTCCCTGTGTACTTTCAGTGAAAATTAATGTGATTTTTTTGCCATGTAAATGGTTTTTTTCCCTTCAAACTTTTTCAATGTTGCATATTTTGGACACCCAGCTTTAACAAATCTTAAAGTCATCTCATAGCTCTTAACAGGTTGGAGCTTTCACAAATATATTTGTATTCCCAGCATACCTTGCTGAGTAGGCAGGGATGAATCATGAGTGTCCTGTTGGGAACAGTGCTGCCTCCTCTGCAGGAGCCACAGCACTTTCACAATATGAACCCTCATGGACAAAATTAATAGTGCTCGGCTTCGAAAACAGCAAAATGCCGCTCTACAAAATGTGACCCCCGTAAAGGTCTTTCTCTATCAACATGTTATTTACAGATCCTCTCATAAATGTTGATTTTGTTTAACATTGCACATGTTGTATCTGTGATGAGGCAAAATGAGGGGACGGAACATTGCGAGACCAAAAAACACATGGTAATGGTACAGTGAGTGGATGTGATCTGCATTTCAAATCAGAAGGCAAAATGCTTGTAAATAATTAAACAGGAAAGCACACAGAGATGTCCAATCTGAATAAAACCACTCCAGAAAATACTGCCATTTGTTTGAAGGATTTGAAATAAAACTTTGTCTCAGAGACAGAAAAGTAAAGGGAGAGCGACAAACAAGCAGAAATAATTTTGAATGTGATGAGAAGGCATGGTTTTGGTCATTAACTTTTGCTAACGTATAAACACGAAAGGAAAACCGATATGGAAGCATTTGGCATGCACCCCAGGAGAGGAACCCTCTTCTCCACATTAATCCAACTCTTCACCATGTCTGCCTCCTTCCCTTCCTTCTGTGATGCACTCCTACATTTATTTTCTCTCTCTTGCCTCCTTTTCAAATGTCTTTCCTCTCCTACACTCAGCTGGAGAGCTAAATGAAAGAACATCTGCTTCCCTTTGGGAAGTTCTCTTCAGCAACATTACAGATTCTGCCCAACAGCTGAGGAAGTAGATGCAAGTGAAAGTAGACAAAGGTGCAACAATAGCCATTGTGTTGGAGAGCAGCCCTGTGGAACTTGTTGGTTTTTTCTTGAATGATCATAGTCAGTTGTTTCTCAACAAAACATTATATAACTTAAGGCTAAAATTGGAATTCCCTCTCAAAAGTGTATGAATAAGGGTGTAGTTTCCACAGATTAAACAGATAAATTGAATAAAAAATCAGTTGTGAGCACTGCTAACTAAAAAGTTAGTTACACAAACCCTAAACATGAACTCCGCTAAAGCAATACAACAACATAACATTCAGAGAACACTAAAGCACTAACTTCAGCCATATTGATTGCTGCCATGTATCAATGAAACAGAAAAAGCTGCATCATAATTTGTCATTCCCAATACACAGGAAGTGATTCTTTGGGACAGACCTCATGGTTTCAGTCTTCTAGTTGTAGAGTATTGCTAACTCTGTTGTTGATTTTACCTCATTGACCACGGTAGGGCTTTTGCTAACAAAGAACCCAAGACAAATGTATACTTTAAGCTCACTGTAGAACTACATGCTAGTTCTAAGGCAATGCATTCTTGGTACAGAATAAATCTCACTTGCTAGCCGAGTGTGAAGCGACAGGGATAAGGATATGTGCCTCCAAATCTGAGGCCATGGTCTTGAGCCAGAAAAGGGTAGAGTGCCTTCTCCGGGTCCGGGAGGATGTCCTGCCCCAAGTGGAAGGGTTTCGGTATCATGGGACTTTGTTCATGAATGAGCGGGAGATCACAGATGGATTGGTGCAGCGTCTGCAGTGAAGCGGGCTGTCTGTCATGATGAAGAGAAAGCTGAGTCAAGAAGCGTAGCTCTCAATTTACCGGTTGATCTACTTTCCTACCTGGGAAAGTAGATCCCAGGTAATCCTGAGGTCCCAAGCTGGTCCAAGTGGCTCGGCAGAAGTTTGGGCCTCCCTTCTTAGGCTGCTACCCCCGCAACCTGAAGCCGGAGAAGCGGAGGATGGATGGACGGACGGACGGACGGACGGATGGGTGCTAGACACATTACCAGTCCATTACAGGCAAATGCAGAGACATACTGTAGCCACAGATGGTAAAAATGAAGCTAGGCTTTGGTCCCCTTGCTAGTCAGATGACTGCTTGATGAAGGTGAAACATTAGAAGAAACATAGAGAGAGAGTGAAATACGCTAACAGTAGGTCTGCTGCTGGAGAAAGTCCAGGGCTATTGTTAGTTCCTGGGTGAGAGTCAGAATGTACACACAACTAAAACTGAAGGTCATGGCCTAAAGACACCAATAGAAACGACATTTGGTCCTTTCAGTCCTTATCCATACCTCATAACCTTATGGGAATCAAAATGTTGAACAATCAGTGTTAGAGATTTTTTAGTATTATCATTTTATTTTCGTACTCTAGTTCACATTAAGTCTATAGATCTTTGTGATATTCTGTTTAAAGTGTTCTCTTCTTTAAATGACCTGGAGGTCACTACTGTCTGTTCAACTTTACGAGAAATAGATAACACTGAGTTTCTCAGACTTTAAACCCTTTTGCAAGAACACCCCCTAATTTAGTAACCACCTGTGAGCAGTCGTATTTTGTTTTCTTGACAGTATTGACCGAGATTTGAACCGGGCTCAGACCTTTGATCAGATATCACATCTGGACCTGGGTTGTTAGATGTTTGGGTTAGAAGCTTTACGACCTCTGTTGTTTTTCCTTACTGCCCCCTTGCCTGTCCTTATTTGACAATAAAAACAGGAGCCGTTGTAAGGGCAGCCCAGAATGCTCTGTGGATTCCTCGGAGAAAAGGTTCTCAGAGCCTTCTCCCAAGAGTTCTCAGAGCCTTCTCCTTTTGCAAAAGCTCTACATAAAATTTATATACGTTGTCTGTGGTTCTTTCTTTTATTTAGGTTCGAAAGGAAAATACCTATCATTATTTGGTGCCGAAACCCGGGATCTCTCACCTCCCCCGCTGTCAGGCAGAGGAAGACGCGCTGAATCCGTGCACGGCCAGAGTCAATTGGACCTGGAAAGGAAAACCCAGGAAGCAAATTCTTCGCTGGGCCAGCGACGTATCCGACTTTGTCTGCTAACGGCGGAGTGACAAGATCCGACTGGACAACCCAAAAACTACAGAAACGTAGGTGAATTTTAAGTCATATAGGTTTGAGTCCTTGTCAAATATTAATTTGACTAAAGAAATATAGGTTTGAGTCCTTGTCAAATATTAACATTTTAATTTGACTAAAGAATAATGAAGGGTTAGAGTCCCAGTTGACAGAGAGTTTCAACTAAAGGCAAAAGGATAGGCTCTTAGAGCTTCCTTAATAGGAGGACACCTCTTAAGGGAAAGTCCTCACTTAGATAGAAAGTTTGTTATTTGCTGTGCTGCTACTGGTTTTGTTTGCTGTTTTGTTGCTGTGTGTGCATGAAGGAGTGAATGGTGTTTCTCTCTCTGGGAGTAAAACTCTCTGCCTTCGGAATTAGAATCCAAAGTGAAGAACCGCTTGGAGCTCGGCTCCAAGTAGAAGCCTGTTCTTCAGGAGGCACTGAGCGCTGACTTACAGCACTTTCTCTGAGAGAGCACGCGATACTAGTATTTTTAAGCAAGAGATTTAAACAATGGGAAACACAAATTCCTGTAATTCCTCACTTATTGAGGGCCCCGAAGGGGATGAAAAGTACATGATGTCCAGATTTCCTGGCAGCATTGTACATATAAAAAAATGGAAAAAGAAATATAAAATAGATGGGAAGCTAAAGATTGATCAATGGCAAGCAATTGTGGGAATTTTGGAGAGTAGTGTAGCAAGAAAAAAGGGGATAAAAAAGTTAGAAAGGAAGATGAACTAAAGTGTGCCAAATTATGGTTAAAAGCAGCCATAGACCGGAAAGAACAAATTAAAAAGGTTAAAGAAAAAAGGCCAGTAGATATTGACAGGCGGAATGCCTCGGTGGGATGGGGAGAGCAGGTACGGCCGACTGCTCCTCCCCCAACCGCTGCAGCAGATTCGTCTGCCTTTGTCTCAGTGTCACCAGGCTCGGTGAATAGACAGCCGAGTGCACCTTTTAATACCAGTGAGGAAGCCACTATCTTATTTGTAAGACCAGAAGATAATGAGCCCATATTTAGTGCAGTTCAAACCCCTCCTCCAAATATGCAGCCCCCACCACTCTCAGCTCCTCCAACTCTCACTCCAGCACGCGCCCCAAGTACCAAACTGACCACAGACCCAGTGTCAGTTCTCACACCTACCAAAATTTACCCTCCTCTTCCAGTCTCTCCACCCCCATTATATAATGAAGAAAGTGCAGGTCCAAGTGGTCTGGGACATTCATATGATCTGAGAAAGTACAGAACTCCTCGAGTTATGTACAGTTCTGAAGGGGCAGAACAATATCCAATGATCCAGGTCCCAAATCCTAATCCTAGAGATGCCCAGTCGCCACATATTTATGTTTTTAGACCCTGGACCTTGAAAGAGGCCAGAAAGGCAGTAGAAGGAATAACACCTGCATCAGAGGACCCCGATAAGTGGGTGGAAGATATGACTGGATTAATCCATTCATATAGACTAAATGGAGTGGATGGGGATAAGTGCCTCCAAATCCGAGGCCATGGTCTTGAGCCGGAAAAGGGTAGAGTGCCTTCTCCGGGTCAGGGGGGGTGTCCTGCCCCAAGTGGAGGAGTTTAAGTATCTCGGGATCTTGTTCACGAATGGGGGAGGAAGGGAGCGGGAGATCGACAGGCGGATTGGCGCAGCGTCTGCTGTCAAGCGGGCGCTGTACCGGTCCGTCGTGGTGAAGAGAGAGCTGAGCCAAAAAAACGAAGCTCTCGATTTACCGGTCGATCTACGTTCCCACCCTCATCTATGGTCATGAGCTTTGGGTCATGACCGAAAGAACGAGATCGCGGATACAAGCGGCCGAAATGGGTTTTCTCCGTAGGGTGGCTGGGCTCTCCCTTAGAGATAGGGTGAGAAGCTCAGTCATCCGGGAGGGACTCAGAGTAGAGCCGCTGCTCCTTCACATCGAGAGGAGCCAGTTGAGGTGGCTTTGGCATCTGGTCAGGATGCCTCCTGGACGCCTCCCTGGTGAGGTGTTCCGGGCACGTCCCACCGGGAGGAGGCCCCGGGGAAGACCCAGGACACGCTGGAGAGACTATGTCTCTCGGCTGGCCTGGGAACGCCTCGGGATTCCCCCGGAAGAGCTGGAAGAAGTGGCCGGGGAGAGGGAAGTCTGGGCCTCCCTTCTGAAGCTGCTACCCCCGCGACCCGACCTCGGATAAGCGGAGGAAGATGGATGGATGGATGGATGGAGTGGAAGCAGGAGAAGCAGCCATGTCCTCATTAGGAAAAGATTGGGCAAAAGTGAGGGGAAATTATACAGGGAAAGAAACTAATAATAATAATATGTTAGTTCCAATTTTATACCCTCCAGGAGCTAACCCTGCTCTCTCTGATGCATTTAAAGCACAATGGGACCCATTGTGTGAGAGAGTTAGAGTAAATTTCCGTAAAAGGGCGAATTATAGTCATTTGTCAGGAATTAAACAAAAAGTTGGAGAAGACGTAGACGATTTTCGTCTGCGGTTTGAGAAGGAGTTCAAAGGTCACAGTGGGATCACTTATGACGCAGGAGCAGAGGGTGTATATCAACAACAGTTAAAAAACGCTTTAATGTCAAGTTTCCGCCCTGAAATTGAGGGCTGGATTAAAAAACACCTAGTTGAATATGATGCTGCCTCAGTCCCACAGCTAATGACATGGGCACGTCATGCAGAAAAAGTAGTTAAAAAACCAAAAACAGGATCAGATGTTTTTCATCTGGAGGATTTTGGAGAAGTAGACACCTCTGTCTTTTTCCGCGGCTCCTCAAGAGGCCGAGGGAAAAACAGCAGCAGAGGAGGTCGCTATGAGCAGCCACCCCGAAACTATACCCCTCAAAAACCACAACGTCCAGATGGATGTTGGACTTGTGGTCATCCTGGCCACTGGGCAAGACATTGCCCAGAAAACAAAATAAATCACCGGAAGGGTGGCAGATGGGAGAAAAAACAAAAGTATAACTCCTCAGCATGACTAGACTTTTCCACAACCAAACAAAACTTAACACCAGATCAAATTGATGAAATAGTGGATGTATGTGCAGCTTGGGATATGTTAAATGCATTAAAAGAAAAACCTTATATCACACTGATTGCGGGAAAAAAGTTGAATTTTTATGTGACACCGGCACATGCAAAACAGTTTTAAAAACTAAAATAGAAGGTGTAAACCCCACAAATGAGTCCATTTGGGTGAAATCTGCTGATGGACAAACACATAGAGAACATATGTCAAAAGGCACATCTTTTAAAGATCCTGAGACAGGAATTAAAATAAAAGCTTCTGTTGTAATGTCACTTAAATGTCTGACAAATCTATTAGGTAGAGACCTAATGACAAAATTAGGGATAGCAGTAGTCCCTGTACAAGATGGCATGAGAGCTGTTAGACTAAAACATTCTGATCTGTACACAGTTCACAAGGATGAAAAAATCTACTGTTCATATGATCTAAAGCCAGCTGACAATCCTCATGTCCCAGGAAAGCTTCTTAGAGAAGCTCGAGGACAGCTGGACTCACCTGAAACAGAAATGAACTATAATCAGTTGCATGTAAAAATGAACATCCTAAATGATCCACAGGATGATTATGTGCAAACGTTTTTAGAAACAAATCCTGTGACACTTGCTGTGACTGAAATGTTCACAGACCGGAGGTCTTATGCAGCTGTGACTGTGCTCCTTCCGACTAGTCAAACAAAGCTGTATAAATTACCTGCAAACCCATACATTTCACTTTATAAGCCGCATAATAATACATGGGCAGATGTGGGTAACAGAACCAAAATGGCTGTTGAAGCCACTGATTTCAAAGAAGGTGAAGATGGCTGGAGCTACAGTCCTAGCTGTGATGTCTGGAAACAATCACTTTGTGAAGTTGTTACAGGGACAGCTCAAGTTCATGCATTTGAGTGACACATGAACATATTTTTGACAGAAAAAGAAGAAGCTGAATTAGCTAAGCTTCCAGAACACATGTGGACAAAAGGTCCCTCTGATGTTGGGTTACTTGGTTCAATTCCTCCAGTGCAAATTAAAGCAAAATCTAGTTGGAGACCTAAAGTAAGACAGTACCCTATAAAGACGGAAGCACTGGATGGGATTGAACCAGTAATCGAAGGTTTGTTAAAAGGAGGAATCATTAAAAAGTGTTCAGATTCTCCTTGTAACACACCTATTTTTCCTGTTCAAAAGGCAAACAAAAAAGACTGGCGCATGATTCAAGATTTACGATCAGTCAATGAAGCAGTACAAACGAGAGCACCAAATGTTCCAGACCCACACACGTTGTTAAACTCGCTAAGACCAAGCAATAAATTCTTCACAGTAATTGACCTCAGCAATGCTTTTTTCTCTGTACCCATTCATCCTGACTCCCAGTTTTGGTTCGCATTTACCTACAGAGGTCAGGGGTATACTTATACTAGATTACCCCAAGGTTTTGCGGACAGTCCAAGCATATTTTGCGAAGCAATTATGGCCTGCTTGTCTGATTTTCAAATATCGGAAAAAAGTCAACTTTTGATTTATGTTGATGACCTGTTAATAGCATCTGAAAGCGAGGAAGCATGTAGAGCAGATTCACTCGCTCTGCTGCACCATCTCTGTCAGACAGGGAACAAAGTAAACAAGGATAAGCTACAGTGGGTCAGAGCAGAAGTAAATTATTTGGGACACACACTTTCTGCTGAGGGGAAGCAGATACAAAAAGCGAGAAAAGAGACAGTTTCTGAAGTTCCTAAACCAGAAATTAAGAAGCAAATGATGTCATTTCTCGGACTTTGCAATTACTGCAGAGCCTGGATTCCACACTATGCTGAAAAAACACAGGCTTTACAGGATTTGATTCATGGCACCCCAATGGCCATGACTGACAAAATAACTTGGAATCCTGAAGCTGAAAAAAGATTTGCTGAACTTAAACAAGCATTAATGCAGGCAACAACTTTGATTCTTCCAAACTATAAAAAAACTTTTGTTCAAACTGTAGACTGCAGGAATGGATTTATGACTTCCGTGTTACTACAGAATCATGGTGATAAGCTAAAACCATTGGCTTTCTACTCAAAAAGGCTGGATCCAGTAGCACAGTCTCTGCCAGGCTGTGTGCAAGCAATTTGTGCTGCGGCGTTAGCTGTAAACATGTCGGCTGACATAGTTTTGTTTCACAAAATGGAGCTGTTAGTTCCACATGCTGTAGATGTTCTACTTTTGCAGAGCAAAATGAATTTGCTCTCACCAGCACGACACCTTTCGTACACGGCGACACTTTTGTCACAACCACACATTGTAATAAAACGGTGTACGATCCTGAATCCAGCTACCTTGCTTCCACTACCATGTGATGGAACGCCGCACAGCTGCCTAGAAGCTACAGAGCATTTGCAGCTTCCTAGGCCAGACCTACAGGACACCCCATTAGCAATAGGAGAAGTCTGGTTTGTTGATGGGTCATGTTCAAAGGACCCTACGGGTAAAAACCAGACAGGTTATTCTGTTGTTGCTTTGCCAAACAAAATAATAGAAGCAGAGAGAATTTCTAACACTCATTCTGCACAAGCAGCAGAATTGATTGCTTTGACTAGGGCATGCGAACTGGCTAAGGACAAGCACCTGACAGTGTACACAGATAGCCAGTATGTTTTCTCTACACTGTTTTATTTTGCGAAACAATGGGAGCGTAGAGGAATGACAACCTCTACTGGGAGACCAATAACACATGCATCTTTGCTTAAAGATCTTTTACAAGCAATACAACTCCCAACTAAACTAGCTGTATGTAAATGCGCAGCTCACACAAAAAGCAAAGATGAAGTTTCAAATGGAAACAGACTAGCTGATAAAATCGCTAAAGAAGCTGCAGCAGGGAAGCATGGGAAAGGTATATTCTCAGCACAGACTGAAGGGGAACAACAAATGATAGATAAAACAGTACTAAAAGACATGCAGGACAATGCACTACAGGCTGAGAAAAGGCTGTGGATAACTAAAGGTGCAAAAATGAATGTCGGGAACATTTTTGAGGTTAATGACAAACCAGTGCTTCCTAAGTCTTTATTTAAAGCAGCAGCAATTGTGTCACATGGGCGCTGCCATGTGTCAACTGGGGGGATGGAAACCATAATACAACAGCATTTCACAACGTATGGTTGTCACAACGTATGGTTTAAATTCTTACTTAAAATCTTTTTGTACTGCATGTCCAGTCTGTGTGAAATACAATCCTCAGGGAAACATAAGGCCAAAACGAGGCAGGTTCCCAAAATCATCTTATCCCTTTCAAACTATGCACATGGATTTTATTGAACTTTCACAAAGTGGGCCATATAAATATTGTCTGGTGATGATTGATGCTTTTTCTAAATGGGTTGAAATAGTTCCAGCAAAGCATGCAGATGCTTTGACAGTAGCTAAAGCTATTTGTAAAACTATCATCCCAACACATGGCATCCCACAGACTGTTTATAGTGACAATGGACCACATTTTGTAAACCGAGTGATACAAAACATGGCTACACACTTGGGAATGACATTAAAGAATCACTGTGCCTATCACCCACAGAGTGCAGGGCTGGTGGAAAGAACAAATGCTACTGTGAAAAGTAGATTAAGAAAGTGCATGGCAGACACTGGCCGATCCTGGCCAGAATGTTTAGACTTGGTGAAGCTCTATATGAGAATCACATCAACAGCTGATGGTCTAACACCTTTTGAAATAATTCATGGGAGAGCTTACAGATTGCCTCTGTTTGCTCCAGACATACAAAAAGCTGATGAAGAACAGACATTAGCAGATTATATGATCAGGACTCTTAAACTGAAGGAAGTGTCCAGTGCGAATTTACTGCCTTCTGATTCTCCTCCTATACAGGAAGCCATTCCACTTGAGCCAGGTGACTGGGTCTACATAAAGGTCATCAAACGAAAGAACTGGACGAGTCCACGGTGGGAAGGACCGTTCCAAGTGCTGATGACCACACCAACAGCTGTAAAGATCGCTGAAAGACCCAGCTGGATACATCTTAGTCACTGTAAGCGGCAGAGAGTGTTGGACCCCTAATTCGGAGTAGGGAGGAAGGTGGGCTTTTAGCCTCTGGGCTACACAGGCATTCTAATTTTTAGTATTATTTTGTCTCAAACCCAGCGAAGAACTGCTAAGATTCTCACTCTTTTAGTTTGGGGGTTCTGACATCTCTGCACGCCGAGCAGTAATGGGGACTCCATATGCAAGATGGATCTTCTACTGTGCTGTGACTGCTGTATGTTTGATGTTTGGAGAAGGAAGTGAGCCTGAGTTCCACCCACACGACTACAGCACCAACCTGTGGTGGAAACTGAAGAATAGAACTGCTTATGAAGGACATGCTGTGAACTGCTACGTGTGTGCGCAGCTGCCGGTTTCCATACACAACTCAGGTCTCCGACCAGGTAACATTACAGACGACAAACAGATGTGTCTCTATGTTCTAAGCACCAGACCACGGCGCGTCCCGCCCCTAAGGGGAGACAGACCACGTGAGAAGGATTATTCAGCTGACCTCCGGATGGGTGAGGCTGTGCAAGGACTGTTTCAATCTTTGAATTGTTCACTTGCAGAGGATGTACTTCCTTTTTCGTCATCTCAACAAACTGTATGGAAAATACCAGAGATCATTTCGTTAGCAGGAGCTAAACCAGGATCTCTGGGGAACTGTGTTGATAATAATGGAAATGTTTTTCTAGGGACATTGCCCTGGAACTTGTGTAACAGAGTTTACACCTACTGCGAACCGACACAGGATTACATCACCTGCGTAGCCTGCAGGGGTCAAAGGATGGCTCCACACTGCAAAGGCTGGAAGGAAAACCCAGACTGTGACAACTTGCTTCAGGAGAGGAGTTTCAACATCACGCATAAGATAAAGAGGAGACAAGAGACAACACTGTGCAGTGCCATAGTGCCAGGAGATTATGGCTCAAGGATGTTATCTGATTGGTACTTCACATGTGGAAATGAAGCGTACATGTTCTTGCCGGAAAATTGGGGAGGACTGTGTGCTGTGGTTCCCTTGATCAACCCGATTGCATTCATCAGGAAAGCACAGGATGATTCACACACCCGCTCCAAACGAACAGTTATGTCAGAGGTCAAAAGATGGGGAGGCCTCACAACGCATACTGGAGTTCCATGGGAATTCAGGATTTGGAACGGCGGAGAAAAATGTATGCAAAGCCTGTTTCCATGGGTTGGAATAGGTGAGATTCGGGACCACGTTGAGATAAACAGGTACGGATTACTGCGACTAATCAACATCACATACCAGCTGGCCAATGGCACCATGGAAGAACTGACTGAACTGAGAAACATGGTTATGCAAAATCGTGTTGTCCTGGATTTCCTCACGGCCCCTCAGGGAGGGGTCTGTAAAATCATTGGCCCAACGTGCTGTACTTTTGTACCTGATGAAACAGGTACTGGAGGAACTATTTCTGATGCTCTATATGAGCTGGAAGATCTAAAGCAATATGTAGAAAGTGGAACACTCGGCTCAACTTCTTTTGATTTGTTTTCATGGCTTACATCTGGACCATGGTGGAATTTGCTGTTAAAGCTTGTGACACCTATTCTGGTTGTTTTAGTTCTGTTCTGCCTTTTTACGGGTTGCATTATTCCTTGTCTACGAAAAATGATGTTTAAAACAATTAACACAACTGTTATCAGCTATCAGTTGGCAAAGGCATCATATGAGACAACTGAAGATGACTTGTTTCAAGTTTCTGACGATTTTCTGACCAATGATGAAGTCCTGTAATAAATAAACAGAAAAATTCATTTGCTGAATGATTCCTACACTGAAAATGTTTAAACAAGTGGTGTTAAGGATGAGAAAACTGCTTTTGATTTTTTGCTGTTTCTTTTATTTTATTTTTTTTCATTTATTAGATTATTTTCCAATTATTCACTGTGTATTTTCTGTGTTTAGCTTAGAAAAAAAAAATTCTTGCATTTATTGGTTCTTTTCTTTTCTTTTCTTTTCTTTGCTTAGCTTTTGCATAATGAAATGATAAAAGGGGGGAATGTTAGAGATTTTTTAGTATTATCATTTTATTTTCGTACTCTAGTTCACATTAAGTCTATAGATCTTTGTGATTTTCTGTTTAAAGTGTTCTCTTCTTTAAATGACCTGGAGGTCACTACTGTCTGTTCAACTTTACGAGAAATAGATAACACTGAGTTTCTCAGACTTTAAACCCTTTTGCAAGAACACCCCCTAATTTAGTAACCACCTGTGAGCAGTCGTATTTTGTTTTCTTGACAGTATTGACCGAGATTTGAACCGGGCTCAGACCTTTGATCAGATATCACATCTGGACCTGGGTTGTTAGATGTTTGGGTTAGAAGCTTTACGACCTCTGTTGTTTTTCCTTACTGCCCCCTTGCCTGTCCTTATTTGACAATAAAAACAGGAGCCGTTGTAAGGGCAGCCCAGAATGCTCTGTGGATTCCTCGGAGAAAAGGTTCTCAGAGCCTTCTCCCAAGAGTTCTCAGAGCCTTCTCCTTTTGCAAAAGCTCTACATAAAATTCATATACGTTGTCTGTGGTTCTTTCTTTTATTTAGGTTCGAAAGGAAAATACCTATCAATCAGTAAATTGAGTGCTTTGCTTTTGTCTGCCCTGGCCTTTATTACAAAGGCAGAAGGCCTCCTCTCACTACTGCAGATGAAGCTTCAATCCATCTTTCCCTCACCTTCTCCAGCAGCATACCTGAATTTATCCACTGTAGGTGGACTCTGAGCCCTAACACAGGGAGAGCTATCCACAGTTTTCCAGCTGAGAATCATGGACCCGTTTCTTCTCCTGGTCACTTTTTACCTGACTGCAAAACCTGTCAGTGCCTGCAGAAGGTCAAGACTGGAAGACGGTCACAGCAACACATTCACATGGGAGCAAAACAAAAGTGTTGATTTTATCTTTTTGTTCAGAGTATTCTGAACAGGAGCTCCTATAATTAAGTATGCCACCCTACAGAACAAAGATGCAAACCATTTTAAATCCCACATTGTACAATAACACAACAGAGAGAATTCTAAGAATGTTAAATGCTCCAATTCAATTTATCATTTATCTGCAGTCACATACAGGAACACTTGAAAGCTGCTCATTTTGTTGAAAGTTTATGAAAAGTTAATGTCAAGTTATTTTTTCCCCAATAACTTTTGATCCCATTCTATGTTTTTAACAATAAATCATTTACTTGACAATCACTACATTATTAATAGATACGGTGTCCATGTGATATGAACACAGTAACACTCAAACAAACCCCTAGAGAATTCTACAAACTCTGCCGGGTGACAGTTTGTCTCTTGTTCTTTTGTTTCGCTGAGCTTACAAACAGCTTTCACTTGTTGCTTTTCCAGTCACAAATGTTCTTGTTTTCAGAACCTTTTGCAAAGTTCATTTCAAGTAACAGTTTGGGTCAATGCAATACAGCAATACACAGTTCAATACTTTAATTCAAATAAAAAGTCTCATTTAAGGAGATTTTTACTACCAGGTCTTCCAGCCAAAACTGTTCACACCTATAAGACTTCAAGTTTCCAAAGGCCTCAATATAACCTTTATGGTACAAATGTTGGTACCCTCTGAGCCTGCACTTTCTTTTGAATATCTAATGCATGTTCTATGAAAAAATACAAAAAATTTCAAATTGTTTATGATTAAATTGAATTTCAATATTTTTCATAAAAAAGTCTGCAAGTACTGCACACCAAATAGGCAGGGGAGCAGTATAATACATAGAAAACAGATGTGGACCAGGTGAAGGCTGAAAACTGGTCAGAGTCCTGATCAAACATTAGGACAGAGGCTGTGACCAAGATGACGACAGGTGATCTCACACTGAGGAAGTGAAGAGCAGGAGTTAACCTGGGCAGCAGCACAGGTGGAAACAGTCAGCAGCAATGGGGAAATCAGGACTCTGAACAAAAAATCTTATAGAAAAACACTAAGACCTCCATAAAGTGGCCTTTGACCCTTTAAAAGACAATTATATCATTTTAACAAGATTATTAGATTTTTAAAAATGTATTCAAACAAGTGAAGTCTACCTGATTATACAACCTATCTTGTGTTTACAAGTTTTGGTAGAGGGGTTAGGGTTCTTGTGTAGCATCTCTGAAGTACATACTTCTTCTAGGCCTGCAGAAATTGTCCTTGCACTTTCTCTGATTCGGTATTAGGGATGGACCTTGCATAATACAGCGTGATCAATACTTGTCTTGTACATGTGAATACGCGTAGATTTCTGAGTCCTTTGAAAAGGTTCTTGTCTCAAGAAAATCAATATCAAGCAATGTTTGCTTTTACTCATGTCAGAGATCTTTCAACACAATGCGGTGCTTTCTTTCTGGGATAGGTGAGCATTGTGTAAGACCTGCTGACTAAGCTCCATCAGTACAAAAGTAACTGGAAACAAATCTAATGGATTGAAAGCACTGGGAAACTTTATGCAAACTAGTGTCTCGCTTTGTTGGATTTGAATTGAGCTCTTAATAAACAAAGGCTGGGAAGCAAAGTCTGTGAGAGAATGGTCTTTCAGGCAAAAGGGAAACTTTCTCTGAACTTTTTAAATCAATTTAACTATCATCACCAGGTGTGTTCACACAAGTCTGTATTTTTGTCTAAATCTCATGCATAACTTGAATTTGATGTTAAATGTCAACATGATGTTTCTATTGCTGCATTCATTTCTTCCTTCACTGATTTAGTGGTCTGTAATTAACTAAAATAGAGATTTCTTTGCACTAATTTTCACTAACATCTTATAGTACACTGGACACTGAGCAAATGAAGTAAAACTGCACTAGTCTTCATTAGGTAATGGTTTGGACCATCACATATGGCTGAATGGCTCTTAAGCAAAAACCAAAATGTCCAATACATCCCACAATTGTTTCAACTTGTTAAAGCTCTGACCTGTTCAGGTCTACACAACCTTTTCAAACACCCATTCAAAACACTGATCCTTTATATACATATCTATTTTTAAGGAGCCAGTTTGGACAAAGATTTAGACAACAATAATTCAGAATCAAACATCCCAAACTGAACAAGCTCTATAGGTGGACTTTCTGCCTTTAAAGTACACTGCCTGGAAAAAAAAAAAGCTGCCACCCAAAAAAGGTCACTTACTCATATCTGGTAGAAATCCTACCAAATATAAGAACCACGTTTAGCTTTTCACTATAGAACACATTTGCCATGGTACTGCAGAGTTTCCCCAAGAAAATTAGCTAATTTCTGGGGGAAACCCGGTGGTCGGGGCGCCGAGGTGGTCCACTGTGTTTTTACATTAAAAGATGCTAAGTGGACAGGAAATGTAAAAATATTACTAGATAATTATTGTTGTGAATACTGGCATTAGGTGAGATCACTCCAGGCCAATGCAGAAAACAGATCAAGAAAGCCTGAGAGAAATAAGTGAATCTTGTATTTTGATTTATTGATGATTATAAAATAAGGTAATCTGAATTTACCTATGTACTCATGTGTAATAAGGATGATTATAAAACTGGTGATTTTGTGTCCTTGATTTATTGATGATTAAAAATGAATACTGATTGAGTAATAAGATGAAATTAAAATGAATTAAGAAGTAATGAAGAAAAGAATGCATTAAAAATGTTATGTATACTGATTTAGTGTTCATCATATAAAACTGTAATTGAAAGAATCAAACAATGTGTTAGATATAGAGGCAAGGGAAAAGGCAAGTCTGAACACATCCAGGCTTGCCCCACAGCTGTGTTCCAAATAAGGATCTGAAACCAAGAGAGTCACGGGCGAGCAGGAGAGTGAGGCAGAGTGTTGACCATATGAGGGGATGGCTGGGACTGTCCGATGAGATAGTTGCATGCCTGAGAGGCCACGCACGCCTAGTGGAGGCGTGGGCTGACAGGGTATATAAGGCCAAGAGAACCAAGTATAGGGGCTCTTAGTCCGCGGTGCTGAAGACGCATCTAGAAGAAGACGCGGACAAAAGACCAGCAGAGGACCGCACCCTGGAGCCATGGGGATGTTGAGACTTCGCACCGCCAGAAAGGACAAGATCCCTCAACCCTCAGCCCTGGTTCCTGATTCGACTGCTTTACTCTGCCTCAACCCAAGGATCTCAAAGTTGTAGCAACGGACTTGGAGAAAAGACAAAGGTCACTGAGTGATGAAGATCTGATGTGTTTGAAGGACACCAGCCAGTTCTGCTTTGCTTCTATTTCAAAGAGGATTTTGCCATATAAAGACAAAGACTCTGACCAAGGACATTGGAACTTTCTGTTGCTGAGATCATTTTCCACCTGGGTATGAGTTGAACTGCCTCCCAAAGCCTCTTTTAATAATTCAAGTGACAGAGGTTAGGGAAAGAAGTTAGGAAATTATTTTGGTGATTGCATCAAAATAGATTTTTACTTTTATTTTGTAATCATTGGTAATGTAGTGGTATAGAAATATACATATTCCTATACAAATAATTTCCAGGTGTGATGCTCCGGTTGGGTAAAGTGGGCGGGGTATATAAGCGGCCGCTGTGCCCAGTCAGACATGTGTCTTCCTCATCATCCACTGTCTTGGGTTCCGGCGGAAGAAAAGGCAACATATCGCCAGTGTGGTGCATGCTGCTTTGATTCCCTGGTGGTAGGTTTCCTCTCTCCCTGCACTATTGTTGATCTTTGTTAGAAAATCTAAAGCTAAGTATGATTGTAGGTGAAACGCTATTGTGCTGCTCTCCTCTGCTTCCTCGTTCAGCGAGTGTGTGTGTGCGTTTTTGCCTGGATTGACAGGTAAATAATTAACGCTCATTGTAAGCTCCAGTTTGTTGCAGTTCTGTCTAAAATGATTAACGTTCATAGGTCTCCCCATATTCGAACCATTGCTGCTCTTTTGGATCCCGGATTTTGCACGTCATCAGTCAAACTCGGACTGTGGTGGCGCCTACACGCCTTAATTGAAGCGGTGTTTGGGGTGTGGCATCGGCGCGCCGAGCTCGCTTCCTGCAGTGGCGTGATCAGAGCCACACCGGATCTTAATATTCAACTTGGATTTTCTATTTGTTTCTTTATTTAGTTTCCAGCCCTTTGGTTCCTTTAGATAATTGTTTATTTCTTTGGGCTGATATTGTTTTTCTTTTGTTGTATTAAGTTTAAGGTTGTTATATTTGGTTAACTGTTTTTCTGTTGTTTGCAGTTGCTGAGGCCCGGTGGCGGTGCTGGTGTGGTGACGGTGTCTCCCTCTTTTGTGTGCCGTGATTCCTGAGTTTGGGTTGTCTCACTGCGTCTGGTGCTTTTACGTTTTTTTTGTTTGCTGTGTTTGGTGGATGCCGTCCCTATAGTGGCCCCTTCTACCGGTGACCTCAGCTACTATAGTTTTTTTCTGTTTTTCCTTAGTTTTTTGTTGTAAAGAACTGGTTTTGAAAAGAGTTTTAAAAGAATTTAATAAATAGCTTTTTGTGTATTTGCAATTGCCTCAGATGTTTTAATTCATGCATAACTGAACCTGTGTGCTTTAAAAAAGAGAGGTAATATTCTCTGGGTGAAATTCCCAGGGTGGCGCTGTGGAGCAACTTAAATTGGGTCTAGAAATTTAAATTGCCCAATATTCTTGATTTTAACCTAGTCTCGCCACATTTTTGGCGCTGTGAGCAGGACTGTGCTTTTTATGAACATCTGAGACAAGTATTTGTTTGGGGTTTTTAATATTTGTGTTGTGTGTGTAGATTTTTTTTTTTTTCTCCCTTCTTTTTTTTGTGTAGATTGGCCAATCCGGCAACAGAGCAGCAGTGGTTCCGTGCAGATCTTCAAAGTGGGTGAGGTGTTAACAGTCAACCTTAGGTTGTAGTTTTGCACTGTAGTAATCACAGGAAACAGAATAAGCTTGTGATTATGGAAGAAGAAATTCAGGAACTTAAAAAGCTGGTAGCAAGCTTAAGAGCCGACAATGAGCAGTTGCGATAAGGACAGGCTAGCTTAAGTGCTCAGCCGTCCACTTCTTCAGCTTTGCCTAATGCCCCTCCTACGCCTAGTCTCCCTGTAGCAGAGAGACTGATTTTTGTACCTAGAGATAGGAAATGTCCCATCTTCAGAGGGAGGACAGGCATAGGTTTGAGTGAGTGGATGGAGGAAGCGAAGGTGTGTATGAGAGCACGACATCTGTCTGTGGTTGACCAAGCGTTTTTCCTATTTGATCACTTGGAGGGAGAGGCTAGAAATGAAATAAAGTATCGCTCTAGTGCAGAGAGAGAGGACCCTGCTAGAATATTTGAGATCCTACAGGAATTGTATGGTTGTTCAGAGTCATATGTTGCTCTTCAAGAGGCCTTCTTTTCTAGAAGACAACAAGAGGGAGAGAGTCTTCAGGAGTTCTCCCTTACATTAATGGGCCTTATGGAGAGGGTAAAGCAGCGTGCACCTGCTGGTATGCTGAATTCTGAGACGTTGCTAAGAGATCAGTTTGTCGAACAGGTGTTAGACAGTTCCCTGCGTCGTGAGCTGAAGCAGCTGGTACGCATGAGGCCGGACAGCACTTTGCTTGAGGTTAGGGCTGCAGCAATCCAGTGGGAACGCGAAGGGGTACCTCATAGTGGGAGGAGCCGTAGCCAGTCGGTTCCCTCAGTTTATGGTGTCCAGTATGGGGTTCGTGGTGGTCCTCAGGTAGCTTCTTTAACATCAGCAACGGAAATGAGCCAGATAAGAGAAATGCTAAAGCGTCAGCAAGAGCAGCTCCAGCAGCTTAGTGAGAGCATTTCTCAGTTGCAGAATTTCCGCCGTCCTAACCATCCACGCTTTACTGGTCCAGTGATCTGTAGGCGGTGTAACCAGCCTGGTCATTTTGCACGAGAGTGTGATGGGGTGCGTGCCCCCCATCGAACCCAATGCCAGTCAGATTCAGCTGCTCAGTCCCGTTCTGCTTCCATGGCGGAAAACTAGTTCCCGCCGGACTGCAGAGCCACAGTTTGGGTGGGGATGTTACTGGCTCACTAGCCACTATTGGAAGTTTGGGTGCTTCTAAGTTGATTTCAGTTTGCCCTCATGCGGATGTAGTTATGGGTGGAGTGACAGTCACATGTTTGGTGGATACTGGTTCGATGGTGTCCACGGTTTCTGAAAGTTTTTTCCGTCAGCATATGGAGTCTTGGGGTTCGGAGCGCCTCCAGTCGTGTCATTGGTTGGAGCTTAGAGCTGCCAATGGTCTTAAGATTCCTTATATTGGCTATTTGGAACTGGATGTATACCTCTGTGGCAAATTGATTCCCCACTGCGGTGTTTTGGTTGTGCAGGACCCTTGTGGAGAGGTCCCAGCCAAAGTCCCAGGTGTTTTGGGGATGAATGTGATCAGGAAGTGTTATCAAGAACTGTTTGGGCTGCATGGTGTAGCTTGGTCTTCTGTGTCTGGTGTTTCTGAGGCCCCTCAGTCAGTCATGCAGGCACTGCAGCAGTGCCAGTTTGCCGACTCGCGAGAGTCTCGGAGTGGTCCCGGAAGGGTTAAGGTCAGGGGTAAAAAGGGCTGTCGGATTCCTGGTGGAGTCATGAAAATTGTGGCTGCCACATGTTCTGATGTGTATGCAGGCTCTACTGTTTTGTTTGAACCTTTAGAGTCCGGATTGCCTTCTGGTTTGCTTGCTTCCCCTGCCTTGGTTCAGGTAATCAAGGGTACAGCTTATGTGCCCATTATTAATGTTGGTACGACAGAGCTGGTGGTATACCCTCGCACTGTTGTTGGCACCTTAAATGTTGTCAATGTTGTTAGTCTCCCTGCAGGAATTACTGAAGTCCCAGCAAAGGTAGCTACGATGGTGTGCCAGACGGCTTCAGTTAATGTGCAACAGCAGGTGGAGGACTTGGATTTGTCCTCCTTGTCCGTGGAAGGACAAGGTCAGGTGAGGTCATTGCTCAATCAGTATATGACAGTTTTCTCATCTCACGATGGCGACCTGGGCTGTACTAATGTGATAGCTCATGACATTCCTCTGATTGATGATGTCCCAGTTAAACAACGCTATCGGCGCATTCCCCCTTCTGATTATGAGGTGGTGAAGGACCATATCAATCAGTTACTTGCTTCACAGATCATTAGAGAAAGTAGCAGCCCATATGCATCTCCCATCGTCTTAGTTAGAGTAATTAATCTGTTTTGTCATTTATCCCTGCTAAACGCTTGCTTAATAAAGATACATAAAAATTAGATCGAAGATTGCGGACAGTGAAATTAATTGAGTCATTTGTCATTTTATGGTTCTTCTGGTTAATGTAAAACCCATGTGCATGATTTTAGAAATGTGGTGGCTTCAGAAATTCCTTAGTGTTGCTAAAATAATGACCTTGGGGCTCACGCCAAGCCACTAAAAATTGACTAGTCTGTAACAAGTGCCGTTGTATTTAGAAGGGGAACTACCGTTAACAGGAGTGGTTATTGAGGTTATGCAGCTGTGAGGGCTACTCAGCTGATTGCCTCTTAGCTGAAAAAGGCCATAACTCTTGGATCGTAGGTAGTTAAAGGCTAGTTGAGTCTCCTTCGACACCAGCTTAGATAGATTATCTCTACTAGACTTGTTCAGGGTAATACTCAAAGGCTTAGAGATTTTCCGGACCCGTTGGACGGAGAGCTGGTCAGTAGTCAGTCCTTGGATGAAAGTGAGGTTGAGAGCGGGGCTGACTATTGTGTAACGACAAATTTGGCGCCCAACGTGGGGCGGTTCCGAATAAGAGTAGGAGGGCACTATGTTCTAAATGTGTAAAAACAGAAGTTTGGTTCTGAATAGCTCACTTAGTGTGATTAATTTAAGGAAGTAGAGTTAGTGGTGACAGATAAAGCCGTCAGTCACAACCCTTGCAGTAACTGTATGGCGTACAGGTGAGGAGAAGCTTTTACTGAGGATGCTTGACCAGATCCAGACAGTGAAGCCAGTAGCCAAAGCAGCCTGAACCCATCCCTACTCAAGAACGTTACGAGGGGCTTTGGGAACAGGCAACTCGAAGACAAAGACGGATATGAGTGCCGGGAATAAGGCATACTCATATCTCAGACAGATGCAAGCAAACCCACAAGATGATGGCTCCAGCCGTGGAGGTCGCGGATGGAGTGGGATGGAAGAACAGTCCGATCCATCCACATCCCTACTACAGAAGGCTCCAGTGATGTTGCTACTCCGTGGGGGTGGATTCGACTCCTGAACAGAGGCGAATCAATGTATGTTCCTCAAGCATCACTTCACCACCAGTGTGGTACACTTACGAGCATCAATGGAAGCCATGATAGGAAACAAAGGCATTTACTATTGCACCAGACTCTACGGCGGCGTTCGCTTGGGTGTTGTTTCCTGTCCACTGGAGGTCAGCAAAAAGAGTGAGGCTAAAGCCTGGCTGGAGTGATTGGCCAACCTACTTGAGAACTGGACAGACACTAAAATAAAAGCCATCTACAACCCCTCTGAGAAGTATGACAGCATAGTCAAGACAGCAACCTTGGCAGCCGGGATAAATGGGATCCTGGTGAAACCAGACGCCAAAAAACCTTACCAGTGTGTAGAGGCATTAAAGCGACTTGCTGCCTACAAGCAGGCCCAGAGTCAAAAAGAAGCACCTGCTCAGACAGCGGACCCGGAGGATTCCGATGTAATCGAGCCTCCATCCCAGTTCCCGAGCAGGCCAGAAACACCTCTAGGTGAACTGATACCATTGCCATCAGATGCCATCTGTGTGGACTCAAGGTTCACCGATTCATCGGGGAGCCCTGGGAAATCGAGGGTGACGGACTGATAGTGTTCACCAATGAACGATACAAGATTCACAACCGCAAGTTTAGAACAGACCTTAAAGCCAAATCTGGCCAAGATTACCAACAGAGTGTGAAGTGGCTAGAAAGCACTAAAGGCAAAGGGTTTAGTGGAGATATAATTATGATAAATGGTTATAATCTCCCCTATTGTGTGGTGATCTTTGTCCCCATCGACGCCTACAGAAAGGGTGATGACATCAAAACCTACCGAGGAAAGATCTGGTGAGGGCTCGAGAGGGGACTCACAGCCGCCAACAACGAAGACATGAGGTGGGCAGTGGTGAGCGTGCAAGGATTAAGGTCACCCGGACTGCGTGGGGACACTGCCCAAGCTGTCGCCGAGAACGGAGTAGTGACCATAGCCAAAAACAACAGCCATCTCTATGTGTTCAAAAAATTAGTGGTTGTGGTTGACCCCCGCCTACATCGACTACAGAGAGATCAAGGGCTACAAATGGCAGCTAAAATAGAGGAACAACAACGCATCGACCAATTCCCACCTGAAACCGACGAGTTCCCTAAAGTGATCCACTGGAGCAAACCACTGAGCAACCCCCCAGGCCTGCAAAGCTAAGGTTGTAGAGCCAATCAGGATAAAACTGAGGGTGTCACCAACCGTACCGGGACCTCAAGCAGCAAGATATGTCAAGGAATTCATGATTGACCAGTATGACAATGAACAGAAAAGACCCAACTCAGGAACAGTAAAGAATGAACAGTCGGCAGATGAAGAAGACGAACCAATGAGGCCAGTCAAAATTCAACCCCTTCTCTCCCCCGGGAGAGAACCTCTCAGACAGGCACAATATGACGACATTAGCGACTCGGGAGAAGAGGAGCAACGAGAGAGTGAACACCTGGTGGAGGAGGAAGAAGAAAGCGGCTGTGGAAGTGCCCTCTCTGGCTCGAGACAGCCTCAGGCCGAGCACAAGCCACTTCGGACCGGACAGCGCAGGGGACAAAAGAAGGAGATAGAAATATTCGATATTGAAAGACCCTCCGAAAGAATGGCGAGAGACCTAACCTGGGGCCCAGTCCAGGCTAAAGATGGATGGCGCGTGTATGTGCCAGAAGTCGGCCAGACTGAGTACCAGGTCCCAGCAGAATGGGCTAGCCGACTGGAGGATCGAGTTACCCTCGGAGTGGAGGCAACCATCGGCGAATGGGCTAACATATTAATGACACCTTCCTGCTCCACTTTGATGGCACACTGCTTCCTCACAGCCAACTTCAGGTCAGCTTACATTGGGATCATGCATGATGTGATGCTGTGGCGACTGAAGAAGGCTGCTTTCAAACACGCCTGAGAAACACGGCAGAAGCTAGATGAGGTATCAGCTGATGAAGAAGAACTACAGGTGGCATCGCCTGACCGAACACAACACAACCTGCCATCAATTCAGAAACATTCGTCGGCCCAGCCTCCAGAACACAACTCCAGCATCGATGCCTTTCGTGAGTCTGAAAACACTGGTTAGGGACAAAGGTGCAGATGAGAGCAAGGGGGAATACCTTAAAGATGTGTGGCCAATGGTGACAGCTTCAACAGACCACGACGGCGCCAGGAAGCTGTGGCTGACCTATGTGACGGCAGACCCGGTGGTCAGACCTGAGTCTGCACAGAACCACTACGAAAGGTTGGTCCTGGAGGACATGAATGATGAAGATTCCCAAGTGAAAAGAGCCAAAGGACGGCTGGACAGAAGAAACCGGCTAATGCCAGTTTGGCATGTACTCAAGCAAAACATCCTGCCGTCGAGATATGTGAAGGTCCTACGTGAGGTGACAAAAGGAAGAAGAGGAGAGATGACATTCGTGAAAATGCCAATAAGAACCACCACAGATGCCCAAATTGACCAAGCAGTGCAATCATACGACCTAGAACAGCACTACTATGAAGAGAAAAGAAAGAAAGAAGTTAGCCAGCCCATGAAGACAGCGAACAAGGCTAATATGAGACCGTCATCCAACTTCCAGAGCAGACCACCACAGCAGAAAGCGCCAGGACCACAGGAAAAGTTCCCCAGCCAGACAGCGGCAGCGAACCCGCAGAAGAAAACTACGTACCTGTCAAGAGAAGAATACAACAAATTAACCCCAGAACAGAAAAAGGCCCTCTATGAGTCCTGGGGCTCCGGGACCGGGGGGCCACCAAAGTAATGGCTTCAAGGTCGCAGGTTATTCTAGAAAATGCCTACTGGGAGGGCAACAAGATCTACGCTAAAGTAGGAGGAGTACCCTACCTGGTGGACGCCGGAGCTGAGGTGTCTATGACCCGCCAAGACCTAGAAACAACAGGACACCTACAAGTCCAATTTGCAGATGAAAGAGTAGAAGAAATGCCATATGGGACCTGGAAAGGAGTAGTTTGGGTGAAAGGTCCCTACAGGTCTTCATAGTTAAAGATTTGGAAGAATTAAGCAAAAAGAAAAAACCTCACCACCTGGAGCGACGCCTGACAAGCCTAAAGGCGAGATTGGTGAGAGACGGCCCTACACAGTTCGAGCCAGGGACACAAGACTGGTACAAACCCGTTAACATACCAGACGTGACAGAACAAAAACTCGCCGAGAATAACTTCTCCCCGACTGGGAAAGAGAAGCTACGTGAGATCATTGCTACAGCGCATGTGGCATGGTTCAAGAATGACTGTAGGGACTTGTGTCCGAAGTTTGTTCATCACATCGAAGATGGGGTTCACCCACCTGTCTGGCAATACCCACTAAACAGTCGAGGAGATGGACAAGATTGTGAAGGAACTGAGCGCCCTGGAGATCAAACTGAGCGCCCGGGAGATCATCAGAGAGGAGCTCAACCCCATCACCAACAGCTTCATCCAGGCGGTGAAGAAACCTGAATCGGCAGGAGGAGATTGGAGACCCGTCATTAACTTCAAGGCCCTGAATCAAAGAACGATAGCGAACCGAGCCAGTTTAATCAATCCACAAGGAGCGCTGAAACCTCTCCGAGTCAAGAAGTTCAAGTCCTGCATTGACCTGGCAAATGGATTTTTCTCTCTCCAACTCGCCAGACAATCACAAGGTAAAACTGCCTTCACCAACAAAGGCAAGAGCTACGTATGGCAAAAGTTGCCCCAAGGGTACAAGAACTCTCCAAACATGTTCCAGTCAACAGTGATGGAAGTACTGGGGGACGTGGGCGCAACCATGTACATCGATGATGTTTTTATCGCAGACAACTCAGAAATAGAACATCTAGAGAGACTACAAAAGGTGGTTGAAAACCTGACAAAAGCAGGTTTGAAATTGAATCTCAAGAAATGCCAATTTGGACAGTTCCAAGTGAATTATCTGGGATTCCAAGTCACGACCGACTTGGGACTCTCGGATGGTTACAGAGAGAAACTGATGAACATTCAACCGCCACAAACGGAGAATGATTTACAGAAGATCCTGGGAATTTGCAACTATGTCAGAGATCATGTTCCCAACTACCAAAAACATGCCAGGACGTTGTAAGCCTGCCTGAGGAAAAGTGATGAAGATGAAAAAAGAGTTGCAAGACCCTGGACTTGGACAGCGGCAAATCAGCAGAAACTGGAAGAACTGAGGAAAGCGATTCAAGCCGCTGTAAGATTAGAACCAAGAAGCCTGTCAGAAAGACTGATAGCAGAAATCAGCTGTGAAAATGAAGACACCATGATCAAAGTGAGTAATGAAAAAGGAGGTTTGGTTACTCTGTGGACTTATATGCTAACCTCCGTTGAGAAGAAATACCCACAAGAAAAAAGAGAGCTGGCGGTGCTAGCTCGGTACTGGAGTGCCCTAAAAGATTTAGCACAGGGACAACCAGTGAAAGTCATCACAAAAAGTCAGGTTCATAAATACCTGAGAAAAGGAACGGTTGAAAGCACCAAAGCAACTAACGCACGGTGGGGAAGATGGGAGGACATGCTGCTCGACCCAGAACTCGAGATTGGGCCTGCACAACCCCCCACCAAGAAACGACATCCAGAACCACCTGAAAAAGGGGGACATCCAGAGACATCCCATCTACACAGATGGGTCAAGAAAAGGATCAGACCAGACAGCATACTGGGGGTTCATCCTGAAGCATAGACGGCAAAGAGAAAGGTCGACAGAAAGGAAAGGCCCCTGGTAGTGCCCAAACAGGAGAAGTGATTGCAATACTAGAAGGACTACTGGAACTAGTGAAAAGGAAAATCAAGAGTGCCAGGTTAGTCACAGACAGTTATTATTGTGCCCAAGCTTTTAAAGAAGATTTAGCCATTTGGGAAGAAAATGGTTTTGAAACAGCTAAGGGCAAGCCAGTGGCACACAGAGACTTGTGGAAAAAGATTGCTGAGTTAAAACTGAATCTGGAGCTTGAAGTCGAGCATCAGAAAGCCCACACACGAGGGAGCTCATTGGCGTGGAAATGATGAAGTGGACTGTTATGTCCATCAGAGAAAAATCGTCTTTGTCGGAATCGAGAAGTGAAACAGCACTCCTAAAGGACGGGAGGTCCCAGAAGAGTACGTGGATGAGGTCGTACGGAGCGTGCATGAGGCCCTAGGACATGCAGGCGTGCGACCTACCCGTAAGGAGCCGGATGAGCAAGAACTTTGGATCCCAGTCAAACAAGTCCAACGCGTGCTGAGGGGCTGCGAGGTGTGCGGTCAATACAACGCAGGCCGCTGAGGGCAGCGGATGGAGGGGTAAACCATCAAAAGCACAGTCCCATGGGGGTCGGTCTGCATGGATGTGGTGAGCCCCATGGGAATAACAGGAAGAAGAGGTGAGAAATATCTCTTAGTGCTGGTGGACTCCATGTTGGGATTTGTAACCGTGAAGGCAGCCAGGAAAGCAAACGGCAACAGCGTTGTCGGCATGCTTGAGCAAGTATGCAGTGCTCTGGGGATCCCGAAAGAGCTGCGAACGGATAATGGGACTCATTTCCATAATTCACAGGTAGACCAATGGTGCCAGAAGTATGGAGTAATGCGAATTTACTCACCACCATACACTCCCCAGGCCAATGGAGTGGTGGAACGCACCATAGGTTTAGTAAAAAACTGGATAGCTAAGAATGCTAACACCAATAGCTGGAGCACCAAGGCAGTGGAAATAGGGCAGGCCCTGAATGACAGATGCAGAGCTGAAAGGCCCGCCCCTGCTATGAAACTCAACCAACGGCCGTTCACCACGAAGGAAGTGGGGCGGGACTCCAATGACAAAAAGGAGAAGCTGACGCCCAAAGTGCCATTCTACGTGGGACAGCGCGTGTGGGTCAAGGCAAGTGAGCAACCTGTGAACGCAGCAGTAAAACCGAAGTTTGAAACAGTAGACTTCGTAAAGCAGATACTGGACAGAAATACAGTATTGCTAGAGAAAAAGGGGGTCCAAGGAGTTGAGCAACTCAAGCCAGTTTCTGACTAAAGCGAATCAGAAGCCGGTGAAATGGCCAGCAAACCATGTATCATTCCACCCTATCTTGGACTGGCCACCATGAAAGGGGTGGTTGTAATTAGAAGAACAAACTTGGGGATCTGGACAGGGAGAGCCCTGAAGAAATTGGAATGTGCCAAAAATGGAATCCTGTTAGAAGAAAGAGAAATGTTGACGTGGAGCAGGAACAGACATAGCTCCCCTGTTTGCCTAACACCGAATCAACTCCCTCTCAGCTGGGAGGGGCCAGGCTGTGACAAACCCAGGAGCCCCATTGCAGCAACAGAGGACATCGGATCTCTCTCTGTCTCCTTGGTCAAAGTAATGGACATCATAATCTGCGGGGGTTGCCGGGTGCGTGTACTACCTCGGCTTGTCTTGGAAACACAATGGGGACATTAGAAGAGGAACCCAAGGGTTGCCACTGCATGTGGGACGGTGCAACTCTCAGATACTGTTCCCTCTGCGACGAGCAAGTAAAGCAAAAGGAAGTGACTCTAGTGGGCCGGGCTGAGGGCTGGCAGGTGAGAAGATTCTATAGTCCCTTACGCGCGTTCAAAGTGTATGGGGCACCCTTGTCGAATTACGCTAAACCCATTCCGGCAGTCCACTGGTTGCCGGGGCCGTCTGTTCTGCCAAATACCCCAGAGGATGCTATAGGAATGGACGATTTGGTTTGGAAAAAGGAAGAAGGGCCCCAGGACACGCTGTG
The DNA here is from genome assembly GCF_001444195.1 of Xiphophorus couchianus. Classification (NCBI taxonomy): domain Eukaryota; kingdom Metazoa; phylum Chordata; class Actinopteri; order Cyprinodontiformes; family Poeciliidae; genus Xiphophorus; species Xiphophorus couchianus. Next base: position 22,970,729 of record NC_040248.1, on the reverse strand, counting down.
GAAGACAGTCTGCGCTTCGTGGCCATATGACCCCGCTCAGACACCAGCCTTCTTCCCACCAATGGACACTACACACTCCCCAGTGATCTTTCGTGTGTTTCAACATCTGCATCATCGCCCACCTGCTGGAGAATTAGAAATGCTACCGGACGACACCAAGGAACGTGTGATGGAAGGAGGATGGAGAGGCCCCTGGGAGCTAACTACTTGGGCACATCTGGTGCTGGAAGTCATTAACTACTCCTCAATCCCAACGGTAGACCTACCAGACGTCCCACGAGAACATGTGGTGCGCACCATGGAGTTATACTACTACACCACTGCGCTACATGCATGGGGAAGTAACGCCGCCAGACCCAAAGAGAAATCAGCCCTTTACTGGGTAACAGCTGAGTCCGCCTTCCGTGACGGAGTGCTCCAAGTCCCGGGAGGTGTGGCCCACAGAGTGCGAACGCCCTCCGACCCAAGCTCCACCTGCCAGGTTCAAATTTCAGTGCGGATGATTTCCATCCCTTATAAGGGAATCTACTCTGTCGGAGCAACAATCGTTCCAGTGCCTGAGGAACAAATCTATGCTACCACAACGTGTACTGAGCCCCCCGCCAAGAAAACCAAGACCAATGCCTGGCATTCCTTCACATCAACATTAGGATGGAGAAAGAAGAACAAAAAGTAACCGATACATCGGCAGGAGTAAACCAAGTCGTCAAAACCAAGAGTCAGTATAAAGACAAAAAACAAACAGGAAAAAAATATTTTGTAAACAACTTGTTTAAAGTAGGTGCGGAAGCCTGGTCTGGGACCTCTAAGAGAGGCCCCTTTCTGAAACTCCCCAGCGGTTCTAGCTTACTGGACACACCCAGAGAAGATTTTACCGCCTCATTTCCGATCTCAGAAGCTTATTATCTCAAACATTTGATCTACCTTCGCCCCACTGACTTCCAAGAAGCAAGAGGAATTGGAGAGGGAGATGAACTGATGCCAAAACCATGGCATCGGCAGTACTACTTCCTTCCCTCAGTGGCCCCCATTTGGCAGGGGCAAAAAATAATTGACCCAAGTAAACACATGGCAATCTCCCTGGACTGCCCAAGAGATCTTCCGTGCATTTTCAACACCATGTATATGGTGGTGGACAGAATGGAAGTAAGGCTCCGGTGGGGTCCCCACTATTTAGAACCATTATAAGGGATGTACTGTGAGCTTTCAGTGAACAGAATGCTCATCTGGACTACTTCACCAGGGTTAGCAAAAACCATAGTGAAGAGGGAAATAGACCCAGAATGCTACGTCTTTAACAACACCCGCCTTCCGCTAAGATTAGAAATAGATAGGATCCACCCCAATCCTCCACACCAGAAGATCTTCACTCCACCACCTTGGGGATACCGCACCAGACTCACATTGAAAGGACAATCATTATATACCTACATCACAGTGCCAACTCCAGTGGGATACGCCCACGTGGCGTGGAAAGACAAGGCGCTGACAGAAGGTACCGCTCAAGGCCCACTTCCTCAGCCAGACTGTTGGAGATTGTTTTACTGGAAGTGGGTGTGGAGGGGGCTGGAACCTGATTTGCCCTACCCCTCTCCAGTATTTACAGCACTACAGCGAGGAAGAGTAATCAGACGGGTCACCAAGAACCCCACATCACATTGTCACACTAAAACTTTAAAGAAGGTTTGCAGCAAGCCAAGTGAACCAGACCTAAGGAAACGCCTGGCCCAACCAGAGACAGGGCCAAGATGGATGCAACCCGCATGATTAACATGCATACAAGAAGGACTCTGATGGATGACCCACCAGACTCCGAAAGTAGTACCGACTTTGAAGACGACGACTTGGATAACTCCGATTGAACCCTGCTATGGAAAACGACTAAGATAACGGATGAATCCCTTTGTGTAAAAAGTTTGCTTCTGCTGCTCGCTCTACTATTCACCACAACCATATTCTTTACTATTTTCTATCTAATTGGGATTGGACCATGGCATCTCACGCACTCACAAGTCATCTATGGTCCCTCCAAGTATGCTAACTTTAGTTGCTGGAACACCAGAACCATGTCAATATTCGTGCCATGGGACCCCAGCACTTCTGTCCAAAACCAGACCGCTAAGTTTGCCGAAGACAATGGGAAACAATATGTCGAAAGCCGAGCCTTCAACCTCAGCGATCCAGCAATAGACGACCTGCTGAATCACACCTGGGAAATATACAGCTATGACCCCATAGAGGACGTCGTAATTTGTTGGATCCGAGTTCTGCATAAGAAGGTCCGCAGGATTATTCGCTGCAACTGGATCCATCCGGACCAAGGATTACCAGAATGGCATTGCAACATGGCCTGTCGACCCCTAATGCTCCTGCCCAATCAAGGATATTGGGAAAATGAGGTAGTCTACTCGGCTCCACATAGGTCATCGGGCTGCCGAACATGGCTCCCGTGTTGGGAGTTTTGGGGTCACTACAATCTCACATGCGACAAAAACTCAACCTTCACCCCACAGCCTCCCAACAGACAAGCAACTGAGTCGCCTGGAGGAAACGGCACCAAGATCACACCAACTCCAAGACCTGAACCAGAAATCTTCCAGAACATCACAGCTTTTCTTATCAAGCAAGGACCCCAACGCTTTATGTTCCAGAACGATCAACAAGATTGCTACAGGAATAAGTTTAACAAACTGCACGGATGCATCTGGAGCAAGTATGTTACCTGTACAGGTCCTTAATACATGGTTTTATCCCTAAAGGAATATGTGGCTGTCTCCTGGGTTCGTCGACGCACCCTAGAAATACAAATTGAGCATTGGCTGAATGACATTTTGCCCTGGGTTTGGACATCTGCTCCACAAGCATACTTTGAAGGAGAATATTACGGGAAAACATCACCAGTGAAACACTATTTAAACCCACACCTATAGATTCTTGAAAACAAATCAAGAAATTATTTGCACTTCTGTTTAATCCAAATTAAGTCAGCAGCTCCCTAAGGTGCCCCAGGGCTTCAGGGGACCAATAAAAGCTAATATTTTAACAAAGACCACAGATACATAAACATAACATTTGTTTATTGAGATTATCAATGCTGCTAAATTTGATTTAATTTTTAACATTCAAATGTAAGATTTTAAGGAGATGGAAAGCTACTTTATAAAAGTTCAAAGAACAACCTTCATAGTTAGATTGTTTTGGTACCATAGCTACAGTCTAATGCTGTGAGTTTAATCTTTGAGTTTGAACTCTGTTTGTTCACAAATACAAATGAGGAAACTGCATTTATAACTGAGTATTTTTAGGTTGGCCAATAAAACTACTCACATTGAATTTTGTGTCTGTTGAGTGCCATAGAAACTGTTTTGGTTTGTCCGAGCTTCAAGGGACAGAGGTTCTTCAAATCTCCGTGAGGCTGTGAGAACTCTGTCTGACTAAGAGGACAGTGCATTTGTTATGGTTTGATGCTTCGTGTAACCTGAAAGATAATAATAGAAATAATAATAAAATAATATAAAACCAGCGTGATGTGTGACTACGAGGCGAGCGCGAAAGCTCCTCACCGGGCTGAACCTGCGAGAAGGTTAGTGCTGGTTCGTTAACCACTAAAGCACCAGCCAACCGGGACCACACATAAACTTTACAGGGAAGACAGAGCCACACGCTGGGCAGCATTTGTTCACCAAGATAAATCATTCTCACTGCTCCCTCAATGTACACGTCTGAAAGCGCGACTACAAGTTATTCCTGCGGTTCACATAAAGCTGCACAACCAGAACTAACACAGTGGGTTTTAAACTCTTACCTTGATGCAGAGTTCTCCAAAGAGACATATTTCCTCACAGGAGGTTGATGTAAATATCCATACATGTCACCCTGCATTCAGTTTGAGTGAAAGGAGATGAGCGTGATCCCTGCTGAGGTAAACTTAAAAAATGAAGCAGCGGGAGTGCGCAGAGGCGCCAGCTGTGTAATTGGTCCACTCTCTGGGTTTAAATGGATAAAGTATAAACCTATCTTCTACAAGCCTGTATTTTAGGAATAAATCTGCTCTGCCAGTGAGATGCTCAGAGTAGCAGATGTTGAGGAAAAATGATTATTTTTAGTGCTTAATACAGTTAATCTTACGGCATATGTAAAAGGTATATTGAACATTCTTATTTTGAAGAAATTTCTTAATTTTGAACAGGTTTGTGTTAAGGATTTAAAACTAAACCAGATGGGCAAGTATGCAAACAACAGAAACCAAATGCAGATCAAAAGGAGATCTCTAAATGGAGCTCCTGCTGTGTTGTCAGAGCACAGGAGGCCATAAAATTAGCATCTGCTGAAGGGCAGTATCACTTGAGCCTGGAGGAGAGAAGCCTGTTTGGTTCACAGAAGATCAAAAGTCTTCCAGAAACCAACATCTGGGATGGTGTAAAACTGAATACAACATAGAAGGTTGAAACCACTAACATTAAATTTCTAAGACATTTTTCTAAGTATTAATACCATGTTTTTATTGAATATTGTATTATCTCATTTTAAAACTACTAATCTAGTAAATGATGAATGTATTTGAAAATTGTACTATCTGTGACTATATCAGAATCAAATGGAGATTGTTTGAATGAAAATGTTTTGTTTAGTATTAGAAAATTGCTCAGGAATTATACCTCATTTTGTTCTGTTGATTTTATGTGTTATTTTTGGCAGGACTCAATCTTTTGAGGTGCTGAGTGCAGAGGAGCAAAACTGGGGTTTGTAAAGACAACCTTTCCTTGAACCAAAATTTCTGGATTTAAGTTTCTCCTGAGAATTTATGTAAGGAGAGATAACGGGAGAGACTCCGGATTCCACAGGTATCTGTGAAATCTTATCTCATGTTTTTCTTTGCCCAAAATGACCGTAGAACCCAGGAGGCCAGGACGCAGCTGTTGGCTCTTTTGTTGAAACCAGAGAGCAAATGGCCTTTGATCTTTGGTGTAAATTAGGGGGAGTTCTAAGTTTTCCTGAGTGCCTAAGGTAACTTCCAGTTGGCCAACTAGAGGTACGCCTTAATTGAATATATTAAAAAGGAAAGACACACCTTCAGTATAAGACTTCGTGCACAGGACTAAAAATTCAGAGAGCTGCCACTATTTTGCTTTTTGCATCGGCTCTCTCCAAAGACGCGTCTTTGTTTTGTTTTTTTTGTTTGTCTGTCTTGTCTGTCTTTGTCTGTATAAGGTAATGAAGTATATCTCTGTTCCTCTGCAGTTTTGTTGTTGATTCATACGTTGCTTTGTATGGGATTAAACTCCGTAATTCTGTGACGTCAACTCGCAGTGTTGTTTCCTTGTGGCTGCACGTCGCCCGCTGAGAGAGCCTGGGATCAGAGGAAGAGAGAGAGCCAAACTTTTTTCCAAAGTTAATTTATAATTATTCTTCCTTAAATGACAGTAGGCTGACAGGAAACGGGGAAGGAGAGGGGGGAAGACATGCGGCAAATGTCGTCGGGTCTGGGAGTCGAACCCGCGACGGCCGCCTCGAGGACTGAAGGCCTCCAAATATGGGTCGTGCTAACCACTACGCCACCACGGCACGCCCCCCTGAACATGTTTTTTTAACGAGAACTCACCAGAAGCTGCTGTCGTTTCTCTGTCAGTTGCGGTTTCGAACCCAGTTTCTTGCCAGGTGGCTGCTATTCCAACCACCGCTGGACGTGGCTAATGGTACCCTGATTCACACTTTTGGATTGAGGTTGGTGACTGTGTGTTTCAACGAACGTCAGTTTCAGTAGGACTTTGTAATAGCTTCTGTGTCTTTACCTATTTTGGGTGTAGATTTTTTGTGTTCTTTTAGGTTATTAGTACATGTTGCTAATAGCTGCTTAATAGATGCTGTGTCTTTTGATACATACCCCTGTAAACTTGGCGGTCCCGGCCATTGACCCCTCGCCATCATGCTTGCCACAGGTGATGAGTATCAGTGTCTGTTAGCAGAGTTCCCATCTTTAATGGTTCCCACATTTTCTGCTACTGTGGCAAAGCATGGGGTAGAACGTTGTATAGCTACGGTCGGTCCACCGGTTTTTGCGCGAGTGCTCTGCCTAGATACCATTAAGTTAGTGATAGCGAAAGAGGAGTTTGCAAACATGGAGCATCTTGGCATTATACGGCGCTCCAAAAGTCCATGGGCATCTCCGTTGCACATGGTTCCCAAAGCAGACCCTGTGGGGATAGTACATGTGGGGAAAGCCTTAACAACTCAACCAGTAATGACAGGTACCCAATTCCTCACATTCAGGACTTTTCTGCCCGCCTGGCTGGAGCAACCGTTTTCTCTAAGGTGGACTTGGTGCGAGGGTGCCATCAGATTCCAGTGCATCCCTTGGATGTACCCAAAACCACAGTTATCATGCCTTTTGGTCTTGATGAGTTTTTTCGGATGCCCTTTGGTCTTAAAGGCGCAGGGCAGACTTTCCAGCGGCTTATGGACTTTCAAAACCAGGATATGCCGGGGTTTTTTGTCTATTTGGATGACATATTGGTGGCTTGTCCCTCTGCGGAAGAACACATGGTGCACCTTTGTCAGCTGTTTGTTAGACTCAGTGAACATGGCCTGATCGTGAACCAAGCTAAATGCCAGTTTGGACTGCCTGCTGTTGAGTTCCTGGGACACAAAGTGTCTTCTCAAGTGGCGGTTCCCCTACCTGCAAAGGTTCAAGCAGTTTCCGCTTTTCCCCGCCCTCCCTCAGTGAAGTCCCTGCAGGACTTTTTGGGGATGGTAAACTTTCATAATCGTTTCATCCCATGGGTAGCTCACCTCATGCACCCTTGTATGAAGCGCATAGAGGCAAAAAAGGGTACCAGCAGATAGAGTGGACCCCCGAGAGGGTGCAGGCATTTAATGATGCCAAAAAGGCCTTGGCTAATGCTATGCTTTGGGCCCATCCATCTCCAGTGGCTCTAACAACTGATGCCCCTGATTATGCAGTTGGGGCAGTTTGTGAGCAATGGGTGGATGGTGCCTGGCGACCCCTCACTTTTTTTAACAGGAAACTCCGGGATGTCGAAAAAAAATCTAGCACTTTTGATAGGGAACTGCTTGCCCTTTTTCTGGCAACACACCATTTCCGTTTCATGTTGGAGGGCAGAGACTTTACTGCTTTTGTTGACGACAAGCCTCTCACTTTTGCTATGGCAAAAGTTTCTGACCCATGGACGGCTCAGGAACAACGGCATATGTCTGCCATTTCAGAGTTCACCATGACATTCAGCATGTGGCTGGCAACAATAATTTGGTAGCTGACTGTCTGTCCAGAGCAAAGGTTGCTTCTATGCATTTAGGTGTGAACTACCTCGCCATGACCACAGAGCAACTGACCGCCCAGGATATTCTGGCCTTTAAAGTGGCTGAATCCAGTTTGCATTTAGAGGAGGTCTCCTTTCATGAGTGTGGCGCAACCCTTCTTTGCAATGTCTCGACTGGCAAACCTTGGCCTTTGATTTCTACTAGTTGGCATTGGCGGGTTTTTGATGCAGTTCATTCCCTTTCACTCCGGGGCGTTAAAGCAAAGTTTGTGTGGACGGGACTCCCTAAAGATGTATGGACATGGGCAGCTTCCTGTTTGGCTTGACACCTTGCCAAGGTGCAACGGCACACCAAGACTCCACTGGAGCACTTTCCTGTTCCGCAACGGAAGTATGAACATGTGCATGTGGGCTTGTGGCATGTGGCAGCACATCACTGCCTTCCACAAGTGTTTGTGCCAAAGGACTTAATGTCTGCCGAATATGTGTTTATCTGCCATGACTTACACCACTCAGCACTTCAGCCTCCTTACGATGGTCCATTCAGTGTTTTGGAGAGGGGACCTAAGGATCTTTTGGAGGCGTTGGGGGGTAATCAGGAGAGTATTTTGGTGGACCGTTTGAAGGCAGCTCATGTGCTACTAGGGGACCCAGTTGAGTTGGCTCAGCCACCTCGCCGTATTCCCCCAGTTTCTTTACCCACTCTTCCGGGTCCTCCCCTTACAGATCGTTTGTCCCCCTAAGGTGGACAATTTGGTAGCAGTCGATCTGGAGAGTCTCTTTCAATTTCATCCCTGGTTCCTGATAGGTATTTTGTTTACCTAAATAAAAAGAAATAACCACAGACAACGTTTATGAGTTTTCGACCAAACTTCTGCAGAAGAAGTCAATAAAACAGCTGCTTCTTCAAGCAGCTCACCATGTGCTCTGACTCTCCGCAACAAAGCTTGTCTGTTTTATTAGCACAAACAAAGAGCAAGGGAGCTGGTGCTGATAAGATTAGGAGCCCACAGAAACTATATTTTAAACACAAACAGTTTTACAACTGAGGAATCTCTACGAAGGGGGGCACAGAATCTAAACAGACACAGTTTTACAACTAAGGATTTCCTCAGAAGCCCATCTACAAAAAACATGTTTAAGGTTAAAGAAAGGTTAGCTATGTCTCACACACTTTAACAAATTCCTCCTCTCTTGGGTATTAATACCAAACCTTTAAATGAAAAGCAAACTGGTAACTACTTATGTAAGAATGATAACAAAACATTCTAACAGCTCCTGTGGAAAGGAAACGTGGTGGTCAACTTATTAACTTATTAATTAGCTGTGCAAAGCTTTCTCCAACGACTCCAACTGGGGTTAAGGTCTGGACTCTTGTGGCCACCGATGGAATAACCTGGGTATCCAGTATATTCTGGTAACTAGCAGAACAAGTCAGAGTCGGACCGAGGGGCACGGGGTTAATGACCGGGCCCTTTATACCCAAATTGTTAGAATAATTATGTTTTGTTATCATTCTTGCATAAGTAGTTACCAGTTTGTTTTTCATTTAAAGGTTTAGTATTCACACCCCAGAGAGGAGGAATTTGTTAAACCGTGTGAAAGTCTAAACTTGTTTTTTCCCTAAACCTTGAAGGTGCAGCTGCTTCTTATCTTGGGATACTCCTTAAACTGCTTGTGTGTAGAATGTAGTTCTTCCTTGTTTCAGAATAGCCATTCTTTGATTTATCACTCTCCCACATTTCACTCTTGACTCCCTTCTTTCTCCTGCTTAATAAAAAGACAGGCTCTGCCGCAGGGAGTCAGAACGCATGGTAAACACCTTGGAGAAGTGGTTTGCTATGTTTTCTCCTTCTGCAGAAGCTTGGTTGAAAACTCATAAACATTGTCTGTGGTTCTTTCTTTGTATTTAGGTAAACAAAATACCTATCACAAATAATAAAGCTCATGATAATTTAACTTTACAACATAGACATGCCCACAACAGCGGAGCTTACAAGTTTCACCACCACAAATAGCGACTATGTCATTCTGAAATCCATCTGACATGAAGTAAAACAAACCAAAAGAACAACAGAAACATCAGGCAGATCACTAATGATGAAACAACACAAATTCAAATCAGTTCAGAACCGCTGATAGCGATTGGATCATTTTGACACTTTATCAATTTCAACTCAGTCAACCAGGCTTCAGGTCCCTGAAGTCTGGTTGACAAGTTGAACCGAGCACGCAGCGGCGCGCATTCAAGCGGGTACGCAGAGGCATGCGCCGCATGTGCAACGTGTCGCAGCATCTCTTGCACCTCTGAATGTTTGTAACTCAGCATGGATCACGCACGCCGCTGTTCTCACAAATTGGACGATCTTGAAGGTGCTCTTCCAGGCAGCTCCAATGTAAACCTTAACTATAAACACCATACTGCTGTCTTGGCTCAAAAACGCGCTCAACCTGAACTGTTGAAAGCTACTATAACTCAGCCTTCTGTCCCTGACATCACTGCTGTACCACCGACAGAGAAGAAAGGGGATGTTAGTTAGGTGGCTGGGCTGATACAATTTACAATCAGTCTACAGTTAACTCACACTTTGTGAATAATGTCAGAGTTGCTACCTGTAACTAGTCTGGCTCCTTCGCTGGGCTGGCAGTTTTGACAGGTCTGAATCACTGCCAACAAAAAAGTCTGGTTCATCTCCAAGACAAGGAACAAAATATGTGTCCAGTTTTTTACTTGTCCTTGCTCTTTTTTTCCCATCCTTTTCACTTTGCCGCTCCATGGAGCTCCACTCATGTTAACTTAGTCTGTAGAACTGCTCTAGCTAGTTTGCCATCTGTTGCCAAGTGACTGATGATGACGTTGGTAGATGGCTGGTGACAAGCTTTACCAAGAATACACTTGGAGACAATATGGACGATCCACTTGTAATTTTGTGTGTCATAAAGTTAAATGTAAGAGTGAAAATAAAGCCAGTCATGTAGTACAACATTTTATTCAATATTTTACACTCACTATGTTACTAAAATTAGTCGGTCTTTAAGTTTTTAGCAACCTTGAGTCAACAATGAATGGTGCAGCCTACTACAAAATATACTGGGGCACAATACTACATAATCCCACATACACCATACTCAACAGGAGAGGGCCCACTTTCTCCAGCTCTCATCAGACTTGATAAAGGCTTGGATCCCTGAAGTCATAGTCTGTCTCCCATCCGGGCCCCCTCTAGGCCCAAGCCAGGGGCCCAACGGTCCCCCCCTAAAGCTCCGCTCCTGATTCTGGTAGTATTCTGATCCCATTCTTTCAACCTGGACCTGACCAACTGCAGCAACCCCAGATCACAGCAATGAAATAGGCATGACGGTTGCATCACTTCATCTGCTTCTTTTCTGAGCGCTATGCAAAGGGTAAATCTGAACCCATCAGGTCACATGATCTTCTTCCATCACTCCAGAGTCCAATCTTTCTGCTGTTAGCCTTACTGACTAATGGTTTCTTTTAGCTATTATTAAGGAAGGATAATTTAAAATGAACTTTGGAGAAAACGTTTGGCTCTTTCTTCCTTAAACTCCCGGGTCCTTAGCGGGCGGCGTGCAGCCAGAGTGAAACAACAACACTGCGCGTTGACGTCACAGAAATCACAGAGTTTAATCCCATACAAAGCAATGCATGAATCAATCAACAAAGCTGCAGAGGTACAGAGATATGCATTGTTTACCTTATACAGACAAAGACAGACAAGACAAAGACAGACAAAAAAAACAAAACAAAGACGAACAAAAAGCAAAGACGCGTCTTTGGAGAGAGCCGATGCAAAAAAGCAAAAATAGTGGCAGCTCTCTGAATTTTTAGTGCTGACACAAATCTTATACTATAGGCGTGTTCCTTCTGTTTAATATATGCACCCAAGGCGTTCCTCTAGTTGACCAACTGGAAACTCCCTTAGGCACTCAGAGAAACTTAGGAACTCCCCCTAATTTACGGCAAATATCAAAGGGCCATCTGGTCTCTGGTAAAACAAAAGGGTGAACCGCTTGGTCCTGACCCCCTGTGGTTCCACGGTCATCCCGGGCACAGAAAAAAAAACATGAGATAAGATTTCACACCATCCCAGATGCTGGCCTCCGGCAGGCCTCCTCCAAGCTCAAGTTATTGCCCTGCAGAAAATACTAATTTTATGGCCTCGTGTGGTCTGGCCACACAGCGGGAGACCCCTGCCTGTCTGAATGCTTAACACAAACCTGTTCAAAATAAAGAAATTTGTTCAAAATATGGCTGTTGAATATACCTTTTACACATGCCGTAAGATTAACTGTATTAAGCACTAAAAATAATCATTTTTCCTCAACACTATGCAGCTGGTCAGGCCAAATCCATTGAGTTCCCTTTGCATTGTGTGTGTGGAAATTTTCTTGTATTCACCATTAAGCGTAGCCTTCAGTTCTGCTGGTGATTTTCTTTGATTTGATCACAAATCATGTTTTTTCAGGATTTTTGTTTCTAACCATAATTTTCTTAGAAGACGATGGTTATCCATTTTCCTTCTGGGTTTTCATAATGCGATGGACAGTTTTTAATCCAATTTACTCCAATTGTTTCTGTCTCTCTTTGGATATTTTCTCTGCTTTCTGCCAATGATTTGGCTCTGCAGCCAAACATCTTTTTCATGACCGCAGGATGTGTCTTTCCACATGGTTGTGTAAGAACTAATAAGCTACTCATTGCATCAGTTGGGCCTAATTAACATGTTGCAAGCTGAAATCTTCAAATTGAAATTCAGAAATATTGAGATACTCCAACATGCTTCCACTCTGTCAGGTGCAATTCTACAACTTATTTATGATGTTTGTAATTCTACAATAAACCCATATGCAGTAATTATCTAATATGAGGCTCGCACACATTTGTTTTGCTAAATTCAGGTGTTTGTTTTTTTTTGCCAGGTATTGTATTAGTGATTTATTGCCTTGTATGACATATTGTGTAAACGTTGATAAATTTTGCTTAATTTTTTTTCAGTGCATCCAGATGTCTCTGTATTTCATTGGCTCAGACCAGTCATTGATTCTTATGAGTTGCCTGTCACTCTCTTTATACTCTTTATACTGTCACTCTCTGCTGTTCTCCTTAGACTGCTGCTTTCTATGTAAAGGCAACATTGACAATTGACATAACATTTTGCCACTTTTGTAATCAGAGAAGTTCTGTATATGTGCCATTTTGGGAACTATCCCATGTGCCTGTTCTCTGTCTCACCCAGTGTATCAGAAAAAAAGTTGGTTGTACATCTGTTTGACACAGCAAACAAATTAAATACAAAGTTGTAAAAAAGCTGATTATAAATCATTCATAAATCCCACATCTATTCTTCAGTCCTGTAGCTGTAAAAATGTGAAATTGTGAAAAAAAAGTAAATTTTCTGAAAATGATTTGAATTGGATAAGCATGGGTACAGTACATTTAGTGACTTAAATGAAACCGGTTTGAAGTGAATTTACTTGGTTTAATAAAGCACAACAGATGTTCAATAACATTGATGGAGCACCAGTCAACACTAGAAGTTAAACAGCATTGTACAGACCAGTTACAATTTATGGGATTTGGGTAGAATATTAAATAAATTCAAAACTATTCATATCCTATTTTTATATCACACATTGTTATTATTCATTCACCAAACATTCCTTAGAAGATATCAGCTTTATTTATTACACCCAGTGGAGTCCTGATCATAATGTCTGTGTTAGACACTCTCAAATATTAATTATACGTAGTTTACCAGTAATATTGGAACTGACTATTTTTAAGATAACTTGCTTTTTAGTTCTGATGTGAATGTTATGATTTTTCCCATCCCTCACTATGTTGAGATAAAGCATAAAGAAGACTCTTTGCAGGAAAAAAGAAGGACATATATATTCCAGCTACTGTTTTAAAGTATTTTATCTGAGACAACTGACTTTAGTAACTTTCAAATGTGATTTTAAATGTATTTCATTTTCTTTTGGTGGCTGGTGGAACAGCTGTTTTATTTATTGCCCTCATCTCTGTCTTACTCACTCTGGCACCACTTAGAGCTGCCATCACAGAGATCTTCACAAACACTCCAGCTGCAGCAGAAGCAAATTTTATTTATGCTTCCATCTATGACATATTTAGCTCCAGATTTATCTTGAGTTGCATCATAAAATATACATAACTGATGAATGTTTATACATCTGGTTAAGTTTTGATGAAAGATAGAGCTAATTTTTGGACAATAGCATAAAAAATTATCTTTGACTTTTTGGTGGCCTGGACACTGGAACGATTGCACTAATGGAAAAGCAGAATACTTTTTATTAGCAATGTTCAATGTATTATACATTCTTTTAGGAGACATTTTTCATTCCAATCAGGAACAAGCTTTTTGGTTGGATTAAACATTATTTTAAATCAAAATCTCCCTGGGATAAAAATATTTTGGGTTGTTATTGTTATCACTTTTCCAAATGAGGCCAGGTTGGTTGGAATAGACCATCATTGGCTTTAGATAAGTTCTAACGTTAGAGTCTGTGTCTCTTTGTTGGCTTCAGTCTGCAGTAAGATGTGATGACGAGCCTAGCATTGCTTTAAAATGCATTCATGCCTTTCTGTATTTCACAGGAAGACTCCAGAACAAACCTAATAAATCAACAAACAGAATCTCTCAACATCAGTTCGGTATCATTTCCACAACCACCCTGTCCACCTAACACACACACACCCCCACCCGCCCACACTCAACTTTTCCTCTTCCTTATGCAGCACTTTGTTTGTTGTCTCTGTCTTTTCATTCCATGTACATCGCTCTACAGGAAGGACAAGGTAAAGCTAATGAAACTATCAATTACTGTTCTTTTTTCCTTTTTTTCATTCTTGCTGCAATGCAGAGAAGGACTGTGATTATAGAAGGAGTGTGAGGGGGGCGGTGTGTCCAGCAGGGACCGGGCCGATGATGGTAATGATGCTGTAATTATATTTGGCATGAGAAGGTGGCCAGGGGCGGGACGGGGTTTAGGGGAGGCATTAATGTAGCGTTTGGGGAACCTCATCAGGTTTCTGCACGGCCTGACAGTTTTATTAAAGCCCAGCCATCCCTGTCTGCCACATCAGATCCCATGTATTTATAAAATAAATCTTTAAGCGCTGCACCCCTTCCCTTAACTCGCCTCTCCACGGCTTCCTCTGATTTAGTTTGTCCACATGGAGACACGCTGAGAACCCTGTGTTAGAGATTTTTTTGTGGCTAATCGATGGGGAGGGCAGTCTCTGACTATCTCGCTCATTTGCGTTAAGGGCTCTTTTAATTTCAGCCCCGTATCTATCAGTGTAATGGTTAGCTTGCTATTGATTGGCTCTTTATGTATTGCCTGCCGTCAGCTAGCCGAACACTCACTGTTCAAACTTTTGAGAGTTCTGTTTGAGAAGCGTTGTATGAAAATCCCAGCATGCAAAATCCCTGCATGCTGCAGTGCTGCTATTGCCAGCACTGCAGCATGTTGCCTTTTCTTTTAATGCTTCTGATGCACCAGAATTAGCAACAGCCCTGATCTTTTCTGTAATCCTTGTAACACAAATAGAATCCAGAGAAGCTCAGAAAATGTTTTCCAGTTTTGGCCTCCTCTCTGTATGAAAACGCTAATGTCTGATTTGTTATGAAGGCCCGAATTGATCAGGAACGACCGCCTCTGCCTTTCTCACCTCTCTGTCTCACCCTCCACCCTTAGTTCCTCCTCTGTGGGATTTGATAAGTGAGAAGCTCAGTGATATAAAAAACTGAGGAAAAATGAAAAAGTTTACTGTGAGCTGTCTGGGCACAGTAGTTTTTTTGTTCTTTTGTTAAATAACTGGATCTGAGGTAAAGCACACAACACCAATAAGGTGGAGCGCTGGTATTCATGGAGGTTAGGGACCACAGCTGCCTTGAATGACAAATGATTGCAATCAACATCTAATAGTGTGTTGATTAGCTAAGGTCCCAAGCTGCAGTTTCTTCCAAATGTTTTAAAAATGCTCTATAAAGAAAACCGCTGATAGTTTCGTGTGAATAATTTGGTTCCAACGCAAAATTGGCTAATAATGACTCACCAGTAGTCTGTGGTCCACCGTTTAGCATAAAGATGCGAGCTTCAAGGTTCTGAGTAAAAACCTAACTAAAGGTACGAAGCTGCTCTTCAACATTGGAGGCTGAATTTTACAGTTGGAGATGAGGAATTACATGAGAAAATGAGCTAAATACGCTAGTTGGATGCAGCTAAAGACTCCCTCCACTTGTAATGAAGTGGATTACATTGGGACTTATATTTTGCTTGATGACACATCAAGCAAAACAAACAGACTGATTATCCATTTGGCTGGTTGTGTTCAATTCTTGCTTCAGCCTTTTCCACATGTCAGTATACTTTCTGTGTTTCTGCGTAAATCTAAACCTTGTACTCATAATCACACATAAGTTCAGCCTATCTACTAGTTTAACCTACTGGTATGCTTTCATATAAAACTGCTAAATGAAGCCACTGAAATGTAATTATTGTGGACTGGAGATGTCAACATTACTGTTAATTTTGAGTTCATGAAATCCTTTAGAGCTTTGCAGGAATAGATCAAGATTGCTGAAGTGACATTCTAATAAAAGTTTGTCAGCAATTATCATCTGATGATTCACATGTGAATGTGAATGACTGATTTCATTGTGAAGTGCCTGAATGTCATGAAAAGTGCTATATAAATCTGATGCCATGTCATTACATTTTAAGGGCAAGTGCTAAAACAATAAATTCCAAAACAGATCTCCAGCTTCATACCAAACACTATTTTACAAACCAAAGCACACTGATCTGTGAATTGTCTGTCTGTATCCTGAGACAGACGATACAGGTGCTAAGCAAATCCCTAACTCACTGTGGACCCAACACTGAATTAATAATTATTGTTAGCATGTTATTCCTGTTACTGATGTTTCCTCTGACTGTGGCTCTGCATCAATCCTAACTCTGACTCCGAGATGATTCTAGTTTTAGGCTTTACGTATGTGACAATGTGCCTGCACATAGTATGCATAAATTAAAAGTTTTTTTGTTTTTTTTTACAGTTTCCACCTAGAATGATTAGTCAGGGACTTTAGAAACTTGAAATATTATTTCAAAAAGTAATAATAAAAAAAAACTATCAAAAGAACTATTGGTGGTATCTGCCCTGTCAGAACCTTTTTGGATTATCAGAGTGCATTGGATGCAATTTAAACAAACCCACAATAAATAAAATGTGCTGCTCAGGTTCTCACTTCAGGGTTTTATTCCCCAGACACCGTGTGCTTGTTTGTCAAGACTATCTTATCTAACGCCTCACATTGACTTTCAATTTCTGCACGGTGTGCACTATGTTTGTCTTTCATATGTTGCAGAAGCAAGCACAGCTTAATTCAGGGACCAACACTATCCCAACCCGAGCCGTTATCCCTGCTATTTTTTTTTTCACCTGTCAAGGGAATAAGACGGATAGTTTAGAATTTTGATTTACTTTGTTTTCTATTACATAAATAAAAGTGGAAAAGTATTTTCTTTCCTCCAAAGAGCCATGGTGGAAATAGTAATCTTAGCAACATGCGAGCCACCATTGGGTCAGTTATGTATGTTTTTTTTTTGGCATAGTGGCAACCTTTTGAAATGACATGGGTTCCTCTGTGGAATACGGACTACCTGCTACAGCAGTGTGACATCAGATGTCACAAAGGTACAACATACTGAATGTATGAACAAATTATGCGTAAAAACATATATATATATATATATATATATATATATCAATAAAGAACAAATATCAAGCCAGCTTTGATAAATTATATGTTAAATCTTCAAGAGACGTGTTGCAAAAACTAAGGACCTACTAAAGTAAGTAAACTGGTTTAGGAGAAGATAGATAGAACTCCTACATCAGTTTTTCTGTTTCTTTTTTGTGTGTATGCAATGTCTTCTCAAACCCCAGGTTGGTCATGGCAGAAGCATCAGATCATTTTGTTCTGTATCATTTAGTGTACAATAACTGATTTGACTTTGAACTGAAGATCCTGGGCAGCCATTGTTCTCCAGAACACAGCCTTTTTTTTCTGCAGGATCGACTGCCTCCACCATTACAACAAACACACTGTAAAACACAGGAAATAAGAGATAATTACAATATTCCAGGCTGGAAATTTAAGAGCCTTACCTGTAGATGGGTTATAGCTTTGTGCACAATAATTAGCTTCTTTGCTTTTGTTAAACTATATTTACTATATCCTGCACTCACAGTCTACTCTGATGTATTTTATAAAAGCATGAGATAGTCAATGACACCATAACTGAGAGGTTAGAAATAAATAGGGTGAAGGGAGGCATCAGCTACCTGTATTGTGATCCATAAATAAAAACCTACAAGCTCTCTAAGTAAACCTTCTTCTTTTGCATGTGTAAGCAGCAGCTTATCACCCACACAGGTTAGCTCAACCTGCCCTCGTCGTCTGGCTAGGCTGCCCGCCCTTCGGACTGGCTTCCTTCTGCTCTCTCCCATACACCACCACATCTGAGGCTCTGGATCCGTGAGCGCCGACACAAACCTAAGCTTCCTGTCTTCATGTTGCCACAGTGTGCGCCTCTGATTTCAGCGTGAAGTACATTACAGGAAACCATTTTTGCCAAATCCCATTTTCAATGTGGTTATTTCAGATCTCACACTTTCTGCTCCATCTGTGCAAAAATTGAGGCTCTAAAGGGGCAGAGTAATGTAAAATTGACTTTTTTGAACTTTACATGATGTTATAATGTTATTCCTTCATCAAAAACACACCCGTAGAGTTGCCTTGTTTCTTTCATCCATGTTTGAGAAATTCTTTAGTCTCTATGTCAACAAAGCAGAATGCCTGGTTGGACCTATCACTGCCTTCCTCCTCAGAAGTGGAGTTTCCCAGCTTCAGAGCTTTCGTCTGACAGAGCTGCTTTCCACCACTAAGTTCCTTCAGACTAGCAGCAGCAATTAACAAACACCCCGTGGAAATGAAGCCTAGGTGCAAATTCAAACTGGAAGACTCTTTAGCCCCACCTGCATCATCCAATCGGTGCGTCCCGCTCATCGCCGCCGACCTATCAACGCTGGACCAAACCACGTCACGTCCAATCACCGACCAAGGCCCAGTTGATGAGGACCTCCATCCATGGCATCTTCCACTTTCCAGCTGCGCTCAACCCTCCTCCACCCCTTCTCCACCTCCACTCTTCCAGCTCTTCAGGCATCCTTCACAGACCTCCACCACCAGTGTCGGGTCCCGACACTGGTGGTGGACATTCCTAACCTTCATCGGGAATGCTCATCTGAGCTTATTGCAATTCACAGCTTGATGTCCTCAGCCGGGGCCCGAGCACCAAAGAACTTTAAATTCATGCATGTCAATAAACCTTTTTAATCGCTGTTTTTTCCGTCTGAGTCTCTCCAGATTGAACTGCACATCTCCTGAGCTCATTAGGAGTTGCTTCTTACTGCAGTGGTCTTCTCTTTCTCAGCAGTTCATGTTTAATAACTGTACTGTACAGGCCATTGGACCCTAAAAACAACCTATATGGTTGAAACCAGATTTTTAGATACACCGAATAAAAAGACATACACGTTTTTTTCTCATTGTTTGAAGTTCAATCAGACTAAACGTCTCTTGTTTTAAATCAGTTAAACTGAAGAGAGTTTTGTATTTTTTCTAAAAGCCACAATTTAAGTTCAGCTGCACATGTTCACATTTGAGTCTTGATGAAAAATGTTGCAAGTTTTCCAGAATCACTACCCAAGAAACTAAAAAATGTGCTGCATCGAGAATTTACGACTGCACCAAGTGCTGCGTTCTGGTCCCCTATTATTTTACAATTTTCTTTTGTATAGGAGTTTTTGAAATGCAGCTAAATAAGTTGATTTTTTGTTTTTTTAGAAAAACTATCCCACTGAGAATGAGTTCTCGGCAACATGTGGCCTCTGGGGCCGAAGAGTTATAACCACAAAAAAAAAAACAGCAGACCTATTGAAGAATGCACCAGCTGCAGTAAACAATCTTCATCTTAAGATAATTTTCCGATGCAGATGTCTTCAAATATATGATCCAGTGGCATAGAGAGACGGCAATTATGTGACCCATCATCTGATGGAACTGGACCTGTTTTAGAGTTAAGACGGAAAGGAACCGCTCTGTGAAATGGACCCCGCTCACCATCCGGTTTGTTTGTCTGGAGCAAACAAACCGCACGCTACTCTCATGAGCTTGGAGGGCTGGATTTACACCATACATGTCAATGCCAAACTTCATCATCAACATAGACCTGAGAACACAAAATTAACTGGTCAGTTCCTGATTATGACATAAGAAAAGTACCACCAAAGGTTCCTTAAACAACTTCAAAAATCAGACAAAGATGGAATTTGTTCCCTCTCTGTTTGTTATTCTCTTCTTGCAGGTTTTGCATGTTGTACTTAATATTTTTGTTGAGAGTTTTGTAGTTTGCATATATTCACAGAGTATGGAAAGAGAGATAATTTGTTAATTCAGAATGAATGAAATTAATTGATGGGGTGCTTTTTTAAGTAATATCTAACTTATTTTAAAACTTATTTTTAACTGCATATTTTTTGCTTAAGTTGATCAAATGAAATGAGAATGTAGCAGCAGCAGCTCCATCGATAATAACATTATTTCAGGTTTCTTATTTTCACAGCTAAGAAAGCAGAACTAAGCATGGCCAAGTGACTCATTAATTTCTCTTCCAGCTGCTTGTCAAAACTTCATCCACATTCATGGAGCTGTGGCGATACTTTCTCATTGAAGTGTTTTCTAGATCATCTGAAGCTAAAATCCATGTTGGTTCCCTCCGGAGCTGGTAGAAACAGTAGTGTGCTGGTTATTGATTGAACCTTAATGCTGTGTCTCAGCCCTTTAGTCAGTACTGTACACAGCCTGATTGCAAATGACATCAGCAGCACAAAATGTCACCACCAGTTTCAGAGACATCTTGACGTTATTTCGCCGGTGCTTTCCAGTCATCACTTTCTTTCTACAGCCAGGAAGAATCATGACTGCACATGTCCAAATGAGGAGCAACAGACATTTCTGAAATATTTACACCAGTAATTTCCCTCTGTAAGCTCACTGTGGTGTTTGCCTGTGCAAAAATAAGCACTGTTCAATAAACTACGACTACTCAAAACTGACTGAGTCCTTCTTTTGCAGGCAGGCTTAAAATAAAATGAAGCAGACAGTTAAGAGGTTATGGCCAGTAGCTTGCTGCTGACGTGGATAACAGTGTTGTAGTGAGAATCCCTAAAGCTAAAACTAAGGCAAGAGCAAGACCATGGGGAGGCCTGTAGGGGCAGGGAACTATTTTCATGAGCATCAGACTTTTTACAGCTTTCCAGCACTACATTGCATCTTTAATCTTTCTGTTTTTGTCATTCTATTTGTATTGCATGCCATAACTATCTAGACATAATCATTCATCTACTGTCTGTTGGAACCTTCTTCCGGCAGCCACACACACACAGTGTATCTTTCTATTTTTACAAGGACTTTACATTAGATTCTATCCATTTTTCATTCATTTCTACTGTCTTACCCTGACCCATACACTAAGCCATGGCATACCTAAGTTTTAGGTAGAAGAACTTAGGTATGCACAATGTAGTATGTTAGGAAAACGGTTTTTACAATGTATCTTATGCAAAACACAGATATGGATGTATTTCCACCCATATCAGGACTTTATATTGACTTCCATTCATTTAAGACACCAGATATTTTTCCTAACCAATACTAGTTTATTTGAGCCCCATTAAGCTCAGATCATTAATAAAAACACATCAGAGAGATCAATTACCCGATCAGTTCTGTGTAAGGAAGGCGGAGAACCCAGAGAGAACCTACGTTTGCAGAGGGAAAACATGCAAACTCCACCCAGAAAGACTCCAGCCATGAATTCAAACCCAGCACCCACCGGCTGTAAGGCAACTTAATGCAACATTATTAAATACTAAAATTAAATTTGATTGTAAACTAAATATAAAACACAGAGCCAGATTTGCTTGATTTTTTTGTGTGTTTCTATTCTTTCTATACATTTGTATTGTTCTGGAAGCTGTTTCCAAGCTTTTCCTCATCCAGTTAGCTCCTCTGACTTCTTTTCAAACAAAATGCACAGAAAACACTAAACTTTTTCCTCAGCAGCATTACTTCAACTACAGGAGAGTTAACTTGTTTTTTTTTTGTTGGTTTATTTAAAGCCAATGCCTTGCTTTGGTTTTTGTTCGTAAAGAAAGAAGTGAGTCAGAAAGTATGATTCAACAGTTTCCCTTAACACAAGCAGCATGGCAGCTCTTCATTCAAAGAAAACCACAATCAACCACCATCCAGCCGTTTCCCTCCTTCATCCCCAAAGGCACCCTTTTGGTATAAAACAATCACACAACTGTCAAGACTATGGCAGTGCACTTACATCGCCTTTCAGGATTGTCAGGTTACAATGGTCATATTTCTCAAACACTGATCTCAGGGTGTCATTTTGAAGTTATAAATGTGAAAAATTAGCTGCTCCAGCTTCAGATATTGAGCCTGGTATCAAAATCCTAAGACAGCAGGGGTGACCTGGTTCAGCTGAACTGTTTTAAATGCCTGCTCTTTAAAATCTGTTCATAAGAAGCAGCAGTGTTAAAAGGTGGATGTGATAACAATTACAATGTGAAGACAAAGCCAGACACTATCGCCTCCACAATCTGTCCAGATAGATTGTTGGGACACATTCTGCCCTTTGAGGGTGAACTTGAGTGTTTGTCGGCTGGAGCAGAGTCAGTGTAGCATTTCTATTTTGAGAGTGATGGTTGCTGGATCCTGGAAGCCGGATTTCCTTCTAATCTCCTTGACTTCTAGACAGGCAATCACGGACACAGAGATGTGTTATCGGGGATGGCCACTTTGATGGCGTGCTCAGATACATCCTTACATGTTCACTTCATTTCGGCTCACCGTTTCTCTATCCAGGAAGCAATAGCTGGTTAGCCACTTGTAGCCAGATATTTACATACACTGCACAAAAAGAGACATGACCTTTTATTTTTGTTCACATCGTCTGACATGAAATTACACTAAATGTTTCCTATCTTAGGTCAATTATAATTATCAAAATTATTCCTCTTTGCTCAATGAAACAAAATCAAGATGGTTTTATGACTTTTTTTCAAAGTCGGAAGTTTACATAAACTAAAATGTGTTTAACCTCCTGAAGCCTCCGCCTCTTTCTAAGAGATCTGCTTGAAAAAGACATGGCCAAAGTGAATTTAATATGACTGAGGAACTTAAAGGTTTATTGAAATAACCACATATCATACACCTTACTGTACTAAAACACAGAAAATAAAATTAAGCATAGAAGTTAGTTGACAAAAACCCAGTTGAACTTTCCAAATTAGACATTTTGGAACAGTTTGTCACCATACAGGTGGAATTTCTGTTTTTTGTTTTTCAAAACTTTTATCTCAGAATAGTCATTGTCTTTTTTTTGTACCCCTCCAGGGGGTCTTTTGTGGGCTCTAGTGCCCCTTATATCAGTGGTCCCCAACCTTTTTAGTCGCGCGGACCTGTCAGCCCTTTGCGCGTGCCCAGTACTCCGATGCTGTTTTGTTACTCATTCTGCTGCAAGTTGGCTCAATTTTGACGCGCAAGACGTAACCGGTAATATCCGGTTTAGGATTTTCAAAATAAAAGATCCGGAAGTAGTTCATTATTTCTTGCGCGGCCCGGTACCCGGTACCGGTGGTTGGGGACCACTGCCTTATATGACAGTAGGCTGACAGGAAACAGGGAAGGAGAGGGGGGAAGACATGCGGCAAATATTGTTGGGTCTGGGAGTCGAACCCACGACGGCGGCGTCGAGGACTGAAGGCCTCTAAATATGGGTCGCGCTAACCCCTACGCCACCACGGCATGCCCAGAATAGTCATTGTCACTAATAAAAATGTTTTTTGTGACAATGGTATTTTTACATTTTATCTGACAAAATAGGAGTAAAAAAAAAAAGTACTTTTGGCTAGACATTGCAAATAATGCAGGGCAGTTTCTCAGGAGCCCATTGGCTACTTTAGATGATTGGTACGGTCATCAAACTAACAGAGAATTAGAAAAATCCCATAGAGAGGAAACACATTTGTTGTCAAGAGAGAGAATGCAGTGTTTCACAGTCAGGAATCACATCAGTGATGCAAGACAATGGATTACAGAAAAAAAAAGGAAAATTTGACTCTAACTCAGATTATGGCCATTAAAGAGCAAATGCAAGACATTATTTATGTTTTTGGCCTTAAAAAAATAAGCCACCATTTAAAAAAACTGGTTTAGATAATAAAATACTCATGCTTTACAATGCTCCATCAAAGTTATGACCTTAATTGAAAATCGGTGGCTTAAAAGACTTGAAGTTTGACTTTGAACTTGAGTTATTTTGCAAAAAACGTTGAGCAGGAATTTTCATCGTTAGATGTACAAAGCTGGTAGAGACAAACCCTTAAACAGCTTGCAGCTGTAATTGCAGTGGAAGGTGGATCTATAAGTATTGACTCAAGTGGACTGATAACAAATAAACAAATAAAAACCTTTTATCGTTTTCCTTCCACTTCACAGTTATGTACTGCTGTTTTGTAATTCTGTCAGGGAATATCCAAATAAAGTAAAAATCTAAATTTGACAAAAATATGTGATGGAATTTACACAGCAAGTGCTCCAACAGCAGAGCGCTATAAACTTATCTTCTAATTAATTCAGCTGAGGGCATTCATGGTCTGTTCAGTTACTGTTGAACTTTTATCCAACAATGAAAACTGTAGCCTAACTGTTTTATCAAAAACAGTTAAGATGATCTGTCTTGATGAAGAACCATTTACACCAGGGGTCTCAAACTTCATTCCAAAACACTGGAATGAAACGGCTTAATTACCTCCTCCTTGTGTAGATCAGTTCTCCAGAGTCTTGCTAATGACCTAATTATTCTATTCAGGTGTGGTGAAGCAGAGGCACGTCTAAAAGTTGCAGGACTGCGGCCCTCGAGGACTGGAGTTTGAGATCCCTGATTTACACCCTTAAGCCAAATATAGATCATTAAAAAAACATGCTTCACTTATAAAACACAGCTTGGTGGTCTCCCTGCTGGGGACCACTGCCTGATGCACAATGCCTTTGTGCAGGTGTGCTCTCCTGAACACCTGTGGGAATAAATGGTCATCAGGTGGGGTCTTGCTGCTTCTTGGCCAGGACTCCCTTGTACAAGAGATTTTATAATCTCAATGTTTTTTTTAGTCTGGTAAAATAAAGGTTAAATAAAACAAAAAGCAGCAGGACAATCAAACCACCGGTTTTTGTTGTGTACTTCAGTTTTACTGGTGAACTAGGAGCATGCCATGCTTACCTAAACTCGGTGGAGTGCCAACTTCTTTTTGTCTAGTTCTACTTCTTTTTTCTTCAGTTGTACATGATGCATTCAACTGCCTGATCCAGTTACAGCCCATCACCAGATCGTTGTCACATCAAACCAAACCAGAATCCTGGAGTGGTTGTTTTTCAGACCCGGAAAACCCAGAATGTTTCTATTGTGTTTTGCTGATTAGCAACTGGACTGACTGCTCTTGATCCTTCACTCATTTGCATCACACATCAGCTTTTCTAGATATGGTGTCCATGATGTCAGTACCTGGGACAGTGAGTACTAAGTCTCTTCTATTTCACTGTTTCCTCTTTAAATGCTCCAGATCTTCTATTTTATGACAGGATTTTTTTTTGCCTTAGTAAGTTGATAAGAGACATGTGGAAGAACTAAAAATAAACCACATGAGGCTTTTGTGAAGTATTAGCAATTATACAATGACTACTGTACTAAAAATAGCTAAAAAAAAAGTGACACTAATAAATCTCTGTCTGAGTTACCAGGTACAGTAAGAAATGGAGCAGAGAATTTATTTTAGGAGTGAATAAAGTCACTTCAGCTAAACTACTCAAAGAAGGGTTGGCACAGTAGCTAAGGCTTATGATAAAAATGAGGACTCATAGGCAGGAAAATGTTGCTACTGGCTACTAGAATTTAAAGCCAAGCAACTGATAAAATAAATACATAATCCCTGAAGTCTTTTAAAATAAGATGCAGTGTGTGACAGAATAGGCTTTTCTGTCCCCTGACTCATTTGGATTCATTGTTGACTGATTGTGAGTGAGGATAAATATGCTCCATCATACATCAGAGATTCAATTCAAAAAGACTATTTTTCCAAAGGAAAATGAAATGTAATTATAACTCATCCAAGTTTCTTCAAAGAATCATTGTAGATAGTGATGCTGTGGGCAAGAAGGATTCTTGGTAGTAGTCAGTCTTGTAAGAATTCCAAAGAGGACTAACTGAAGACTGTTGCTGAATGACAGTCTCATGACTGTCTTGACATGACAGAGAGCACACTGAAGATTCATCCAGGAGGTGAAACCCCAAACAACATCTGAAGCCCCGCAGGTCCCAATTAATGTCAGTTTTTGGTTTTTAACAACAAGAAAAAGGTTGCAAGATGGCATCCATGAGGGAATTTCAAGGTGACAACCATTGCCTGCCAAAAAGAACACAAAGGCCTAGCTGAGATGTGCTGAAAAACATTTTGATGATCCTCAAGGCATTTGGAAAAATATTCCTTGAACTACTGAGATAAAAGCAGATCTTTAGTGGAAGTCATGTGTCATATTATGTCTTACCTAAACTTAGAATAATAAGTCCACATTTAATTATTGTTGGTCTCATAATGTATATGTCCAGTTCTACCATTGGCTAGTTTTATCCCAGTTAATCTCTGATACAGTAAATTTAATAAACTTGCCTTGTGCCTCTTGAGCTTGGTATAAAAGATCAGCTCCACAGGTTTGGTCAACAATACTACACAACATACATGTTGGATTATAATTTAAAATAAATCTAATCAGTCTAAGATTATCGGAGAGAAGGAGTCAGACAGCATATGATTAACCAGGAAAATGCTAACTAATAATCAGTCCATTGCATGCAACAGAAAAACCTCTCCATGTGTGAAGAAGAGTGAGATGGAGCTGCTTTCAGGCAGTCATGTGAGATAAGATCAGATCAGGATTCAGAGAGCAGGCGATGACTGAAGGGTTTTCAGATTAAAGCTATGACTTTTCACATTGCCTGAAGACACAATCAGAGTTTAGTAGTAGCATTTGGATTCCTTTGCTGAACTGAGATTCTGTATTTTATTTATTTATGTTGACAAAACAACAAGCCCATGGGTCAGAACATGCCTGGAGTTCCTTTTGGTCCTCAGTGATGTGGAGCACAGGGGAGATGACCTTTGACCTTAAATGTTGAAGCCATGGAACTTTACTTGGTTTGATAAAGACAACTTGAGTGACACATTCTGTTCTCTTTAAAAAAGGTACCTTCATGCTAAAATTCAGCTAAAGGAAAGTAACATTCAAATACTTTAGAATTTCAATAAATTGTTTTCATTTATTTTGGTAATTCTGTAATATCTGGAAACCAAGGTGTTTTTCTTTATAAACATCATCATACTAGCAAAATGTCATACCAACCCGTTTCTGGTACTGGACCTAATAATTCTAGAGTTGTGCTGCCCATGGTGGCGACTAGGGGTGTGCCATATCGTCTCACTGGATTCTTTTAACACTGGTGAAAAAATTAACATTGTGATGTCATTTAACTGAGCCTGACCTGTACATCATGAAGCACTATGCAGTAATGCTTCCTTGTTGTTTGATAACCACCATTACATTGGTCAGCTGGTCCACAGTCTGGACTGGACTGAATTTCCCAGAATTAGCTGCTACCTGTGGTAAGGGAAGCAGTAGCTCATGAAGTGTTTTGGCAGCTGCAGCTTCGGCTCGCCTCTCCTCTCCACATAGACAGAATAAACTGGTCGGCCATGGCAAAAAAAAAAACTTTATGAAACACCAATGAAACACCAAAGATTAGCACAAGGTTCAGGGTCGCTATATATGAAATAAGAGAAATCTTTTCTGCAGGCGCCAAGATACGACTATTCAGAAACTAGTAGTTAGCTAGCTGCTGCCAGTCACATCTACCAGAGCTTGGATATTTTAATAAATCAGTGGAAGCCAGAGTTAAAGATGGTTATGATTCTGTGTCCTGAATCAGATTTTCTTAAAAAATAAAATAAAATAAAAATAAAAAATACTCATTGTTGGTAGAGCAATGACAACATCTCCACGGAAGACAGTCCAAGTCTGGAGGGAATATGAAAGCTAATAACCAGTCTTTACTTCAGTGGAGATATCCATGACTTAAGAAATGAACATGAACAAAGTTCCAGATCATTAGGAAATGTGCTCAAGCTTTTACCGTTTATCCAAAATATTTTCATGTTAAGCATTTTTAAAAGGAAGATTCCCTTTTCTATGAAAACAAAATTATTTGTTTTGCACAAAATGTTTGAGTTCTTAAAAAAAAAAACATGTGGGTGAAACACTAACATCTCATAGAGCTACTTGGTGAACTACAGCAGTGTGTTTCAATTGTGTATTTTTGTTTTATTTGTACATAATAGATCATTTCGGATTGTGTTTTGTTGGCCAAAATTAGTTTGCATTTATATGTATTTATCTTTTGTTTTTGGCACATTAAATGTATTCTTTGATTTTGTATATATTTATATATATTTTATTCTATGGACAGTTTATAAAGAACATACAAAAAATTGTGTTTTGATGTTATATATTTGATTGGCAAACTCCAACAACTCCGTCCCCTCCAAAAAAAACAAAAACATAAAAAGCAGAAAAAATTTAATATTGTCTTTGGTATTGTTATTGAGGTATTTAAAAAAATATATTGTGATATCATTTTTGTTTTTATAATATCAGCCACCCCTATTGGTGACTAAGCTCAAGTAGACATTCCAATAACTGTTTTAACAGTCCAGTAAGGGGAGCTTGCCTCAATTTCTTTTTATTCCCTTTCTTACCACTAAGTTAGCTAATTTAGCCCTAAAAATGTTGTAAAAGGTCATAGTGATCAGATTTCTGAAAATAAATAAATTAACTAACAAACTGGGATAGTTAAGGAATGGTCTTATTTTGGACAGACATGGCTGTGCACTGCGCTGCCATGTGGAGGCAGTGTAAACGCTCTCATCGACTATAATGAGCATGTGTTTAATGTTTTGATGGTTCCGTGGTGATGTAAAGTGCTCATTATAGTTTTACAAGTTTATTCATGTTTTAATGATAAAAATCAAGAACCACACTAACAACATGTCTCCTCACACCGAAAAGGAAAAAAAAATAGTAGCAGTAATAGCAGCACAGCACTAAGACTGAAATACAAGAAGTAAAACAAAATTTTGAAATATACTTATGTGGTATCTAAATATTAATAATTTTTAATTATTCAACCAGTTTTCTCAGCTGATAAAATGTGAAAGATGTTATCCCTAGCAAAAGCAGCCATTTTTATTTGGAGCTGGAAGCTGATGCAACAGAAGAAATGATCTTTCAGGCCAGGCAGTTTAGTTTCTCTGTGCTGAGGAACTTTTTTACATCTGAAATCATAAATAGTTGTGAAAATATAAACTCAGTTAGTTCCAAAATATCTTACTGTATGGTGAGCTTCTTTGAATCATCCCGTTATTTCTACTACTCTGACTCATTGCACTCATTTTGCAGTTTTGTTTAATAGCTTGGTTTAACTTGGTTTTAACCATGATCGAAACCTTTGATTGTAAGGATCAGCCCAGTCCAAAAAAAAAGAAAAGAAAAAAAAATACATTGATTCACACAAAAACTCCAGTTTGGTGGTCATTAGCTCCCACTTTTTAAAGCTGGTGTGTTCTGCTCTTCTTCTGCCTGTAATGCAGGTTACTGTGTGGTTACTGTACATTTAGGGCAGTAATTGCAGTTTTTGTCCTAAATGTGCCTAAAAGTAGTGATGGGTCCGGCAACACCGATGCATCGACGCATGTGTCAAGCCCATAGACCAAAACCCTTTTCGGTGCGTGTATTGATTTCAGCAAGACACGTGATTGATAGAGAAACTGTTTTGAAATGACGTTGATGCGCCAAACTGTGTTTATAAGGAAGCGAATCTGTCAACAGGATGCATTTGCCAAAAAGATTCTTTATCTTTTATTGTACGGCGTCAACTATGGAGCCTCAAGGCAAACAAAAGTTTTCCGCAGTGTGGGACCATTTTGATCTTACATCGGAAAACAAGGTATTTGTTTTCATTTCGTTGTTTCATCCGGTTCTTTTCAGTTTGTACTTGATCTATCTGAATCCAAATTCAGCTGAAATTGAGTCTTACTTTACTTTCATATTATGTTCTGCAGGTTAAGTGTCGCACATGTTTGACAGAAATGTCTTATTTAAATAAGTTCACCTCCTCAATGCTGAGGCATTATAGGGCAAAGCATGAGAATGAAGTCCCAGATACAACCAGGATAAATTCAGGTATACAGCCATTCTACAAATTACTCAGTTGCTTTTTATAAATTATTTCATATAAATGTATTGTTTACTTAATTTTTTTCTACAGCAGGAGAAGTTGTGTCAAAAAAAACAGAACAGACTAAATTACAAAATGTTGGAAAAACATATTTTTTTAAATTAAAATTTGTGGGGAAAAAAAACAAAAAAAAAGTCCACAAGCATCCTCATTCCAAACATGTTCACTTTCATTTTCATCACTTGGTACATGTTCACATTATTTATTGATTGTATCGAAGAATATAAAATATATTTTGAATTTAACTGAAGACATGAAATAATACAATATATAATATACAATAAAATACAATGACTTAAATCTTATTGTATAGACTAGGTCATCAAATCTGTCTGTCAACTATGTTACCTGTAGAGATTTTTAATGTCTAGCAGGTGTCAGTATTCAGTGACGCAGCATCGACAGTATCAATACAGTTTTGCTATGGGTAGAAACGATACATGACACCTCATTTACCCATCACTACCTAAAAGCTACCATAAAGACATAGGGTTAAGCTTAACTTTCACACAGTCCCTGTTACAGAAGACTTGTTTCCAATTTTAGCATTTAATGAGAAAAAAATGGTGCATATATACTGCAATGGTAGACAGCGAGTTAGCATGATGTGCGTAAGTTGTAACGTGTCAAAAAACCTCTAGAAAACACACCTGGAGCTCAGAGGACTAGAGTACTGATGTAAGTTAACCTCTGGCTGACCAACCTTGATGGATTGCAGGTGTGTCTGATCACTCAGCTGGTTCACTCTGGCTCCCTCTGGTGGGAAACTGTGAGAAGTGGAAGAGACTGGAAACCCAGACCCCAGTTTCCTAACGTTAACATCAGGTCCCCCAAAGATTATGGCCCAGAATGGCCCAGATTAACATCTACCCCCAATTTTTTTATTATTATTTTAACATTACATCTCACAAATAAGGGTTTTTTAGGATGGCCAATTAATCTAGCATGCATGCTTTTTGACATGTTGAAAATACAAACTCCAGCAGACGGAATGCAGCCAGGATGCAGCAGAGCTTACAAATTCCCCACTGTACATCCTAACATCCTAACATACCTATGGGTGTTATGTTTCATACATTTCAAATCCGTGTCAAATCAGTCAATTTAAATGAACTGGGGAGTTCATTTTGAGTGGCTCGTTTTGTTTTTTTGTTTTTTGTTCTTTCTGTGACAACAAATTGTTGCACTGAGTATCTGTCAGCCCTCTGAATATGGGCACAATTGTGTATAGTGGCTTCTTATTTGCTGATAAAACATATTTAAGTGGTGATATGTTACGTTTACTTTCTGCTGCTGGACAGCTGACTCAGGCTGTTGTCAGTGGAGTATCTCTGAGGAGAAGCCGTCATTAAAGCACATTAACCACCCACCGTTACTGCATAAGGGAAATAGTTTTAATGTACATAAAATGTTTCAACGGTTCATTACAAATAGCTCATATCTGCTTTATATGGAATAAAACAGACCATAGTGAAACAATCATCCATTCCTCCTTATTGTACTTTTTACATCACAACCACAAACCATAATGTTTTTAACTGGACTTTATTTTATATAATAGCAACGTAGTGCAGACATGTTAGGTGGTAGACAAATGGTGAGTGGTTTACAAAACTTATTTATATAAAAAAGTTTGGCATTCTTTCATCCACTGTTTTCCACTTACTTTTTGGTTGTGTGTGTCTGCGTGTGGGGGCGTGTGTGTGTGCTTGTTTACCCAGGAGCCTCTGTGTTGCCCTCTCTAGATAGCACTAACAATGGATGGCGGAAGCTACCATAAAGACATAGGGTAAAGGTGCGCTGTGGTGGCGCAGGGGGTTAGCACGCCCCACATTTGGAGGACTTAGACCCACGGACGTCGTGGGTTTGACTCTCGGTCCCGACGACCTTTGCCACATGTCCTCCTTTAAAAATGGTGCCGGCTCAACTGGCTGCCTGCAGAAGATGATGTGTTCCAGAGAAACATCCAAAGCACAACATTGATTACTGAAGCTTGACTTGATGCTGAGCTCATGAGACCTGAGATATTTTACACTAAACCAGGTAATTCCAGACTAAATTCTTCACTTTATTATCTGGCACTGATGATGTTCTTAGAAAGTGGTATTGCAAAGTTTTTAAAGTGCAGTGTTGTACCAAAAATTAAATAAATCCACTTTAAAAACAATTGGCAACCTGATAGTGTCAAAGGTCTTCTTAATTTAAGGCAGCAAGACTTTAAAATGCAGCTCAGCAGCAGAGCCTGATCCTGACAAGAACAGCAGAATGAAAAACCCAAACTTTTCATATCATTCATATCCACTCTCCAAAGCAACCCAGATCTTCAAATCCCCTCTGGTCCAATTAGCTGCACCATTTTCAAAAGTTGCAGGGTAATTACGTTGCCACTCGCCTCACTCTTAATAAGAAAGCCAATCTTGAAGGCTTAGGGTTACAAACAGCACAATGATAGAAAATGAAAATCAGAGGAAACTTTTTTTCACCCCCAACTTCCCACTGCCATCTGGTTAAGATCAGATGAACCAAACTGTTGCATCAAATTTGTGAAAAGATTGAAGCTCTTAAAACGGGACCTGATCTCCGAGTCAGCCATAACAGGCAGCTGTTGATATATTTTATATATTTTTGCAAACAGTTTCTGGTGTAACTGTTTTTCTTTTTTTCCATTCATCCATCCATACCTCTTTGTGCCCCCCCTGCAATGGCATGGCGCCCCCCTTAGGGGGCACACCCCACACTTTGGGAACCACTGTGTTAACCCAATACTTCACAGTTGGAATGATGTTCTCAGGCTTAGAAAGCCTCTCCCTTTTGGCTATAAATTTAACAATTTATACTTTTTTATACGTTTTACTCTAAACATATGCGATGTAGACCCTTTTCCAACTAATTTAAGCAACACAAAAAATCCCTCCCTTTGATTTTTGATTTATTTAGATTGATTTTTATGAAGACAATTCAGGCCAAGCTTCAATGTTCCCCTCATGGCTATGCTGAATAAATTAGCAACACTAAATCTCTGACGGAGCTGCACCACAGTTCGGGCAATTCCCTTGGAAACCTAAATGTCCCAAACTTCACTGCTCATCGTGTGGAGGACATCGTGAAGAACATGAATGCATTATAAGGACCTGTGCTGTTAGACCGGGATGCTTTGTGCAGCAACACAACCGAGTGAAGCACACTTCCAGATTTCCCTTTGGGGACAGTGGAGTTTTTGGCACCATGCCATTAGTCTTATTTACTTTTAATGTGACAGAGACAGAGAACACCACACTGCAGCCTTTTATTTCAAAGCCTTGAAAAATTGGGGGTCATGCATCACTCTGCCTCTCTTCTCCCTCTGTCCCCTGTATTGTTTCTTCCCTTATCCATCTATCAATTTTAGAGCTTTCAGGGCTGAGGGTATACATTGTCTTAAGTTCGCACATGGCACAAAGAGGCTTCCTCCCCAACACTCACCTTTTATCAGTCTCCATTTTCCAGCATAATTCACTTAAAGGTGGCATCTCCAAGTCGACAAATGGAAGAGATTTAATTGGAAAGTGGTATAAAGGAGGTGGGGCTGGTCAAAGCCTGCAGTGGTGCCTGGAGGAGAGGCACTCAGAGTGATGGGGATGGAGGCCCTGCACTACAGGCTGGCTGAAAAATACTAATGCTTGGCCCAGAGGTGAGCTGCATATGAGATGCTGTGAAGATGGTAAGAAAGACCATAGAGTGCAGCAAATGTCTTCAACCCCCCACACGGTCCACTGGACCTCATCATAAGTGCTATAATATTTGGAGTCCTATTTTATTCATCCCTCTCTCTTGGTTCAATTATTTATCAACACATTTCCAGCTAAAGTGAGAGAAAATTGATGATCCAGAGCTTTCACAAATGCTGGATTGTGGAGCTAGAAGAGCTCGGGGCTGTTGAGGAATCAGAACTCAGAGTCTACAAATTCTTTCAACATTTCAAATCTTTTACATTTCTCCAGGCACAGAGTAAAATTCATGACACCATGGTTTAGCTCAAGCAGATACAATTTTTTTTTCACAGACACACACGCACCCACACACTTACACACCCCCCACACAAAAAATCAGGTAAAAACCAAAGAGTAAGCACAGAAGTAGAAGCCTTACTAATAAATATCTTAGAGTATTTCAGAAAACTAGTGGGTGGGATGGTAAAAAGAAAAACCCTTAACAGTTTCTTGCAAGACAGTATGGCAGAATTGGTGATTCTGCTGGTTGATGATTCAAAAGCTACGTCCACACTGCAGCCTGACATGACTCCCTTCCAATTTTTCTGCCCCTAATGCGACCTGTATCTCATCATTTCACGACAGTCTGAACACAGCTTGGATTTTTTCAAATGCAACCCAGACCACTGGGATATCCGATATGTATCTGATCTTTTCAACTATGATCTGAGTTTGAGTGGTCAGGTCACACTCATCTGACCTGAGCGTCATCGATACTCGACTAGCATCAATATTCTGAGTCCTGATGGGTGCAATCGGCAAGAAAAACAACAACCATGGTGGATTAATGAGGATTATGTTGTTACTGAGGCTCTGCCATAATCGCTTTGGTGAATAATAAGAAACTTTTTGTGAAAGAGTATTAATATGGTTGAACAATGCATTCAAGATACTGATTTAACTAAGGATTAAACAATAGTTTCTATTTATAATTAACTATAAATGTATAATGTCTGTCAACTTATTCTCTATTAGTTCATTGTGTAAACCCAGGGCATCCAAATTGTAGAACAATCCCGGCGAACCCTTGATTACAATTAAAGAATGGACACATTTTAAACACTAATTTAAAAACATGCAAACAAGTAAAAACCTTCTTAGAAATTGAAAAGATAAGGTGCAACACAGTATTCATTTATTATCAGCCATGTTTTTGCTTTAAATTAAATTTTATAGTAAATGGAACCACAAACAAAATGTGACTATTCCTAAAGAGCGGAATGGGCCATATTCACATAATAATTATGAAAAAAAAACACACCCAAGAGTGAGTTATATCCTGTTCTTGTTGCTGGAAAGAAAAAAATCAAATCTACACAAAGACAATAAACCTGAAAAATGTATGGAACAGTTTTTCTTTTGAAAGACAGGCAAATCTAAAATATCCTTTTTGGATTCTACATAATGGTAAAAATATCAGCTGAAGTTCTTTTAATTTTAACATGTTTTTTCAGCAAATATAAAGTGATGTCTGTGCTGCTCCAATATTTAGGATTCATTCCTCTACTCTTTCCTGGATAACTGACACTGAATAAAATGTTTATATTTGATTGTGGGGATTTTTCTGTGTTCTGTAGGTTGGAGGTTAGGGTTAAGTAAGAGGGTTGCTAAGCAACATCACCTCCATTCTGACATTCATGACCAAATTTTGGAATGTTATTTTTGATGTCACACTGGTTGGTGTCAGAACCCAACATTCTATTTGAGTTCAGTTCCTCAGAAATCTCTGATAGAGCGAGACGTATCTAGGAGAGGCCAAACTGCCAACCCTTGTATTTGAAGTAATTGACACTGAAGTCTAGAAAAAGACAAAGATGGTCAAAGAACGTAAAAGGAAAGGAAAAACACCGGCCCTCAGGAGACAACGAGGTAACTGAGTTAATGAGTTTCACTTAAGACTATCAAGAAATAGTTCCTGTTTCAGTTTTTAGAGAAAGATAGATTAGTTTGGATTTATAAGTAAATTTTACACATTGATCATTGAAGGTCAGCCTATAGTTGTGCTCATAATTCATAATTAAGTGGTTTTTAGTTGTTTTTTTTACCATTCAGCCTATAAATAAAATATATTATTACTACTCATGACTTTATTAGGTTATTATTTGGTTGGGAACATTGAAATGTGTGAATCTGTTGGCTTCTCTCACATCTTGGTAAAAATCAGTTAAATATTGAACATTTTGTGTAATAAAGTACTAGATCAGATATATGTGAGGTGATTCAGAAATACTAAATATATGACAAAACCATTGCATATTTTTCCCAATATTTCTCATTTTAGACAACAACAGCTGGATGACTCCACCAATTATCGAGTCTGTTCAGGAGTGCAGACCAAAGAAAAGGAAAAGAGTTCAAGATAAGACCCCCAGAAAAAGGATCAAGGTCTCTGCGACAATCAGAGCCGCCACAACCTGCCAGGACCACATCAAGAGGAAAATGACAGAAGAAGTAGAGGGATGTTCAACACCGACCAAGAAGAAGAAAGAACTCCTGCAGCAGGTCCAAACCAAAGAGACTTCCTCCTCAATGGACATTAGCTCAGGTTGGCTGCTTTGCTCTACTTTATATTGACAGAACAAAGTGATACAAAAGCATGGTTTCCGTCTGAAAAATCAAAACATTTCGGTATTCCCTTTTACTATGGGAAACTCTATGAAAATGCACCCAGTGCCTTCACAGAAATTCATTTTCTCTGAAGCACAGCACAGACGAAGCAAACAAAGTCCACTTGACACAGGTCACATTTGAAATGATCAGTTGCGTAGCAATCTGATCGCTACATGTTGCATTAAAACATGCCATTAAAAATGTAAACTTTGCATTAAACGTGTCATTATTTACCCATGACAAAAGTCATTAACATTCATGAAAACATAATAGGTAATATGCAAATTCACTAGAGAATCAATATCACAGCTGGGTCTTGCTAACCTCTATTTAAACTCCTGGTGGTCAAATGCTGGTGCAGCCACTGTTGCACCTTTGGGAAATGTGTATGTTGCCTTTAAAATGGTTAATCCTTTGCTTTGAGCTAAACTGTTGTACAAGAAAAAAGTAAAAGTAAAAAGGCAACAGGAAGCAATTCAGTCTCACCAGCAGGAGTTTAAAAAGGTGTTTGCAAGACCTGAAATTTATTTTGGTAGCCCACTTGTGGTTATCAGCAAGTAAATTACCATATTACATAAATATTTATTTTCAAGCTAAATTATTGGCAAACTAAATATTTAGCTCGCCAATCAAATTAGAGTTTAGATTTATGGCCCAAGCCCAACCCGATATTCAGAATTATTTGCTTGATGGCCAGGTCAGATGTGGCTTCTGTGGCACATTCAACAAGCCTACAATACATACAGCACAGACAAAGCCAAAAACAATGCATGATGTAAAGTTGTGTTAATCTACTTATTACAGTGTAAATAGAGAGGGAGATAGTTTAATAGACCGTAACAAATGCAGCAGAATGCAGGCACAAGCGTCTTTTTTTTCTGTTCAGCCATTTTTGCCTTATGGTAACTAAAGGCTGAAACACTCATGTTGTTTCTATTGATTATTCTCAATGTTAGGATCCAGCAACGTCAGTCCGGTACTTTACATTACAGGAGATATAAGAAAGCAGAATCTGAAGAGGAAGGCAGATGACTTTGAGGAACCACCAACGAAGAAGAAGTCAAAAAAAGAACAAGTCACTTCCCAAAGAGGTCAGAATTTAAGTTGACAGTTTTGAAAAAAAAATGTAGAAGTCAGAGCTCCTACAATTAATTCTGAGGTAACATTAGTGAACAGGGTTTTATTCTCATGCTTTGTGAAACTCAAACATGTGTTCATGTGTTTAGCCAAATTCCAGAAAAAATATACTGAGCTGCATTTACTGGGAGAAGGAGGCTTTGGATCTGTGTTTGCTGGATATCGACAGAAGGATAAATTGCCTGTAGGTGCCTTTGGAATATTTAAAATATTACTGATAACTATAACGTTATCAGTAATATTGATCAGTTATTACTGATAACTATAAAGTTATCAGTAATAGTTCAGTAATAGTTCTTCTAACGGTCAGTAGGGGTCAAAGTCTGTAAAAAAAAAAAAGAGTTAAAATCCTCATAAAGGTGGACGTTTAACAGCTAGTCAGATTGACCCTCTGTTTCAGCTGATTTTAGCCAATGAAGACTCAAACCAAAAATGTCCATGTCTGTAAGATAAAACTCTACATCAGTGAAATTACTTCGTTAACCAATAAGATTTTAAATGTAAATGTGTAGATGGGTAATATGAAGGCACACTGTCCTGTATGTGCTTCCCTGCTTCAACCTTAACCCACTTGATTCAAATGACTGCAGTTCAGCAAACCTCATCCATTCAAATCAGCTGTACTGAGGCAAAGAAACACATAAAACATACATGACAATGTCCCTTAAGGACCAGGGTGGGGAAACACTGTATTGAGTGAGCTAAAGAGCCACTCAGGGTTCTGCAGGTTGCAGAACTATGATCTGATAAGACGAAAAGTGATCCTATCTCAATTTTTATCTCAATTTATTTTTAATTCTTTGTTCAAGTAAAACTATGAAGATGTAAAACCGAAATTGACCAATGAGATCACTTGGCTATGGTTTTTGTGGCAATGCACCTTACAGTATTACTGATAACTCCATACATACTGACCTTAGGAAGTCTGAACATTCCCTTTAAAGATATTCCCATTGCTGAGCAATGCTTTGTTTCTATGTTATAGGTGGCTATCAAACACATCCCAAAAGAAAATGTGTTTCTCAAACATAAGGTAAGTGAGCAACATCATTTAAGACTGATTTTAAGACTTTGCTGGATTCCAGATGCATTGTGGAAACACAAATCTCCTGTTTGCTTTGATGTTTCAGGATGAGAACGGCAGGAAGATGGCAATGGAGGTGGCCATCATGTTGAAGCTGAGTAATCTAACTACCAGTTCATCAGGGCAGTTGGCCATGGTGTCCCTGCTGGACTGGTATGAACTGGAGGAAGAGCTGCTTTTAGTGATGGAGAGGCCCATGCCTTCAGAGGACCTCTTTGTCTACCTTGATGAGCATGAAGGTTGTTTAAATGAGGAGGAGGCCAAGGTAGAGTCCAATATTTCCTCCACTTAGAAATTTTGCAATACTTTATGTTAATCACATAATATCTCTAAGAAATACATTAATTTATGTGGTTGTACTGTGACAGAATGTGGAAAAAAAATCCATATTATTAAAAATACCTTTACAAGTTACCAATGTCCAACATCGAACTATGCAGAATTTTGAGATTCAAATCATTTTTCTCTTTTAGATCATATTAAAACAGCTGGTGGAAGCAACGATTCAGCTTCAGGATGCAAACATCTTCCACAGAGATATTAAAGTAGAAAATGTCCTGATTAAGAGCAGCTCAGAAGGCCCACAAGCCTATCTTATAGACTTTGGTCTAAGCTGCTTTGACCGCGGAAGGAAATTTGAACTTCTCCGTGGTATGATATCCCTCATTTTTCTGTCTCCGCTGTGAAAACAGAACTTCTTTTTAGCCTTCTTCAACTTTTTGACTCTCTTATTCTCATCCATCTTTTAGGTACACGTGATCACGTCCCACCAGAATTTTACAGACTCAAGAAATATACTGCGGGACCCACAACAGTGTGGCAGCTGGGAGTGCTCTTGTTTGAAATTCTCCACAACAAGATGTTCAAAACTATCAGTTTCCTCACAAACAAGCTGAAGATCAACAAGAGGCTTTCCAAGAGTTAGACAAACACTTGTATTATATCTTTTCACAGCATATATAAGTCTGTTCTCTGTCCGCTGCTCTAACTGTTGTTGCACTTTGACCTCTGACCCTCCAGACTGCCAGAATCTTATGACCAAGTGCCTGAAGGAACACCCAAAGGAGCGTCCCACGCTGGAAGAACTGCTCAGTCACCCATGGTTTTCTTAAACATACACACACAGACATTAAAGTTATAACTTTTTAGTATTTAGTCTAGTCTAATTTAGGATGAGAATTGGGTTTAGGGTTAAATAACATGCTAGTATGTTCGGTTTTCTCCTAGAGCTTCGGTTTCTTCTCATAGTCTGAAGAATGTCCCATATATCAATGTAGAAATGTTGGATTTTCTGCTCTAGGTTAGGCTAAATAAATTTTTGCGGGTATTCTCCAGGTGCTTTAGTTTCTTCCTGCAATCTAAAAACATCCCTTAGGTTAAAGCATGATTTTGGATTTTCTCCGGGTGCTCCGGTTTCCTCCTGTTATTGAAACATCCATTTTCAGTTAAAGATTTGTACAGAAAATTCTCATTAGCTTCATTTGGGATTCAAGAATTTTCTCTGGGTGCTCTGGTTTCATCCTTTAATTGAAGATTTGAATTCTTTTCCCTCCCATACTTTTTTTCCTACCATAGTCTAAAAATAGTCTATTAGTTTAGATAGAGATGTGTGGGTTTTCCCTGATGCTTTGGTTTTCATCACCATTCTACAAAAATATCGGGGGGCGGGGCAGGAGAAAATCTTTGGGAACCACTGGGTTAGGGAGTAAGTATTTTTTGATAGTATGGGGTATTGTTGGCTGACTTGAATCACCTGTTTTGTTGTTGGCCTTTGGTTGTTGTTCCTGTCTTCTGAAGTCAGTACTGGGCATGGGTTGCATGGGGATGGCCAGCATTCATGTTGATGGAAACCTTTTGACATTTAAAATGCAGATTTCACATTAGGCAAATCAGTTAGGATATTACCACAGGCGTTACCACATAGTTACATGCACACGTACAGGTACAGAGCAGCCGAGAAAAGGAGGAACAAAGTATCCTAGCATTTGTGGTTTACATATATATTTGTGTAACGTATATTGGTTTTGCTTGTCAGTAATCACATTTTCATTGTTCACCCCTTCCTGTCTTACTTTCTGTCCACTCTCTTGTGTTTCTGTATATCTTTATGAGTGTTGTGCACTCTCTACTTCACTACCTGAACCTGACAGTTTTTTTTCTTTAGATTGATACAGTTAATTATGCAATATGGAGTATTGTCCTTTTTTGTCTTTTTTTTAGGTCAAATCCAGAAATTTGACGAGCACCAGACACAACAAACCTGATATGTTATTGTAATGTTCTGTCATTAGGTCTCTCCGGTGTTCTGTTGACTATGTTTTCCTCCACATCTAGGTCATCCTGAAGTAATTTATGAGTCGTTTTTATAACTCCACTCAGACAACAACATCTAACCATTAGCATGTTCTTTGTTGTTTTTAGGTCTGTTCTTCCATCAGAGCCAGAGCTCCAGTGTATGCTTAATTTGTCTTGTCCACTTTCCTGTCCTCTCCCACCCCAGCCGGTCGAGGCAGACGGCCGTCCATCCTGAGTCTGGTTCTGCTAGAGGTCTCTTCCTTTGAAAGGGGAGTGTTTTCTCTCCACTGTTGCCCCGTGCTTGCTCAGGATGGGGGATTGCATTAATATGAAGCTTTGATGCAATCTGCTGGTTTCCTCCCCTTCGCAGAATCGCCACCTTAACGTGGTGGGGGGGTTTGAGTACCCCTCTGGTCTTG
Source organism: Xiphophorus couchianus (assembly GCF_001444195.1). Lineage (NCBI taxonomy): Eukaryota > Metazoa > Chordata > Actinopteri > Cyprinodontiformes > Poeciliidae > Xiphophorus > Xiphophorus couchianus. The sequence goes on along the minus strand of NC_040248.1, from coordinate 22,929,565 downwards.
AAGTCTTAACTGTCTGTTGGTTTCTGGTGGGATCTCACATGGCATAAAGGCTTCAGGGAGGGGTCAGACCAAGAGCGATTCATAGACTTTGATGCAGAAAGACCATAAATAATGACAGGTATCAACTGCAGGGAAAGAGCTTCTAGCAAGCAACTGCTGGTTGACCTTGGCACCATAACCTCAAAGCATCACTAACTCCTCTTAACACGAATGCAACAGATGCCATGCGAGTGTAATCATTCTGTATTTAGGGACATAAATACAAAAGGTTATTTCTCTCTTTATTAAAAAGCATATACTTTTGATTTTACAGCAGCAAATTTCTGAAAACTGAGCCTTTATACTTGAAAATTCCTGCCGATTTGCAAAAACAGTGCCTTGCAAAAGTATTCACACATTCTAAACTTATCAACTTTACTTTCATTTATCAAAGTGTTTTATTTTTCCATTTATTTTATTGGAATTTTATTTCATAGACTAACAAAAGGTACTTTATATTGGTGAAGTTGAGAGAAAATTTGACCTTTTCAGGATTTTTGTTTTTTTTACAAATTCAGATTGGACAAATTTTGCATGCGTCTGTATTCAGACCTCAACCTCCATGCATCTCCACACCTCAGGACTGTGTGTGGTTCTTATATTTTGTTTATATGTCTTCAGTTATAGGTTTATCATTTTGTTCCCTCCCTCATAACATGTTTCTAAAATTAAACCATTTATCATGCTTTCCCTATTTGTTCATGTAGGGTTGTCATTCCATAATCAAGTTACCATTAAAATGTATTCATCTTTGGCCTATGAATAGTGACACAAGGCTCTGGTCTTGGAATTTGAAAGTTCCTGAGAAGAGTTCTTCAGTTTTCACTTATGGAACTTTGGAAGTCAATATCAGTCTGCTTAATGTATATATTAAGATGTTATTCAAACTGTTAGTTTTTTATAGAAGGAGTTTAAAGGAGGAGTTTAGACAAAGTAATCTAAATTGACAGTCATCATGGTGTGGCTTAGTCATCATAGAAACAGTGGGAGGACTGGCTACTGGCTTCATGTTAATCAAACATCACTGATATCCATGGGTATGTTGTGTTGTGTTGTAGATGCCAGCTTTGCTTCCTGTTTGTGGTCAGGAAGATTTGTTCCCCAAGTTTGCAAAGTAGGCATCAGCACAGCACAGCGGTCTGTGTCGAAGGTGCCAACGGGTTTAAAGTCCTTGTTTTGTATTTTTTGGATGCAATATTTTGCACATGAATTACTATATTGAGCCATTTCTTTATTTCTAAATTTATGGAGGATTGATAACTATCCATCCTCCATAAATGTATGTCATATCTAGTATAAAAGGAGAATATAATATCTCTAAGGTCCTAATGACAGGAATAACTTCTTGTGCCTTTTTAGAAAATGTTCTTCATAAACTTTACAGAGAAAATAGCCTGAGACACAAAAGTATCCACTGCTCAGTGATAACACTTTCAGTCATAGGTGATGTGATTTTCTGTCTTTTACACCTAGCTGTTATAGTAGAGTGATATAGGCCGCTTTGGTGACACATCACATGGGAACTGTTGGGGTTACAGAGGATACCTGAGAGGGTTTTGCAAAGCAAATTAACAATCGATCCTCCTTCTAAAAGCTTGTTATGAGATGACTCCTGTTTCCATGGTGAGAGTGCACAGTTAGCTTGAACCACAATCACCAAAAACATCAAATCAGCCACTTTTGGTGACAAGAGTCTCAACAGGCTCAGGCAGGGCTGTGAAAACTCTGCCTTTCACTCTCACCTGAACATGCTGGTATTACATGTTCTATCAGAGATGTTCTTCAGAGAATCTTTCTCACTGCACATCAACAAATGTGATGGATGAGCTTCATTGTAATACAGTTAATGAAAGCCGGGCTTTCATTTATGAAATCCAGATGCTCTTGTAAAAGTGGAACTCATGCACAAAGTTGGTTACCAAGTTTTTGCAAGACACAGCTAAAATACTGATATTTTTTTTTTCAAATTTTATAGTCAAATCTGTCTATCAACAGAATAACGTGACAGCTCTAAAAAATCAAGTTCCGAAATTTAGACTGATGAACAAATTCAATCTACTAATTCTACTCTACATTAGGGAATGGAGATAGTGGGTAAAATGCATTTTGAACTTGAATAGTTGAATGAATCAGTTCTTTTACATCCACAGTCTGCTAACTTTTTTTTACATAAGTATTTTTTTCTTTTAAAAAGTATAAATAAAATGGTCCTTCTTTACAAAGACTTTGTAAAGAAAAAAAAGTTATTTGCATTAATAGGATTTTGATATTTTGTTCAAATAAAAACACTGTTGTTGCGCAACACCTCCCCTCCACCTTCTTTCTCTACTCTCTCACTCTCTACTTCCTCTTCTGAGAGGGGAGATATGCTACCAGCTCTCCTTCTAACGAGTTAATTGAGTTTCCTAAATCTGCTGGGATTTACCCTGTCCAGAACTGAAGTAAACTCTGTTTAAGCTGGTTTCGAGAACCGATTCGCCTGGTTTCTGACGGCCTACATCCAGGTGTCCCACCCTTCTTCCCCCTGTGAATTAGCCAGACTGAGCAGCCTACAGCCAACTAGTTTCACAGAGCACACCTGTTAACGGTCGCTCGTTCTCTATTTTACAACTTGCATTTGTTATTGAACCAGGTAGGTTTTAGTGACTCGGGCGAGTCCCAAGGATGATGTTTTACATTTGGGCTACCAGCAACCTAAAAACATTTTCCACTTCTTCCTCTCCAGAATCAAACATCAGAGATATTTTACAACAATTAAAGAACTTTAAGGTGACTCATTAACTGAATGTCCACAACATCTTTTAGATTTTCTTTATGCTAAATATTTTATTAGTAAGGCATTTTTGCAAGGGTCAGTACAGCTTAATTCAGTAGCAGAAATAATCAAATAAGTAAAATCAATCATCTAGTCTATCTTTCCCTACTGCTGACACTGAGAACTAAAAAAGGGAACCTTTGAGAGAGACGGACGGAGTTTGGTGTTTCGAACCCCAGACCTGGCCTGATGATGAAGAAGGTGCTGCAGCAGGAGGAGGAAGTTGATCAACGAAGGCAGGGATCTCTGTAGGTCTGATGAGCTTCTTCTCCGCATGGATGCTGAGGTCACACAGGACTTGCAGGAAGGAAGGCACCAGTTCTTCTTCTTTTTCTTTGCCTTTGTCTTTGTCTTCATCTTTGTCTTTGGGGTCTGAACCCAGCCGATGAGAGAAGTGCAATTCGAAGCCACAGGTTGCAGGGCTGACGGGTTGGTCTCCATGCGCAGGACAGTCTTCGGCTCCGTGGCCCCGGCTCTTCTTCAGCTGCAGAGTTCTTTGTCCATCTCGATCTTGGCTCGAAGCTGCCCGGAGGATCCAACCAAAGGTTCCTCTTTTGCACCCACCTTTTATAGGGTTTATCCACCCTTTTGGTGCGTTTGCATTGGCTAGTACTGTTGCTGTGCTTGTTTCATTGGCTGACTGCTTAGACAGATGTTCTCATATCCATCACTGTCTTACAGACATTATGTCCTGATGTCTGTGCTGATGTCTCAGGGTTGCTCAACCTCCTATGTCCCTTGCCTGCACAACCTTTTCTCTGAAACGTTTACGTTGTTCAATCTGTTTCCAAATAAGGCGTTGATCATCTCTGCTCTCCTGTTAGTTCCCCTTATTCCCTTAACCTTTCACCTACCATCTACTTCCAACATATCAGTGATGTTTAATTGCAGTTACACCTTTTTACACCATTTCAAGTTCAATGTCAAAATCACATTTATATTACATTTATTTTCTTTAGCTTCTCTGATTTAGCATTCATTTATGATTTTATAACCATAACTTATTAGTTACTCTTATTATGATCTTAATGTGAGTTATTACAGATGTTTTTCTGAAAAGAAACCAAGAATAATCCATGATTCTAATTATTTGATACAAAGTTACAGTTACTTGTTTTTCTTGTAAGTGTTCTCACAAATGTAACTGTAAGTATTATTACAAGTAAACCAATATTAATATAAGTATTTTACTTTGAATCTTATCAAATTACTCAAAATGTTTAGATTTCATTCTTTAAAACTTCCATGCTTTAAAATAAGGAATAGTCTCAGCTATTTTTATAAATCTGCAGGCTGGAAACTTACTTCCTCTTTTTCCAGGAAACCTGCTTTTCCTGTTTCATGACTCTCTGACTGACTATGATTTCTTATGATTAGATAGAAAAAAGTAGAATTAAAGCAAAGTTTGCATGAGACAAAAACAGCACACACAACCAGATTTATTTTATTGACACTTAAGTCTACTGTTGGGCCTTAATGTCACTTGAGTGATTCATTTTAAAGATAACTTTATTTATTATTACTGTTAAACTAAAATCTCCAGCATGGGGAAGTGGGATGAGCTCGGATTTTCTTGACACACAAATATATAACACAAACAAATGTATATATTTTTTGAACCTGTGTTCCTGGCACGGATCCTGCGGATAATCTGTAGTGTAGGGGTCTTCAACTCCAGTCCTCAGAGTCTGATATCCTGTAACTTTTAGATGTGGCTCTGCTTCAACACACCTGACTCAAATAATCGGGTCATTAGCAGGACTCTGGAAAAGTTTACTGCCTACTGAAGAGGCACTTTACTCATTTGACACATCTACAAGCAGCAGGATACTGGTCCTTAAGGACTAGAGTTGAATGCCACTGATATAGAGTATTAAGGTAAGAGTGTGTCGGTCTGTGGACTAGTGATGGCCAAATGAAGCCTCATGAAACGATGAAGCTTGTGAGGAAGTGAGCTACAGGTAAAAGGGACATGTGGTATAGAGTGGGGAATACTAAACAGCTGGAAAGCTACTGTGTCAACAATACCCAATTGTGGGCACATGATATGGACGTTTCAAAGTACCACACCCGGTATAACTAAGAAACAGCTTCTGAGTTAGTATTACAAAGATTACATAAGGGAATTGACTGAACCAGGAGTGGTGGGGTCCATCAAACATGACACAGCAAAACTGGCAAGCCCTAATCCTAATGACCAGCCACACTGAGATGAGAGAACCTGGATATAAGGGCAGAATATCTAAGAGGTGAAAGCAGAACTAATTTAGTTATTCAGTAGTTATTGTATATAGAAGTAAAACTAAGAGTCCTATTTTCATGCAGTGCAACATAATCCAGACCTGACCACTCTATTGCAGTTTCTATACTTGCTTTACTCATAGTCTCGGTAACAAAAAAGTTTATATATATATATATATATATATATATATATATATAACAAACTAAATAAATGTTTAATAAACTTCTAAATATTTTTCTCAAATATTTGGTCTATAATTATGCTACTGTTGTGTATTTTCAATTTTGAACTAGGAGTAATGAAATGCAGTGAAGACTGAGATCCAGGCCTGCCTATCTGGGGCTCATAACTGTATGTTGCCAATATGAAGCCTGGATTACATGCAGACAAGCAGCTGAATAGTGCGTTTCCAGAAAGAATTTGAAAAGATGTAGTAAAAATGGAAAATCCATGTGAACAGATTTTAGTTGATTAGGACACAGAGAGTCTGACTGGAACATGTCAGTTTGGAACAGTTTTGCTTATTGTCTTTTTCAAAGCTATTCATCACAAATGTTTTGTATTTGAACTCAGAAATCAATTCAGAGACATTATGTTTCATAAATGAATAATATTCAACATGCTTTGCACTGTGATAAACTGACCCCTGCTGCCCTGCATTAATCAGCAGTGGATGTCTGAATGGGTGGATCGACAGATGATTACCTGTTTACCTTTGTAAGCTTATTTAATACAAGTCAAATCATGTCAATTATTCAGAAGGTGAATATCTGCAGACCGCAGGCCAGCTCTACTGAAGTGAAACAATGTACCCCTACCTAACTAACCATGAAATTGAAAATAATGTTTATTGGTTAAAATAATAATAAAAATTTAGCAAACTAGTGAATGCTCAAATTATTACCTGAATAATATGAGAGCCACACAATTAAACAAAGTATGTATTTTTTTAACGTCATTTAAAGTGGAGGCTGGAGAAAAAATGTTTTAGCCTTAGTACCTTGGATGGAATCTCAACAGTTTTATTGTTAATCCTAATATATGGCGTAAAATTGAAAATGGTGCAGTTCAGCATCTGGAAGTTAGTTGTGTAAATGTTTATACTAGCAGTCCAGTCACAGAGTCCCATCCATCCATCCATCTTCTTCCGCTTATCCGGGGTCAGGTCACGGGCGTAGCAGCTTTAGAAGGGAGGCCCAGACTTCCCTCTCCCCAGCCACTTCTTCCAGCTCTTCCGGGGGAATCCCAAGGCGTTCCCAGGCCAGCCGAGAGACATAGTCCCTCCAGCGTGTCCTGGGTCTTCCCCGGGGCCGCCTCCCGGTGGGATGTGCCCAGAACACCTTACCAGGGAGGCATCCAGGAGGCATCCTGACCAGATGCCCGAGCCACCTCAACTGGCTCCTCTCGATGTGAAGGAGCAGCGGCTCTACTCTGAGTCCCTCCCGGATGACTGAGCTTCTCACCCTATCTCTAAGGGAGAGCCCAGACACCCTACGTAGAAAACCCATTTCGGCCGCTTGTATCCGCGATCTCGTTCTTTCGGACATGACCCAAAGCTCATGACCATAGATGAGGGTGGGAACGTAGATTGACCGGTAAATTAAGAGCTTCGCTTTTTGGCTCAGCTCTCTCTTCACCACGACACACCGGTACAGCGCCCGCTTGACGGCAGACGCTGCGCCAATCCGCCTGTCGATCTCCCGCTCCCTTCTTCCCCCATTCGTGAACAAGATCATGAGATACTTGAACTCCTCCACTTGGGGCAGGACACCCCCCACCCCGACCCGGAGAAGGCACTCTACCCTTTTCCAGCTCAAGAGTCACAGAGTCACAATCAATATTTAAAAAAAAGATTAAATTAGCAAACACTAAATGTAATGCAATGTAATGTATATTATTCACTCTGGATCTTTAGGTTTGATTTACTAATAAATGGTTATTAAATATCTAGTCTTTAGAAGATTAATAAATGTTCTAATCTGCCTTAAACAATAATAGAGCCATCAGGCTCACTTTTAGATTATGTTCAGATGTTAAGTTTTTTTAGTGAAAGTGTAACGGAGATAAAGGAGACTGTCTCAAGGGTCAAGCACTCCTTTTTATCACTTGTATGTTAGCTCAATATATACGTAGTGAAGAGATTACATTTGTGAGGGTGAAAAACAAACTGGACCTGAACTTTCTTGTTAAGGTTTCTTTTACATCAGATTAACACACAGAAGTGGGTAGAATACCAAAAAAGTTTACTCAAGTAAGAGTAGCACTACTTCAATATATTTTTACTCAAGTAAAAGTAAAGTAGCCATCCAAGAAATTATTCAAGTAGGAGTAAAATAGTATTTGGTAAAATAATCTACTCAAGTACTGAGTAGATTATCAATCACGTTATCAATCATTTAATATTTAAAAATTAGGTTTAAAGTTAAGTGGAAATTTTGGTATTTTAAGGACCAAAATGACAATAATTCTTAAAAGTAATATATATATAATATATACAAAATCAGGCAAAAGTAATTTTTCCAAATCAGTTTCTTTCGAATGAAAACTTCAAAAACTGCAGGTCTGAGTCTGATGAATTTTTGGTTAAAACATGTTTGTTTTTCAATCAGTGGGTAGAAAATCCAGAAATCTTACTCAAGTAAGAACAGAAATACGTTATAATAAAATTTGTCAAGAAAACTGGCATGAGGTTGTGAGATCTTTCCAGGTATACGCAGAAAAGGTGCATGAAGGCCTGAGAGAAATAAAGCGATCTTGTGATTTGATTAAAATAATAATTAAGTTGAAATGTATGAATACAATTGGTAATGTGGGTATAAGTAATCACTAAATAACTTTCTGAAATATGTTTCTGAATAATGATATGTAACGAATACGACAATGTAATGATTATGTTTACTGATTATTGTAACAATTATAATAATGAAAGGAATGTGATTAATTCTTGACTCTTAAATGAATATCAAAGCTATGATGATTTAAAAAGTGATTTAAATGTTTTAAAACAAGTTAAATGTGTTTAATGATTTATAACAGATGATAGTGAGTTATAGAAAGGAGAGGAAGTTATAATGTTACAGTCAGCAGAATGGGTGAGCCTGCTGCCAAGGTGGTGTCGCAAGCTGGGGAAAGAAGGGAGTTTCCACAAGAGTCAGCAGACAGGAGGGGCCATCGGGGCTTTCCATGAAAAACAGCAGATGTTCAGGAAGTCACGTAGACCAAAACCTCCACATACACACACATGGTGGTGAAGTGTATAAAAACAGGCTGAAAAGAGGAAGCAACCGTTCTTTGTCCACGGCGCTGAAGGAGTCGAAACGGGGAAGCAGAGGAAACAGCAACGGACCGCACCCTGGAACCACGGGAGACTTGAGACTCAGCGCCGCCAAGAAGGGACAAGTACCGGACGCCCAAGCCCTGGTTTCTGATTCGATCGTCGGCCCTGCCTCACCCAACTTTCTCAAACTCTGCAACAGACTTGGAGGAAAGACAAAGGTCCCTGAGGGACAAAGAGCTGGGCATTCGAAGGATTTGAATCCACTCTGCTTTGTTCTATTCTAAGGAGGATTTTTCCACACAAGGACAAAGACTCTGACCAAGGACCAAGGACTCTGGATGTTTCTGTTGCCAAGATTCACCATCAACTGGGTGTGAGTTGCCTCTGCTCCATAAAATTCCATCTCAGAAACAGTGACATAGGTTAGGGAAAAGAGACAGGATAGTATGGTTATACATGTTGATTTTATTATACTGCTCTTGAATTACATGCAATTAATCATTGATTTGTATGTCACATATCCCTGCTTAAGCTTGCTTAATAAATTTATATTATAAAATTCTAATGAGGTTGGTGGACATTGGAATTAATTGAGTCGTTTAATCATTTTTCCGTTCTTTTAATTGGGGTAAAACTAATGTACATGATTCTAGTAAATAGGTGGCTTCATAATTTCCTTTGGTGAGTGTAAATAATGACCCTGGGACTTACATCTAAGTCACTAAACTTAATCTAGCTGGTTCCAAGAGCGAGTTATAATTTAGAAAGTGAGCTACCATTAACAGAAGTGGTTATTGGAATTATGCAGCTGCGAGGGCTACTCAGCTGATTGTTTCTTAACTGTAAAGGGTCATGACTTCTGGATTGGAGGTAGTTAGAGCTAGACGAATCGCTTTCGCCACCAGTTTAAACAGATTATCTCTCATAGAGCACTTTTAGGGTAATACCCAGTTCTCAGAGATTTTCCGGACCTGTTAGACGGAGAACTGGTCAGTAGTCAGCCCAAAGGAGTTGTGATGAAGAGGGCGGGGCTGGCTATTGCGCAATAACAGACAAATTACTACTCAATTTTAGTAGTAAAAATACTCCTGAAAATACATTTGAATAAGTTTAGATCAGTATAGTGCAAGCAGAGAATGAATTCATAAGTTTTATTCTTGAGATAAATCTTACAACTACGTTTGTCCATCAACATGTGCTGATTTGTCCTCTACATTCCGTGCTGCTGAACAGATTGTAGATGTTTCACAAAATTCCACTATGCAGTAAAATATTTTCTACTTGAGAATAAAAATACATAGCCTTTGAAAATTAATATCCCCATAAATTTGAAAGCAGTTTGAGTAAAATAGCTTGAAACAAAATGTTAATGGTGCAGAGTATAAGCTGGAGGTTCTGTCATGTAGGAATCCGGCTTGGAAGAAAATTGGATTGCTATGGAATAAAAAAACAGAATAGCAGTGCCTTGTAAGCATAATCATATCTATTGAAACTCAGATTAGCTGGATACATTATGAGATTATACAACAAACTGACCCATTTACCAATGAGATGATCTCTGCAGGTAGGTGGTTGCACTGGATTTTAAAGGCTAACCGGACACCATGTGCTTCAGATTTTTTGTTGCAATGAATGTTAAATATCATCTATTATTTTTCCTCCACTTCACAAGTGGGTACTACTTTGAGCCTTGAATCAGATTAAAATACACCAATGTTTTGTGGTGGTGAAAATATTCCACCACCTCTGCCAGAAACCTTCAATTTAATTATAAGTCACAGCAGTATTGAGCTGGTTATTTGAACCTTTATCCTCTTTTTGTTGTTGAGATGTATACTTTTGAAACTCCTAATTATTACCTTTATAGCAACTTCAACCTGGTATTTTAGACAAAATACCAAACTAAGGCTGTAAATCTAACCGTCCCAACTCTTTAGCAGAGTTACTCTGGTGTTATTTTGGCTCCATCTACTCTTATTATGGCAGGAACTTATAGTTGGTCTCTTGCTCACCTGGCAGAGAATAAAAGGCCAGAGAATAATTGTTCACAAATGGATACATGCTGTGAAAATTGCAAATATTTAAGAACTTGTTCTGGCACTCAGGGATTTCAACTTGCTTTAAAAGGCAGACTGTTGACAAAGATGACATGCAGACATCTTACTTAGATGGAAACATGTCAGTACAATCCCACACCAACAATAAAACCTTCATAAAAACATCCCCTGATCTTACAGAGAACAGAGAAAAGACCTCCATTTCACAATAAGGGCAAATGAAAGTCTCTGACAAAGTAACCCAGTCTCTCTTCAGTAACTCTAACATTCTTTTCTAAATTTGTGACGATGAGTTATTTAGGTCAGTAGGTCAGTGTTTCCCAACCCTGGTCCTTAAGGCACACTGCCCTGCATGTCTTAGGTATTTCCTTGCTTCAGTCCAGCTCATTTAAATTGATGACTGATTAACAGGCGTTTGTTGAACTGCAATCAGTTGAATTGGGAACATTAAAGCAGGAAAACCTCTAAAACATGTAGGACAGTGTACCTTGAGGACCAGGCTTGGGAAACACTGATTTAGGTGTTGGATGTAAACAGTAAGCTTTGCAAGTTAGTACATAATACATGCAAATATGCTTTTTATTGTCTATTTTCAGTTGACCAATATAAAATGAAAATGCCTTAAAAAAAGAGAAAAAAAGCTCCACATTCAACACACAAACCACAATATAAGGCAGTAACTGTAACATTTCAAAAATGTTACTATTAATGTGAAACAGACAGAGCTGTGTCTTAGTTTAGGAGATTAAAACTGTTGCCTCGTAATTAGAAGATTTCAGATCCTAACTGGGATCTTTCCATGAATGAATGGAGACTTTGGCTGAAAAGACTTATACATTACCTCAAGCCCCAAATATACCTTAATATGAATTAAGTGGAAACTATCAGTCCTACCTGAGAAGCTAATATCTATCCTTATTTCTGTTCTGAGGGATGCAGCCAATCACTGACAAGGAAAATAAAAGGCATCCCTAGATTGGGTGCTATCCAAATGCCATCCAATAGCATGACAAGTAGCATTGTGCCGAAGTATTTCAACTTCCCAAGCTACATTGTCTTTTGAATATTTTAGATATTGAATACTTAAGTATTTTCATAGGAGCTGGATAAGTATGCAGTTGTTAGGACTGTTGTCTTGCAGCTCAAAGGTTCTGGGTATCAGTCTGTTCTCCAAACCTCAGCAGCAGTCATCAAATAAATCAGGAAACCTATGGTGGCGACCCAGAAACCTTTCAACTTACAGGCAGATTGTGGAATAGCTTTGTGCAGATGTAATGCCCATGCCAGAGTCATTGTGAGGCAGAGGCTAATCCAGTCTGTCAATAAATTGTATCTTATAAAAACTCCAATATGATAGATCATGAACTGAAGTTCTGTCAAAGAATTCCACCTTCAAAAGAAATTCAACTACAGTACACTAAAAACTGAAAAATTGAAATATTAGTGAGGTGAGTTTTTGGGAAAAAATAAGTCATATTCTACTCCTGTCTCTGAAAGCAGCAGCTAGCATTACTAGATATGCTAACATGTTTCATCACCATCTTGAAAAATAGCTTTTAGACAGAATTTGTCTTTTTGCAAAAAAGAGATAGCAACGTTGTTTTCAGAATTTTTGATTCAAACCTAAGTCAATTAAAATCTCTAACTGTTTCAAATATCTTTTCTGAATTGCAAACCACTAAAATCAATTTGTTTGTTCTTTTGATGTAAGAAAATACATCAAAAGTGTATTTTGATGTATTTTTGAGACCTTTACTCTCAATTTTTATATCAGTTCTCAATATTATTTAACTGACTCAGTGTAAAGTTCTAAATTGTTGTTATAGTTTGTGGGGGTGGGTGTGCGGGTGTGTGTGTGTTTGAGGGTCGGGGTGCTGAAATTGAAAGCAAAGGGCCTAAATGTAACCTTGAATACAAAGTCTCAACTGGCTTTGCTCAAAACATCCACAGAACTACCAACTCTTACCTTTTCTCTCCAAATCAGGAGTTTTCAGCTCTAGTCCTCAAACACCAATTTCCTGTAACTTTTGATGTTTATAATAGACCTGAATCAAATGGCTGAATTATGACCTGATTATCTGACTCATAAGTTGATGCAGAGACACCGAGACGTTGCCGGACCCTGGCTGGAGTTCAATGTCCTGCTATCGATCTTGTGCTGACATGTGATGTTGAGTGTGGACAAATAAATGTATTTGCTCACAACCCTGTCACTTCTGACACTTTTAAAAAAATAAACTTTGAGTATATTCTAACCAAACACATTGCCCGTCAGCTGTCAATGTTGTGACAACTTACAAGAATATGTTCCATTTTTATCTCTTCACCATCAGAGATCACCTTAAAGGGTGGCAGCTTAATTTTTACAGCAACAGTACTGTGAGTGTGTCAGAGGCTTGCTGATGGGTAGAGCAAGAATGTGTCCCACATCTCCACCTCATTTTTGACCTGCTTTGTGAATGTTTGGTTAATATATTTTAATTTCTCTGCCTGTCACTGTTCTATTGTTCTGGTCAGTTAAAGGTAGTCCTTTTAGTACAGTTATTTTCTTACATCTAAACATCTAAGATTTTACATGTTGATTTTTAAAAATGACCTACATGTGTGACTTTAGACAAAATATAAATAGATATAACAAATAATTCAAAATGACTGATTGTCCAAATGAATCTTTATTGGTTGTTACTTTAAGATTTGATTATTTGGGATTTTCTATTTTGTTTGAATCTTTAACGTTTTTCTGTATCGAAACAAAATAAACACCTAGAATTTGGACTTTTAGTCAGAGTCTCAAACTAAATTTAATGGAAAAAAATTGGTGGGTCAAATGATAAGCAATGTGGACAGATGTCCTCACAATCTGACTGGATTGGAAACAAAATTGGTTAGAAATGCCAAATGAAGATATGGGAAGCAATATACTCCTGCCAAAGAACACTGGAGGCTGAAATTAAATCCAAACATTGTCTCAACAAACAATTAGTTTAAGGGTATGTATGCTGATGCAACCAGGTGAGTACAGCTTCTTTTCACTCCTTTAAACAAGTTTGTGTTTTTTTTCCCAGTTGAATTGTACAGTAAAATGTAAGACTAAATGTTGAGGCATTTTTCCATGGTCTTGTTTTTATAGGATATCTAAAATATTTGAAAAAAAAAAAACATGTTTGTTGCTGTGTTTTATCACAACACAGCAAGAAAACAGCCAATCCAAAAGCACCATTCATTTTCCTTATTGCTGATTGGTTGTACACCAAACATTGGAGGAAAGGAAGACAATTCATATTAGCTTTTGAAGTAGTGCCAACATGGTTTCCATTGTGCATAATATTGCATGTTCAGGTAAATTAGGTGTTTGAACTAAGAAAACTGTAATTTGTGTGTTTTTCAGTTTTTAATGGTGGTTTGAAGTATTCAAGGATTTTAGCTATTGAATGGGTGTTTGTGGTCCCACCCTCAGGGATTCACTGTTCCAAATTCTTTGCATGCATTATTAATACATAGATGCTGAACAATGCTTACTCGCAATATACTATATCATTACAGCGACTGTCATTCATTTTGGCCTTAAGCATAAGCCCACCATCCATCAGGCTGAACAGATGAAGAAGATGAGTTGTGATGAGTCAACTGAAGGCAGATGATAATCTGATTGGATGTTTCTGACATGTGGGTCCCCAGATCTCTGTGTATTGCTTTGGTGAAGACTGTACACCATGTGCTATGTGTTAAGCCTAAAGGCCTGTTCGTACTCTACAATGAGTATGAAATGTGTTTATGTCAAGGTGGCAAGAACACAACAAAATTCACTCTGACCAGGAGATTTCATGTCAATAGAAAAAAAAACCCTGCAGTACTCCCATATCACTACACATTGTTGGGCTTTTCCTCATTAACACGGGATGCTTACATTTTTTGACCTATCACAGAATAACTTTAGGAAGGCGTGCAAGAAGAAAAGTTCTAATCTGATGATGTGCTGAGAACAAACATTGGGAAGTTCTAAACCAGTGTCAAAGGTCAGGATGCTATTACATTCCCAGGTGGTTTTAGAGCAGGGAAAAACGTCTCTACCTGGGATGGAGAAGAAAGAAGATTTCTTGATACCTGGGGAGTTTATAAGTCTTTAATGCAAATTTCCATACTGAAGTTTTCTATTCTCCTTTGATTCATTACAAATGCTTTCCTGGAATCTGTCCTTTCATAGAGATCTGTTGTTTTCTGGCTGATGGCTGTGTGAGGTCTGGTTGTTGTGTATCTTTCTCAAGGACAAGTCAAAGTTGGAGTTAGCAAATGAATCAGCTAACAAAAACAACCTCTCTGCCACTATGCTCTGGCTGCCCCGGCAAAGAGGATGATGGAATTTGTTAAAACAGTCTGTAAATAGCATCGGAACTGAGTGTCGGTAATTAAAGTTTATTATACTAGTGCAAAGGAGAGTCATGTGTTCTGCTTAAGCTTGGGGAAGCATCAAGGAAAATCTGTCGGGTGATCTGAAGCTGGCTGTGCTGCGAGACAGCCTAAAATATCTCACAATGTTTATTAATCTGCAGATAGACTAGCAGAAAATTCTGAAATCATAATCTGAAAGAACTTTGAGCTGGATACAAAACATGTTTGCAGAGTGTGATTTCTGCCAAAGGGAAGATTACCAGGCAAAGACTATGTAGGGGGCCCGTATGTTTGCTTTTATTTTATTTTCCTTTTGAGTTTATGAATAGGAACAACCACACAGCATTAACATCTGAAGACTGGTTTAATATCCGTCATCTGCACTTCTTACTTACTTCAAAGACTAACAAGAGATTTGCCAAGAGGTAGCTAAGATTTTTCTTTCTTTGCATGTCTCAGACAGTTTGAAACTATTACAAAACATTTACAACACTCTATTTTTCCATTTGCTGATAGCATCAACAGTGCTTTAAAAAACTGTTTGCCTCCTTGCAGATTTCTTCATATTGCTTTTGTGTCACACCTAGATGTTTCAGATTATCAAAGAAACTATTAGACAAACGACAAAATAATAAACATTGCAGGTTTCCAGGGTTGACGTCCATATGGAGGCTGTGTTGATCCACTCCGCTTTGCAGAATGGTCTAATTCATCCACACTGAATAGTTTACAAACAGGGACAGCTTGTTTAAAAAACATGCAACAGTATCTTCATCAGATTTGAAGTATGAACTTTGACTGGACCACCCCGAAACTAATATTTTGATTTTATTGTAACCAAAATATTAGTGAGATGTGAACTTTCTCATTTGCATTGGATTATTGTTGTGTAATCCAAAGATGCTTGTCCCAGTCACTAGAACTGATATTTCGACCGCAGAATTCATATTTTCACCCATAATGGTATGTTGCCCAGGTCCTGAAGTAGAAGTGGCATTATTTCTTATTTGATTGTAAAATAGTTTCAATCAGGGCACCATGTGTAGATTTTTGAGCTCCTTAGCGTATTTCATGTTACCAGACAGGTTCTATTCAAGTGATCTCATAAAATAATGTTTGGGTTTAAGTTCATTTTTTAACATAGAATGATCTTGAAGCTGAAATAAAGACTAATCAAAGCAGAAAATGTTTTTTCAATCTCTTCTTGTCTGGTTTTGGTGATCCTGTGGATTGGTAGCCTTAAGGTTCCCACATATCCTGGTGTACTGTACGTATTCTGTAACCCCTACGGACTCGGCTCATGTGGTACACAGTCACATCTCACAGCTGTCCAGCTCATCGACTCAGTGTTGCACACAAAACAGTTTGATGTAAACACAGGTTCCCCTCGAGCAGTTTACTGTGCGATACACGGTAAGTGGTTGTAAAAACTGACCTTGACCAGCAGACGTGTCCACTTTGAGTCCACCTCGGGTACACAGGGACTTCCACAGAGTGAAGAACACTCGAGTCCTTAACTCTGCATAACTCCTTTATTCTCTGCTGCGGCCTTCCTTCATTTAGAAATTACATTCTGCAAACCTTAGCTACAACATTTTAGCAACTTTCTCTGTCACTCTCTGACATCAACAAAGCAGACACTGTTCACTACAGATGATTGTTGAAATCATCTGTAGATGGCCAGCCAGTATGGCACTGCAAACCTTGCCTCATTTACAGTCACTTAAATGAGGCTAAGCCTAACCCCAATTTCTTTGCTTTTCTAATGGTTGAGAAATTAAGCATTGGGATTTTACCACATTTGGACTCCTTAAGGAATTGATCAGCTGTGAAACAACAGAACAATATACTAACTACAATGATCTGTGAGAGTATCCTGTATCTGTAAAAGTCTTACAAGTTATCTTTCCAAGTCACTAGCTGCATTTCCATTACCCATAAAATGGTGTAAACTGAAATTACAAAAAATAAAATTCCTTAATGGAAGTCTCATGGAAATGTTTATATTGTAACATGTCACTGTGTCACATATGACTGTTGGTGCTGTAGTCTGATCATACAGGAAGACATTTTGGAATGTTCGGGAGAAACGGTCAGGTCAAAAGGTCAATAGACATGTAGTTTGAAAATGTCTATTTAATCTATGGGCTACACATGCAATAGCAGACAATCCATTCCAGAAACTCAAATGAGATGTGAATCTGCAACATAGGTATGTGATAATATGTACTTGGGGGAATATGTGTTGGGCAGACCCTTGTACCCGGGATGCTGTCCAGGGATCGGGGACTTCTCTATGATTGGGCCAAGATTTCCTCCGATTTGGTTGTGCTGACTTAGGCTGTTTGTAATAAAGTCTTTTATTACAAGCTTGTTCCACCAAAACCCAGCATCTTGAAGACACTGACAGAATACACCACACTGACATAGTTTTTTAATGATTTTTCACGTGAACAAGCTTATTCATGTGATTCTTATTTCTTTTTTAATGGAAACACTGCACCTATGAAATTGTCTTTTTTAAACATCAGCAAAATATAGACAAAGATTTGCGCACCTTTGTAAAGCTGCAGTAACAGACATAGGACACTAGTTTGTGTTCTTTGACAGCAACTTTGGCAGCCATGCGTGAAACGCCAACCAGCTGACATGATGGTGCCACAGAAAAGCCTCCCCTCTTGCCAGGGAGAGATTGTGCTAAAGCACCACGGCAGAGCACATCCATTGCGAATTCCCACCTGTCCGCGGCGTGATCACAGGAGCGGGGGCCATATTTATTTACAGGTGTAATCGCCTTGATGGAAATGAACAGCCTGGCACACAGCGGTGGCCACAAATGGCTCAGAACGGTTCAAATGACGGTAAGATTAACTTCGCGAGCTGACACATCTCTATCACTCCGAGTCATCTGAAATGAGGGGAGAGCTCACTGTTTGCCTTGCATCTATCATGCAGGGCTGGCGACAATAATCAATCTGACATGCCATCTGCTTTTGCTCCACAACCATCTGCATTTGCAATCACTGCCAGGCACACACACACTCTTTTTTTTCTTCCTACTCTTTCTTCTGTACCGGTTCTACCTCTCACTTCCCCTGTATTCCCCTCCGTTACCTCCTCAGATTTCCCTGCAGTGCTCTCCCTCTCAAAGCTGGTTCTGTTATCAAATATGCCACTAATTAATGGAATTGTACGGGGAGAATAGAAAGCAGATGGCTTCATTGCACAAACAAATGAAATCACATCCAAAACAGCGACACATTCAGCAACGATCAGCGCATATTAAGCCAGCTCACTAAACACAGCAAACTGCTATAAATACTAACAAGTGGAAACTGGCTCATAAGTATGAAAACTGATTAAATGTATCTGCAGTTTATGATTATGATAGAAAAACTGTCCCCACACAATTGACTGAGGGTGTGGAGACAGAATAAGACAGCAGCTGTTTTAACATCTGGTATACAATTACAGTATCATCTTTCCACTTGATTGTCATGCCAGTTTTTTCATTGACAAGAAAGTTTTGAGACTCTTGAACCAAGATTCAGAAAAAAAAAAAAATCAGATGTAGACATTCGTATTTAGGGCAACAGTTGCATCAGCTGTGAGCGCAGGGGTTTCATCTCGCTTGCTGAGAAATTTATGCTAATCAGGTTGTGGCACCAACAAGCCAACAGAGGAATCGGTGCAAAGGCAGACCCCTCCCCTCATTATCGACTGCTTCAGCAGGAGCCGCTCTGATTGGGTGGGAGGACCCAGTGCTGCAAAGCCTCTGTGGCTGGATTGTTTACTGTCCAAGGTGTAAGTGTATTTCAAATCTGTTCTGCTTTTTTTCCAGTCTCTGACATATCAGACTAATCTTTCTCATATATTAGTCCTGTTATGATCATATAAATTACTTGTACGTGCAAGCAATTTATATGATCACAACACATTTAAAGTTTCCTTTTTTTTTCTTGAAGTTTATATACATTTCCTTAAAGCGATAGTATTATGTAAAATCAACCTTTTTGAGCTTTACATCATGTTATAATCAAAAGCATACATGCCATCTTGATTCTTTCACGCATGTTTGAGAAATCCTTTAGTCACCCATGGCAACCCTTCAGCTGTGCAAATCACCTGGGTGGATCTAGCCCCGCCTTCAAGACACAGCTCCTCCCCTATGACTCTGACACACCTCCTTTAGACTAGCCAGTTGTAATTAGCAAACACCTGTTGGAACTGCACATCTGCTGAGTTCATTCTAGGAGCTAGTTCTCAATGAATCGCTGGTAAAAACATTTTTAAAGGGTTAATAGAGGAGCAATATTGTAGTGATGACTTACTGAAGCTGGAGTTTCAGAAGGAGCAGGAGTTTTTCAAAAGACAGAGGCCCAGTTATGATGCCAGATGTCTTTAAGTCATATTTGATGTGTGTAGCGTTTTTATAATAACTGACACATTTCTTGACACATTGAAAGGCAATGTGTCAGAAAAATATCCTTTTAATGTTTGCAGAATTGTTGCCTATAAAAGCTTCTCAGAATAGTTTGTTGTAATTTTGGCTTATTCCTTACCAGGACAAGGGGTTGTTATTGTCTCTTAAAAACTTTACTATTATTGTCCTTCAGCCACTTCCTAACAAAATTGGTCATTTACTAAAGGCTCCACATACTCAGGCGTACTTCACTTTTTGGAAGCTTGCATCTACTCAAGACGGACTCAATACCAACATCCACTCAAAGGTAAATTTTTACACCCTGGTAAGCATACTTGGTGTTGCACAGTAATCAGTGCTCACGTTGAACTGTTTTACATGTGACTCCAAGCTGGTAAGCTTGACAGTTGGCCCAGTCATGTGGATGAACAGCAGCTAGACTGCCACTCTCTGCTCAGAGAGTGGCAAGTTTGGTGCTCAGTGGGTGTTACTTCCCACTATTATTCACATTGTGGGAAATGAAGGAATTTGACATCAGCACGGGCAATGGGCATGCTCGATTATGAAATCCCAACTGTCTGTGGACAATGTGCGTAGGGTAGATGTGACTCATAGGATACACACAGTACACCAAAGAATGTTGGAGCCTTGAAGTGTCACTGACACAATAAAACCACTTAGACAAACTACTGTTCTTTCATTCTTTTTTAAAGGATTTATTGGCTCAAGTAGCCTTTATTTGATAGTGTGTAGACAGGAAAGTGGTTAATGAGAGTGACGGAAGACAGGTGTCAAAGGGCTTGACTTACCCTCATTCCGTCACAAGATGGCACTGGTGTTTGACCCAATTACTACAGATGAAAACTGTGACACTTTTCAAGTTACAGTAGTCTGTGAAAATTATGCATTATTAAAGCTTTTGTGTGTACAGAATGAAATCACAGTAATTCATATTTTTAAATCATGTAGGCAATTTTATCATGTCAGTGACATTTTAAGGGTCATTGTTATAATTTTGATCATATTGGCTCTAGTGGCCTTTATTTGATAGTGAATTGACAGGAAAGTGGAGAAGACATGTTTCAAAGGTCACCAAGCCGGGAATTGAACCTGCGACGGCCACGTCGAGGACTAGGACCTCCATATGTGGTTTGTGATTAACCCGTGCACCACCACAGCACACCCTGAGCTTTGGTCATTTCTACTGAAACTTTAACTTTATGGCTGATTTCTTAATATGGGGCTTCTTTTTCTTTGTATTTAATATTTATTTATGAAGCTTCTTGAACTAGTACCCGAGTCTGAATTGCATACCACAAACATGCAAATGGGTCAAAGGAGAATGGGCAGACTGGTTTAGGTTGACCAAAGGCAATAGAAGGTCATATTGTCATGAATCGGTGCAGTGAGGCAGATGCAGTGGACCCAGGTAAGATGAATAATGAATTTTAATGAAAGAAACTCACAGTCCAAACAATAGGCAGCACGCACATTAGACGGCAAGCGACGAGGACCCGACAAAGAACAGACACACAGGTGACACTAAATACACTGGGGGTAATCAGGGAACAAGAAACACCTGGAAGTAATCAAAGGGAGACAGGACAACACGGAGACTCAGAGACACAGGAAACTCAAAATAAACACACAGATAAACATAGAACATGACACATATGATCTCATGTCTTAACCAAGATATGCACAGCACCATCTTTGAATGCTCAACACATAAAACCACAGAAACCTTTCAATATTTAAAAAAAATTCTATGACTTCTGTCTTAGCTTCTGCTAGTCTTTGTGTCTGTATCAGATTTTGTCTTGCAGTTTCATCTTTCTCGTCTTTCTTCCAAAGAAAGCTCACAGATACATGAAGAGAACATTTCAAATCGTCTCGGAAAGGCAGCACAGCTGTGAGGCACCAGTGCAAACCACAACAGCTTGGTTCAGCCCACAGCAGTCTCCCTGCCTGCTAATTACAGAGTACCTTTATCATATGTATCTGCACAAACACATCTCCAGATTATGTTCATACAGTCCTTTGACCTGTAAAAACATTAGAGGCTTTCTTTTAAAGCTTCAGTTGTTATTTTCCAAATTCATGATTTCTATAAATGTCAGCAGCCAAGCTTTTATCAAAAGTGACATGTTTTAAATTTAAAAGGGGTCATTTTTAGTGGAATTTGGATAAAAAACCTGATGTTCCATCACATTTAATGTGAATTTTATTCTCTTCATGTACAGCCTACCTTTGCTATTATACTTACCCAGGCCAGCTGACACCATCCATCAGAGCTCTCAAATCCTTTTTTAGACTTTTTTAGCTTCAAATTTTGACATGCTGTTCATCGCAATCTAGGACTGCATGGAGGTTAGATAAAATTACAATTTTAGTGTGTCACCCTCAACTACACTTAATTGAACATTTCAAAATAAAGAAAAAAAAAATCAAGGCAAATGTAATCTAACCTAATCAAAGGGTCCTGTCCTTTGCTCTACGCAGACAGAGAAGCTTGTCTAATGAATAAAACATTTGGGAGCGCTCCACCCCCAGATTGCAGTGACCACAGCTGTAACTCATCATCATAAGTGGAGTGTTAAATGCCAGCTGAGGCATCATCAGACTGCCATTTTTTTTTCTTTTTTCTCCAAAGAGTTTTTGCAGCACTAGTGGCTCCTATTTTTTTCTACAGTAGGCAGACAGGAAGGAGGGTGAGGAAGACATGCGGCAAAGGTCGTCGGGACCGGGAGTCGAACCCGCAACCTCCGCGTCGAGGACTAAGGCCACCAAGCGTGGGGCGTGCTAACCCCCTGCGACACCACAGCACGCCCCAGACTGCCATTTTTTTTAACTGTCATGGTAAGAATTTCTGTTCTTTCTGAGAAATGTTCACATTATGACTAGTTTTCTTCTTTCATCTTTAGTAAAATGTCTTTGTGATGAAGTGAAAGCTCACTGCTTGTTGTCTGGATGGTTAAAAGTCTAGACTGCCCCAAACTGGAAAATGAGATTACAGGAACAACTTTTAAGACCTTTGTTGTGAAAAGGAACAATCTAAACAGTCTGTAAACATAACTTTTCAAGTCTTGACATATTCTGTCTGACACATGAGCAAGCAGTGGCCCAAACAATTCCTTTCTACCTCTGCCAGTATATGTAGAGTTGATCTGCTAGAAAGTGATCCTTCGCCCCGGTCTTGAGTCTCTTGCAGGCTGTGAAAGGTTTTGCTGTGGGATTATTCTGTCTTTAGCTCCACCCATCTTCAGCCATTAACCCCTACCAGCTTCATTGTCCCTACTGAAAAAATCAACAAAACTCCATGGTGTTGCTACTGATGTATTTTCCAGTTGGAAAGTTGTGCTCAAAGTTTTGTTTCCAATAAACATAATGTTTTGCATCTAGACAAAAAAAAAAAATCTGTTTCGATCTAGTCTGACCAGATTGCTTCCCTCCACATTGGCAACGTCCCCTGGATGGTTTGCTGTAAACTTCAAACTGAACTTCTGGCTTTCTGTTTGTCACTCTTCATTAAAGATCTGATTGACTAAAACCTGCTTCTTGATTGTTTCGTCTCTAACTCACAGAGGTGGGGACTCGAGTCACATGACTTGGACTCGAGTCAGACTCGAGTCGTTAAAATCACGACTTGAGACTTGACTTGAAAAAATGCTGAAAGACTCGGACTTGACTTTGACTTTCATGCCATTGACTTGGGACTTGACTCGACTTGAAGCTGTTTACTTGAAAAGGCTTGATATTTTTTACTCAAAGTCTTAAAATTTAAAACACATTATTTATAAAGTGGCGTCATTAATTAATTTCACTCATTCCGTATCAATATGCGCAGACGTCACTATGGTTTTCCTCTCTCCTTATGTATGTATGTGTACGTAGCTGCAGCACAACCAATCAAATTAACAGGATTTGGACGTTTAAAAAAACGCGGCAAAGCTACAGAGCTCAGGGAACGAAATACGAAATAACCGCTGGAATATGCTTCCGCGAGTAATTTCTTTTGGCTACGTAGGTTATGAACTTTCGACTAAAAAACGAACTGCAACTTGTAAAACATGCAAGAAGAGAATATCGGATGGAGATGCCACGACGTCCAACTTTGTCCGGCATTTGAAGCTTCACAAAGATCGGTAGGTGGCACTTTTCTTTTGCTGTAAGATAGTTGACTTTAGCTAACTTCGTGTTAGCATGTGTACTCCGGGTTAAATTAGTGATTGTTTACCATAAATCCGGTCCTTCAAATGCCTCCACAAATAATGTGCACCGTGTTAGCTCAGGAAGCCGGTGGATAGTGAGCGGGGCTCCGGAACAGAAAGCAGATTCTGGACCTGAACACAGGGAGCAGAGTCTCTCTGTCCCATCATGATGATGAGCCGGGTCTAGTATCATCTAAGGATGGTTGGTGTATTTGAAGACATCTACGTTGGGAAATTATATTGACAATATATTGTTTTGGCAGGTCAGAGAAAAGAGGAAAAAACTGCTGTTATGGTTCTTTGTATTGTGCTGCGGAAATGTCAGCATTTTCGTCTTTTTTTATTGAATATCAAGTTTAACAGAACTGGGCAATAAAGTGGTCCAATTTAAAAATGTTTTTTATACTTTGTGTTCAGCTACACATGTTCTATCATTTGAGATAAATACATATTTTAAAACGAACAAATGGTCTATTATTTGAATTTTATGTATAATTGCAAATTATAAAAAAAAAAAAAAATAAAAACGACTCGAAATGACTTGAAATTAAAGGTTCCTGACTTGAGACTTGACTCGACTTTTGCCTGTCTTTACTTGAGACTTGACTCGGACTTGAGGACAGAGACTTGAGACTTACTTGAGACTTGCAACACAGTGACTTGGTCACACCTCTGCTAACTCATATGCTGTGTTCCTTTGTGTCATGATGCAGTGTTCCTTGACAAACCTCTGAGACCTTCACAAAGCAGATGGATTGAATTAAATCATACACAAAGGACTAATTAGGGGACTTCTGAAGGTTACACTATGTTATGTAAGAGTATCAGGGTCAGGGGAAGGGCACACTTTTCAGATGTGATCTGATTTAGAGATATCTTTTTTTGCTCCCGTTTTTATAAATGCCAGTTGATTAGACTGTTTTTGCAAATGCTTTGAGGAGGCTTCCGTCTGAGAGAGCCTTGATGACACATCATGATCCACTTGAGACAATGGGAATGTGAGTGTTGAAGAAATCATGACCTCAGGTACGTATAAGGCATAAAATATTGCAGGAATCATTTGATTTCCAGCAGTGTGCCAAGAGGTCTTTCTACATCATTACATTCTCTCCACTCCCTGTCGGAAACTCTGCTTGTGTGTAAGTTCTTATTAAGATACACAATGGTGTCACAAAGAAGGAGACATGGCTGGAAGCTCTTCCTTTGTGTGTCCCATTTCCTTATTATTCTTCCATTTATTGATGTATTATACTCATTCACATTGGCCAGGTTACTGTCTGTTTTATCATTTTACTCCTATTGCACAGTCAGCTGTTCTGAAGCGAGATCTGTTCCTCACTGAACCATCCCTTCATTTTTCTACATTTGCTCCTTGTAATTGTTTCAGGTTTGATACAGGAAGGAGGTAGAACGGAGGTAAGAG
The DNA here is from genome assembly GCF_001444195.1 of Xiphophorus couchianus. NCBI lineage: Eukaryota > Metazoa > Chordata > Actinopteri > Cyprinodontiformes > Poeciliidae > Xiphophorus > Xiphophorus couchianus. The sequence continues at coordinate 22,904,689 of NC_040248.1, read as the reverse complement.
AGTGTCATGGTCCATTTGTTTTTTTCCTCAATCTTTTTCTTTCTGTTTCTGGGTTAACCTTGTCATTTCAGTGTCATGGCTCTTTATCTGGGATTAATTCTGAAAAGTTTATTTCTTCTTACATTATTATCTTAACCTCCTGATTCATTTTGGACAGAAATTGTAGAATTGCTTTGAGTTTCACACTTGGATTAAGTTTATGGATTATCTTCCTGTTTTTTTTTTTTTTTTTGTAATGTACACAAACACCTTAGATTGCCCTTTCATGGGGAAAAATCTACTTTTCTCCTGAATATCTTTGCCAAAACCCTGTAAACATATATAGCTCAAATCCAAATCGCCCCTTTTTCTACTCAGCCTAAGATTGAAAATAAGCATTTATTTCATTTAATAGGGAGGAAAACCAAAGTTATATGTGGGTAGCAAACCTCAGCTCTAACAGGTGATAATCATATATTCCTGTTTAGCATGAGCGCAATTTATTAGCATGTGATATTTGTGGACTATTGACTGAAACTACAGCTTTCAGGTTAATCATGATAGCTGTAGTTCCCTAGTAACTGTACAGATGTGTCTGGAACCAAACACTGTTGTAGGTTGATTTAGGTATGAATTTTAATTACCTCTGATACTGTTAGCCTACAGCAAGTCATAGCCTAGATGTAGGCTATGACTAGCTATAACTAGTCTACAGCTATAAATAGCTATAACTATGCGAGAGCTATAACTATAGTCTTCAGCTAGTTATAGCCTAGATGTAGGCTGTAAGTACACTTTCAGCTCATCAAAACACTACTTATTCTGAAAGTCCTTTTTATAATCTCCACACTAAGTAAATTATCAGATGTCAGAGCTAAATCATTAAAATCTTTCACATGAAAAAAATCTGTTAAAAACTTTCTGCACTTTTGTTTGAATGAGATTTTTTCATGTTGTGCTCAATTGTTCACAACTTGCTTTAAGTGTTGTATTCCTAATTATTCTATAACTATTTTGTCTTTTAACTCCATTTCAGCCCAGCGAGCTATGCTACACACACACTGCTGTTGTGTATGCATGGTTTGTATACACACTTTTGTATGCACTGCATGCTAACATGCTCCCTGTTTTAACAATAGTAGCAAAACTATTGTTAAAAACTGCACTGTTAAAAGTCACTCTCAATTAGTTATCATAACGTTTTTCTATAAGTTACTTCCAATTAACATAATGAGTTATGTAATTTCAACTTAATTTCCTGAGTTATTGGCATTTCAACTCGAGGATGTGAGTCAGTTCAGTGGAACTGAACTGACTCACATCCTTAAACTCTTGAGTTAAATTAACTCAAAAAGGGAATTGGTATGAATACAGTTAGTCAGTTTAACTTTAAAATGAGAGTTGAAAGTATATATAATTGCTTGCTACTTTAACAAAATAAAGCAAGTTTTTTTGAAAGGTTAATGTAACTTTGCAAGTTGTTTAAACTCGGAGTATGAAGTTCATACAACTAGTAGTCATTAGTTAGACAAATGGTATAACTTAATTATTTGAGTTCAAATAGAATATGATTGTAATTTTACTTGACAAGAGTACTCAATTTTTTGAGAATGAATAATGTTCTATAGTTAGTCATTTCAACTTATGGTATCATATTTAATCAATGAATTATCAGCAATTGGTCTAGTTTTCTAGCTTGCCATCCTAAGTTGGAAAAAAAACATTATTTCAAGTTGTGTTAACTTGTGTTTTTAAGGCAGCTGTTAAACTCAAGTTTTTAAGTTTAACCACCCTAATTATTTTTACAGTGTACTGTCTCCTTGTCTTACTTGTAGACATCTCTTTATAAAATTAAATATCTCCACCACACTGTTTAATAAAAAACATTTAATACACATGGGATCAGTTTCAGAAATGTGTTCATCCACATGAACCCACACAAGCCAGACCTATAGGGCAGTGTTTCCCAACCCTGGTCCTCAAGGTACATTGCCCTGAATGATACACTGCCTGGCCAAAAAAAAGGTCGCCACCAAAAAATGGTCACACTCTCTAATATTTTGTTGGACTGCCTTTAGCTTTGATTACAGCCCGCATTTGCTGTGGCATTGTTTCAATAAGCTTCTGCAGTGTCACAAGATTTATTTCCATCCAGTGGTGCATTAATCTTTCACCAAGATCTTGTATTGATGATGGGAGAGTCTGACCACTGCTCAAAGCCTTCTCCAGCACATCCCAAAGATTCTCAATGGGGTTAAGGTCTGGACTCTGTGGTGGCCAATCCATGTGTGAAAAAGATGTCTCATGCTCCCTGAACCACTCTTTCACAATGTGAGCCCGATGAATCCTGGCATTGTCATCTTGGAATATGCCCGTTCCATTTGGGAAGACAAAATCCATTGATGGAATAACCTGGTCATTCAGTATATTCAGGTAGTCAGCTGACCTCATTCTTTGGGCACACAATGTTGCTGAACCTAGACCTGACCAACTGCAGCAACCCCAGATCATAGCACAGCCCCCACAGGCTTGTACAGTAGGCACTAGGCATGATGGGTGCATCACTTCACCTGCCTCTCTTCTTACCCTGATGTGCCCATCACTCTGGAACAGGGTGAATCTGGACTCATCAGACCACATGACCCTCTTCCATTCCTCCAGAGTCCAATCTTTATGCTCCCTAGCAAACTGAAGCCTTTTTTTCTGGTTAGCCTTACTGATTAGAGGTTTTCTTACGGCTACACAGCTGTTCAATCCCAACCCTTTGAGTTCCCTTCGCAGTGTGCGTGTGGAAATGCTTTTGCGTTCACAATTAAACATACTCCTAAGTTCTGCTGTTGTTTTTCTTCGATTTGATTTGACCAAACGTTTAAGTAATCGCGGATCACGATCATTCAGGATTTGTTTCCAACCACCTTTCTTCCTGGAAGACGATGGTTCCCCACCATCCTTCCAGTTTTTAATGATGCGTTGGACAGTTCTTAACCCAATTCTAGTAGTTTCTGCAATCTCCTTAGATGTTTTCTCTGCTTGATGCATGCCAATGATTTGACCCTTCTTAAACAGACTAACGTCTTTTCCACGACCACAGGATGTGTCTTTTGCCATGGTTGTTTAAGAAATGAGGAGTTACTCATTGCATCAGCTGGGGTTAAATAACTTGTTGCCAGCTGAAAGATAATCGCCTATGCAGTACTTATCCAATAGGAGGCTTGTACCCATTTGTTTAGTTTAAATCCAGGTGGCAACTTTTTTTGGCCAGTCAGTGTATGAAGCCTAGGCGTAAATTCAATCTGGAAGACTCTTTAGCCCCACCTGCATCATCCAACCGGCGCTTCCAGCTCATCACCGCTGATTAACCAACGCTGGTCCAAATCCAAGTCACGACCATCTCCGACCGAGTTCCAGCTGAAAAGGATCTCCATCCATGGCATCTCTCGCTTTCCAGCAGAGCTCAACGGCTTGCAATCATGTCTGACTTCTGACGCCCTTCCGAATTCTCCGGTCGCCTCTTCTGAGGCCCCCGGCCCTTCCACCTTTTCCCAAGCTCGCCGCAGCGTTCGCATCGCCTCTCGTTCAAACCCTTCATCCCCCACCTCGATCCTTTGTTCAAGAGGCATTTCCCTTACCCCTGGCCTCCGGTCCCCTCAGGTAACTTCGCTCACGGCTCTCCTGCCTCTCGGAGACTCTTCTCCTTCCCCCCTCCACCCACCTCCCCTCCGCCTCCTCCAGTTAGCGGGAAAAGATCCTGCAAGTCATCCGCTCCCCCCGCCAAGTGACGCAGAGTGCGCCCCCCCCCTCTTCTCAGCCAGCTTCACGGTCCCCGGAAAACCCTCTTTCAGTTTCTGTTCCTTCCATCCACGCTCCGGACCCAACTCCAGAAGCACCGGGCCCTTCTTCACATCTCCGATCTTCGTCGTCCCCTCCCTCCGATCAGACGCACTTCCTAGCTTCCGCACTTGTAGCCTCCATGGACTCCCTTCAGCACTCCATATCCTCCCTCTCAGCCCTTCTTCACAGCAACACTCCGGACGCCTCCTACCCACCTGCAACTCCCTCCACTTCCGCTCTCGCCGCTCCTCAGTCTACAATTCCTTTTCTTTTCTTCCTCTCCCTATTTTAGCTCATATACTCCCCCTCCTACCCCGATTTCCCCCATTTTTCATCTTCAGGCACGCCCTACACGCCCCAGTGCTCCCATATCTCGTCCAAGCTCCGTACCAAGATTCTCCAAGGACAATACGTTAATCTGGCGTCCATTCTGTTGCCCTCTCCAGAAGTCGATCAGCGCGTCGCCTCATCTGAACACTTCTCCGCCATCCTTAAAACTTCAGACCCCCGCCTCTCGAAGGATCTCTCGATCGGTCAATTTCTAGCCGCTTTTAGTGTCTACCGAGACGTCATCTGTTCCATTTACCCCGACCGCAGAGCCAAATTAAACACCTACCTAGCCCTAATCGCCGACATCCACATGCAATACGACCGGTCTTTATTCAACCAGTACCACAAAGCTTTTGCTACCAAAGCTGCAGCAGTCCTTTCCCGTTCCGGCCAGCGCCTTCGTTGGTCAGTTTTCGACATGGAAATCCTCATCTTGATCACGCAATCCATTTTATGTTTTCAGTGCGGCGCTGCCGGCCATCAGAGCACTTTTTGTCCTTCTCTTCCCTTTAAACATAATCTCTCCATTGCTCCGCCCCTGCAGCCCGTCATGAATTTCGGCCCTCTTGATCATTATGGGAAAAAAATGCAGGTACCCAATAACATGCCTGTCTGCAATAACTTTAATGAAAGTGTGTGCTCATTCCCCAATTGTGCTTTTCTTCATATATGTAGTCTCTGCAGAGACGTACATCCAAAGTCCGTCTGTCCTCGCCGTCCATTTCCCAACAGAAGCCGTCGAGGTTCCAGGAATTAGTTTCTCGCCACCTCTCTACTCCTATTTTTGTCTCCGAATTAGCTACTCTTTTGCTATGCCACCCTGATCGCATCTTCGTTAATTTTCTCATCACCGGCCTCGCTCAGGGCTTCCTGATAGGCGTCCCTCCATTTCTCGCTTCTCCCCTCGTCATCCCTAACCTCCAATCAGCTCTCCACAAACCTTGTATAGTGTCACAGTTGTTATTGAAGGAAGTTGCTAAACATTATGTCATTGGCCCCTTCGATTCCCCCCCTTTCCCACTTTTTTGTGTTAATCCTTTTGGCGTCGCAACCCGGAAATACTCCGGTAAAAAACGCCTTATATTAGATCTCTCTGCGCCCCATTTCTGTCCCCACCCTAGCATCAATAGTCTCATCCCTAAACACCCCTTTTATCTCTACTATGCCATGGTCGATCACGCCATTTCGCTGATTAAATCTGCCGGGCAGGGCGCATGGTTGGCCAAAGCTGACATTAACGACGCCTTTAAGATCTTGCCTGTGCATCCCTCCCAGTGGCACCTTCTCGGTGCTAAGTGGGACGCAAAATTCTATTTTTTTGTTCGCCTCATTGTTGCAGGAGTAGCCCCTGTCTTTTTAACATGTTATCCGAGGCCCTTTGTTGGATACTTCTCAACATTATTAAGCTCCCCTACGTGCTACACCTTCTCGACGACTTACTTCTCATCGATCCCCCTCTTCAATCGTCCCATTCCCTTCAGAAACTCAAAGATCTTTTTGATCGCGTTGGTGTCCACATCTCCGAGGAAAAAACTACCGGTCCGTCAAAAAAGTTAGAATTTCTCGGCATCTCCCTGGACACCGAGAAGATGCTGGCTTCACTACCGACCGATAAACTAGTTCGCATCCGTGAGATTTCTCAGTCCCACCTGTCATCCTCCGTCCTTTCTAAACATGAGCTTCTCTCCTTGCTCGGGCACCTCAACTTCGCCATGCAGATGTGTTTCACTTAGTGAATTTAGTTACTGAAATAAACTTTCAGGAATATTATAATTTATTGAATATGAGTGTATATGAGTCCCAGATAAATCAGGACCGCATCAATTTATTTGGACATGTCAAAGAATAATTCTGTCACATAAAAAGTCCAACCTACCTGGATCATGTTCATATGTGGATATTGCAGCACAATCCTTAGTCTCATGTTGTGCTATTATTTCTCAATCTTTGAGTTTTGGATGTAATACCTGACTCTTCCATGGTTTAATCTATGAAGATTAAACCATATAACATATAACTGTGTGTTCACCAACTCATCCCATTGCCAGAGTTTCCTGACTCCATTAGGCAATGACATAATTTAGCAACTTTAAAGACAGTTAGTATTGACTTTTTTTTTTGCTGAGGAGTTGACAACAGTGCTTAGGACTGTGAATCATGCTTGTGTATACACTGCTTACACTGACTACCACCTACACAAGGATGATTGACACTTGTACAAAGTCAAGATTGCCGGCTGCTGGATGTGGAATGGCAGAGAAACAAATTATTGTTACAGAGCCTAGCACAGGCTAGGCTCCGCTGTGGTGAAGTAGCTGCACTGCAGCAGGGAGGAGGCTGTGAGAAGCACATGAACTGATTCACAGCACTAAGACCCTCCTCCTGGCTCTGATTGGTTGTTTCTGACCAGGAGCGGTTTATTTCTGCAGATGGCAGTAGGACCACAGGAAGAAGACAGACTAGCTCAGGTTTTTCACAGATCATCTGTCATATTCCACTGTCACATCATGGTGACAGTTTTAACAAATGTAAAAAACAGATTTTTATATGTTACTTAGTGCAGCTTTAAGGCTTCTATAGTATATGTGAAATGTATTTGCAGCACTTCCACACTGTATCTTCCAACCTTATTTGTAATTGTATTCTCTGCCTAAAGTTACATGAGCTAAGCTGGTGGCATCATATTCTAACAGACTTCAAGCTGTAATTGCTGCCAAAGGTGGATTAACCAGGTATTAAGCAAAGGCTGTGAATACTTATAAATGTGATTTTCCTGTTTTCTATTTTTAATACATTTTCCAAAAAATCTCCAGCCTGTTTTTTTGCACTGTCATAACGGGCTATTTGTAGAATTTTGAGTAAAGAGATTAGTTTAATGTAAATTGGAACGTGTCAGGAGCATAAAAAGTGAAATCCTTCGACTACTTTTCTGATGTACGATGAGAGGTTCGTTTTTGACATTAGCTAAAGGAAAAGTCGTATCAGAACTTTAAGGCTATCTTACATTATGGACATGTTATTTCTTAGCAGATGAAAGAAAATCTTGAACAAATTCAAAATTGTGTATGCTGCGATAAACATTTAACCCTGTTGTATTAATTGTTTTACATTACACCAAATGTGTTTCGTTAAAATTTTAAAAAGGACTGAACATTTTATCACACGCACATACACTGTTCACCTTTTTAGACAGTTAATGGAGGGTTTTAGAGGGCAAATGTACTGTGATTTTCCCTCTATAGTTTACTTTCACTCAGTCCTTTCCTTCTAGAAATTATTTATGCTCAGTGTTTAAATGATGCAGCTCATGCTACACCAGTCTGACTGAAGCACAAACTGTTAGAGCATGCAGGCGGGTCACTTCTGGGTCACTGCAGGGGTCACACTGATTGAAAATTAAATGGCTAAATATTGAAATCATTGACTTACTGATTAAATGTTGGCTGATTGTAATTCATCACATTCCTTTTTAATATGTTTTATGTTATTAGTGTTAAAATTATACCAACATGTTCAAAGAAAGTATGCATGCATTGTATGTATCTGTATAGTTCAGCCCATAATTATTCCCACTAGGCAAAAAGAAAAAAAATCCCATGGGACTCCCCTTGTGGTGTTTAAAGGCAAACTGAACTGTTTCAAGGACAGTTTATACTTGCTAAAGATCCAACATTTGCTTTTTAAAATGGAATTTCCAGCTTCTCTTTCTGGTGCATGTCCTCGACCCCATAGCTAACTCAAAGTCCCACTACTGGGTCCCAGCTGGGTATGGCACCACAACCAAGCCAAACCTTCTCAAGCCACAGATGATAGATTTTTTTTTTCACAAATTATCACTCAGAACATAGTGACAGTTTTAACAAACATGTAATGAATATTTTTTTAATGGATATTACCTATTCCAGCTTTAAGTAAGGCATGACCATTTAGACTTTACCATGTTAAAGCACCTTATTGCCCAAACAGTAACATTTTAAAAATGTGCTGCTCTTGATCAAATAAAGCCTCAAGCAACGCCACCAATGAATGCTGCTATCATTAAAACCAAAGAGAAAAAGCAAGAGTTCTGACCTTCCTCCTTGGAGCTACACTAAGTGCAGCAAGATAAATATGGAAAGGGTAAATAATTTCATTCTTTCCTGGATTTTAGGGCTTTAATTTGAATGAGAGAGTTGTAAGTAAGTGGAAGTTTTAAAAAGTCTGCACAGCCTTAACTTTTCCCATTTTTACCATATGATCATTAAACTAAATCGTCCATTGTGCGACGATTTGAAGCATTTCTTCTGCTTCAAGCTGTTTGTCTTCGGCATCATAATGCCACTGACTGAACCTGACCTGTTCCATGCAGACAAGCATACCTCTGAAAGCCCAGACCAGATCCTGTTAAGCGTTTTTTGTCATATTGTTTTGAGTGCATATATGTTACCTTCCATCATTTAAAAAGCATTTGCAGGAATAATATGATAGTATTTCAAAGGTTTTTATTTTTTATGCTATTTCTGGCAGACAGAAAATACACAGTTCATCTGCAATGAGCAAGATACATCAAGCTGAACATGTAAACAGCTCATAAAGCCTCCCACATGGCTCTCGGCAGCTACGTCGGGGCCAAAAATATGACACCAGGATGAGATGAGGCTGCTGGGGAGGCATTGATAGGCTTTTAAAGGCACAGCGGGTGGGCAACTATCAGCGGTATACTTGTACCTGTCTATTTTAAAAGCAGAATGGCTCTTTCCTTGGGATTTGAATATAGAGTGTCTATTTTTGTTTTTCTGTCTTTTACATACAGAGTGTGTTATAGCCTGAAATCAGCATTATATTACAAATGATTGGGTCGCGCTGGTAATAAACGGCTTCTTTAAGATGGTAAAAAACTGACTATGAGTAGCAGCGGTGCGATTCTGTCGATACAGAAGCATAATAACAGACTACGTTTAAAAAAAAATCCTCACACAAAGGAGATGGAAAAGCACATCAGATACGTGACATCTGATCGGCTGTTTACATGGTGAAGGAGGCAGAAGAAACACTGTAATAAAATTAAATGCAAAAAAATGGTTTGATGTTAATGTTGCAATAGGATCTAGTTGCAATATGAATGTGTTTTTTTTGTCACACACCTAATCACACTAACAGAAAGAATACCATTGAACATCAACTGTACATGAAGCATAAAGTGGCTGAAACACAAAGCTGGTTAGACTGAGACCAAAAATGAATTAAACATGTTACACATTTTAATGTTGAGGAAACAAATGTCTATTTTTTATTTATTTATTACTGTTTTTATTACCTGATTATGTCATAAAGTACGGTGTGGTTGAGTGGTGAGGCAGACGCTGTAGACCCAAGTTGAAGTGAGTAAATTATTTTAATGATGAATGTCCAGTGCAACACAGTCCAACATGATCCAGTACAAACGGGCAGCACGGCCGAGCGGAAGCCAGGGCTCGACGCCGGTAGCAACCGTTAAACAACTGACGAGACGACGGACTGACAGACTAGACGCCAAAAGAGACGAGGACCCGACAAAGACACAGACACACAGGTGACACTAAATAAACAGGAGGGTAATTAGGGAACGAGAAACACCTTGGAGTAATCGAGGGGAGAACAGGACAACACAGGGACACAGAAAACTCGAAATAAACACACAGAAAAACATGGAACATGAGAGTACCCCTCCCTCAAGGGCGGCTACCAGACACCCAAAAAACAAAAACACAACAAGAGTGGGTGGAGGGGCGCTGGACGGGGGGCCAGAGTCCAAAACAGCAAAAAACAACCCAACGGAGTGGGCGGAAGCACAGGAGGCGGGAACCACAGAGGAGGTCCGGCGGCCGTCCGCGGCACTGGAGGCAGGAGCCACGGAGGTGGTCCGGCGGCCGTCCGCGGAGACAAAGAGTCCCTGGGGCCGCCCTGAGGTGGCCACGAGGGGCCTCGGGAGGAGCACTGAGCGGCGGGGCCTCAGGAGGAGCACTGAGAGGCGGGGTCTCGGGAGGAGCACTAAGAGTCACGGAACTGGCACTAAGGGGCGGAGACTCGGAACTGGCACTAGGGAAACACCCTCTAACTGGGGCCGATAACCCACTAACTGGGGCCGGAAATGCCCTCAGCCATGCCGCCTGCCGGCCAGGTGCCAGGCGGACCGCCTGGAATCCCATCACCATGGGAATAACGGCTGGAGCAGTCGCAGGAGCGGGAGCAGTGACAAGAGGCGGAAGATCCGGAGCAGCAAAGAGAGTCGGGAGATCCTCAGCGGCGGCGAGAGGCGGAAGATCCACTGGTGCGGCGAGAGGCGGAAGATCCGCTGCTGCGGGTTCTGGAGGTGCTGGTCCCGGAGACGCTGGAGCTGGGCTAGCGGAGAGATAGTCCGACCTGGAAGGCAGAGGGCTGCCTTTCAACACGGCGATGGCTGTCTGGAACTGAAACTCTGCCTCCTGTCGTAACTCCACCAGCCCCAGTTGCGGAAGTTGCGGGATCCATTGATCCAGCAGGAGGACCAGGCGCGTGGATATATTTAGCCGCCGATGGGCTGATTATGGGCTTGCCACAACAGCTACATAGTCCTTGATGGCTGTCCACAAGATTTCTGGGTCCATTTTTAAAGCAAGCCTCACCTCGGTCTGGTCGGGTCCTTCTATCATAAAGTGGGTGTGGTTGAGTGGTGAGGCAGACACTGTAGACCCAAGTTGAAGTGAGTAAATGATTTTAATGATGAATGTCCAGTGCAACACAGTCCAACATGGTCCAGTACAAATGGGCAGCACGGCCAAGCGGAAGCCAGGGCTCGACGCCGGTAGCAACCGTTAAACAACTGATGAGACGACGGACTGACAGACTAAATGCCAAAAGAGATGAGGACCCGACAAAGACACACAGGTGACACTAAATACACAGGAGGGTAATTAGGGAACGAGAAACACCTGGGAGTAATCGAGGGGAGAACAATTCAACACGCAGAGACACAGAAAACTCGAAATAAACACACAGAAAAACACAGAACATGACAGATAAAAAAAAACACATATATTGTTGAGCTCCAAGGGATGAGAAAACACATCTCGAGTTTCATCTGATCTTTGTAAAAATTCAAGGTACAAAATCATCATTTATTAATTTCTTCTGTCAACCAAAGTCCAACATATTATACTATATGTGGGTAACAGCCAGATACTGTGATTACTGCTGATAAAACCTCAATGTCTTCAACTTCTAGGTTCAGCATGAAAACAATAACTTTCTGTTTCAGAATAGAATTGAAGATGACAGCTTGTGCTGCAACCTGAAGAGAGACAAAATCTTATGGTCACTGATGCCACAGAGCACAGCAAAGTCATACAGGGGTTGGATGGGAACCTGTTCCACAACTACAGGCTAGTAACTGTGTCATGATGGGTTCAAGTTTTCTAGCCCACATGCAGAACACAAGACAGGAGAGTAGAAATCAGTTTAAGTGATTTATTAAGATCACACAATTATCAGAATGTGTCAAGGTGGTCTGGTCCAGGGAATCAACGGTAACGGGCAGCAGTGGTTCACTGTGGGGGGAAAGAGCAGACTGGTGAGTTCAGGGGTCGTGGGAAGATGGAAAGAACAATGGAGGAGTGTGGCGGAGAACAGACAGGTAGGCTCGGGTGCAACGGAGACACAGAGGAGTGGTTCAGCCGCCAGCCGTGGAATCCAGGAGATACTTGCAAACAACGGAGAGGTGAGTCTGGGAACTCGGGCAACCAGTGGGTACTTTCCACGGCGTCACGAGGGAGGTTCTGAAACCAGGAAAACGGCCAGGATCTAGTCAGCGGGTCCAGAGTGTCAAAAGGGATCACTGAAGGCAACAGAGAAACACAAAGAGAATCACAGGAAGGCTCAAGGCAACGAGGAACACAGAGACAGGGCTCAAGGGGGCTCAGAGGTACCGTGACTGGCAAACACTCAGGCTACGCTGGACTGGTGGCCTACTCCTAAAGTATGCTCCGCTGATGAGGGTAATCGACGACAGCTGAGGATGATGATCGCACTCCAACCGGAACCTGTCGCCATCTGGTGGTAAGAGGTGGAAAAGGCGCACAGGAAAAACCCCACCAAGAAAACCAGAGAGCCCCGAACATAACAAACTGGTGACCAACAGGGAAACATAGAATTATCCTCCTGAGGCGGTCCACTGTTGTGCAAATTTATTAAAAACAGAAAAACAAGAAGTCACATTCACAGAAGTAATTGAGCTGCTTTCACCGTTCCTTACAGTGATGTTTCTACAACTTACATGGAGTTCACCTGTTACAAATTCAGCTGATTGGACTGGATTTGGAAAAGCAGACGACCCTTCTCTAAGTTTCTCTGAAGTCTTTGTGCCCTCTGACCTTCACTCACTGTTCTGACTGCCAGTAACTCCAGAAATGTTTGTTCCGCTCTCACCATCCTAATTTCTACCCTATTACCAAGAAGCTAACAGGTTAGTTTCATAACAACACAGTCCATACACAACACAATGAAACAGTTTACAGATACAATTAAAAAGATAAGAATAGAGGCTCTAAAGATGACTCGCTGGTATGTATGAACAATGCTTATACCAGATGGAATAGGAATTTCATGTGCCTCACAAATGTGCTGATAATTAAATAAAAGCTGAGTTAATACAATTCTCCCAAATACACCAGAATTTTACAAATTTTACAGAGGATGTGGAAGGAATATTCTAACTTTTATTTTCAGGTCCATGCTATTAAAAACAAAACAAAACAGCCACCACAGGGACAACACAACAAACAACATACAGCCTGAGCGATCTGCTACTACAAAATAAAATAAACGTATTTATACCTCTGCAACCTAGAATTCTTGTTGTCTTTCTTCTTAATTCATATAGAAGTACACATACATTTCCTTGCTATCCTTTCTTCTATTTCCTCTAAGGTTTATATGTTTATGCTTTATGTCCATATAAGGCAGCACTGAAACCCAAGTCAAACTCTTGGTTTGTACACACAAACTTGGCCAATAAAGCTGATTCTGAAAGCTCATAGACCATAACGTATTCTTTCCAGGTTATAAAAACGTGCTTTGATAGTTGTGAACTACCTCAAATGTCCTTGACAATGATGTTCTTAGCTGTTTTTTTATCATCCTGGTAGTGTCACAGAGTTAATCAAAGCTTCAAACAACTCAAGGACATCTTCTGTCTTACCATGACCAGAGGAGAAAGGAATACTGATATAAAAAAGGGTCATGTGCATTTACTGGCTTAATGAGTTGCACATAAGAATCAGTTGTTGTGTTAATCTAGCAGTGTGTCCTCTTTCATCACATTTAGTGATGATATTTTTTTTAAAAGTTGCTTCATCTCATAGTGAAGCAAAGCGGGTTGTGAGAAGGCTGGGATTCAAACCTGTGATGGGCAGATGGAGACCTGAGGGCTCTGTTTATGGGGCCCATGCCATACACAGAGAGTGGGCCCCAGTATTAACATTGTTTTCAACGTACTTACTATTGATACTGCATGTCTGCCACAATCTGTATTGTTATTGTTTTTTTGCTGGAAGAACCACTTGTATTTTTGTGTATTTTTTGGGAAAATTTTACAACTCTGCTCATTTCAGCACTAGCCTAGCCATCGCCTTCCTACACTATTCCCCTCAATTCTCATCTCCCTTCTCAGCTCTGTCTGGCCTTTCTGCCATTGAAGTGATTTCCTGAGGTAGAATGTCTAGCGGGCCAATCAGTGAACAAAAGAAGTGTGAAAGGTGACGTTGATTTTTTGTTATCTGCCTGTAGTTTAAGCAATAGCATCGGAGGGAGGGAACGAAGCGATCAGTCCAGATGTTGAGGTAACATTAACAGCTGCTTCATTCGGATCGCCACTTCACTCTTTGGAGTGAAAGATGGTTTTTCACAGCGTCAAACAAATGGCCATGACATGTGTCATGGCCAAACATTAGCGATTGGGTAACATGTAAAGCTTCCGCAGAGATCACGCCTCCAGGAAGTAATCGTTTCTCAAAAGTTGAGAGTCCAGACAAGAAGCTGGTTTTTACCAGGATATATCAGTGCTACTGTTCTGAACAAATACATGTAACATGTAAACACGCCATTATTGGATTAGTTATTACATTTGGTTTATTTAATCTGAATAGAATTCAGTCCAATCAAGGAATTTTTCACTAGTAAACATGAGGGGAAAGGTAGAATAAAACTGAAGCAATAGAGAAAAACCCGAGGTACCGGCGCCCCCTGCTGGGAACAGTTCTCCAGGCAGGACCTGCAGCTCTTGCCTCAGCTCTGCCCTCTGGTGGAATCCTGCATTTCAGGAACTACCAAACACCAGAATAGACACTAAACTAGTTTTGCATGTCACCTGCGTCTGAACACCCCACCAGTGTTTTGTTGTATTTTACAGACACACTTGATACATCTGCTCACAGTCAAATTTATTCCAACCTCATCAATCCAATATTAGACTCTTTGAGATGAAAGAAAATGTTCAATATCAGGATGATTTTCTCGTCTCATACAGTGTGGATCTGCACTGAGGTCAATTTAAGTCTCACAGAGTAAAAAAAAAGAAACACCGTCTGAGTTTATATTATAATATCGATTTTTGATCTGCTGAGAAGCATTACCACTCTTCACAGGTTGGTGGAAAGCTGATAGTTGCTTCTCTCAATGTCTTCTAATCAAATTGTTATTACTTTTTTGGGTGTTTTTACACTTTTTATTGCTTTTGGGAGAAGTAGGACTACAAACACTAATTTATTAGAGTCAGACTGTGGTGGACTAAAGTAAATTGATTTAAGTAAAGGGTCTTTGTGAAACATAGAACCAAATGCTATCTCATTGTTTTTAGATGATTCCAACAGAAAACTCTTTTTTTTTTCGCTCAGCATGTCTCCCTGTTATACTTTCTTTTTTTGTTGTTTTTACTACATAACCAGATGTCTATGATCACACTAAATATCTAGTACTGGTCTTTCCAATCCAACATGGTCCAAATGGATATATGTATTGATTCAAATGTTTTTCCTTAACCAGAAATGTTTGGACCTTGAAAGTGTATATAGATGTCCCTCAAAATAGAAGATACAAAAGTGAAACAACAGTACACAAAGCTGTGTGCACACAAAATTGAACATTCATATTTCTCTTAAATATTAAGTGGTTCTGAGTATCAGATGAATCAGATTCACAAAGTGAGAAATGAAAAACTTTTTCTTGAGATTCAGCTCCCGTCATTAGGTTGTAGCTGTACAAATGCAAACTGACAACACCTTTAAGAAACACACAAACACACACAACACACACACAAAAAAAGCTAATATTTCCATTTTAATGGAACAAAAAGAATGTTAAAATATACTGGGGCACATTTACACCAGCCCTGTGTAGTACACTGTAATCCAACTCTAGTTTGTTTGTCTAGAAAGTTTGGCTTGTTTGTGGAGAAGTGAATAATTGAATTCTGAAGCAGACCATAAAAGTGAATTTTGGTCTGCCTAAAAGCCTGCGTCTTGCTTTGGTTGAAGTGAATTTTGCTGCACTTTGAATGCATATGTGAACGCCAGGTGGACTGGAGAGAGCTACCAAAGAAAAAAGCAAACAATTGCACAGAGCATTCTGGGTAGATAACCAAAATAAATGCCAGCCTGGTTCTAGTGGGAGAAATGCCTCGTGTTTCTTTTACCAAAGACAAAAGAGAAATTATCCAACCGCTAAAAGCTGATGTTCCATTGTCGTTCACATTTCATGAAGAATGAAGTTGCACTCAGTGTCTTCTTCAGAGGTTTTTGTGTTGTTTCCTTCTGTGGTTTTTGATGCAGCACCACCCCAGGCGAGGGGATGAACAGGTTTTTCAAAGGTTTTTTTTTTTGTTTGACACAGTGCAGTGTGAAAGAGAACTGCACCAATGGAAAATTGAGCAAACCTTTCAACATTGTTCCCAAATCTAACTGAGACAACCAGACCATCAGGTGTGAAAAAGCCCTTAACCTCTTCCATGATGCGTACATAAGTATGGGTTCTCAAATCATTCGGTTCATAATGAACCAAAGCTGGCTCAGAATGTTCACATATTTTTGTAGAAATTTGGCATATTCAAGAGGAAAGGCCAAGACACAAGATCTGATTGGCATCTGATTTAACAGGAAAAAAAGGGTCACATGATGTATGAAGCATTTAGAAAACATTAAAGTAAATTGAGCTTCATAGACCGTTAACGTTTAATTGTAACTTCACCTTGTGTGAAGGTGCGTCTTCATCTGTCTGACCAACACCTGGGGTCTATCTTGCAGCTAAGTTTGAGCAGTATTCTCCTGAGTCCTCTCTCTTCACTTTAACTTACTCCACAGCTTTTCTATGAGATTTAGGTGGAGACTGAGACGGCCCTGGAATAAAGTGTAGGTGGTGTCATGTGAATTCTTTCTGTAATGAATTACCTAAAATGTTCTACATCATTTTCCACTTAAAACTCCTGATGATTAAAAATGTCCTGGTTATTCAGATATCCCATGATGCTGTGCACTCTCTGGAAATGCCCACAACATCATAGAACTTCCACCATACCTAAAGTGGACATGAGGGACTTTGTTTTATACCAGACCCACCCTTTCAGTAATTCATGGCACAATGCTTCTTCATTGGCTCAATCTCATCATCTTGAACAGTATTAGTAAAGACATTTGAGTTCCTCTGTGAAAGAAGCTATTCTGGTTTCATAACTTCAAACAGTGATCTCCTGCTGTTGCTTGTGGCCACTGGTGCATACAGAAACATTTCCTTCCCAGTCTGCTCAGTTTTTCTCTTTGTTGCTTGGTCCACTGCCTCTTACCTGCGTGCATTTTGCTTCCCCAGGAGCCATGTCACTCTGAGGACATGTTTCTGTCTTAATGGGATAAAGCAATGGGAAGAGCAGTCGTATGTTATTTAGGATGTGATCTAGCTTCTCCCCACTGTCCTTAGGCAAAACACTGACTCCTTTGTATGAAGGTGCATGTGTTTGGGGGCAGTGATGTCAGTAACGTGCAATGCTACATGACATGCAAGGTGATAGGCACTGACAAAGCAACCAATCCAGGAGCGTCATCTATTTTCTTTCGCGCTGATTGGCTGTACCCCCAAGTATGGAAATGAGGAAAAAAGTGGATTTTTTTTTCTGTGGTAGTTCAAAGCCAATTTCTACTGTGCCTACTAATGCATACTGAGATATATTCAAAGAGGCGGATGTTACTATTGAATCCTGTCTATTAAAGTCAACATACAGGGGAGACCCCAGCAGTGATGTGGGGTCATAGGAGGCAGGTGAGGCTCTGCCTGTCATCATGGAAAAAGAATATATAATGATAAAATAATTTACGGTATATTGCTATTTTCACCCTGTAGTTTGTACTACAAAGTACCTATTTTTCATTTAGCTTAACCAATTCTGATAATATTTTCTTCAAAATCGCTGAATTTTCGCAATTTTCTATTCAAATGCTCGGAAGCAAAGCCGGTGAGGCAGCAGCAAACTGAGCCTCACCTGAGATTGCGTAACCTCTCGCTAACTGCACTGGCTGCCATTCTATGAGAGCATGCTCCTCCTGTCTGTATGTCACCAATAAAATGGTTAAAAAACCTTTAATATATGAGCTGATTTTCCATAATTTAGCTTATAATGTACAGTGCTTTTTGTCAACGTGTGTGTAACATGTTTTGTGTGCCGAGGAACAATCAGAAACGGCAGAGAACAGATTTGAGGTGAGGCAGCAAGTTCTCTTGCCTCATGACAGGGGGCGCTCATGATCCCAGACATTGTGACTCCACAACTTCAGAGTAAGATACAGTAACAGCGAGCTAGCCATACAGTAAAGTCAAGTGCAGCAATATATTTATAGTTTTCTCCTCTTACCACACTGTTAAGGAAGAATAATTTATAAATTAACTTTGGAAAAAAGTTTGGCTCTCTCTCTTCCTCAAACTCCCAGGTCCTCTCAGCGGGCGACTTGCGGCCACAAGGAAAACAACAATGCGTGTTGACGTCACAGAATTACAGAGTTTAATCCCATACAAAGCAACGTATGAATCAACAACAAAACTGCAGAGGAACAGAGATATATATTCATTACCTTATACAGACAAAGACAGACAAACAAAGACGAAGACAAGACGAAGACAAGACGAAGACAAGACAAAGACGCGTCTTTGGAGAGAGCTGATGCAAAAAGCAAAATAGTGGCAGCTGTCTGAATTATTACTCCTGTGCACGAAGTCTTATACTGAAGGTGTGTCTTTCCTTTTTAATATATTCAATTAAGGCCTACCTCTGGTTGACCAACTGGAAGCTACCTTAGACACTCAGAGAAACTTAGAACTCCCCTTAATTTACGCCAAAGATCAAAGGCCATTTGCTCTTTGGTAAAACAAAAGAGCCAACAGCTGCGTCCTGGCCTCCTGGGTTCTACGGTCATTTTGGGTAAAGAAAAAACATGAGATAAGATTTCACAGATACCTGCGGAATCCGGAGTCTCTCCCGTTATCTCTCCTTACATAAATTCTCAGGAGAAACTTAAATCCAGTAATTTTGGTTCAAGGAAAGGTTATCTTTACAAAACCCCATTTTTGCTCCTCTGCACCCAGTACCTCAAAAGATTAAGTCTTGCCAAAAATAACACATAAAATCAACAGAACAAAATGAGGTATAATTCCTTTTCTAACCTATGAAACGTAATATTCAATCCTAAGTATACCCCATTTAGCATAAATCCTGATCCATTTTCTAATACTAAACAAAACATTTTCATTTAAACAATTTCCATTTGATTCTGATATTGTCACAGATAGTACAATTTTCAAATACATTCATCATTTACTAGATTAGTCGTTCTATAATTAGATAATACAATCTTTATTAAAACATGCTATTAATACTTAGAAAAATGTCTTAGAAATTAAATGTTAGTTGTTTCAACATCCTATGTTGTATTCAGTTTTACACCATCCCAGATGTTGGTTCTGGAAGACTTTTGATCTTCTGTGAACCAAACAGACTTCTCTCCTCCAGGCTCAAATGAAAGTGCCTTGGGGGAGATGCTAATTTTACGGCCTCCTGTGCTCTGACAACACAGCAGGAGCCCCATTTAGAGATCCCTTTTGATCTCCATTTGGTTACTGCACTTTGAATACTTGCCCATCAATAGTTTAGTTTTAAATCCTTAACACAAACCTGTTCAAAATTAAGAAATTTCTTCAAAATAAGAATGTTCAATATACCTTTTACACATGCCGTAAGATTAACTGTATTAAGTACTAAAAATGATCATTTTTCCTCAACAACACCAATCACGTATTTTGCAAAATAAACATTAAGCCTATAATCATACTACGGCAACAGACTGAATGTTCTGCTCTTTGTGTAGGAAATATCTGAGTGTTTTTTTTTTTTGTGGCGTCAGTTGATATGGCAACAAGCCTGCACGTCGTTGCGCTGATTCAGAGAGCGAGAAAGATGTGGTTTTGAGTTGTGTTTAAATGGTTTTTCCCTTTCCTTTTGCTGTGGCGCACAGCACAAAATTAATAATGTACATGTCTAAGTTTGATTGAGTTAACGGAATTATTCTACGGCGGCAGAACGGCTATGCATGACATGTAAAAGAGTAGTCTTTTTGTCCTCCAGCTTTTGTCCGCATGTGCGGAATTTCCTCATGTAAACAATAACATTCAGGGGTCTATATTTGTAAACATGATTATGATTAAGTCAGTGCCTCACCAGCTATAAACCTCACTGCACGTCACTGGACCCCAGTATGTCATTTTCATTTTGAAATCCTGGTTTGTTGGTGGAAACCAGTATAGCAGGTACTTCATCCCAAATGTGAGGTAACTATGGTGATCATAATTAACAACTAATCATGGATTTTTTAAATTTTTTATAGATTTTCTTTAGGAGACGTGTTGAACCCAGAACTGAAATTAAATATCTTCTGAACAATTTCTGTTGTTTGATAAGCTAAACATAAAATCTTACTACCAAGTCCACCATTCCAACGTCCAGTGGCAGCAGGAGGGACTGGTGCATTTAACAGACTAACAACATTGGGGCGGTGCTTGGTGTTGATGTAGTTCCATATAAAGAGGCTGTTAGTCATTACTGTGGCCATCCAGGCTTTGATTCCCAACCCTGGGAACTTTGCTGCATGTCTTCCCCTTCTCTCTCTGCCATTACATTGCATACATGGTTGTCTGTCCTGTGTGTCTCTGTGGTGGACAAGTGTCCTGTCCGGGGTGGTCCCCACCTCTTCCCCAGTGACCAATAGAGAAAGGCTCCAAGGTCTTTTCTATAAGCATTAAGATGATAAAGTAAAATAGTATGAAAGCTATTGCAACAAAAACACCCTCACTGTAGAACAACAAACTGAAAACAAGTTTGTTCTTGTTAGAAATGTGCTTTTAGACTAAAGTGTGTGAAGGTCACTCATTAATTATCTAGTGTGTCTTCATTATGGAGAGAAGGCTGGAGTAAACACCAGCATTAGTAAGTAGCAGTGACTTTAATCAGCTGAGTTTGTGTGAGGATCAGTAGGAAAATATTTACACTCAAATCATCTTCCTAGATGAAAAATAGGCTTTTTACATACATAAAGAAGTTCTTTTTATTGTGATGCATAATTAATATGTCAGCAAACCTGATATGTACTAAAACTACTTTACCATAGACCAACATTTTCTGTGCTCGTCTTTTTCCATCATCATGTTCTCTGTATGGCTTCTGCTGAAAATGTATGAATGCTTTCTAGATTGAATTTATTGTTTGATTTATCATGTCTTTTTATTGTAAACATTTGAATATTTCGAGAAGCAGACAGACATTTTTAACTTTTTTGTCACACTCTAGTGTTTTAGATCATCAAACAGATTTAGATATCAAAGAGTCTTCAGACTGTCTGGATTCCACTGGTTGAGTAGAAATCAAACCTTAGAGTGGTGAGAGAAATTAAGCTGTAAAATGTGATGAATATGTTACTTTAGGATTTGGTGGTTTATAAACTTAAAGTTGATTCATCATCGTACCTGGTCTGATGACAGACCAGGTGTTGGCCTGCCCATGAAAGCTGCATGTTTTGAATATTTTTTCCAAATTCATATTGCTCTGTAGATAAGATTGTGCAATGATTGCAGATATATTCATATCCCATCTTCGTCACATTACTGTCACAAACTTACATGTATTTTAGAGAGATTTTATGTAAGCGACACAAAATAATGCATTTTGAACACTATGAAAGAACAGCTAAAGAGCAGAAGTTAACAATGTTGTATTAGAGCATAATTCTCCTTTCGGATTATTCAGAAATAAGTATGTCTAACCTGCAATGTAATGTTACAAAACAAGGATGTTACCATCATCAGTGTGCTAATAGTTGTCCACACTGAACCAGTGTAAAAACATTAAGGTTTCCTCATCTTCTAAGCGGTCCAGCGCCATGTAAACATTTAACAAAGCCAATTGTACAATTATTCATCAATGGACTTAATCCACTGATGTATAAATATCACAGCCTTGTAGAGAATTCTTTGACATTTTTATCCAAAAGTAAGAGAAATTCAAAAACATTTCTAAACCACAACAAAACAATAGATTCACAAAGGACGACAGTGGTCCTGCTTTAAATAGGGATGAGAGGATGAAATATAACAAAATGACAAGGAATTTAATATTAACCTTTTTGTTCCAGAATGATTAAATAAACAAATGTGGATACCAGCTAATTATGTCACACATTCCATCTTCAGAGTGATGATATGATCTATCAGGTGATCAGCTGTGAACACTTATTTTGTGTTCTGTTTATTAACCACCACCTGCTGGCTGGGAAAAATTACTGCCAGCACAGCAACTGAAAACTATTATTATACTATTATAAACTAATATTCCCCAGTGGCCTCACAGCTGGCCAGCACTTTAACCATAAACTGTTTTCAGCAGTTGGTTTCATTAAACTCACTATTTTTATTGTGAATGAAAATAGAAAAACAGCTCATCTTTCTGTTTTGTTGAAGTTTAAGAAAAGACGGCACTGGAATCGTCCTGGGGAGTGGAGAAAAACAGAGCAAAGAGTAGTTAAGAAGTGAAGCTGGAATCAGCCTAAACTTGCAGGAGGAAAGATGGAATTGTCAGGCTGACTTTTACTTGGATAAATTGACTCAAATTAATGCTGTCCCAGCATCAATGTTTAAGTATGCAATTAAGAGTTGGAAGTGTTTCAAAAAAGTGTGATTAATCATCTAAATTACCTTAAAACTTAAAACAAATTAGATGAAGACTATATAAATAGCACTTCTTTTAAAGTGCAAATATTTTATTGAATTAAGAACAGAAAAATAAAACGCTCACATTAATTTAAAAACTGACAGATTAAATGTTCTCCGTGGATTCTTTCTAACTTGTGTTAAAACGTTTATTTGTCTCCATCTCCCTTCACTTCTGGCATGAAAGAAATGAAGTGAGCGCTTTAATCCCTACTAACATAACATTAGGGAAACTGTCACCTTTCAGCAACATCAACCTTTCTCTTTTATAAAATCCTTTTTTTCATCGTCACTCACCACCATCCTCATGAGGACAAAGTCTCACTTAAAGGGCAGGAAAATATAAAAGAAAACATTTAAAGGCATCGCTGGAATTTACTAAAACAATTAGGAAGCTCTGCAGTGTGGAAGGAGTCCAGACGAGGAGGGAGAAATACAAAGCCTCTCGGAAGTTAAAAGCACATGAACAAGCAGTCTGTTTGTATGGACATCACGTTTACTTTGACTACATTACATCAGTGCTCTTATGTGTACTCTGGTTCCACAGCTGCTGCTGTCACAGTGCATCAAACAAGAAAATGCTTGTTTTTATTACATCACATCTTTCAAAACAAAGACCTGGAGGAAGAGAAGACTGAGACTTCTTTCAAATCCAACTTCTGGTTAGATCAGTAGAAAATCACAGCAAATAATAGAAAATACATTCCTGTTACTCGTAGTGAGAACTTGCATTGAGTTTTTACATTTAGATGTGTGTTAAGCATACACTGTACAGTTGTGATGGGTAAATGAGGCGTCATGTATCGTTTCTACCCATAGCAAAACTGTATTGATACTGTGTCGATGCTGCATCACTGAATACTGACATCTGCTAGACATTAAAAATCTCTACAGGCAACGTAGTTGACAGACTGATTTGATGACCTAGTCTATACAGTACAATAATATTTAAGTCATTGTATTTTATTGTATATTATATATTGTACTATTTCATATCTTCAGTTAAATTAAAAATATATTTTATATTCTTCGATACAATCAATAAATAATGTGAACATGTACCAAGTGATGAAAATGAAAGTGAACATGTTTGGAATGAGGATGCTTGTGGACTTTTTTTTGTGTTTTTTTCCACAAATTTTCATTTAAAAAAATAAGTTTTTCCAACATTTTGTAATTTAGTCTGTTCTGTTTTTTTTTTTTTTTTGACACAACTTCTCCTGCTGTAGAAAAAAATAAACAATACATTTACATGAAATAATTTATAAAAAGCAACTGAGTAATTTATAGAATGGCTGTATACCTAAATTTGTCCTGGTTGTATCTGGGACTTCATTCTCATGCTTTGCCCTATAATGCCTCAGCATTGAGGAGGTGAATTTATTTAAATAAGACATTTCTGTCAAACATGTGCGACACTTAACCTGCAGAACATAATATGAAAGTAAAGTAAGACTCAATTTCAGCTGAATTTGGATTCAGATAGATCAAGTACAAACTGAAAAGAACCGGATGAAACAACGAAATCAAACAAATAGGCTACCTTGTGTTCTACGGTGGCCCTGGGGTGCAAAGCACAACAACATACGGTGGCCCTGAGGTGCAAAGCACAACAACATTAACGAAGCACAATTACAAATTCAAGAACACAACAACATTAACGAAAACACAACGGAAAAGGTATGTCCCAGTGGGAGACCTAAGAAATCGCTGATTGGACTACAGCTCGTTTTACTTTTGAACCGGAAGTTATTCTGGCTACAACGTGTTTTTTAATAACATGAATGTTCTCGGTGATCCAAACCTTACTACTGCTATTCGAAAGTCTTTTGACTCATGACATACATATGAGGTGATACTGGACATGCTTCGGACCAACCATAATACAGCAATGCAGTGTACCCTCCGCCATGTGCATACGGATTATTATGCTGGGTCATCAAGCCACAGTTACGGATCATCCACAGGGAATCAACGCATCGAGTCATGGTGGTCTTTTTTCAGAAGAGGAAGGTGGGTACATATCTGTGTTTTTCAGATGTGAAGTACAGCGAAAGCTGATCACGATCTGAAATCCATGGAAGCATACCGTCTGAGTTTAAAAAGGATTTGTAAAGTAGGTCCAAACTCTTTGTGTGAAAAACAAGGTTCTGGTGACTTTAGTAACATACACGTAAGCTCTATGTTAGTTAAGCAAATTTTGCAGGTTCTGCAGTACTACAATACATATTTGTGATATTAATTTTAGTATTACACACAGCTGGGTAGAGTACTCAAAAATCGTAATGGAGTAATAGACGTTACATACTTTTACTGTTTATAAATAAGGGATGAGGTGAAAGCTACTTCTAAGCTTGTGGTTTGTTTATTGTTGTCATGGCAACTCCATAGGAAGTGCCTATGGAGTTGGCAGTCACATAGCTGTCATTTTGCCAGTTAACATGCCATATTGAATTAGTTTCAAACATTTATTTTCATAAGGCTTTAGCAAATATTTTGTTTCCAAATTAGAATTTTTCATTGTTTGGTTACAGATGCTATACAAATTTTTAGTTTGTACGTGGAAAATTAGGATGCGATATTCAGTTTGACATACATTTAGAGCATGCTTTCAATGTTATGGACATGGAGAAAGACAGACAATCTTTTAAGAAGGCTCATCAGCGCCTCTTCTTCATGAGGACCCTGAGGAAGAACCACCTGTCCTCAGAGATCCTCACGAACTTCTACCGCTGCACCATTGAGAGCATCCTCACCAACTGTATTACAGCTTGGTACGGGAACTGCTCTGTCTCCGACCGGCAGGCGCTGCAGAGGGTGGTGAAAACTGCCCAGTATATCGCCGGGGCACCGCTCCCTGCCATCAAGGACATCTACAGGAAGCGGTGTTTAAAAAGGGCTGGGAAAATCACAAAGGACTCCACTCACCCAGCACACACACTCTGCCCTCTGGAAGGTGTTACAGAAACCTACGGACCAGAACCACCAGGCACCGGAACAGCTTCTTCCCCACAGCTGTCACGCTTTTGAACGCCTCCTGACATAAAATATAAACTATAAGGACTGTACTCCCCTATCCTCTCATACAACAATAACACATGGACTATCCTTGCACACACACACATCACGGACTGTTTCCTTCACACACACATACAACCTGTAAATTTTATCTGCCATTATTTATCTTGTATTATATTATATACATATATAATCCATTCCCTAACATTCTTGTATATTCTGTATTTTCTGTATAATCTGTGGATATAGCTCCCATATTTATATTTATATTTATATTTATACACAATATCTATATATCTTTGCTATAACCCGTTATAGTACATACATACATAGTCTTGTACATCTGTAAATAAATATTTATATCTCGTAGAGCACTTCTGGATAGATGCAAACTACATCTCGTTGCTTGTACTTGTGACAGTGCAATGACAATAAAGTTGAATTCTATTCTATTGTATTCTATTATAGCTCCAGTAGAACCACTGAGAATCAGTATCTATAGATAAAGAAAACATGGAACAGTGAACACTTCCAAGAATGATTCACTCACCAAAGCAACTCTGAAGGCCTCCCTACATACTCGGGCGTACTCGTCCACACAAAGGTACCTTTCTACAACGTGTACCCACGCAGTGTCACACTGTGCAGCAGGAGACAGTGTTCATATCAAACTGTTTTGTATGTGACACCTAGCTGATTAGGTTAAGTGTCAGTGAATCTGATTGCAAGGTCACATGACCTTGCAATCAAAACGCACAGTAAGTGCGTTTTGTTTTTTGTTTTTTTAAGTTGTTTTTTTTTTTCTAGTGGCTTTCATTTGACAGTGAATTGACAGGAAAATGGGTAATGAGAGCAGGGGGAAAACATGTGGCATAGGTCGCCAGGCCAGGAATCGAACCTGCTTATTTTTCTTTGTTGCAATTTACACGTGGGCTCAGCCAGCCCACGTGTTTTAGCTCGGCTGGTGGCACACCTGAGATTGATGAGTGATGCGTGGTGTGTATGAAGCTGCTGCAGGAGTGGAATTTTGGTATAGACAAATAATTAAAGTAAGGTGCGGGAAGGCTCTGGAAGGACAAGAGTACCTTCACCGCAGGATGGATCCACCCAGAGGGGAGCTTTGGTTTTTAGCTGGGATGAAGTTTGTTTTCTTTTGTTTTGATTTGTTTTTGGAAAACCGGCTGGACGCTAAAGAATTTTAGCACCAGGGAGTTACACACCTGCTAAGACCAATACCTCAAAACTGCCTAAGCAGCAGAAGGTCTTGCCAAGTGTTGCTCCTGTCAGCTGAGGAAAGGCAATAAAATCCAACAGTACAAGTTATTTACTCTGTTGCCCAATGCAACAGAGTAAATAACTAATAGCTTCATACGGTCACATCCAGATGGACAAAGTACCGTGTCACAGAGCCTGACTCATACCAAAACACTGTCTTCAACATGACAATGACTTTACTTTAGCGGACTCTGCCAGTCAGCAGATCTCAGTCCTGGAGCGCTTCTTTGGGATGCGATGGAACATGAACATCAGATCATGGCTGTTCAGCTGACACATCTGTTACAACAGTGTGATGAAGAGATATGGGCCAAAATAACAGAGGATCTGAAGGCAAAAAAGAAAGTCTCACTACTTGCACAGTGTAACTAAAACAGCAAATGTTGGTCTACTTGCTTGGTCTACCTTTGCAGTCCAAGCGGTTAACTTCTGTTTGTCTGTATTATTATTTTATATTAACATCAGGCAAACAGAAGAAGGAGCTGATCCTGTTGGCAGCAATATCTTGCTTCAGAGGTTACTGATTATCAGAATAAATTCTAATCTATCCAACTTTTCAACTTCATATATACCTAAGGCATCATGTCTTCCAAATGAAGTAAAAGGTTGACAGGAAGTAATATCGGGGTAGTGTGGTACTTTTAGGCACGTTTAGTTCACTGATCCAAGTAGTCTTTAAAACATGAAGTAAAAGATGGAGGCTGACTCGGTGGAGGGTTTTCTGGAGATGAACAGATCTGTATCCAGCTATAAACTCACTAATAGGGACATAAAGCCTCTTTTCACCACCATTATTCTCTTCCACATTGACTTATTTTTCTTGCAGGTTTTGTGGAATTATGTCAAGATTGTAAGTTAAAACAATGCTACATTTTTTTCTAAGATTTTCCACAGAAACTCAACAGGAACCAAACTAACGGTAGAAATCAAAGCATTTTGGGTTTCCATTTAGAAACAGAATTTCTGTGTGTATGTTAAGATCAGCAGATAAGCACATTTCGAAAGGCAAAAATATGACTATATATATATATCTTCTAATTAATGTCAGACTGGCAGAAATATTTCAGCAAAACATATTGAGTTTTCTGCTGCTTAGGCAGTTTTGAGGTATTGGTCTTAGCAGGTGTGTAACTCCCTGGTGCTAAAATTCTTTAGCGTCCAGCCGGTTTTCCAAAAACAACATAAACTTTGCTGTTTGTTTCCAATATATCAAAGAGAAATTATTAAAAGTGTTGACATGAAGACAGTGTCTTTCTATTAACTCTAATTCTGACTTTATTTACTCAGACAGAACTCTAAGGAATTTGTCATTTATTAATGATGATCAGGAGTCTCTTGGGAATAGCTGATAGCAGAGTTAAGGAATAATAAAGAATCAATTTCACATAATTATCAAACAGAAATAAAACATAGAGAGATGAAACAGAAGAATGAAAATCAGGGCAGAAATAGGCAGTTTTCCTGACAAGCTTCATGCCTCGTATGCTAAGCTTTATTTAGAAAAAGCTTAGATAATTGGTCATATTTTCAAAAAGTTTGCCTGTGTTCCAAACTTTTTTTCTTATTATTTTATTGCTGCCTTGTAAATGCAGAGTTTTGTGACGAAAAATGTTGAAACCTAAAAGTGTTTTCTAAAGGTTGTTGAGCATACGATGCATCACAGTTAGCAGAGATCAGGGTCGACTGAAACAGCAATGCAGAAAGAAAGGGCGATAACAAACTGTTCATCTGTGGCCTGAAGGGCCGGTGGAACAGAGTGTGTGTGTGGGCAGTGAGTTTAATGACTTGTTAGTGTCAGTCAGATGAAAACCACAAAACAACACCTTCCATTCAAGGTTTTTAGCCAGGTCATCTGACTCAGGACTGCAGGAGTGATCACAAAAGTACTTGAGTGAAGACCCAAAACAATAGACACTCATACTCAGTTTAGATTCACTAATAAACCTGCATCTTTTCAATCCAGAGGGAAAAGTTCCACCAGAAAACATGCACAATGTGATAGAACTACTGAAACCAGTGGATAATTGTGAAGTAGAAGAAAACACCATGGCTTTCAAACTTTGTGAGAAATGGGACTTCTTCACAGCTTTCTTTCAACAACGACATTAATGACCAGATTTTAGGGGCCTCAAATTTTATTTAGGGGTATCAAGGTGAAAATGGTTGGATACAAAAGAACATCATGATTTTCCTTCCTATTTAGTTATTAACCATGCACCAAAATTTCACCACCACCCAATAAAATCCAATGAGTGTTGAGGTTGAAATGGGACAAATGGGGAAGGCAGAGTTTAAAAGAGACACCTGCAGTTATTTTATCTCAAGCGTGTCTTTGTAGCCAGCAGCCCTTTGTTCTCCTGCTAAAGAGAAGTCTCCCCTTGTGGATGAAAATGTCCTCCTTATTTTATGTAGCAAAGCAGGGAGTTAGTACTTTATGCTTCATCGATTCTGTCAGGAGTGTCTGTATGCAAATCATCCCCTCACATAATCTCCAAAGTCAACTCCTGATATTTAAGCCTCTTGACAGAATCGTACACTTTATCTCCAAGCCCTCTATTCTCCTGATTGCACAGCAGTGCTGTATTAAACAATGATGAGGAAAAAAATCTTCATTATCTGCCATCTTCATCTCTCTTGTGGAGTGAACAAAAATAGACCCAACATGGATGGAAGACCATGCATGGGAATTTTACACCACTGTTTTCAAATAAATACATTTTTTACCTGCATGGAATAAAAACCAGAAGAAGGGTGGAGTATCATGTGACCATGGTGACCGAAAAAGTGGTATACACCCAACAAGGTAGCAGACTCATCTAATGCAAAGATTATCTGATTTACTGGCCAATCAGTTTCTTACCATCACTCTAAAAGAAAAACAGCAAAACAATTTTAAATACTGAGATATTCGTCACAGAGAGCTACACCAACAGAGAGCTGAGACCATGACCAGAGGAAATCAAGAAGCATTAATGTTAGTGAACACACACGTTTACTGTGGTTTATAGTTGATTTACTGAGAGTGTTCTCTTCATTAATACAAGTTTTCGGTCGATTACCTTTTCTGTTAAACATCCAAAAGAACTGAATCAGTTGATCAGCCAAGCTGGTGAGATTACTCACTCAAACAGGTCAGATCTGCTGTGCCTCCTCTCATCTTCCCCAGACTTTCTAAAGCAATGAATTAGTCAAATAATGCTTTTTTTGTCCATCACTTATTAGTGTAGTAGTTTGTAGTTCGACTTTATGAAAGTAGTGTAATAAAAGAATAAAGTCAAATACAAACAAGATAAATGTAAAAGAAAAGCAAAAAAGAAGAACATTAGTAAAGTATATTTACATGTTCAAAGGAGTGGGTAGAAGTATGAACCTATTTTTACACCAACCCCTCTGACATCTGTGTCATCATCCCATAAATTACTGTTCATGTTAACTTGATTTTAACAGTATTTCTTAGTATTTACTATCTGTCTCTATAGCTAGTACAGTGCATTCATAATTGCATGCCTGTATAAGCAAAGATAATTTTTCACCTGTTAAAAATATATTTCTAAATGAATATAATATTTGACTACTACTTCAGTTGTCCTGAATATTTGACAATCAGTACAACTTTGGAACAATTTTGAAGATTTGTCTTGCTCTATTTTTTGCTATTTTAGCCATTTATATGTGAACACTTTTACTTTCTTCTCTACGCTTTAGACGGTGTGTTACACTCTAAGTAAGCATGCCTCATGTCTTATGGATGTAAGAAAGCAAAGTGTACAGCTTTAGCAAAGTGTACAGCTTTAGTATCCATCAAAAAAGTTTGATGGATACATCAAACTTGTGCTCATGTTGTCCTTAATCAATTTTTTTCAGAATATCTCATTCAACCTGGCACCCTGCCGCTATTTCTCACAAAAATAAAACCATTTCCAGAAAATTGGAACCCACTGATGATCCCTACTTTTTAAAGTCATGTAACAAAAACGTCACTGAGAATCAATTTGGTAGGGCTGAGTAATTGCTGTTGACTCTGAGGAAAACCTTGGCCCTGATGGGTTCACTTCTTCTTAGCTGCACTTTTACCCAGATCATTTCCTTTTTAAAAAAAATCTTGGCTTCGAAAGTCCAGTTCTCTGTTCCAATCATCCTCATGTCACCTCGATGACCTGTAAAAAAGAACCTCTTAGCAAAGCCAGGACCGGGGTCAGACAATAAAACAATAGATGCCAAAGTAGACATGAAAATTTAAAAGGCTGAAGAGCTGAAACAGTAGCAACAAGGATATTGTTTTCAGATTAGGAAGACAATATTCACAAATTATCCTGGGAAACCTTTTGGACTCAGTTCTTTGTTAAAACTACATGAACTGGGTATGGAATTCAGTTCAAAATACTGAACTGAATTCAGTTCAATTCAGTTCAACTCAAAAATACTTTATTCATCCTAAGGGGAAATTAAATATTTAAACTCATATGATCTAAGCAGTTTCAAAGAGTGATTGTGGATGGTAATTCTTTTGGCAGGAAGATTCTGACCTGATTAGTGGTAAGCATTGCTACTCCACCTCACTTGCTTTTGTCACTTAAAAAGAGGAGCACAGAGGTGATGAAAGAAAAGGTTTGGACTTTCTCCTTCCCTGCACTATCTGGCTCTGCATCCATGAAAAGCCTCTTTTTCAACTCCTTGTGTACCATGGTTATGCATTAAAACAACTGTAAAAAAAAAAAAGTACAAGCAAAAATCCTTCCAGCTGCACAGCATTCAAAATCAGATGGATTAATTATCCAAAAATATAGTGAACAAAAGTCAACAAATGATCAAGTTCACATTTGCTTCAGAATGTTCTGATTGATCTATTATACTATATCCATCTGTCTTCTTACACCCTTATCCCATTGGAGTCATGAGGTCTGCCCATCTCCAGTTGTCAATGGTGAGAGGCGGGGTCACCCTGAAAAGGTCACCAGTCCATCACAGGGCAACACAGAGACAGACAGGACAAACAATCACATAAACCTAGGGAGAATTTATACAGACTAATTAACCTGACAGACATGTTTTTTTGGATTGTGGGAGAAATTACTTGGAGAGAACCCGCCATGCACAGGAAGAACATGCAAACTCCATGCAGAAAGACCCCGGACCAGGAATCAAATCCAGAACCTTTTTGCTCCAAGGCAACAGAGCTACCAACTGCACTATTATATTTGGTATATTATATTATTTTATGTAACATTATATAGAGTCTGGGACACATTTAATCATGTCTAATGTAAAATGTGACAAAATAGTATGGAAATATTCAATCACTATGGAGAAGCAGAATTCAGTTTTTTGGCCCATTAATCTGTAACAAACTTTTAGAAAACGGCAAAACATCCTTTGTTGAACCTCTTTGAACTGTCTTGTTGCTGAAATGGTGAACAATTCCTCACTTTGTCACATTACCACCTCAAACATCCATGTATTTTAGTGTGATTTATTGGAATAGCTAACAAAAAGTAGGGCATACAACAAAGCAAAGCAAGAATAAATGCTTTTGATTTTATTTTCTTTGTTGCAAATAAAAATCTGAGAGACATGAAATGCATTTTCATCTAGCTTCCCCTGACTCAGTATTTTGTAAGAATCACCTTTTGCTGCGGTTATAGTCTTTACCAGCTGTGCACATCTACAGACTCACGTTTTCGACCGTTCCTCTTAGCTAGATCAGCCATGTTGAATGGAGGGAACCTGTGAGTATGATTAAGTCATGAATATCCAGTAAGAACTGCTTCCAAAGTGGCTTTTGAAAAAAAGAAACATGAGAAAGCAAAAGATTTCACTTCAATGAGACATTTATTACTTGTTCTAAAACAGTTGTCTCATGAATGATGTCCTCAAGCCGCTGGTAGAGACTATATAATAACATTTTATGGCTCCTATGTGAACAGATACTGTCACATGGGAAACCTCTATTCTGGTTTTGTAAAATTGCTTTTTTGAGTTTTTTTTTTTTCTTTTCTTTTTTTAAACTTCTGCCTGGTGATAATATCAGAAATACTGTAAATACCCCAGGGTCGTGTCTTGGCCTTGTAGTTTGTAGTGCTGCAGTTCACTAAATCTGAGGATGTTATTTTTTAAAAGGCAGCTTAAAAACAGCCTACTGTTCTGGTTCTATATGGCTTCCAGACTTCGGACAGGTAAGCTTTACGGCTCAGTGGATCTCAGTCAATGAACCACAACCAGGTAATGTAGCAGTGCTAAAAGCTTCAGGTCCAACACAATCACAGGTGTGCAGCCAATAAGCTGTATTCAGTCAGGTTTGAACTACAACCATTCCAACCATGAAAGCATTTTCAGCACCAACAACCTCTGTGTGGGGCCCAGGCTTGTATGGAGACGGGATCCACAAAAACCTTCCTTGTGTTGTTTTGTTGCTGATATTTAATTAATCTCCTGTGTTTTAACATGTTTCTTATACAGTTTAAAGTTGAAACAACATATTAATGCGCTCTGTTAGACACATTTTTTTTTCCCTGAGTATCTTTGGTGTATTTTGACCATTTCCTCCCGACAGAGTGAATCTACCTGAGTCAGCTCTGTAGTTGTCCGTAGTTAAATACACTTTTTTTAGCTCTACAAACAGATTTTTATTGCAGAACTAAGATCAGGATTTTGTGATGGCTGTTCTTGTGTCCCCTTAGTCATTTTGCAACTAATTAGGCAGTATGCTTATCTTCCTTGTTCAGTTGGAAGTCCTACATAAGTCCAGGTTTTACCTTCCTGGCTGATGTGTCCAGGTTTTACTTTCATAAATTCATCTATGCTGTGTTTCCTCATGATGGCAGGCTCACCAGTTACTTCTGTTCTTGGTTAGAACTCACCTTATACCAGAATACAGTCATCTCTGTAGAACCCGACTATAGAAAATATTACTAGACATTTTCTACTTTTTGGTCAGATTTCATAGTTTATTTATTTTTCCTAAATCCTATAACTAAATAAATGAGTTTTAAATGCTTTGTTCAAATTCAGGTATTTACAACCCTACTCCGGTGTACATGGGTTTTTCAAATGCATAATAGAAACAAGCAATCAAATTGGTTACAAAGTGGTTTAAGAATGTCATCGATCTGAAGTGGCTATCACAAAGTTCTAATATCAGTACCAAAAACAAAAATGGGCAAAGTAGCCTATAAACCTGCCCCAGATACACCAGTCCTGTCTGGAGGAATGGGACAACATTCTAGTAAACTATTATGTCTGTGAAAAATTACTGATGATTTGATCAAAATCATTGTTTAAAGGTTGCCCTAAAGGAAATGTAGGTAAGATTTAAAGCTTAACAAAAGTTTTTATTGTTATTCATTACTCTGGCATTTGTCAAATGCAAATAACTTTGATAATCATTCAAATCAGGAAAAGTTTTGCTTTTTCAGGCAGTGAAAATGAAAGCTGGTTTGTCTTGTATGCAGGTTATGTAAAACCTGGTTTCAAAATTATTTCTAATTGTTGAGCATCTCACATTATCATTACACCGTGATTCCAAACCTCTAAGGGATTCCAACATGAATGAGTTTGTCCTTGTTAGTAGCCCCACTCACACAGCGTGTCCTTGAGAAGCACCAGAGTCCTACCAGCCTCCATGGATGCAGGACGGTTTTCCTTTGAGATAGGCAGGAATGTTTTCCACATGAAAACAAAGGCATTAAACAAAGCCGGCTCAAAGGGTTTTCCACCAAGGTTAACGCAGCATCTGTACTGGAAACTCCAAGTCGCCATTAGCCAGGAGCAAGTCTACTGCATTGACACATAACTGCCCACCAGTGGCCCTGCAAGCTGCTTTTCATTAGCTGCTTCCCTACTCAAAACATTTTATCAGAGGTGTAATTGTTGTGGGATTTGGTGATGCTGGGGCAAATGAGCGCTGAAAATAAAATTGATGTTCAAACAAGGGAACACCTGTCAGGCGCAGCCACCTGGGGCTTGGGGGTGTGGGTTTCTCTGCAGAGACTTAAAGAAAGAAAGACTTCCATTCAAGATGGCCTGATTCCATTAAGCCTGATTTGGTTCCCTGACTCAGTTCAGCTCCACTATACCAACATGTGTATACATTCTAGTTAAAATTAAATGAATTCCCAATAGAGTTGGTGAATGCTTCACAGAGTACATGCTGAGTCACTTCAAAGCCACATGCTGCATCCTTCAGAGACACCCGCAGTCTGATGATTACTGGCACCTAATGACCATTAAAAGGCTCCACCTATACA
The DNA here is from genome assembly GCF_001444195.1 of Xiphophorus couchianus. Taxonomy (NCBI): domain Eukaryota; kingdom Metazoa; phylum Chordata; class Actinopteri; order Cyprinodontiformes; family Poeciliidae; genus Xiphophorus; species Xiphophorus couchianus. Next base: position 22,869,731 of record NC_040248.1, on the reverse strand, counting down.
GGCTGATTAGCAAAGTCAAGGGATGTAGTCTGGCAGTGCAATGTTGATCACATCTATTTGTCTAATTGAGCTAAATTCACTTTAATAAAAAAGACACTCCTCATTTGACAACTTTATTTATGCTTCGTTACTCAAGTATTGCTCCCAAAATGCGTAACAACGGCTGAGGAAAGTGGGCTATCTGAGGAGTGAATCAAAGCAGCAGTTTTTAATGCATATTTAATCACGGAAAGATTCTTTATATCCAAAAACAAGTCATTAATGTGATTCATCAGCATGCACATGCACAAACACGCCTGAGAACATACTTTTAAGAGCACACGTTGAAATTCTGGGGAATTTCCTAATGTATTTTTAATCAGTTTGACAAAATAATTTGGCTCTAGCTGACTGAATACAAGGCATCTCTGTTTCACTTCAACACTTTAACAGTGAGCAGCTTAAAATTGAAGGTTTTTGGATTCTTTTGTCAGTTTGTATGGTAGAAAATCTGAAGGCAATATGTTGCTATAATTCTATTCTGTACTATTTTGTTACAGTACTGAGCAAAATGGACAACACAGAGAATGAATAAAGGAATAAAGAAAACTAACTGCTTCTTATTTTTGATTTCTAATGCATCTGTTCACTCATTCATTCCACTAACTGAAGAATTTGAATATTACTAGGAAAAATGATTGAAATGCAAGTTCAAAACCATTGTAAGCAAGTGTTAAAATGAATATATTACACATAATGTTGAATTCCTGAAAGTGTGTTCATTGTCATAATGAGGAAGTAAAAAGATTACGTTTATTTGATCCTTACAAAAACCAAACTAGTTCAAACTCCAGTTGCAGAGATGCCTGTTGCAACTGCAGCTTTTTTTAAAATTTCATGGCTTGTCTTGGCATTTCAGGAGTTCCGTATGGGAAGCTTTTTGCCTTAATCAGCCATAACAGTTTTTTCTCCATAGGAAGGACATCTGAAAATGGAACTCTAATTGTATGATTAACTTTATTTATATACTATATATCAAAACAATCACTCTCAGACAAACCTTTTAGTATTGAACTCAATAAGAAAAAAATATCTGACATATACTGCAGTGATTAGAGCAGCTTTTATGGAGTTAAAATATAGGCTCTGATTTGCTTCACATTTCCCACCACAAATGGAGTACACTTAGTAGTTTCACTCTGAATATCAATGCTAATAATTATTTAAACTAAATTTCTCAATTGTTGTTACTTTCTTTTTCTTTTTTGCAACAAAAATAAACAAAAAGCAATTGCTTAACCAGGTACAGATGAAGCACCTGTGCCCGTTTGGTGTAAAACCAGACAGAGGAATACAAAACAGATGGATTGCTGTATAAAATGACTGGATGTAACTTGCTGGGTTTCCATATAGAGAAAAACTTTGCTTTGATATTTCTTGTTTTTGACAAAATAATGTACCTTTAATGGACAATTAAGAACCTGTTAACCCTAAGTATTTTGTTTGTTGAGAGGATCTGATAATGATACAGAGCAAAGCCCTTTGACAAATCTGAAACAGCTGCTGTAACAGAGAAATAAAACAAAAGCTGTTTTTTTCTTAGGAATCTCAAACTGCCAGGGTTAGAGAGCAGAACACCTTCACCTTTCTCCCACAGTAGAACAACAAGCAGAGAGAAAACGCTCAACGTTCTCTACCCGCATCCGGAATGGGCAGAATGTTGGATTAGGGGTAGGCATGAGGGGAAATAAGAGAGACTGAATGTTTTTCTGAGCTTCATTTGTATAAACAATGCACATTTGAATTAGTGGTCAGCCATGTGAGGGCGCTATGATAGTAAAGGCTACCAGAGCAAAATCAAACAGGTCTGACTCAGTGCCCCGCTGTCTGCGCTGCATCCTCAGCGACTGGCTGTCTGCTGAAACTGACTTATGAGTCCAGTTAGTTTTGGCCACAGTAAATGTCCTGCTGATAGTTTAGCCTTAATATTGCAATTTGTCTTGCCCGTCACTGTGAGGACCTGTGGAAGTGAGCGGTATGTAAAGAAGTCCCGGAGGAGTTTGCGTGCCTGGCAAGTGAAAGATGACAGGCAGCATGTCTCTTTCATTCAGGAGAACGGTTCTGCTCGACTGGCTGCGCCCAGCAGCAGGCAGACACAGTGGCACTTCACCTAAATTAATAGCTGACCCACTCACTACACAGCAGAGTGAAGAGTTATGGCCAGAGAGCGGTGGCAGGATAGGCAGCAAACATGGCTAACAATGGGGCAGCGGGATGTTTGATGAGGGGAATCAAAGCGGAGGCTCGGAGGTTAAGATGGATGGATTAGCTTTGTTATCAGGGAGGCCATGAGGTGCAGTGCCGGCTGTCCTCACTAGCTTATCTTCACATCCAAATGGCTAATCCAATCACTGACCTCCTCTGTCTCCCTTCTTTATATTCAGTGATGTTTCTAAATTTGTGACTGAGGTGTCAGTTTGGGTGATTTACTGCTCTGGACTACCAGGCGTCTCCTTCAGGGGTGCCCACTTTATTTTGAGAGTTAATTTATTTATCAGTCTCCCTAACAAATTGTTTATAATGTGTGTTTTCATTTATTTATTTATTTTTTTACAACTATAAATGATAGATTATCAGTCAAATAAAACTAAATCTTTATTGTTTGCCCATTGGCTGTCAGTTTATTGACCAGACTTTTGTTGCATATTTTGTCTTTTTTTATTATTTGTTTATTGGTAGTATTAATTATATCAAGTGTCCTACAGGAATAGTTGGGATTTTTCAAAGAGGTAAATATAAGCAAAAACTCTCTTACCTGTGGTAGATAATTATTATGTCACACTCATTCTGTAGGAGAACAAATCCTTAAAGCAGTAGAGTGCTAACATCTGTCCCGTCTTCAGCTAATATTAGCCATTTTAAGCTCAACCTAAAATATTCATGTCCTTCTCAAAACCATGGAGGAGTCCAACAGACAGAGGGGGCAGTATTATACGTGTTTCTTGTTTCTGATGAGGGAATAACATCATAACACTATGTAACACTCAAAAATGGAAATGATAACATGATATAAATCTTTTTTTCTCTCCCCTCCAGGGGGTCTTTTGTGGGCTCTAGTGTCCCTTATATGAAAGTAGGCTGACAGGAAAGGGGGATGGAAAGGGGGGAAGACATGCAGCAAATGTCGCTGGTCCAGGAATCGAACCCGCGACGGCCGTGTCGAGGACTCAAGGTCTCTAAACATGGGTCCTCTACGCCAGTGGTCCCCAACCACTGGACCAATTGGTACCGGGCCGCACAAGAAATAATGAACTACTTCCGGATCTTTTATTTTGAAAATCCTACACCGGATTTTACCGGTTACGTCTTGCGCGTCAAAATTTAGCCAACTTGCAGCAGAATAAGTAACAAAACAGAGTTATAAACCTAACGACAAGGCTCAGTCATCAATTTATTGCACTCAAAGGAATCTCACTACTTTAAAACAATTTGTAGAAACTTCTGGCATTATTCATTTTCTGAACATTTTAATATTATATTCTCTAATGTTTGTGTTTGTTTATTTTGTCATTCAGTGATATCAAGATGGCTTTCTCTGTTCTCTTCATGTTAATTATTTTTATCACTACTGGAAGAACGTCATGTTATGATGCGCCCAGCATGGAATAAATGTTTTTGAGGAAGTCTGTTATCTTTTTATGTTGGTTCTTGTTTATTTCAAAGAGGAAATGCTGATTAATCAACATGAATTCTTGAATACTGTGCCAGACTTTGCCAAAGAAATTATTTTTCAATTTATTTGGTAGATTAATGTAATGATCCATCCATCTAACCAGACCAGTACTGTTTTTAATCTTTAATGTTATGTTTTAGTTACCTAAACACAGAAAAAGCATCATAAATAACAAAAATAAAGGTTTAAAAACATCAATCTGTATAATTAATGTATAATTGTGTTTTACTTTGTTGCATCCCATTCATCTAGTCGAACCACGTCAATAGTTAAAGGTGAGGGCTAGAGTTTAGAAGGAACTCTTACTGTTAAATATAAAATGAATCACTTGTAGCCAGTTTGAAGTCTAGATTTAACCCATTACGTATCTGCTGCTTTAGTTTCTTCCTCTCTGATAATAGGTTAAAATGCTTTAACTAGCTCAGTGCTTCCTCGTTTTGTGAGTTTCTCAGATATCAGCACACATTAGTTCCATTTGATTAGCTCACAAAAGAATGTTAAAACCAGTTTTCATTGACATGAAAAGAACATGGTAGAACATTTAAATCTCAACTGAAAGGATAATTAATTTTGATGAACCAAGATCTTCATTTTAGATCAAGTTAGGATAGTCATACATGCTTGAAATCAATATGACATGTAAATCAAAAATGAATTAGGTTTTCTTTTGTGCTCCATGAACAATGATTTCTAATTAATGGTGGAACAGACTTCAGTGTCTGAAGGACTCCAGAACCGATCCAGGACTGCTTTACATAATGCATATAGTGCAGGTTGGATTTAAAACAATTTATTTGTGGGGTAAACCAGGCTAATGACATATTCATTTTCTGCAATGGCAAGCTACACACTGAATGCGAGTAATGAGGTTTTCATTGTCTGCTGGCACCGACTCACCACTTAGTGCGCTCAGCTCTGGGACAACAAAGGCAGGAAGAAGTAAGATTTAAATGATAATGGGATTGGCCCCCAACTTTGAAATTATGGGGCAAAACTTGAATTAATATCGCCCTGTGGTCGAAGTCTTTGTCAGGGCAGGAAGTTATTTACCTCTTAAATGGCTGTAAACTGTAACTCAGATTGCTCCTGATGTACAAATGTGAATGTGGAATGAATGTGACGAAATGAACTGTTGCAGCAACAACATAGTACATTTCAGAGCCCAACTGGCCTGAGAAATCAGTTAATCAGCAGAATCATATAGAGCTCAAATGTGGAGGATGATGTAAATGCTCTGTGATGCTCTGTGGGCCTCATGGGGAGGACATAGACAACATGTCTGACTGCATCACTGAATACATCAGATTCTGTGAGGACACTGTCATGCCAGCCCGGACTGTGCGCTGCTTCTCCAACAACAAACCCTGGATTACCAGCGACCTGAAGGCACTTTTAAACAAAAAGAAGATGGCTTTCAGGTCAGGAGATAAGGAGGAGCAGAGGAGAGTTCGGCGTGAACTCAGAGAGACACTGAGGACATGCAAGGACAACTACAGGAGGAAGCTTGAGTCCAAACTTGAGCAGAACAGTGTGAGAGATGTGTGGAAAGGAATGAAGAACATTGCTGGAATGAAGGGGAAGGACACACAGATATCTGGGGGCCGGGATAGAGCAAACCAGTTCAACCAGTTTCTCAACAGGTTCAGCTCACCTGCTGCTACTCCCATACCACCACCAGCCCCCTACACATCCACACTGCCCCAAGTTGTTCAATCCACCTACCGGCATTCTCCAGCACACCACCTCTCCTTCAGCCCCCCTCTTCCCCCATCTCCACTGCAGACAACAACACCTACCCCCAGCTAACGGTGACTACAGGCCAGGTTGAGAGACAGTTGGAGCGATTACACCAGGGGAAGGCTGCAGGACCTGATGGCATTACACCACGGATCTTGAAGACCTGCTCCATCCAGCTGGCCCCTGTACTGGCACACATGTACAACCTGAGCTTGAGGCTGGAGAGAGTCCCGCTGCGGTGGAAGACATCACATGTGGTTCCTGTTCCCAAGAAGCCAAGGCCAGCCGACCCAGAGGACTACAGACCAGTTGCTCTCACATCTCATGTGATGAAGGTCATGGAGAGACTGGTCCTGGCCCAGCTGAGGGCTCAGGTGAGGACGTTTCTAGACCCCCTGCAATTTGCCTACTAGCCCCACTTAGGAGTTGACGATGCCGTCATCTTCCTGCTGCAACAAGCACTGTCGAACCTCGATGGTGGAGGAGACACTATGAGAATCACATTCTTTGATTTCTCCAGTGCCTTCAACACCATCCAGCCTCTGCTGCTGGGTGAGAAGCTGCGGAGGATGGGTGTCAAACGACTCAGTGATCTCCTGGGTGACTGACTACTTGACAGGCAGGCCACAGTTTGTCCGTCTGGGCAGTGTCCTGTCTGATGTGGTGGTCAATGACGTAGGAGCTCCACAGGGAACTGTGCTTTCTCCCTTTCTCTTCACCTTGTACACCACTGATTTCCAGTACAACTCTGAGTCATGTCACCTACAGAAGTTTTCTGATGACTCAGCGGTTGTCGGGTGTATAGGGGATGGAGGGGAGGGGGAGTACAGGACACTGATGGACAGCTTTGTGGAGTGGTCTGACCAGAATCACCTGAGGCTCAACATTAGTAAGACCAGAGAGATGGTGATTGACTTCAAAAGGAAGAAGATACCTTCACAGCCACTAAAGATCAAAGGGGAAGTGGTGGAGGAGGTGGAGGATTACAAATACCTGGGAGTTGTAATCGGCAACAGACTGGACTGGGCATCTAACACTGACACTGTGTGCAAGACGGGGATGAGCAGACTCTATTTTTTAAGGAAGCTGAGATCCTTCAATGTGTGCAGCAAGATGTTGGAGACCTTTTATCACAGTGTTGTTGCCGGTGCCATCTTCTTTGCTGCTGTGTGTTGGGGAAGCAGCATCAGAGCCAGCGACTCTAATAGACTACACAAAATCATCAGGAAAGCTGGCTCTGTACTGGGACTAAGGCTGGAGTCCCTGGAAACTGTGGTGGAGAGGAGGACACTGAAGAAGGTTCTGTCTATTAGGCACAATAAACAGCACCCTCTCCACCACATAGTGGACAGACAGCGGAGCACCTTCTCACATAGGCTGCTCCAGCTCCGCTGTCGTAGGGACAGATACAAGAAATCCTTCCTGCCACATGCCATCTCACTGTACAATAAAAGCTAAATTATTGTTCTACACTAATCAGTCCAATTTTGCACAATTGCACTGTGGCACACTTGCTGTACATATATTTACATATAGCTACATACTGTAGCTGCATTTTTTGAATCTTTGCAAGGACTGCTCTAAGCTGCTTTTTATATTGACAGCATGTTACATTTTATTTTTATTTTTATTTTGTCTACAATTGCTACTCAGTGGTGGTTGTTGTGTGTCCTGTCTCTATGCTGCTGTAACTGCAAAATAATTTCCCTGCTGGGATGAATAAAGTTATTCTATTCTATTCTATTCTAAAGAACTTTGGTTGTTATACATGTGGAAAGTCTGAGTTAGAACAGCAACACAGAACTCCTCCAGATACAGAGGAGCTGATGATCTGCACTTTGTTTAGGTGAATGCTACAAGCCTTTGGTTCTGCAATCCAGCCTGCAGCATCTGAAAGCACACTCTGATCTCAGTGGACCCACTCATTTTAGGTGAAGAGGAATGTGATCTAAAATGGGGCGTTCATGGTTATGTGTTTATCACAGAGTTTAGAATGTGTATGTGAACCTTAAAGATGGCATATTTCAAAAATTGTTTGAAAATGTTTTATTTTTGTCAATTGCACATTTAAAACAAGCAATATGTGGAGTACAAAGCCATTGATGCACAACAAAGAAGCAGATGATAAGTGGATACATTACAAAAAATAATAAATAACACAGAGTTTCTGATTGGTTGGTCACGGGTGACGGCTAATCAAGCTGGAACTTAGCTAATGCAGCAGATCGGTAGGTCTGAAGCACTCGTGTTAATAACTCAGAACAAACCTTTCATGTTCAACAACTTACGACTTGAGGGGAAAACAAACAAGTAATGTTTGAGACTTTAACGTAAAAGGCTTCAAGAGACTAAACAAACATGACTTAGTTTGATGACCCATAAATACTGAAGCATGCTCTGATGCATTTATTTCTGCCTTTTGGGGCCTTTCAAAACTGTCATGAATAATTAATAATGCGCACACATCAAGCATGTCAGACTGAAGTTCAGTAGTGTTTCAACACTCAGCATCATTTGTGTTTCTATGATGTTTGATGATGTTGACTGGATGATCAGTTACAAATAAAAATATTTTGTCATGAAACCTGCTTTAATGGAGACGACGCATTATCATAGTTAGGGAAAAGAGGGGATTTTCTTCAAATTGCCTGTCATCAACACTAAAAGTGCCATAAGAATTTGAAATGACAAAATTATCAAAAATCACCACTGAGACTGATTAGAATGTCATCAGATCAGACAAGAATGTTAGCAGTGAAGGAGTTTGGTTTCCAAACCAAAAGGTGATAAAATATTGAAGAGAAGGAAAGACGTCTACCATGAGCCGTCCTGAAAAAAAACATCTGTAAGTAAAACATAAACCAAGTTTCAACCATCTACTTGTTTTTAGGTGATTAAAGAATTTTGAGACAGTTCTTTATAAAGTCGTAGTGAAACAGCGCCACCACCATGAACTTGTAGTTCATAGAAGGTCTTAGCCTCAGTCGTTCTAGATTGTTCCTGAGAAATATAATAAATTCCTGTTCATCTAAGGCTGCCAGTTTGGATGTTCTTCTACCTTTGCAAAATGGAGTAAAACCAAAATAGCTTCTAATTGTTTAAACCTCAGAGTCTTTAGGTGTTTAGAATTTCCTCCTTTGTATAAAGACGCAAGTGTCCGTGGATCATTTTGAATCAGTATGGGAAACGTGAGCAACAATTTAAAGATTTATGAACTACAGTATATGTGCATATTTGAACGTGTATGCATGAATCTGATTTTATGTGGCTTTGAAAACTCAACCTTAACTTCAAACATTGTTACTTATAAATATCAATGTAAAACTTAAACACAGTTTTTTCCTTCATAGAAAACTGTAACTTCATACCAGACATCATGGTTATAATTTTTCCAGATGAAAGCAGAGGTTTTAACTTTAGTTAGACTCCTCTTGTCAGCCTCGCTATTCAGCAAACACAAAATAATTACACAGTAATAAAATAAAACTTTAACATGAAGAAACACCAGGGTGGAAAATAACAAGTAGCAATCGGTCGCTGCCTGTTAAAAATGAAAAGCCTCCTCCCTGTTTGTTTGATTCAAATATTGTTTTGCAGCTTGAGCAGACCCTGAAGTCTGCAGCTGCCTCATGGTGGGAACCGAGCTGAGTGTCTCCATGCTGCACCGACTCCCGGCTGGGCTGCTGCTCCAGCTGCCAATCAGAGAGCCAGTTCATTAGCAGAGGAACTGTTGAGGAGAAATGGAACCTAAAGCAGGTGGCGCAGGAGGAGGGACAGGAACATGCAACGTTTCAAATAAATTGATTTGAAATAGACTTTTTGCATATCTTACCAGAAGCTTACTCTATATAATCCATACTCTACATTGTAATGAATGAACTACTTATTTCACTGCATGTTAAGTTTGGTAAATATTTTTGCTGATCTTCAATGTGAATGCAATGTGTTTGATTTGCAAAACAAGATGTTGTGTATAATTTCAAAAGGCAGCACAAGAGGGAGCATTACTAGTAGTGGTATGTAAGACTTTGCTGGAATCTGCGGCGGTCAGTGAGTGATGGATGGTCACCAAACTGTTTGCTTCATGAATCACCAATGAGTCTCACTCATCTTCTTTTCCTGTTGTTCGACGTAGCACCAGTTGTTTGGCTCGTTTTTACTACAGGTTTGACTTATGTGTCAAATATAAGACTGACAACTAATTCTATCCCCACATTGGTTGTGGTGAATTTTAAGTATGGAGCCAAAGAGCCAAGATTGACATGCTGGGTGTCACAAGGGCCACTGGAATAGAAGGACCTCAGTTGTTTCATTACTGAAGCCCAAACAATTCAGGGAAATCTAAGCTTTGATTTCACCCAGGCATTCTGACAAATGGTCAACAGACTGGGTGTGATGTTTTTTTACAAGAACGTGGATTTGACAGTCATCAACATCAGGCATTAACATAATGTGACTTGAAACCTTAGTGGAATACTTTAAAAATACCTCATTGTTTGGAAGAAGTTCCTCCAAATCTAAGCCTAAAAATGTATTGACAAAATATGAAGCAAAATATAAAAGTGGCTAAATTATGCAATTGTAACATTAAAAGAATTAAGTAACCATTTAGAAATTGCGTAAATTCAACTGACTCAGTTTCTAGTACATCATGAGTGCATTTGTCTCAACATTGCATTATGTCAGTTTTCAACATTTCATCATTCTGCTAATTGTTGAAAGAGAGCACTCTGCTGTTCCATAAAGTATAAATATCTCTGATGACGAACTTTAAAGTACATCATAGCACATTCATTTGACTCTGAAGGGTCTGGGCAGTTTGTGTGTGACTGGGTTTCCATCTGATGAAGCAGAGCGAGTAATGAAGACTGCGAAGGAAGAAAAAGTGCAGGGCTTTGATATTTCAGATATTTTAGCCTGCTTTATGCAATATTAAAAAGATAGTTTCAGACCCAACCAAGTGCCTGATAGTAATCTCTGGTACCAAAACCAGAGTGCTAATCAAAAATTAGCTCACTACAATTCTGGATTGTTTTATAAGATCTCTGCAGAGGGAGAAATCACACAACATTGTCTGCAAGATCCAATATTTGACAAATTCTATTAATTTTCCAGCATCAAACACACTGAGGCCAGGTGGATTTAGATCCATCCATCCATCCATCCATCTTCTTCTACTTATCAGGGGTCAGGTCACGGGGGTAGCAGCTTTAGAAGGGAGACCCAGACTTCCCTCTCCCCGGCCACTTCTTCCAGCTCTCCCGGGGGAATCCCAAGTCGTTCCCAGGCCAGCCGAGAGATATAGTCCCTCCAGTGTGTCCTGGCTCTTCCCCGGGGCCTCCTCCCGGTGGGACGTGCCCGGAACACCTCACCAGGGAGGCGTCCAGGAGGCATCCTGACCAAATGCCCGAGCCACCTCAATTGGCTCCTCTTGATGTGGAGGAGCAGCGGCTCTCCACTCTGAGTCTCTCCCGGATGACTGAGCTTCTCACCCTATCTCTAAGGGAGAGCCCAGACACCCTACGGAGAAAACCCATTTCGACCGCTTGTGTCCGCGATCTCGTTCTTTCGGTCACGACCCAAAGCTCATGACCAAAGATGAGGGTGGGAATGTAGATCGACCGGTAAATCGAGAGCTTCACTTTTTGGCTCAGTTCTCTCTTCACCACGACGGACCGGTACAGCACCCGCTTGACGGCAGACGCTGCACCAATCCGCCTGTCGACCTCCCTCTCCCTTCTTCCCCATTCGTGAACAGGATACTTGAACTCCTCCACTTGGGGCAGGACACCCCCCCACCCCGACCCAGAGAAGGCACTCTACCCTTTTCCGGCTCAAGACCATGGCCTCGGATTTGGAGGCACTGATCCTCATCCCGGCCGCTTCACACTCGGCTGCGAACCACTCCAGCGAGAGCTGCAGATCACAACCTGATGAAGCCAAAAGGACCACATCGTCTGCAAAAAGCAGAGATGAGATCCTAAGGCCACCAAATCGGATCCCCTCAACACCTTGGCTGACAAAGGGCAGCCCTGGCAGAGTCCAACTCTCACTGGAAACGAGCCCGACTTACTGCGGACCAGACTCTGGCACCGGTCATACAGGGACCTGACAGCCCGTATCAAAGGGCCCGGTACTCCATACTCCCGGAGAACCCCCCACAGTGCTCCCCGAGGGACACGGTCAAACGCCTTTTCCAAGTCCACAAAACACATGTAGACTGGTTGGGTGAACTCCCATGCACCCTCCACAACCCTGTCGAGGGTGTAGAGCTGGTCCAGTGTTCCATGACCAGGACGAAAGCCACACTGCTCTTCCTGAATCCGAGGTTCTACTGTTCGACGGACCCTCCTCTCCAGGACCCCTGAATAGACCTTGCCAGGGAGGCTTAAGAGTGTGACCCCTCTATAATTGGGACCACCACCCCAGTCTGCCAATCCAGGGGAACTGCCCCCGATGTCCATGCGATATTGCAGAGTCACATTAGCATTTAGATATTCTCTCTAATTGCACTGTAAGCTCCAGTACAGTGGACTCCTGCCTCGTTCCAGCTCAGCATTTGCTGATTTTTCTGTGGAATGTAACTCTGAATTATTCACAAATAATTTGTCTAATTTAAGAATTTACCTAAAACATGCAAAACAAATGCAAAGAGGGAAGCTGAACCTTGGACCTTGGCGAAATGCTTCTTGACAGGCTATTGGCTGGCATTTGACAAGTAGCCAATCCTGGAGTTCCATGTATTTTTTATTTTATTTATTTATTTTTTTGTTTTTTGATGAACACTAGCCGGGCCCATGAGAGCAGAAATGAAGACTTTAGAAATTAGTTTCTGCTGTAGATGGTTTTCACTGTGTGTAAATGCCCTGAAGAAGGGAAGTGTTTTAATAAAAGAGCTGGACACGGTGCTTCTGCTCCAACGGTTATTATTAACTCGATTTAACAGCAGTATGTTAGCAACAGCGCTAACAACGGAGCTAACAACAGAATTTCGCATTCGGAGTGCCAAAAGAACTCACAGCTTTCTGAAAGTAAATAAACTCATTTACAATATACAGGAATATATATATATATATATATATATATTTAATCATTGTCAGGTTATTCATAGGTATGACACATGAATCATTTTTTAATGTGATTTCTAAAAATATACTGTTGCATGACACAATTTCGTTTATTTTGCACAGTGAAAACATTTTTTTTTAAAGTTTGAAATGATAAATTTTTACTTTTAATGATGATTTTTGAGCACTGTGAAAGGTTAGCTTTACTTTGTATATTTAATTTTCTTTTCTTTTTAGACATATTGTACTAAAATGTGGTTCACATTTACACAGGACTTAGAATACTTCATATCTATGCTATGAGTAAAGTGCAGCGTGTATGTTTTTATCCTTAACAGATTCAAAGATGGACTGGCAAGTCTAGGTTTTTTCGCTGCACTGCAACAGCATTCCAGTGTCCTGTCCCCAGTCCTATGTTTCTCTGCCAAGGCCCTGACTGCTTCAGACTTGGAGACCATGTTCAAACCAGATCTCAGCCCAGTAGGAACCAATAGGCGGCAAAAGGAGGGCAAAACAATCGTCTTCTGGGCAGATTATTTGCTTGATTGCAAAGGTTAGTAAGGACGGATTGTGTTTTATTCTAAAATTGTTTTTTTCCCTTTGTTTTATTAGGAGGAAAGCATACATAAAAATAAATCATTTGTGCAATGCATTATCTATTAACTACATTGTTTTTAATTTTTCAGAGAAAAACACTGCTGTATCTCTAGAGGAAGTCCTGATGTTTGCTACAGGTCTGACAGCGATTCCACCAGCAGGCATGATGCCATCCCCACATCTTGAGTTTTTGAGTGATTCACCCTTTCCTGTTGCAAACACCTGTGCAAATACACTGAAACTGCCACTTTTGAAATCTTACACTGCTTTTAGGGCTAACATGGACTTTGGAATACAAAATGCTACGGGATTCGGATGCTACTGAAACTGAAAGAAGAGATTTCTTGGCAGTCTTGTTCTAATGCTGTTGGCATTCAGCTAATTTTGTGAAGGTTGATCCATGGGTCAGACCATGTTGTTCTCTATTTCTGGGTGGCAAAGCCTTGCCATAATTTCTGAAAAGATTAGATAATATGATGTCCTTTTCAAAGTGATAGCTTTGAAAGGGACATCAGCTCATGAAGTCAACAATCCGTTAGGGCAAATTCTGTTTTTTTTTTTAGAGTGGTGTATGTCTGGTTTAGGCTCATGGTCCCGGCATTTGTAATATGTCCATAATATAGTTTTTTGTATCATCTTAAAAGGGGATACACTCGGCTTTCATTTAAGCCAAGTTTTGAATCTGACCAACTCAGGTCACCAGAGCTTGTTAAAACAAAATAACATGAATCCTTTTCGCCTAACCAAGAAACATTGTTTGTAATCCAATGGTATCCAGGGACACAAGAGTTGACAACTGAAATACTCAGACTAAGAAATCCTGAAATGTATCAAATCTATACTACCATGCAGTCATGTTTTTATGTGGTTATTATGGATTACATAATGGTAGGCTAATCTAAAAAACTGTAAATGGTATACATTTCCGGATTTCTTAGTCTGAGTATTTCAGTTGTCAACTCTTGTGTCCCTGGATACCACTAGACTAAAAACAATGTTTCTTGGTAAGGCAAAAGAGTTTGTGTTATTTCTGTTTAACAAGCTGTGGTGACCTCTGAGTTGGTCAGATTCAAAACTTGGCTTAAATGAAAGCCGAGTGTATTCCCTTTTAAGATGATACAAAATTTTATATTGTAGAGCTTTGTGAGCCTAAACCAGACATACACCAGTCTCAAATAACAGAATTTGCCCAAAGTTATTGTTGACTTCATAAACTGATAACTATGAATAAACTGCCACTTTAGAAGGGCTATCATATGAAAATATCTAAAAATAGATAATATTTTATGTTATAATGTTCTTACCATAACAATGAGTTTTCATTTGAGTAAAATGAACAGGACACAAAATATTTAAAAAAAAAAATGTATTCATATTGTTTGTGTCTAAAGCCTTGCTATGTGTTTGAGGAATAAATACAGTTCCATAGCTGACTCCCAGTTTTGTGACTGCTGTTGTCCGTGTTGTTGCATGACTTGCCGTAGGTATTCCTCGATGTCTTTATCACCACACAACTCTGTCACCTGACTTGCTTCTGGGAAAACATCCAGATCACTGTCCTCAACAGGAAATCCACAATCTCTTGAACCATATCTGCAAAGTCAGAATATAATTAGTAATAGAATTGTGACAGATATTTTATATATTTAGTACAAGTACTTGTAATTGTTTGTTTTTTGGGGATGGGGTTTGCTGGCTATATGACACAGTATAAGTGAGCACTATCAGTGACACCTTATACAGTGTATCACAAAGTGAATACACCCCTCACATTTCTGCAGATATTTAAGTATATATTTTCAAGGGATAACAATGACAAAATGACACTTTGACACAATGAAAAGTAGTCTTGAGTGCAGCTTATATAAGAATGTAAATTTATTCTTCCCGCAAACTAACTATATACAGCCATTAATGTCTAAACTAATTGCAACTAATGTGAGTACACCCCTTAGTGAAGATTCCTATAGTGTCAATATTTTGTGTGGCCACCATTATTTACCAAAACTGCCTTGACTCTCCTGGGCTTGGAGGACATGTCAAAGATGTTTTAATGGGTTTAGGTGTGGAGACATGCTTGGCAAGTCCATCACCTTCACCCTCAGCCTCTCCAGCAAAGCAGTGGTCGTCTTAGAGGTGTGTTTGGGGGCTTTATCATGCTGGAACGCTGCTCTGTGACCCAGTTTCCAGAGGGAAGGGATCATGCTCTGCTTCAGTATTTCACAGTACATATTCGGGTTCATGAAATGTAACTCCCCAACACCTGCTACACTCCTGCAGGCCGAGACCATGGCATTCCCACCACCATGCTTGACTGTAGGCATCACACACTTCACTTTGTACTCCTCACCTGACAGCTGCCACACATGCTGGAGACCATCTGAACCAAACAAATTAATTTTGGTCTCATCAGACCATAAGACCTGGTTCCAATAATCCATGTCCTTTGTTGACATGTCTTCAGCAAACTGTTTGCGGGCTTTCTTGTGTACGGACGTAAGAAGAGGCTTCCTTCTGGGGTGACAGCCATGCAGACTAATTTGATGTAGTGTGCGGCGTTTGGTGAGTACTCTTAGGGACCTCTTAGGGGTGTACTCACTTTTGTTGCTGGTGGTTTAGACATTAATGCCTTTACATAGAGTTATTTTGTGGGAAGAATAAATTTACACTGTTACATAAGCTGTAATCAGACTACTTTTCATTGTGTCAAAGTGTAATTTTGTTGGTGTCATCCCATGAAAAGATATACTTGAATACCTGCAGAAATGTGAGGGGTGTACTTACTTTTGTGATACACTATACATTAACAGCTATAGGTTACTTGTACATAGATAATAGATATCCTAACTTGTGCTAACAGCACGTCTGCATTATTCTGTAATGTCAAGCATTATTTCTATTTGTGAAGATGTCAATTACCTGTGAGGCAAGAGATAGAGTTCGTTTGGAATCCCCCCAGGACATGATGCAAGTCTGCTTGGCCGGATCCTTTGGTTATTCCAGAGATTTTTGCATTCATCCAGGTCTTTCTGCAGAACTCTGGTGAAGCAGAATCTGAGCAAGCACTGGTGCTCAAGGCTTCCGTTGAAGTTTCCGGAGTCTCTTAAATCTCCAAACAAGTCCATCCAAAACAAACAAGTCCATCCATCTAATTCAATGATACATTGAATTAGAAACGGTTTTGTTCTTTTTCATATTAAAATGATTAATGAGTTTGGAGTAGCTGGTCGTCCAAGTCAGGTCCTCGGAAATGTGGACTCCCAGGAACTTAAAGATGTCCACATGCTCCACCACTGCCCCCTTAATGTGGATGGGTGGATGTAGGTCAGCGTTCCTCCTGAAGTCCACGATAAGCTCCTTGGTCTTCTCGGTGTTCAGCTGCAGGTTGTTTTTGTCACACCACTCAGCCAGATGGTCCACCTCCTCCCTGTAAGCGGCCTCATCATTATCTCTGATGAGGCCGATCACCGTGGTGTGGTCTGCGAACTTCATGATGGCGTAAGAGCCACGGACAGGTCTGCAGTCATAGGTGAAGAGGGAGTAGAGGAAGGGACTCATCACACAGCCTTGTGGCACTCCGGTGTTTATGATGATGGTGGATGAGAAGTGGTTGTCCAGCCGGACATGTTGAGGTCGACTGGTCAGGAAGTCGAGCAACCAGTTACACATGAGTGGACTGATGCCGAGGTCTGTGAGTTTGGTAATGAGTTGTGATGGGATGACAGTGTTGAATGCTGAACTAAAATCTAAGAACAGCAGTCTGGCGTAAGTGTTCTTACTGTCCAGGTGAGAAAGGACAGAGTGCAGCGCTATAGAGACTGCATCCTCTGTGCTCCTGTTCTGCCTGTATGCAAATTGGTGGGGGTCTAGTGTGGGGGGAGACAGGATCTGAGGTGTGCTAGGACCAGCCGCTCCAAGCACTTGGTAATGATGGGGGTAAGGGCTACCGGGCAGTAGTCATTGAGTCTGGTTGGGTTGGGATTCTTGGGGATTGGGACGATGGAGGTAGACTTGAAGCAGGTCGGTACCACAGCGCGGGCCAGGGACAGGTTGAAGATGTCCATCAGCACTCCTGCCAGCTCCCCAGAGCACGTTCTGAGGACACGTCCAGGTATGCCATCAGGACCTGCAGCCTTGTGGGATTTAATCCTGCTCAGAGCCGCTCCTACGTCAGTGGGGAGGAAAGTCAGTGGCTGTTGGCCTGGGGTGGTAGCTGCTTTGGTTGCAGTTGTGGTATTCCCTCTCTCAAAACGAGCATATAAGTTGTTAAGTTCATTGAGAAAGGAGAAAGCCTGAGAAATGGTTTTATTACCCTTTTATAAAGTGACAGATTTCTCTTTCCCTACTTTAATAACAAAGCCATCATATGTCAATTGCGCGTTTTGTTCAGTCAAGATATCTTTGTCTGATACATTTTTTTTTATGTTTTGAAACATTTATGTGTGACTAAATAATTAAACAGATTTTCTTATTCAAACATAAACCTATGAACACATATTTACATTAGTAAACCCATCATGTAGTATTTCTGGACCTTTTCAGACCTTTTTATAAGAGTATATTATTTATAGGATCAGTGTTTCTGTCATGTTCTGAGTTTTTCTGTGTATTTATTTATTGTTTTCTGTGTCCTTGAGTCTCTTCGTTGTCCTATCCTCCCCTTGATGGTTCCCAGGTGTGTCTCGTTCTGTGATTACCCGCTGTGTATTTAACTCCACCTGTGTTCCTTGTTCCTCGTCGGGTCCTTGTCAATTCAGTGTCTTGTCTCATTTGTGCGTGCTGTCTCTCCGTGGTTCCTGCCTCCGTATAGCTAGTGCTACCTGTGTTGAGCCCTGGTCTCCGCTCTGCAGTGCTGCCTGGTTTTGGACTTTGTGTTGGCTTTTTCATCATTAAATCATTATTATTCATCTACCTGGTTCCATCTGCGTCTGCCTCACCACCTCAACACCACCGTTTCATGACAGTTTCTTGTACATTCTGACGCTTGCTGCCAAACTGCTATTGGAAGCATAGCTTTGATTTTTGCTCCTTTTAAATAGTGGAAGGGTATCTTTTTTTCTACTGATATATATATATATATATATTTATTTTTTTTTAAAGAATGATGAAAAGCTCCCTTCCCAGCTTATCCCGTCACAAAAAAAGGATGACTTATCTTTTCAGTGAGATTCTAATTTATAAAAAGCCAGAACCACACTGGCAAATGTGTTTTGCTTTCATCAAGCCGACTCTTATTTGCTCGGGTTTATCTTCCAGAAGAGATCCACATTATGACTGAAATATATTTTACAACTGTAGAGACAAGCGGACTGAATCCAGCTACGGAGTCACATTCAGCACTCCTTTGTGTGCAGACTGCGAAGTTGTGCATTAGTCAGGGCTAGATAACGCTGAGCGCTTTATTATAAACCAAAAACAAACACCCTGCCTTGCCTAATGCTCACTGAAGGCACCGGGGATTTGGTAAGGCAGCTCTCTCTGAGCAGCTGACCTGTCAAGCTTTCAGTTGATCTTTTTATACCTTTGTTGTGATGAGTATTCAAGAAAACACTGTGTTCTTTGTGTTGTAGATTAGGTGACACCTAAACTGTAACTAATGCCTGAAAGCTTACTGTGCTAGAAACTCACTCTCCTCACCAAGCCATAGAGAATCAATGTCGGTGCAATCAGAAAAGCATGCATGCACAAGTATCCCAGGCATTGTTTGACTACAATATGTTGATGTAAATGAAAACCCCTGTTATAGCCTACACAAAGCACAACTGATAAATAAAAGAGATTTTTCAGCACATTGCTGACCATTTCCAAGATGTTTTAGATCGCATGTGTCAAAGTCAAATCCGGCCCACCAATACTGTTTCTGTGGCGCTATAGAAACCAGAGCAGGGGTGTCCAAACGTTTTATCAAATAAAATAACTAAAATTAAGCAAATAAAGTAGTGGAATTTTTAAAAATCTTTTCAAGGAAAGAAACAAGAATCCATAATTGTTGATCAAAAGCTTAAAAAGAATGTTCACTTTTGCTGCATTAAAATAAAATGATTTAGTTTTCCTTTCAGTTGGCTTTATTAAATTAATTTATTCTCAGTATAACAATAGGATTTGCATCACTTTCTATAAAAACGCTTGCTAAATTTAGCCAGGTTTAATAAGTTAAATAAAAAAGTGCAGTAAAGTTGGCGTTTCAGTGAAAATCTCTGGAGAGACGTAGAATTACGTATTATAAAAGCCTGTATGTAAAAAGACAAATACTTTGTGTTGCTCTTTACAATTTCCACTGTAAGAAAAATATGTTGCCAATGCTTAAAAATAAAAAGTCTCCATCTGCATCAACTGCCTGTTCTTGAGGAGCCAAATTTGTATAATTCATGAGTGACAGTTGCATGAAATCAGTCCAAGGGCCAGAAATGGCTGCATGTTGGGCATCCCTGCTCTATAGAGAGAGATGAAGAGGACCTCCAAGATAATGGCTGTGTGCTTAAATATTATTTTATCAATTGCATCAAAGCAGTTTTTCACTGTATATTGCCAAATTGCATCAATATGAAATACAATGTTGTCCACATTGTGAAAGCTGAGTAACTCTATCAATAAATTCTTTTCAGTAACCATGGCAACTCTCTCAACAATTCCTGACTCACCAGTGGGCGGGGAGATGAGGAGGTAGGGTGGGGGCTGTGATGAAGACAGCTTTAGGGAAAAGTAATGCGCAAGTAAACAATTTGCACAAACAATTCAACATTTGCACATAAACATAAAGACAAAACCCTAAATAACCTATTTATACAGTTTATCAGCCAAAAGAAAAACTGTTGATTTTGGGGTGAGTTTTACTTTAAGAAGTACTCATAGTACGCAGAGTAAGCTTGTAGCAGTTTGTTCATGGGTAGTTTTATCAATACATTCTGCAACAACTGGTCCTTTAAGAACACTCACAGAGTTCAGACAGAGGTCATGGGAGCAGTTTAGTTATTTAAGAACAATAGTTCAAGTATTTTGTTGCCAGAGAGGCAGAGAACATGGAGTCGAACGAAGACGAAACGGCCGCGGATGCAACTCAGACTAACAAAGAAGATCAACGGGACAGTATCAATCTCAGGTAAGAACACAACAAGGCATACACATTGTCTCACAAGTAGTTCCATTTACTTGCAGACAGTTTTTTACGCTTCCACATATTTTTGTTTCTTTTTGTGTTATTACGTAGAAAGTGATACAAACCAGGAAAAGAGACACTAGAGATGAAAGGCAGAAGGAGACAACAACTTAAAGCTACGCATTAATCGGACATATCAGGAAGACAGTGTAATACTGGCGGTCCAGTAAGGGAACCGCCAATATTACTCATAAGGGAACTGAACTGAACAGAGGAAAAACACTGGGCAGTCTGAACCAAAGGTGAATTCAATTGATATTTAGGTACTGTATGCTCCAAGCATCGCAGGTTTGCAGTGGCAAAAGAAGCACAGCAGTCTCACTGCATCACTGAGCCATGATACCTCCCTGTAGACTTGACATGTCATGTAGAAAAATGTGTGGATTTGATGGTAAAGCATGCATTTTGCAGAAAACTGAATCTGCCCAGACTCCTCTCTTTATAAATGTAGATAGCTGTAAATAAGCTCTCCAGGTTTAAATGACATACAATCAAATGTCTTCATGCAGGAAGAAGAGAAACTTTATTGGATGAGTTGGAGACACTCCTAAATTAGACAAGTAAAGGTGCGACTTCGCAACTACTTATAATCAGACATTCATTAATGATATCCACACTTACATGGAAAACAAACACTGTTGTTGTTAATGGTGCAGAGGGACTTTAAACCTTACCCATGTGGTTTCTGTAAACACAACAGCAACTTAGTTTTACGGCTTACAAGAAATGAGACTATAAAGACTAGACTTTGTCTTCACAGCCTCCCCTGATGCAGGCCGAGTTTCTGCGCTGCCATAATGCCATTCATAATGGGCCAATGAAATGATCCCACATTGTGGCAGGTTGCTGTTAGGTCTAAACTTTGCTGTTTAATAGAATGAATGAATTGTGCCAAACCACCTCACTGCAAACATGGCCCAAAGCAACAAAAAAATAGTTGTTCTTAGCAATCAGAACAGGATTTGGGCCACTCTATTTTTGAAAATGCTTGCTGTGAATGCTTGAGATGAAAAAAATTCTTTACCTTGATAGACGTGGTTCTATTAACTATGATATTAAAGAGATACCAAAGTCTGTGGTTATTAAAAGATGAATACTTTGTGGATCTTTTTTTATTATAAGGAGATTGAAATATTTAACCATAATTAAGAATAAGTCTGACTGCATCAGCGGCCAAATTTACATCATTCTTGAATTGTACTCTAACCCAGTGGTTCTCAAACTTTTTTCACTGATGTACCCCCTTAAAAATATATTTTTAGTCAAGTACCCCCTGACACGGGCAAAACATTTTTGGAATAAAAAAGAGGTACAGTGCTGTAAAATCACTGTCTGATTTATTAAAGCCAAACAACTTATATCAGTGAACCTGACAAATACATCCATATTGCAAACATTGCATGGTTAAACAAAAAAGAAAAGCAGAAGACGGTGACCACCAGGAAGGTATAAAACCAGTCAAAACTGAAATATGCAAAACGCTTCTAATTTATATTGGTCTCTGTAATGGTACAAAATTAAATATATACATAAATAACTAAAATGTGTTCACAGAAATAAATCTATAACTTAATTATAAATAAATTATATTTTGTTTACAAAATAAATTAACTTAATAAATAAAGATTTGCTCACAAAAAAATAAACGTTACCTCTTTTAGGATCAAAAAAAAGAAGATTGCACTTTAATCACTTTGCATTGAACATTTGATTTGATTTGAACAGTATGTAACAGGCAGTGATTTATGAACAGGAAAAAAATTACTCAGTACATTTTAGTGAGAAATATGGGCTTGCACCTCACTGAGGATCTTTGTCATTCTTGGTGGCAGAGAGGCAACTGCAGTGATCAAGCTCTTCTCCAGGCACAGTCTGTTTCTTTGCTTTGTTTTGATCAGCATCATTGCTGAGAAGGAGGCCTCACATAAGTGTGTTTGCCCCTCCATTTCTTTGCAGAATAGGATGTGTTCACAGATGTCGTCCGTGTCAATGTATCTTACAAATGCAACAAGTTGCGCATTTCCATTCACATCTGTAGATTCATCCAGCTGCAGTGAAAATGAGTCGCCAAGTTTCCCCACAACTTGTTCGACAATGTCTGTGCCCATGTTATCTATTCTGCCGCAAACGGTGTCATTAGACAGAGGCACAGTTTTTAATGTATCCGCTGATTTTTTTGTCCAGCATAGTTTCCACCAATACAACAGCAGCGGGGAGCAGTAGGTCTTCCGCTATGGTGAACGCGTACCCCCATTTGAGAACCACTGCTCTAACCTATAAGACACACTGTAAACTCTTTTTTCATTGGACCATATTTGTGTTTACAGTAAAATAGCTTAAAATACAGTAATCCTTTGTGTTTCTGTTTCTCTATGGGGAAATGCGGGTAGGGGCGCTCATGTGTGTGTAATGATTAACAGAAGTTCACTATACTCAATAATGACTGGATTACAGCTTCATACTACCAAAAATGATGAATGCACTTGTGTTAAGGGTTATCTTTTTTAGTCCAGAAAGGCAACATTTGTTTTTTTCTTTATTTCTACTTACTGCTGTAGCAGTAATGACGCTATGACAATTTTGTGATATTTTCTGTTCTATTAAAAAGAACCTTGTGCCTTAAAAACAGTTGCCAAGGTGAACATTCTTGGTAAATGGCCCTGACTTAGCAATTCTTCATCAAACACGCAATTAAATATCATCATCAACAACAGTCCAGGTGTTACTAAAATTCTATTCAGGGGGTTGATTAAGTTTTGAGAAAACCTTGGTCATTAAAAGTATTATTGAAGGTGGAATCAGAATGAAATATTCAAATATTGGTTTTATTAAGCCATTTAAAATGTTCTGATGCTTGATTTTTGTTTTATAAGCACAAACAATTTTGAATTTGGACAGATAGAACTAATGTGCAGGGTGTGTAAAAATGTTTGTTGCCACTGTATGTTGAGTTGTGTTCAGTCATTTTGTTCCAATAGAGACAAACTAACATCCAGTGAATGACAATATAGTGGAAGGTCCATTTATCATTAAAATCAATTTAAGGCTGAAAACACACACTTAAAGCATATTTACCCTCTTAATTTGGTGATGTGGCTCACTTCCCAGGGTGTGTGTGGGTGGGTGGGCGTGGGGGGCGTGTGTGTGTGTGTTTTATGGAGCAGCATAAAGTGGCTGTTAAAAGGGTGCATACTCCTGCCAGGTTATTGTGACTAGTATAATGGTCAGCCTTATATATGAAGGCTGTTTATCTTTGATGCAGACATCTGGCATTCAATTCAGGAAACTTGCTGTCTTCCTCTCTCTCTCTCAGCTCACTTCTGCTCTAACAGCTGAAGCATACTAGTGTCACAAAGTCTCTCAGAGAACAAATTAAAAAGCACTTTTCCAATTTGAATGTGACAAATATCATCTACTCTCAGACTGCACAAATCAAACAAATCTGTTCCAAGAAATATATTAAGAAAATTTAAGCAGGTTGCTAAAGTGTGCTCAACCTTCATCTGATACTTGTTGAGGCAGGTTTTTAATTAATTCAGACTTCTCAGGCAGACATCTGCCATCAGCTTGAGTAAATCTGGATAACTGTAAGCAGACAGCATATGTCCTACTGCCATTTTCTTTGCAGCTGCATCTAAATGCACACTAAGTGCAGATTTCAGAATGGTTTTAAAGGATTAAATATAATCGTATTATGCAATGTGTGTCCAAATTCTGCAGCCGGGTCCTTCATAGACCATTAAGACCTGAAGTTAGCAGCTGTTGATCTGGACAGTCAAACTTCAAATTTTGTTCCCACTGTTACCTCAGCATATGTCCTGTCACCTTGGCACCCGTGACGGCTCTTCGCACAAGCTGGTAAAAATGAAGCTGGAAATCTTGCTGGGAGTTTTTTATTATTTATTCCATCCTTGTTTTTTTTTTTAGAAAAGTATATAAAAAGACATCTTTATGGAGATGATAAGAGCCTATAGGCGCATTTCTTAAATATTTTAACTTTTTTAATATACTTAACATTTAAAACTGTTCCGCCTTTGTCCACCTTTGTTACAATAACAAAAATCCCTCGTGAAGGCCTGCAATGAATCTTGGGATGTGATGAGGCGTCCAGCAGGCGTCCTAAGGTGATGCCTGAGCCACCTCAACTGACTCCTCTCGTCATCAAGGAGAAGCGGCTCTACTCTGAGTCCCTCCCCAAAGACAGAGCTTCTCACCCTATCTCTAGGGAGAGCCCCGGCATCCTACAGAGAAAACTCATTTTGGCCATTGTATCCGTGATGTTGTTCTTTTGGTCATGAACCAAAGCTCCTGACCATAGATGAGAGTAGGAAAGTAGATCGACTGGTAAATCAAGAGCTTCTCTTTTTGACTCAGCTCTCTCTTCACCACAACAGACAGGTACATCGCCTATTGATTTCGTGCTTCATTTTTCCCTCATTCTTCTGAGATCCCAAGATACTTAAACTCTTCCACTTGGGGCAGGAAATCCTCCCTGACCCTGAGGAGGCCATGGCCTCAGACTTGGTCTTGGTCTTGAGATACCAGAATTACTGAGATGTAAATTAATCAAAGCTCTGCCAACAGGTTGGCAGGAACGCAGAAGATGCAGCAGTCATTCCTGCTGCTTTGTGTTCTACATTGCAGTTATGGTCATTTGAAACTGAACTGGGAGATTTGGACCAAAATTGCAAAAGATATACTTGGCAGAAACAACTAATGCTGAAATGATTAACTAGACTAATTGTGATTAATCAATTATTGGAATATCTGTCAAATAGTTTAGTAATCGAATAATCAATAGCTGGAGTAAACAGAGTCTAAAGAAGGCCATTTTGCTGATAGTACAACATACACAGGGAAGTAATTGAGCCAAAATTGTACAGAAGTATGTAGATTTTTTATTTAAGATAATCTGTTCTACCTAGAACTCCTCAAGTGGCAGTTTTAGCTTCACCTGGTTCAAATTTTATAAAATAAAATTTGTCCTGTTTTGATATTCAGTTATTAACTGGTTAATCCAAAATATGATCAATAGATCGGCCCTTTGATGTATTGATAATAAGTCAAACAGAAATGGCTTTTCATGTTAGAAGTATGTTTGTAGTTGCAGATTCATCCTGTGCTACAAATGATCAGGCGTTCGCTAAAGGAGTTTGGGAGTAAAATATTTATTTTCTCATTTAAAAAAATCAAAAAAGTTGTTTATTTGCATCTTTCAATGTATTTCTAATATTGTTTAAGAAAGAATGGAATAATCCAAAGATTGGGTTAATATTTTTATCCAATTAATTGTTGGAATTATTGATAGAACAATTGATTACTAAAATAATGATTAATTGCAACCGTGAACCTGCAGAGTGATATTTCCCATCATCAGTGAGTTCAAACATCCAAATGAACAAAACCAAGACTTCACCAGAACAAGTCCAGAACTAAACGTGACATAATATCTGCTGGGTCACCAGAAAAGGCAAGGAGACAACAGAAGGGGAAAAATATATATAAATGAAGATGAGCAATACTGATATAATCCTAAGAAATAAAGCTAAAGAACAATCAAAAGCACTTTCAACAGGGTTTAAAGGACTGTACACCCATGCTAACATATTTTTGTAGTTTTTTAAAATTTCTATTCCTTCATAGTAAAATCTTCATTTGTGTAACTTTATGAATAAAATATTAAATCATTTTTCATGACCATGTACTTTACTGGAAATTTAACAGAAGTGTGTACACTTTTGAGATCCATCTTTCTTTGTTTTTTATTTTTTTAATGTGGAAACTTTAAATCGAAAACCATAAGCCACACTGCTGCTCATTATAAACATATTCACAATAAGAAGAGATCAGCATAAAGGAGGCAATCAGAACTTATCCTTTACCCTCGTCATGTTGATATCCCATAATGTTTTTCTGCCTCATTTATGAGCAGAAGAAAGTACACAGGGCAATTTAAATTCACACAGTGAAACATACACAATGCAGCTGTGTCTCTGGGCCTTTAAGTGTTAAGAGAATATGAAAGCCTCAGAAGTGCCTCTTTTTCTGTTCTCTTGATGGTTCACAAGTTCTCTCATGCCTGTCTGCTCTACTTCTGACCTTTTCAAAGTTATACATACAAAATGAGTTTTTATTCTTCCTTCAGGAATGAACCATTTGGGAGCGATTCCATATTTTAGAAGATACATTCTAGTGCTCCAAGGATTTTCAAATGCCCATGGAGTCTCACTCTGCATGAGCTTTTATTTTTTCATTACTTCTCAGCCGTGCCATTTTTTCCCCTAAATCATTCCGCACTTCAGCTCTCACTTTACATCTAATATTGGGCCAGGATTTCAATTTGTTGTCTGACCTTTTCCCAGCTACATTCTTCTGGAAAGCGTGGGCCAGATTGTGCTGGCAGGACTTTAATTCCAGGCACCGAGCATCTGCTAACAAAAAAAGTCCATCACAATTCTTGAAACTAATACTCGCTATCAAAGTGTCAGAGTTTTTGATGCCTTGGAAATGGAAATTATTTACAGGTATTAGATAGCAGCCCTCTCGATATCCGGCCTTGAGCAATGCCTTTTTCCGTAGCAACAATCTGACTTTTTACTGGCGTATTCTTTGTGCTTGTTAATATTTCTCCCCACTGTTTGTGGAAACAAATCACCTGCCTTGGAAACATTGTCAACAGAGGGTAGAATTATTCAAGAAAGGGGGTTCTGGGTACGCCTGGGGGCAGGATGGTAGAGGGGAGTCTTGGTGGCAGGTCGCTGAGTGAATCAATGTTCCATTCTTCCTGGTGAACAGCTCCACACATCACATCGCACAAACTCCTCAGACTGATGTGTTACACAACCGTTACCTCAGACTGGATCTTGTCAAAACTAAATCTTTATCCACACTCTCTCTGAGTCCTGCAGGACTCGGCCATAAACCTGGCCTCCCCACTTCCCCACCAACGCATTTGTCCCGTTTCATTTGTTTTCTGCAAGCACCCACTTGATGAAGTCATCTACTGCAATTATCCCCTTATTTGAAGAAATGGCAGCAGCCATGTTGTCAACAGCATGGTAATTGTTTGCACCATTTCCACCCTGGTCCACTGTGCCATCGCTCTTGAAAAGGAGAGAGATAATGAGAGACAAACGACCCGAAACTCCGACTGTGCGATATGGCTGTCTGTGTGAATGGGCGTTTTGTGTTTTTGTGTTCCTGTTCACATGTCACCTTGTTCCTCCACCAGCTGAACAGTGATGCTGTGATAGTGAAAGTGAGGTGAGGTGTGTGTGGTGGTGAGTGGGGGTGTGTTGGACAGGGTATCAGCTGTTTTTATGCTTGGAAATCTGAGCTCTAAAATGAATCACTAACACCACTGCATCCTTCAAGTTGGTGATGTTGCATAAGCTTTAAGATTCAGAAGTTCTACAGTACCTGAAAATACACACATAATTTAGCTATCTACCCTTTACTGCATTGATGTAGTTAGAACTATACAGGGAAAAGAAATTCACAATTAGTTGCTGTCAAGCAAATGCTTAAATAGGTCTTCGGTATGCAAATTAGCACAATTAGGAATAATTAGTGTCATAAGTTTAACCTCAAGATGGCAGCAAGTTGTTTCCAATGGTGCTGTTGTATGTGACTTTCATAAAAAATTATTTTTTACACATTTGTTAAAACCATCACAATGACCTGACAGTAAAATATGAGATGGATTATCTTTTAAAAAATCAAAATCCTCTGCCTTAGCATGGTTGTTAGCATGAGTTAGCTTCTGAATTCAGAAGAAAAAAGTGCATGAACCATCTACTTCTTCATCTGTACAAGAAAGGGGTACAGAGGAAGAAGTAGAGGGTTTTTGATTTCTAAATGTAGATAAGGAGTGTGGTGTTGTGAAAAGTATTCACTCCTTCAGAGGTTTCTTCTGATTTTGCTTTTTTGTGACATTAAATTATTCCATGTTCTACAACATGGAATCTACCCTTAGATTCACCCTTTGAAAGCAGAGTAAAACTAAAGTTATTTACTCCTCTTTCAAAAACTCATGGGAATAAAGTATTTATTGTCAATATAGCAATCAAACACTTTTTTTCATGTTTCCATTAGTATTTTGACAGTTTACTGTGAAAACGTTTTTGCCCCTTGGATGTTAAACAGAATTATGTGAATTTTCATGATTTAACTGAAACAGATGGATGAGCTCATATTAATTTTGATTTTATATCTTTGCATTGGCATCTCAAAACATCTCGAAGCTGATTCAAAGGGCCCTCCATAGGAACAGATAGAAGAACAAAAGAAAAAGCTTCTTTTGTTTTTGTTTTTCCACAAATAACAATCATCTATCTAAAGTAAGCTGCGTTACTGTAATTTGATAGGCAAAGCAGGAACCATAAAGAAAAGAGGTCTCATGTTGGATATTTGATGTGCAGTAAATGCAGATTCATTTGACATCAGATTTTGGTGAGCATGAAGATAAAACACTGAGTGATTCTACTCCACTGTCTTTGTAAAATCTGAATATTTTCAAACCAAAACCAACATGGAAGCACATACGCATTTTTAGACTTTGAATTCTGTAAATGAATTTGCATTTATGGTGAGAAATGAAACTTATTTTTTTTCATTATTATTATTGTTTCATTTTAGCTCCATTTTCCCTGCCGTGATTAGCGGCCTTTCATGATCAAAGCAAACCCGAGTTAAGTTGAAACGCAGAGTGTAACAGATAACATACAAAGTTATTAGAGGAAGAAACTATCAGAGGCTATTTTGGTACAAAACCAGACCCTGTCACAGCAGCCAGCATTAAGTTGCTCTGTAATATGTTAATGAGAAGATTATTCTTGTAGTCTAACATTCCCACCAACAAGTCTGACTGGTTTAAAGATTGTATTAAGCTGGTGTAGTTTTAGATATAAATGACATAATAATTGCTTAAGGAGAGCATTAATAAAATTTGTAATTTAAATCAAGATTACCAAGTCAAGGCACCACAAGATTATCCATACCATCAAGTTTCCTGTTTTTGTCTGGAGACTACTGTAATCATGTTGTACATCCCCCCAATCCCTTCTATCTGCAGTCAAACCCCCCACTCTCTCAGTATTCTTCTTCAACACCCACCCTCCCAGTCCTCCTCCCTCTGACAATATTAAGCAGCGCCCCCTTACAACCTTACAAAAAACAAACTTGCTACACTAGTTGTTTACAACTAAAATTGCAGACAAAAAGATGATAAACAACTACTGCTTTATTTAGCTAAGTTTGGCAAAATAAAGCAAGAGTGGGCAATATTCTGTTATTGTTGCTAAAAAGACACAACCAAAAATATTTTAGAAAAATTACGATTATGGATTGCTGGTGTTCCTTTTAATCTGTCAAATCTGAAAGAAACTGTTTTCTTGAAAATCTACGTCTGATGGACCTGTTGTCTACACAAATCACACTACTTTGCTTACTTCATTATAATATTGCGTGTTTAGCTTATTGTTGAGCAGGTAAAAAAAAAAAAAAAGGAACTAAAATACTTAAACTTGACATGTTTGCCTCCCAAGCCAGACAGTTTGGACTCCTCTGGTTCAGGCGCTTTAACTACTTCTGTAACTGCTGTGCAAAGGCTGCGTTAAAGATAAAGCACAAAGCATGAAGTGGAGTTCTAAAACGGGCAATTATTTACAAAAAGCAACATTATAGAGCTGATGGTAACACTTTAGAGCTCTGCAGCTGGAGTGAGAGTTAGGAAGAGAGATGCAGCTCAGCTCTCAAGTTCAGGTTATTTTAAGACATAAAAGATTTCTTTTCCTAAGGAGTTAATAAATGAGAGGGAAGGGCCTGGGTTCTGAGAAAGATGATTAGGGATTCATTAATTATCCTTTTTGTATTTTTGACAGTGTCAGGAGTAAGGCCTCGACTTGCTTCACTCCTGCCTCCTTGCAGATGTGGATCTCTTTCTGTCTGGTTTGCACATTCAGTCATTCAGGATTTCTGAACGAGCCTTGCCACATCCCATCCCTTCACCTTCCTGTGAAATGCCGTGTAAACACCACAGCATGAATGATAATTAGATATCACTGGCAAACTTCAGTCGGATCATCGCTCGCCACTGAGAACCCAAAGGGTTAACAAATCTCTTCAAATATTTCCGGACAGAATATGTAGTGAAGATGTATCCATCATGAAATTCATTCTGTCATCCAGCTCATCCGTTTCTGTGATTCGTCTTCAAAGACAATGATGAAAGGTCTGGATAAAAGCCATAAATAGAAACACTTTTGAATCCCACTCCGTAGGGACCGTGAGATTTCTGCCAAAGACACCGATCAGGACCGGCAGGCAGAGTGTGATGTATCATTCTGGGCTCGGCAACCAGCAGCCCCAGCTGAAACCTCACACACACAAAAAGGGTTCATGGTGTGTTTCCTCTGTGGCTAACGTTAAATCAGACTAAACACACAAGGGTTTACGTCTAGTTGTTTTTACACAATTATTTTTATTTTAAACATGCCAGATTAATGAGAGAAAGAAGTCAGAAGTCAGTGTGTAAATGTATACACACACACATCTTTTAATAATGTGTGTATTAGATGTGTTAATATGATGCTTAATAAATCAGTTTAAATCTGATTTATTAAGCATAATGAAAAAAAGAAAGTGTCAGAAGGGTCTGTCAGAGAGTTACAGAACATGTCTTCAATGTCAAAGGACATAAGAACATTTACAAGACAGAGAACCAGCTTCTCAACAGGCTGCTCTGAAGGTTCTGTAACTGTTCTTGTTGGTTGGTTTGACTCAGTGCAGCAAAAGCAAATGACAGAAGCTGAAAATGTAACAAATGTTACAACTTTAGTTAACCATTGAATCAAGTGTACCAGACTATGAGATGTGAAAACTCCCTAAAAGGTAATTCTACCAAATACTAATGAAATGTATATAAACCCTGCATTTGATATTGAAAAAACATCCCTAAAAAAATGTCTGTTATTACTTTGGTAATCGGAAATTACCAAAAAACTAGGGATGCACGTGTAAAAAAATCAACTGCAACAAATCTTCTTTCAAATGGTTCAGAAAGTGCAATTAGTAATTCTAAATAGTATATAAAAAATAATAATAAAGCATGACATTGCTTTATTATTATTTTTAAAGAATGGTCTAATTCTTTAATTAGACCATTGGGTGAGGTCGAAGACAGTTGGTAGAGCTCAAACCTCGTCCATGCAGCAGAACGGCTTTTAAAGGTGTAGTGCACCAGTTTGTACAGTCCATACTAACTCACCTCACTCCCACTCAGCTACAGTAACTGTTGAATAACATTCTCAGTGGAATACTGTCTGACGCAGATATAAGCTATATGGCTGGAACATCCGCCCACCCACCCACAGTTGTGTCCACTATATAGTGACTCAGCCACAGCAGTGCAAGAGCTCTCAACCCTGTACTGAAGCTCTAAATAAACATCAGAACATTCCTCAGTACGTGCCTGATACTGCAAATATATGCTAAAAGTCAATGTCAAATATATATCACTTTAAAAACAGGTTTAAAACTGCACCAAAGTGCTGTACAAAAACAATAACAAAGTAAGTTGATGAAAAGAAAAAGAGAATATTACAAAAAAAGTAGAAAATTAAACACTAATATTGGTTTTCTTATGTGTTATTTCCTGATTTATATAGACTCCTGAGATTTAGACCTCTAATGCCTGACATTAAGGTTAAAAAGCAATTGTGATTCATATTAGGCTACTTATTAAAACCACTGTCTTACTATCGTCAGTGTTTTTTTCCATGTTTGTCACATTGGAGCCTGGTTATAGGTCGGGAGTCACAGATTTACCCCTGTGTTTTTTTGGGGGGGAGAATATATGTAAAATATCTGAATGAAAATACAGCTGTCATGAAGTGGTGCGGTGAGGGGTGGTGAGGCAGACGCAGCGGACCCAGGTAAGATGAATAATGATTTTTAATGGAGGAAACTCAGTCCAAACAACAGGCAGCACGCACATTAGACGAGACACTGAATTGACAAGGACCCGACGAGGAACAAGGAACACAGGTGGAGTTAAATACACAGCGGGTAATCACAGAACAAGACACACCTGGGAACAATCAAGGGGAGGACAGGACAACGAAGAGACTCAAGGACACAGAAAACTCGAAATTAACACACAGAAAACACAGAACACGACAACAGCTTGGGAAGCTGAAATGAGAACTGACAC
Organism: Xiphophorus couchianus; assembly: GCF_001444195.1. NCBI lineage: Eukaryota > Metazoa > Chordata > Actinopteri > Cyprinodontiformes > Poeciliidae > Xiphophorus > Xiphophorus couchianus. The sequence continues at coordinate 22,837,251 of NC_040248.1, read as the reverse complement.
ACTATTGGCTGGTGTTGACAAAGCAGCCAATCCAGGAGCTCCATTTTAGTGCTTAAGGTTTATCACTTAATTGTACCTTGGCTTGGCGGGGAAGGGGAGTTCATTCTTCTTCAGATAAATAATTTTACAGATATCCCAGACAATGAGAAGAGAGATTTGTTTTCTGTTGTCCGTCCCTGTGCTTCCCTGCTATTGTTCCTGGACCAAAGTGACTTCCACTCAAATAATGTGCAGGTGCGCCCACACAGTCCTACTGCCAACGCTGAGTCAGCTCTGCTCCGGTGGCAACCTAATTCCTCAGCTCAGTCCTCTATTGGAGACTGTGTTGCTTTTTGTTGCGAGCTCTAGAATGTCTTCAAGCCTTCTTCACTGCAACTGATCAGGAAACATTTTCTGGAACATTCTTACCATTTTTTGTGACAATAAATTGCCTCTATTTAGACCAATAAAGCTCTTTGGAATAAACTCACATGGGTCTGATCACCATGCAACATTTCTTTAAAATCAACAAAGCATCTGTGTCACTACAAAATGCCTGACCCTACTGTTAACCAATCACAGTCTGGACTACAAAACCTGAAGAAGCAGCATTAAAATCAGCAGCTCTTTTTTTTTTCTTCTATGACCCGTTTCTTTTCTGTCAGCGTTCTGTTTTTTTTTGGGCAGCTTAGTAATAATTACAATCTCAAAGAAGAAGTTAAAAAGCACCGCCTGTTTCTTCCCTAATTCAGCACCAGAGTAGAGCAGAGAGGAGAGCAAACTGTCCCCGTAGTGCAGCTTCTTTTGACTCCAGGGATTTCTGCACACTGACTTTTTTACTCTGACTTTTTAATGTGGTCTTGAATTTGTTCCTCAGTATTTTTTTTTTCTACTTCCACTGAGACACCAGCCTTCTCACTGCAATATTATCAACTGTGTGGATGTGGCAAGAGACAAAAATGCAGCACATGCTTTATAGGAAGCATTTGTCAAAGAGTTGAATTCTTTGCCTGCTAAATGCACCTAAATGATGTTCAGGAACTTGTCTGTGTTAAAGTGTGTATCCTGTACTGTTCAATGTGCTGTTTGTATTCATCATCCCTCAGTCCACTGTGTAGCAGCAGATTCCACACACCTCACCTTGGGATGATGTGTTCAGGTTGATGTTCTATGTTTGGTTTCCCCACATGGGGCAAAATGTTTCATACTGTTCTCATGTGATCAGAACATGATCTCCACATATTTTCTCAACTTCTTTGGTTTTTCTTTCAGTAATAGCTTTCTTCTCTTCAACATAGAGCTGACTGTTAGCCTGTTAGATGAGGTGGCTGGTCATGTCTTGATAGATTTTCCATGATTCTTCCATTTTTATACTGAATTTTATTTGGGTGAATCAGATTAAAGGGGACTGACTACATTTGTAAAGCAAGTTGTAAACCATGAATCATTTTCCTTCCACTACTATAAATATACATAATAATTCTAGCCTGTCTTTTGCCTTCCTATGCTATGCTGGTCGATTCAAATCTCACTTCACAAACAGTCTGGGCTTTCTCCTATTGACGTGGATTTCCTCCAGCAGAATTTCTACTTGGCCAATTAGCAAACAAAAGGAGGAGTAGTTAACAATGATGTTGAATTTCTGCTCTGTTTTATAAATTGTAGTCTGCCTGTAGTTTTAGCAATGCCAGCGGAGGAAGTGAAGGAAGCCTTTCAGTCCATGTTGGTCACACTTCCAAATATTGAATTAACATTAACATCCATCTGTTTGGTTCTGTTCTTGTCTCTTTGCAGTGGAGGATGGTTGTTTTCATAGCATCAAACTATCACATTACATATGTCACGCCAAATGTTAGCAATTAGCTAAAATTTTAAACATCAACATAGACTATGCCTCCAGGAAGTGATCGCTTCTTGATAGCAGAGGATCCAGACCAGGGGTGGGCAATCCTGGTCCTCGAGGGCCGGTGTCCTGCAACTCTTAGATGTCTCCCTGGTCCAGCACACTTGAATCCAACAGCAGAATCACCTTCTAAGTGCAGTCAAGTTCTCCAGAGTCCTGCTAATGACCTCATTATTTGACCCCAGTGTGTTGAAGTAGAGACACATCTAAAGGTTGCAGGAGACCGGCCCTCGAGGCCTGGAGTTGCCCACCCCTGGTCCAGAACCTCTGGAGAAAGTGAGGTGTAGAACAACGGGCTGGTTTTTTACAAGGTTGCAATAATTCACTACTTTTTTATGTTATCCATAAAATCTAAAAAAAAAAAAAAAAAAAAAAAAAATATATATATATATATATATAAAAAAAATATAGAAATTTGGTTTTATGTCAAAAAGTGAAAAGCTTCAATATGGGTAGGATTACTTTTACAAGGCACTGTGGAACAATACTGGGTTATTGTGGGAACTTGCCATCATAGTTTAAGATTACAGTACAGAATGACAAAGAGAAAATAGTCTGTTTTCACAGTCTGCTTTTGTAAATAACAACTTCTCTGGTTAGAATATATTGTTTCCCTGCATAAAGATGTGGCGCGTTCATTGCAAAGTCGAGAGCAGAGGCAGCTGGAGTTGGGCGAGCTTGCTTACAAACCCTATTATTATTATTTCTTTCACTGTGGGCTTTAAGCAACAATCTGGAAGTGGAATCACAAATAGCACAAGGGAGAGAAAGAGAAGCAACACTCAAAAACAACTGTCTTTGAAATAATTACCAAACTAGAAGTGCTATGGCAAATTTAGGAATCATTTCTTCCATCTTGAAAGGAAAACAGACATCAAACCGGGCCGCCATTTGCTGTGCCTCGCTCTCAGTCTTATCTAAGGCTGCCTTATAAGACACCACTTGGTGTGCATGTAATTAATTTCATTTTCCAAGCAGCAATAAACTTACTGTTGAAGAAAAATAAATCTGGAAGTCACTGTGATAAATGCAAGGACAAAAAGTAAACTATGCTGCGTTTTTTTTTTTTTTTTTTTACATGTAGTTGATGTAGGAACTTATTTCAATTTAAGATTGAATCTTTGATTTTCAGTAAAACCAAGCTTTTGGATAAGGTATAGAGTTACAAGATCTCAGAGGGTTTTCTTTAAGGCATTTATCAACACTTTGCTGCTACTTAGGGCTTTAGAGTATTCAAAACTTAACAGAAAACAGATTAAAAGAATAAAAGTGAAAAGAGAGACACTGGGTAATTTAAGAAGAAAAGAATATTACCTCACCCCACAAAGTCTCTTAAAACAGCCTTCAGTTCTCCATTGTCAAGTCTCACTCTACTGTCTGGTTTGGTTCTAACCCAGTCGGGTGTGTTCCCATTGGCAGTGTGTTCCTCACTAAGTGGCCATGAGGAATAGGAACGTGGATGGCGTGTGACTACAGGAATTGTAGTCGATGTTCTGATGATGTCATGTTAAAATTCCTTCATTTACCATAATCTGAATAGATGGAGGGCGTGGGTTTGATGAGCTAGTTGGGCACCAAGCCCCGTTTTTTTCTCTACCAGGAAAGCCACCATTCACCTGTTAGTGTGGCACAAAGAGTAGCAGTCTGGCTGCCACTCTTTGTGCCAGCCAGACTGATTGGTTGTACCAACTCTCAACCTAATCAGCCCAATGTCACATGCAAAATAGTTCCATGTGAACATCGTGTCCCACTGAGCAGTTCACTGTGTGACATTGCGTATGCGTAAAAAGCTATAAAATAGTAAGTTTGTGTGGACAGGTCTGACTGATGTCTGCCTTGAGTCCGTTTTGAGCTTATGTGGACGTCCGCGGAGTGATAAAAGGCTAGGTATGTGGTGGTCTTTAGCCAAACAGTTTTCCTGTGGATTTGTTCATTGCAGTTTGCCCCGTCCAGTTGACACTGTATATGCTCTTTAACCACAAAAAAGGTTTGGACTTCAATGTTTGACAATGTAATTTTCAATATGAAGCACGCCAACTGCTAGCCTGCCCATTGCCCTCCTGTGGGGCACTGGGCAGGGCATTCTGCTCCATTAAAATCTTGCTTCCCAGCACAGTCTGGGCTTTTTCCCATTGGCCTGGATTTCTCTGGTAGAATTTCTATCGGGCTAATCAGTGAACAAAAAGAGAATTTGCGAACAATAATGTTGATTTTCTGTGTTGTTTTAGAATTGTTGCCTGTAGTTTTAGCAACAGAAGGGGACAAAGTGAACAAAGCTGTTCAGTTTGTTGGTAATGCTTTTAGATAATCCCAAAAGCAACCATTTCCCACCAGCCAAGGGTGCAGATTCTCTGTATGAAACGAAGTGAAGAACAAGGATTTGATTTTTTATCAGTCAAGTGGAGAAGGGGCTTCAGAGAGACTACTGTCTGGTCATTAGGTTTCAAAAACACTTAAGGAACAAATGCTTTCACAGGTGTGTGGTATCCACTCCAAAATACAGGAGTCAAGTCTTCCTATATTTGGTTAAGTGTCTCCATCTCTGGGGAGCACATACAGATATTTGTTTGGTCCAGAATCTGACGAGAAAATCTGAACTGGTTTAGTGATGCCAATCAGACTATGTGCTTCATTCTAGCTGTCCTTCATATATCGAGTCACTATATATACAAGCCGGAGGAGGTGTCTCGTTTTTCATTTTGACTTATGTGCCATTTGCAGGATTGAGCTTATTTTCTCCACAGATGGGTCCCGCAGGTGTCTGGCTGTTTTTTATTGTTCGCGCTCTGCTGTCTATCAACGTACAGTTGCAGCTGTGCCACCTGAGCAAGTATCAGTGAACGCTGCTTGAAGCAATGCCAATATAGGGAATTATTCATCTTCCAGCTGCCCCCTTTGCTCTCTGCAACCATCACCGCCTCGCCTCTCTGCTGCTACCGGAGCGAAGGAGTCGTCTTTTCAAGTCAAATTTCCAGACTGGCCTGAATAAACACTGCGGCTGATGAGAGGTGATAACAGCCCAAACTGTGGTTATGAAATTTCTGATTCAATATCCACAGAAATGACATTTGTGCAGAGGTGTTGGATCCACGTGTGGCTGTTCTCTTTCCACCTCTTGATGACATCTCTGACCCAGGTAGTGACCCACTGTGGCAGTTGTCATCATTTTAATCCTCTACTCCTGTGTTTGGGGTCCTTGGCAGCTGGTTTCAAGTTATTTGGTATTTTTTTTCCCTCTAAAGCAGCTGGTTTTTGATGGATGGGATTTGTCATTCTGATGTTCAGCCAATATCAGTCAGGAGCAGGAACCAATCTCTGTCACACAGCTGCTAAAACATGCAGCATACATATCTTTAAGGGGGGAACGAAATTAAGCTGGCTGGTGGAAACCCGTGGTAGCACAATAGAACATCCAGATTCTAAAATGTGAGGCTAGAAGTAAGCTTGAAGCCAGGAACCAACTGGCTGTGAGATGACACGGCTACTGCTTTTGACATTCCATTGGATGTCTATAGCTGTGTTTCTATTAAAAATGAGTGCAAAACTTTGTCAGTATTCTGCTAATGAAAAAAAAACATAATTTCACAATTGCAATGTTTCCATTAAATAACAAACACAATTAAGATCACATATTCACGCAATAAGTCATTAAACACGTCACCCCATTATCCTCCAACTACATCGTGTCTTCTACCAAAAAATAGTAAAACTAAATTTAGGTTTGTAGAAATTAATCCAACTCATTGGGAACCTAACTGCAATGCCAGATAAGTACAGCTCTGGTATACAAAGAACCAACAAAACAAGAACTTCTTTTTGTTTGGGGATTCTTACCAAAGACATAACAAAAATGATCTGTATAACGGAAACTTCCAGGCTTATACTAATCAACAAATAAAAGTTGTGTGTAAAAAAAGTAAGAACATGTTTGTTGCTTTGGAAACATAATGAGTGGTGAATTGTCTAGAAGAAGTTCACTGATGTAAGAAGAAGATGTAAGTTTAGGTTATTACAATGCCAAGAAGGATTGTAATAACCTTCTTGGTTTAAAGATTATCAGCAATAATCTTTAATCATATTGATAGGTTTATTTTAGTTCCTAACCTGCAAAGAATCACACAAGAAGACACAAATTACTTTTCTGCAGAAGAGGAGGGCTGAGCCCAGACGTGGAAAGCCGCTGTCAAACACTGTCTGGGATCAACTCTGCCAGATCTTTTGTCTGCACTGCTCTTTTATTAGAAAAAGGAGGTTGGGCTTTTTCACATAGTCACACAAAGAATTTGACCAATGACCTTTTTCTACAGGATGTTCTGGAACCTTCTGTGGACATGCCCTTACAAGGGCATGAGGCTGACCGCAACCAATCAGCCCCACAGAAAGCTGACAACACAGGAATGTGCAAACGTCTCTAGCCTCCAGGCAAACATCCTAAAAATGGTTAATAGTGTTTCACAGAAGAAAAGGAGTCAAGTAAACAACACACGAAATAATAATATGAAAACATAACCTTTCAAATAAACTCACAAGTAAATGAACTTAGATAATTTTTCTAACACATATATTTCCTGGCAATTTGGGAAGGGTTATAAAGCCATTTTTTGAACTACTTGAACTACGTTCTAAATCATTCTATACTGAGAGAGATTAATAACCATTGGGAAGTGTTTGTGTCAGCCAATCTTCCCTGGATGTCACATTTCGGTAAATTAACCCCAAGGTTAATGGCATCCACTGAACGATGCAAAAAGAAACAAGAGAGCTCCATCTCAGACTTGAGGCTAACAGGCCTCAGTTAGCATGTTAAATGATAAATCTGATGACAGCCCAACTAGAAAATTACAAGAAATCCTCTTCTTTCTAATAAGGAATATGGCTGCACAACCTATAATACATCTTTATATTACCTCAAATGGAATAAAGTGGTTTGAAGAGATGAGACCAAATTGGATATAGCACAGCCAGATGCTTGGAGGTAAACAAACAGCATTAAAAAAAAACAAAACAACCTGTAGCCTGGTAAAAAACCACCTCACTATTGTCCTACACTATTTGCTTCGTACAGAGGATCCGTAACCTTGGCTATTGAAAAACGATTGCTTCCCAGAGGCATGGAGGTGTGAGGTGTGAAATTTTACCCAGTCACTAACGTTTGGCTGTGATGTGCGCAATGCACCAGTTCAACACTGTGAAGCTTACCCATAATTGCCTGCGCTGTGAACAACCATCCTCCAAGGTGAAGAGGTGGTAATTTGTAATGGTTCACTAGAGGGACCCAGAAAATCAGCCACGACACAGGAGTGAGCAGAAAACTCTGATATTTATTAAAAGGCAGCTTAAACCGGGCACGCAGGATCGTCCGCTGCAGCACTGCGAAGGGGGGCGGAGAGGAGAGATCGGTGACTGGACAAATAGCAACAAAAGGATCTGTTACTGCGTGTGTGTGAAGGGAACACTAACCTGGCTTGGCGATCAGTAACTGAAGTGATCGGCTGAGGAACCAGGAGGGGCGCAGATGCTGCGCTGACGCAGAGCTCGGCAGGAGCCTGGGGAGGGAAGCGCTGATGCAGGGCAGCGTACAAACTAGTTAGGCAGCAGAAGAACCAAATCCAGATCCGAATCCTTAGTCAGACGGGCCGAGGTCATGCACGATCGGGGCGAAGGGCAGAATCCGTGGGAGTGGGCGAGAGCGGTGTAACTGAAACAGGCGTGGGTCGAGATCCAGAAGGGCGATAGTAACAGTCCGACAAGGGCAAGGCAAAAGGGGCAGGTCCGAGGAACAAAGCGTGGTCGTGGCTATGAGGGCGAGGTAAATGTGCTGGAAAACTACTTGCTGAAAGCGTTCAATAATCTGGCAGCGTGGTTGCGACTGAGAGAGGCTTAAGAAGGGAGACGATCAGGAAGTAACACAGGTGCGAGGAATAACGGAAATGAGGGGTGTGACTAGGATTGGCTCAAACAGAAAACAGTACAATGTGAACATCACAGTAATTAACATTAACAGCTGGCTGTAAATATGAAGAAGCGTTGTCGACATGGGCTGGAGGGATTTGTTCACCGCCTCCATTCCTGCCATTACTCAGCCTACAGACTGACTACAATTCTAAACAACCCAACCTTCCGCTTGTTGATTGGCCCAGTTGAAAAGTCTACTGGAAGGAATCTAAGTAAACTGGAGAAAGCCCAGACTGTCTGTGATGAGAGATTTTAATCTAGAGGAATTGCACAGGAAAGCAATGCCCATGCTTGTCATGTTCCGGGGTCTTTTAGCTCCTTTGTGGAGTTTTTGTGCATGCACTCGTTTTTCTCCACCACTAGATGGTGCCTTTACCATCCGTCGGAGGGCGTGGATGACGTCATCCCACACCTGATGCGAGTTTGGCTCATCAGCGAGATGTTCAAGAGGAGCTGACTGCCAGTCCTTCGCGCCTGAGTGTTAGCCAGTCACGGTACCTCTGAGCCCCTAGAAGCTTGCTTCTGTTTTGCCTTGTTGATCCACTCCTAGTGAAAGTTTTTCTTCGTTGCTTCTCCTGCCTCCAGGTGTTTCCTCCTGGCTCCTCTACATCCGCTGATCCTGAGCCTACCTGTCCGCCCTCCGACGTACTCCCGTTGCCTCCTGGATCCCCGCTGTCAGACAAGACGACCACCTGGAACCTCTGAGAACAAACCCTGGACGCTGCAGTTACCCTCCCACTTCTCTAACCTGCCGATCACAAGTAAGATCTGCCCCTTCACTTTAACGTTGTCATTTCCTACAAACCTGAACTCATCACCTCCCTCTGCCTCTCTAGTGAACTGTTTGATTCCCTGAACCAGCCTCTCTCCCTGGACCCGACCCGAGCCAACTATTCCTGCCAGCAGTGTTTTTCAATAAATGTATCTTTTATTTCACATTGCTCTCCTGTGTGGTGTTCTGCATGTGGGCTTGAAAAATGCACCCATCATGACAGAACACTCAGGCCAACAAATCAGCCCAGCAGACGCTATCAGGAGAACTCTGTCAGAACAACAATCCATAATTCAAACCCATGAGACCGCATTAAGGCAACTTCACACTCTCCAGGCCGAAACTAATCAACGTCTAGCAGATCTCACCACTCTCCTTCAACAGTCTCTTCCTCAGCCTCCAGTTCCAGCCCACGTTCCTGATCCGGTTCCAGCTGTCCAGCCCGTGTTTTTGGATGTCCGACATCCTCCTCCTGAAAGATTCTCAGGTGATCGAAATAAGTGTAACGGCTTCATATTACAATGCTCCATCATTTTCAACCATTCACCTCAAAGTTTTTCACAAGATGGAGCTAAGATCGCTTATTTCATTTCCCTGTTGTCTGGGAAAGCATTAATGTGGGCAGAAACCCGTTTCCCTAATCCTTCCAATTACGGCTGTTCCTTTGATAACTTCTTGAAGGAGTTTAAACAAGTATTTAGTCATGATTCCGACAAATCGTTCCACTCCCGTGAAATATGGAATTTAAAACAGGGTAAACGAACTGCAGCGGATTTCGCCATCGACTTCCGCATACAGGTGGCTGCCACAGGCTGGAATGCCGCCGCTTTAAAGAGTGCGTATTATAACGCCTTAAACGACACACTTAAAGATGAGCTCTCGACTCTAGACGAACCAGAAACACTGGAACAATTAATCAGTTTAACCATCCGCCTAGACAATCGACTCCGCACCCGCGCTAAACAGAGGGACCGGAGGAGCTCGCCAGGGGAAGATCGGGAGATCGCTGCCTCGGCTCCAGCGGTCTCACCACCCAGTGTTCCTCCGGAGCCTGAGCCCATGCAGGTGGGTCGTACTCGTCTCACTCCCGAGGAGCGCCAGCGGCGTATCTCCGCCCGTCTTTGTATCTACTGCGGTTCTCCAGGTCATTATCTCGCCAAGTGTCCGATCCGTTTAAACCTTCTGGTCCGCCAGTAGAACAAGAGGGGCTGGCGGACCATTTCCCAAGAAATAATTCCCCTCGCTTGTTACTCCCAGCCACGATCCTCTATAATAATCAGTCATTTCCCCTATCCGCTCTCATAGATTCCGGTTGTGAGCAGAACTTAATCGACGAGACCCTCGCCAAACAAATGGCAATTGAATGTGAATCTCTGCCAGTTCCTCTGCGCGTTACCGCCATTGACGGTAAAATGCTACCCCAGATCACTCACGGGACCAAACCACTCCATCTGGTCATTTCTGGCAATCACAGTGAGTTGATTTCATTTTTTGTTTTTCCCACTTCCCACTCTCCCATAATTCTCGGCTATCAATGGTTGCAACAACACAACCCCCAAATAAACTGGTCAGACAGGCATGTCTCGTCCTGGTCCACGTTTTGCCACTCCTCCTGTCTCCGCTCCGCTGTTCCACCGGGTTCGTCGCCGGCGGAGCAGCAGGAGGCGGACCCTGTCGATCTGTCCTCCATCCCAGCTGAATATCATGAACTCTCTGCCGTTTTCAGTAAAACTAAAGCTCTCTCCTTACCACCTCATCGCCCATACGACTGTTCCATTGATCTTCTCCCCGGAGCCCCTCTGCCATCTAGCCGCTTATATAACATATCCCGACCTGAGAGAGAAACTATGGAAAAATACATCAAAGAATCATTAGCAGCCGGTATTATCCGTCCATCTTCGTCGCCACTGGGGGCGGGTTTCTTCTTCGTGGGGAAGAAGGACGGATCTCTGAGGCCCTGCATTGATTACAGAGGGTTAAATAACATCACGGTTAAAAACAAGTATCCTTTGCCGCTTCTCTCATCAGCCTTCGAACCCGTCCACGGTGCACCCATCTTTTCCAAGCTCGACCTGAGAAATGCGTACCACCTCCTCCGTATCCGCAAAGGAGACGAGTGGAAAACTGCTTTTAAGACTCCTATCGGCCACTTCGAGTACCTGGTCATGCCCTTCGGACTATCTAATGCCCCAGCCTTTTTCCAGGCTCTAGTTAATAATGTTTTAAGAGATTTCTTAAACATTTTCGTTTTCGTGTACCTCGATGACATCCTGATTTACTCAAAGTCCCCTGAGGAGCACAAACACCATGTCCGTCTGGTGTTGCAACGACTATTGGAGAACAAACTTTATGTTAAAGCTGAAAAATGTGAATTCCATCAGACATCTGTTTCCTTCCTGGGTTTCGTATTAGGGGGCGGACAGGTCAGGCCGGCTGAGGAGAAGATCCGGGCGGTGCTGGAGCGGCCAATACCCGAAACCCGCAAGCAGCTCCAACGTTTTCTGGGTTTCGCTAACTTCTACCGCCGGTTCATCCGGAACTACAGCCAGACCGCACTACCGCTAACCGCCTTAACATCCTCAAAGATCCCTTTCAGCTGGACCCCGGAGGCCGACACTGCATTCACACGTCTCAAGCACCTCTTCGCTCATGCTCCCATATTAGTTCAACCTGACCCCACTAAACAATTTATTGTCGAAGTAGATGCATCTGACACTGGTGTGGGGGCTATACTATCACAAATCTCACCCCATGACCATAAAACTCATCCTTGTGCCTTTTTCTCACGCAGATTAACCCCTCCAGAAAGAAATTATGATGTTGGAGACCGGGAACTCCTTGCTATTAAGTTGGCTCTGGAGGAATGGAGACACTGGCTGGAGGGGGCAGAACATCCAGTGCTGGTCTGGACTGATCATAAAAACCTATCCTACCTTCAATCTGCTAAAAGGTTAAATCCGCGACAGTCACGCTGGTCCTTATTTTTCTCTCGTTTCAACCTGTCCATCTCCTATCGCCCTGGCTCTCGCAACACTAAACCTGATGCTCTTTCCTGTCTTTACTCTCCCGATGACTCCGAGAAGGTTCCTGCCACCATCCTCCCTCCCAGCTGCACTGTCGCTGCAGTCACCTGGGAGATAGAAGACATAATTAAGCAAGCACAACAGTCCGAGCCCGCACCAGAGAACTGTCCTCCCAATAAGATTTTTGTTCCATTATCTGTCCGAGCCCGATTTCTCCAATGGATCCATGCATCACAATTTTCTGGTCATCCTGGCATCAGCCGGACCATTTCTCTGGTAAACCGTAGATTCTGGTGGCCCTCTGTTCATAAAGACGTCCGTGAGTTTGTTCTAGCCTGCACCACCTGTTCCCGAAATAAGTCATCCCATCAACCTCCCTCTGGGCTTCTTCAGCCTCTCCCAATTCCAAAACGTCCTTGGTCCCATATTGCATTAGATTTTGTTACCGGTTTACCACTTTCCAAAGGCATGACCACTTTTCTAAAGCCTGTCATCTCATTCCCCTCCGCAAACTACCCACTGCATTTCAAACAGCTCAGCTCCTGGTGAAACATGTTTTCCGTCTCCATGGCATTCCCCAAGACATCCTTTCGGACAGAGGACCACCATTTACATCTCAGGTTTGGAAAAATGTCTGCTCTGCTTTGAATGCCAAAGTTTCACTCACATCTGGTTTTCATCCACAGTCAAACGGTCAAACTGAACCCCTCAATCAAGATCTGGAATCCATGCTCCGCTGTTACACATCCACCAACCCTTCCGACTGGTCCCAATTCCTCCCATGGGTAGAGTACGCACACAACAGTCATGTTTCAGCTGCTACCGGTCTGTCTCCCTTTGAAGCATCTATTGGCTATCAACCTCCATTACTCCCATCTGATGAAGAACACATTTCTGTTACGTCCGTCCGTCATCACATCCGCCGTTGTCACAGCATCTGGAACACAACTCTCCACAACCTCAACCTAACTGCAGCTCAAATCAAGCGTCAAGCTGACCGAAGAAGGCGACCTGCTCCCACTTACACCCCCGGTCAGCAAGTATGGTTATCCTCCCGAGACATTCCCCTCAAATCCATGTCCAAGAAACTTTCTCCTCGTTACATTGGTCCATTTGAAATCGAAACCATCATCAATCCTTCCGCTGTCCGTCTCCGTTTGCCTGCTTCCCTCCGCATCCATCCCACCTTCCATGTTTCTCAAATCAAGCCCGTCCAGACCAGCACACTATGCCCTCCAGCCGAGCCCTCTCCACCCCCCCCGTGACGTTGATGGCCATCCCGCTTATTCTGTCCGCCGGATCGTAGACTCCCGTCGGCGAGGGCGCGGCTGGCAGTACCTTGTCGATTGGGAGGGCTACGGTCCGAAGGAACGCTCCTGGGTCCCAGGTTCCCTTATCTTAGATCCATCCCTCATTACGGACTACCGTTCCTCCCTTCCCTCCAGTTCCTCTAGGCCGCCAAGTGGTGACTGTTAAGGGGGGGGGGTACTGTCATGTTCCGGGGTCTTTTAGCTCCTTTGTGGAGTTTTTGTGCATGCACTCGTTTTTCTCCACCACTAGATGGCGCCTTTACCATCCGTCGGAGGGCGTGGATGACGTCATCCCACACCTGATGCGAGTTTGGCTCATCAGCGAGATGTTCAAGAGGAGCTGACTGCCAGTCCTTCGGCGCCTGAGTGTTAGCCAGTCACGGTACCTCTGAGCCCCTAGAAGCTTGCTTCTGTTTTGCCTTGTTGATCCACTCCTAGTGAAAGTTTTTCTTCGTTGCTTCTCCTGCCTCCAGGTGTTTCCTCCTGGCTCCTCTACATCTGCTGATCCTGAGCCTACCTGTCCGCCCTCCGACGTACTCCCGTTGCCTCCTGGATCCCTGCTGTCAGACAAGACGACCACCTGGAACCTCTGAGAACAAACCCTGGACGCTGCAGTTACCCTCCCACTTCTCTAACCTGCCGATCACAAGTAAGATCTGCCCCTTCACTTTAACGTTGTCATTTCCTACAAACCTGAACTCATCACCTCCCTCTGCCTCTCTAGTGAACTGTTTGATTCCCTGAACCAGCCTCTCTCCCTGGACCCGACCCGAGCCAACTATTCCTGCCAGCAGTGTTTTTCAATAAATGTATCTTTTATTTCACATTGCTCTCCTGTGTGGTGTTCTGCATGTGGGCTTGAAAAACGCACCCATCATGACAATGCTACTTCCCCTCAAGCATCTGTAGGCAGGTTCTGATTACGTGCAGGTCTTACTTTGAAACGTAGTCATATTCATTTTGAAAAAAAAAGAATGTTCATAGAGATCCTCAGCAGTATTCTGCACATCACTCCAAGGCCGTGCAGGATCCAGGACCTAATTTCTCATTACCTGTCCACCTGTAACATCATCCTTGATTTGGCCATCCTTCACCAGCAACATCCAGATCACTCCTTTGTTAACTTCTCTATTCTGTATTACTGATCAATCCCAGGAAAACATTTATTCTGGATATAATATAAGTGTGTAATAGGTCTGTAATAGGCACACACAGCTATACCTCTCATTTTCCCTTCATTTTTAATTTTGTATCGCCTGCAAGGGCAACCACTGTTTTATTACTGTGACGGACCATTTATGTGCAAAGCTAATTTTAGGAGGAGCTACCATCGGCTGGCTTCACCGCAGTCATGAGCTACTCATATAAACTAAATTACTAAACTAAATGTAGAGTCAAAAAGCATAAGTTTAAGGACACATGGTCTTATACCTGTGCTAGTCCAGTTATTAGGATGTGATGAAATTCTGTACTGTCCATACAGATATGTTTGGTTTCTAGAGCTGCACTACATATTTTCTGGGTAACCATTGAGATTGAATACGGTAGAAATCTGTTAAAAGGCATTTATTTATTTTAAATGAATTTAGTTTGATTACTACAGTTCATAAGTGTACAGGTTATAAAAGTTCATGAATGTGATTTTTGTGGACCTAAAGCTATATAAAGACAGTGAAAATAATGCCATTGGTTATAAAATGAACTGTTTCAGTACCGCTGTAGTAAAGGATTTTACAGCACAAGTGTAAAGTATTATTGTTAATGTAAAACTGCAGAAGTTAATATATGAAGAAGCAGTGTGCAGACGCACCATGTAGGTTCTGTAACCTGCTATTTCTGTATTCCTGCTTTTTCTGCAAAAATAAATGTGTTGCACAGGGGATGAGCTGGCCCATCGTTTCAACAGTGTAACAAGATATATTTATTACCGAGAAGTATTATTACAACAAGAAAAACTAAACAAACATAACTGTCCTTACATTTTCTGTTAGATATAGAAATTATTTCTCTTACATAAATTTGTCGTTTAACAGGTAGGTAGGCTGAGAGGTTTCTCGGGTACTTCTCAAACTACTGTCGCAAAGCCTAAATGTCTAGAAGATTGAAACAAATACATTTTTTTCACATGACCCAATCCAGTATTAATTAGAATTTTCCCCATCCTTGTACTTAGCACCGTCACTTCTCCCATTTGTCACTGAAACAGCAAAAGTTATTTTTCTTTACTTTTTAAACCTCTTCCTACATTGGTGGGAAAATGCTTACTGTTCTCATGAGCTGAATGTAATTAACCAGACTGCTGCAGCAGCTCCCATTTAAGATTTGTTCATAATCTGGTGAGTGGTCTCAGAAATACTGTATGTTTCCACTGCTGATACAAAAATGCAAACAAAAGTGCCTCTTGTTCACTAGCAAGCAGTTTCAGAGGAAAGTCCTGTTGCATTAAGGTCAGATACAAAATATCTGTAGTGGTCTTCTAATGTGAGCCAGTAAATGTGGTTGGTTATAATTTAGAGTAGAACTGACTATAATTAGAAATTCTTAGAGGCTCTGAGCAATCTAAAAAACATGGAAAATATATTCAATAAATGCCTATCTTTCTTTTAAAAGGATCACATAGTGTGAAACTTTTTTTTCTTACTGAATAAATATACACCAAATTAAAGTGCATAATTAGTGCAGTAAAGGATTTGTTTATTTTAAGAATTTTTCCACAGCTTGGCCAGTGGTGACAAATTTCCCCATGTGTGTAAAGCTGCAGAGAAATGATCGACTGAAGGACATGATTTATTGCTTTGTTCTATATTTAACAGCTTGTCTTTCACTCAGGAAAAGACAGGTTTAATGTTTAAGTGTTACTCGTTGTTTTACTTCCTTACAATCAGAAAGGAAATTCAGCAGATGTCTGAGTCAAGCCTGGAAGTGTGTTTGGGGGGAAATTGGGGCTAACAGGTTCAGTAAAAGGTGAGCTGAAATAGTTCACATTACCTTCTCTTTAATGTTCTGTGTCCCAGTTTGACATGCGGAACAAAAGCAGTACATAACCATTCACGTGTCTTATGTTTAAAACCACTATTCTGTCCTTGCACAGGAGTGCTGGAACACGCTAAACAGATAGCTGACAAAAAAAACAAAAAACTTATGGCATTGAAAGCATTTTCATGTTTTATGTAAAACTGAAAAGTAAACAACAAACCAACAAGCAAGATATGCATCAACATTTTGCACACCTTACAGGCATATTTATTCTTTAAAATAAACACAGGAATTGAAGAAAAATGTGTGAGTCTGGCCAACAAAGCATATTGCGGTTTTAACCAATTTCTGTTCACAAAGACACCTACAGAAGCTTATTAGCAAACTGTATTTTACTTATTAGCAATAGCTTGCATGGATAGCGGTAAAGGCTAGAAACACATTTAACTAGGTTACAGCTAACACGGACACATTATTAATAGCAGACATAAAAAACGACCCTTCTTCTCTTCCCACTGCTGTACTTAATCCATTCTGTCAAGACCAACAAAGTTATAGACCACAACAGTTGGTTTTGTGATACCATCTGACCATTCCCACCTTACCGTCATGGCTTACAACTTCATCACAGCTTCTTCTTGCTTTTTTTAGCCATCTCTTTGTCAGACTGTAGAGGACATCCTTGTCCCAACAGCAAACATTTTCTTGTCAGCCAGCTGCTCCAGAAGATTGGAATAGTTGTCAAAATGCAACTTCTAAATGACTTCTGTGATTGGCTGTTAAATTGCAAGTCCTAGCTGCCTCTTAAATTGTTGTGATCTCTTAATTGTAGCTCTTTGATACAGCAAGAAACTAGTTCATGTTGCTTTTCCCACACAGGAAGTATATTTTTGGTGTCATTGGATGGGGTGCGGCTTGGCTTTAATGTATTGCTTGACACAAACTTGTACGAAATGGTAGAACAGAGAAGTTGTTCAAGTGAAAGCTCTAAGCATCTTCTGTACATGGCTTCATAAAGAGGATATACCATGAAAAACACATTGTTGTTCTCTGCAGGCTTCTCCAAATTGTTGACAAAATGCAAATGTTCCCAGAGTATTTGGAAAGGCCGCAGTCTTTCCAAATACCAGTCTCCACCCCAGTTTCCCAGTACATGGGAACTCATGGTATTTTCATCACTCACATAACAGGATGGACATTTGGTGGGGTTCTATTTTCTCCTGAACTTGTGTGGGGTTTTTTTCTCTTCAATGTCAACCTCAGATGCCAGATCAGGTTCTTCTGTTGTACCTGGAACCTCCCCCTATTAATAATGTAATAAAATCATATTTTTCTATATTCTCATGCTTGAACACGAGTTTACTGTAATTTAGATCTTAAATACAGGGTGTAAAACAAATTAAACCCTTGTAGCAATCCATGCAACTCATTCCTCTTCTCTTCAGCCTCATTTCCTGAATCCAACGAGTCAAGGTCAGATCATTCTCTGTTTAAGCTTAATTATTTTGTATGACAACGCAAAGAAAAAAGTATTTGTATGAATTTTATATCTAAATTGTGATTTCACAGTTAGCTTGTTTTTTCTTTCTAATGTTTTCTTTATTAAGTTTCATATTTCGTTGAACTACTTTTAAAGCATTGGCTAAACTCCTAAGGCCCACTGGGATGGACATTCAACTTTAAAACAGCCAAAAACTCAATGACAAAGTTTATTTTCAAAATAACTTCAAATACTCTCACTATCAATGAAAATATGTGACATTACACTGAATGTAATTTTAGCAGACTACCATGAACAGATATGTATATTTTTGATGGAAAATAGAGAATAGGAGACCACTCCTTTCTCTAGTTTCAGTTATGCTGATCTTGTCTAACTCTTGACGCTCTGATCAATGCTATCAATTCGCTTTAAGTTTGTTGTGTGTCTCCGGGTGTCAACAAAAATTAGTTAAGTTATTTTCATTTTGACAAAAACGATTGAGTCTTGAACCTTTCTTGACCCAGTTTGTCGAACGAAACCGAGACCAAGACCGAGCCATAACAATCTGAGACCAAGCACAAGACAGAGAAAAACATCCTGAAACCAACGTCGGTCTCTAGCCATCCATCCCAGGCGTTCGACCATGTGACCGCATGTCAACTGATCAACTTAGGCCTTGCAGCTCCCTACACATTGCTCTCTCCTTCCAGTCATAAACTCCTCCAGCCCTAAAAACGACATTCAAGTTATTGAAGTTAAATATTGTAAATACATTTTTCTACTTTCATCTTCTGTGTCCTTCTGTCAATTTTGCATGTCTGAAAAATACCCTCGAACATGACATTGCATGCATAATATTGCCTGTAACTGAAAAAGTAGCCAACTATATAAATAATTATGGTGTAATTATCAGAACAAAGTGAAAGTGATCTCCAGTGAGTAATTATACGTCTATTGTGTCTGTGTTGTTTTTTCCCCCTAAGACATGCAGGTTGGGTCCTTCTGAAAGCGACCGTAGGCATAGATGTTAGTGTGATTGTTTGTATAGATGTATTAACCCACATCTAGTGTCAGACTATCAACCTGTCTGGGGTCATACGTATGAGCAGGTGTGTGTGGATGGATAATCCTTCCGTAAGGCTGTGCAGAATGATTCATTAAAAATTAATAGTTTAATCATTGGATAGGCTGTAGTTTGTAGACAAAACAAATGTTCATTGGGTGTTCGGTTCAGAAGCTTATTTCTCAAAGCCACAGTAATCCACAGCAGTACAGTGCAGAGAAATGCTTCCGGAGAAAATTAGCTTTTTATTTATAGGTTCACTCTGTGCAAAGTTATTATGACTACAACTAATGTTAGGCATTTAATGATTAAAAATATCATTAAATGCTATTTTAATGATAATAGCATTAAATGCTATTAATGATAATAATAGCATTTACATTTAAATTAATTAAATGATTAATTTATTAATTAATCATTAAATGCTGCAGAGGGTTGAGTACATGGCATATAAAATGGGATGAAGAAGCAACTTAGCGGTCACTTTGAAATCCTGAAATGCTATTCAAGGTATGATTCCATGGCTCCATTGAAGTCCATACCTCAACAGGATTGAAATATTTCACTAAAACCTTAAGATAGATCAGCAGAAACAGAAAGCCACAATCAAAACAATGAAACGATGATGTAGGATGGGCAAAAATGTCTTTTCAATGACAAAAGAAAAACACAGCTGCTTCAAGTTATAGGTGCTCAACAAGACTTTACAAGCCACTGAATGAATCCTGTATGTCTCTGTGTTGCCCTGCGACAGACTGGCGACCTGTCCGGGGTGTACCCCGCCTCCCGCCTGGAACGTAGCTGGAGATGGGCACCAGCAACCCTCCCGACCCCATTAGGGACAAGGGTGAACAGACAATGGATGGATGGATGGATGGATGAATGATAAAGTCTACTTCCTGTCAATTTTTCTGGGAGTACATTTACAGCTATTGCACCTTTCTTTTTCCCATGACTGCTGTCTCTCATACTGCCTTTCTGAACGAACCTGTGTTGTGAATGTTCCTCACCAAAATAATAAAAAGGAACAAAAAATACTAAAACTAGCATGCTTTTCACATTCACATAATGTGAATCCTGTTTTTACTGTTGTAAAACTTTAGACTTAAAGTCAAGGACAGAGTAAAAGGCATGAATCTCAGATCCACTCTGAATAATCAAAGTTCAGAAACACATACTCCATCAAGTATGAAACTAAGATCTTAAAACGGTTGTCCTTGACCCTAAAGTTTTCCATGTTCTAAAGAAATGTGACTCAAGACTTGAATCATCATAATCTTATTTCCTGGGCAGTAAATGTTTGGCAGGTTTAAGACTTTATACACCGGGGAATCAGGTCCATCAAAATACCTTTATTCATGCTGCAGATGACATTTTCCCAGGTAGGAAATCCCAGGGCAGCAGCAGAGAGGCTAACACTTGGTGTAATGAGTCTGTCCCAGACATGGCTCTAAGGATGCCCCAGAGTTAACAATATTTTGTGTTAATTAAAATGTTAATTAGACTATACCAATGGCGAGACCAAGAATGATTGCTCTCGTTTTTCCGGTCACTCCATCTGACCTCACTTCATCGTCACAAATGTCATGAAACAGCAGGGGGGAGGCTTTGAAGTCATCTCACATTTAGAGATTCCAGTTTAAGCAGTCACTGAGGAGACATGGTCATGCGTGGTTTAAAATATTCACAAGGAATCTGGTCCTTAGGAGGGGAGATGAAGCTGCACATATAGCTGTCACAAAAACACTAGATTTACGTCCAGTATAATTTGCTGTATGTCATAGTTATCGTAAATAATGTGTTTATTCTTGACATCTATTCAAAATGCAGACTGAAAAGACTAAGGCAGGAAGGATTGGTGCTGTCTCCACGGGACCGCCGTCAGAGTGAACAGTTTATGGCCCTGAATGACTGTGTCTGTGGAGATGCAACAAGTCAGCACATGTGTTGGTTTAGAGATTGCTGACCAATCACAGCCAAAAAAATTATAACCATCAATGATGCTGTAATATTTGTAAATACTGTTTGTGGCTAGAGCTTTACTTTGAAGATCAAATCTGGTAAGCATGTTGTTATGATTGGCATGAAGCATCAGAGCAGCACTCATAAAATCTGTTGTTTGTGCTATTTATTGTTAATATGTGAGCCACCTCCTGCCTCTTCTGTGCAGAAATTGTGAGTCTGTCACATGGAATGATGCAAAAATCAGGTAAAATGCAAAGTGACTTTTCGCAGGCAAGCAGCAGCATGTAAGGATGGAAAAGTGTCTTGCCCAAAGGTACAACGAACCAGCAGGGATCAAACCAGCAACTCACCAATTACGGGTCAAACTCCTACCACTATTATGCATATGTTAGTGCTGTCATTGGACCAAGGCGACAATCAGTCACCAGCCTAGTGACAATCAATATTAGTACAGGTGAAATTTCCAGCTTGTACATTTGGGCTAACAACGCAACACAAGAAATTTGAAAAATGTTCAACTTTTATTGCTTTGTTGTCCGCTGTCAGAAAACTTTTGTCTCTTGTGTCCTTCCCGTAGCCTGCTTCTATGAACTCAGTAACTCTTTACAGGAAAGAGGCTTTAGGTCACAACAGTTAGATTAATCTGCAGGCAATATCGACGCACAAAAAGTTTCAGATTAATTCCATGCGTTAAAGTCAGCAGAAATAAAAAATCTCAAAAAGTATCACCATCTTTCCTCCCTGCTCACACTTCCTGCTGTCGACTCAAAACTACATCTACAAATGTCCCTATAACTGGATCATGTTAAAATTCCAATATACATGGAAAATCTGTATCTTTAAATATTCCACAACTGAAGCCAACAGAGATAAGCATAGGCTGAATGATCCGGACTCAGGTGCAAAAATATATTACTGTCCTTTTCAGCTGAGCCATTCAGCCTGTCCTCCAGTCAGCTGGATGACATCCATTACAATGCCAGTTGATGAGAGCTGGAGAATGGCAATGGAAAGTTCCCCTAATGTCAGCTCTCCTCTCTGAAATGAAGTCAGTGATTAAAAGGAATAAAGACAAGAAGCAGAAGGCCATGCTGGAGGTGACAGACAGCCTGGAAGTGAGAGGGAGTTCTTCAAGTAGCCATTTGCCGTGCGCCCACAAGATGATGGCCTCAATTACATGGCAGCAGGCTGTGTGCAGAGACAGCTCTGCAAAGCAGCACAGAGAGATGGAGCCTCCTTGTTCTGCTGTAATTAAGTGTTACTAACACATTTAGAGCTTTAACATCCAATCTGACATTTATCTGCTAAAAGCTTATACTCTTTTGTGTCACCTTCTTATTTTCGCTTGAAAAATGTTCCTCTTTTGTTCTTGGGAACCTGTTTTTTACAGTCAGATCACTGCTTTGCAGCTGTATTAGTTCCTGAAGAACAAAAGATTTCTACGATTTCAGAATTCCAAAAATCACAGCAATAACAGGTTTCCAGGAATGAATTCACCACAACTGGAGAGAGACTAACTGCATTAAACTGGCTTTCTGAACTTCTCCAGAAAATAATCGGAGCCAAAGATTCTCCGCTACTTGACAGATGTCTGTGGTTATTCTGTGGATGTGTGCAGTGCTAGCTATTTGATAATGTCGGTGTACGGATTCACTCTATCATCTGTTGATGTATAACTCCACACAGTGGGGTGTAGCGCTAGCTAAACCTTAGTTGCACTAACACTAAAGCTCTAGTCATAAACATGTTATGTAGCAGAAGCCAATGCAACAGCGCTAACTTTAAATAATTAATCTGCCTTTGAAATACTACTACCAATCAGGACCAATTTCGTTTTGACATAATTTACATTTTAAAATGGCCTTTCATTTTGTATTTATGCATAAATACAATATCAAAGTTCCAATAACATGGTTATATCTTCTTCTGTACTATTTTTCTTTTATTTTGTTCCTGCATGTTTCTTGTTTGAAATAAAGTTAATGGGGGAAAATAGAAAGGCTGTGAGGACAAGAATCAGAACTGCTGTGTGAATTGTCTTCACACAGGTATTCTTAATAGTCAATAACCAAAACTTCAATTCAACTACTATTATTCAACTAAAAGTTTACAAAGTAAAATAGCTCTTTAGAATTTATCTGAAAAGATGAAGTTAGGGCAAGCTAAGTTCACTAAATGTTTGAAAGTTGGCAACAAAAGATTTCATGGGAAGTGTGTCCATTACTGATATCACACGGCACCAGGCAGGTAAGCATGAAATATTAACTGACAGAGATTGACAGCTGATTGGTTATTACTTCCTGATAATTAGATGGTTCAATTTACAAGCCTATCTTAGTATAATAGAACAAGATTTAATAAGTTTATATGTTAATGTGTGGAATATATTTCCAGTTTAGATCAATAAATCTAAAAGCTACAGGAGCTCCTCTGCTCTTTAGTTACAGCAGATGTTTTCATATTTACAGACTGCTGTTGCTTTAATCGTTTCATGCACTTTGAACCAGTTCATGTTGACTAGAGTACACATTTTCATCTTTCTGCAGGTTGATAGCTGTTGGTAATCCCAGGAGAACTGGTACATCACAGATAAACCTGCTGCTGTGCATAAAGGTGTGACTGTTTACTTCACAGACTGACCTGCTGTGGAACAGGCTTAATATGTTGTTTGTCTCCCAATCTTCAAGTTATGCAACAGGTTGGACGTCAGACTTTGCTGCTGATTTATATTATACACAATATTAACAGTTACCTGCACCAGGAAATGCCTCTTTCACCTGCAGTGTTACATTTTCTAACCAATTACTATATAAAATCATTTTTATTTGCTAAAGGAGTCCTGATGAGTTTTGTAGTTAGATAAATATCTACTCTGTCATAATGCTACCGGAAGTTTGTGTCAATATTCAGCAGTCCAGTTGAGAAGATCTAATTTTTCCTAACAACTGCCAACTTGCAGTCTAGAATCTGATTTTATTTTTCCTCCCCAGCATGTGATTAAAGTTTATTTCCGAGCATTTAGCACACATTTTTTTTGAATCAAGGTTCATGACAACTAAAACATTCCATATGTTTTGTTTGTATTGATTAATGTTTCTTTCTATTGTTTCCATGCATTAAACGGTAAGATTGAAAATTCCACACTGGGCTGAGAATATGTGAAAGAAATCATTCTTTTATTTTACTTAAATTGGGCAACACATTTGTCTTGTTTTTTGGTACATTTTGCTTACAGAGCTTTGGATTTAATTGTGGACATATGGAATATTTTCCACATAGTATTAGCATAATTAATATCAATGAGACGAGGGATATTGCTGTTTTGGATCAGTGTCCTACTGGAAAACCAAATCCAGTTGAACTGAAGGGTCATTACCTTGAGGTGACAGTGGAACAGAGAGCAGACTGCATGGTTCCAACACCTGAAGCAGCAAAGATGGCTTCATCCTGTTTGTTCCTCTGGTAGTATAATGTTTTGTTTTAAATTGTGTTTTAATTTTACAACAATGCAACACCATCCATAATATTCCACTTCTACTTTGCCAATACACAGTATTTTCTTAAGTCTTGGGCAGATGAGGTCTGAGATACTTTTTTGTGACCTCTTGAATGGGGAAATCATGAAAAGCCATTTCAACGTCTTACTGTTGGGTAATTTGAGTCTTTGTCACTCTTCCCAATGACTTTGCTTTTGGTCTTTTCTTGAATTACTTTAAATAGGGCCCTGACGTGTTGCTTTTTAAAGTCGTTTAGCATTCTTTTTATTATCTCTTGTGATTTTGTCACTTTCTGACTAGTGAAATTGCACCACAAATGTGGCTAAACACAGCTAACACATGATTTTAAAAGTAAGGAAATGACTTTTCCACAATGGGCCAGGTTGCTCTGGATACCTTTGTCCCCTGAATTCTACTATTTTATTTTATTTACAACCCTGCATACAATCTGGCTTTTCTTAACATGACTATGGCAGTGGGGGTTGTATTACCATGCTAATTAGATGTGTGATAAATGAATACTAATGCTGCTCCACATAAAAAATGGTATTTTTATTTTGAACTGGTTAGGCTTTAAATTAGAATAAAAGTCAAACAATTAGTCAGAGTTGAAGTCATTATTGAATCTCTCCCAAAACTCAGTTTAAAAACTTTTCAAATTCACATTTTCACTCTTTGATCAAACACCGGCTTAATATTAGTCATTTAACACTAAGTCTCTTCAGTCTAATGCTTCTGTCTATTGCTCAATGGCTCAGTTGTTTGTAAGATGACTATTAAAATAGTCAGTTCAGTTACAAGTAAGGATTATCTTTCAGTTTGACAAAAACAAAAGGCATTTTAAATATGTGGAGCAGCATTTGAAGTAAAAACAGAAATGTGGACAGACACAAACGTTTAGTTTTTTTTCTCAAACGCGTTCAAGAGCCCCGTATCTGGGGATTTATCAAACGAGTGGCTGTTGGGTAATTTGAATCTGCAGACCCCATCTTTAAAGTATATTTTTAGGATCAGGGAGTGCTTACATTCTCCCAGTAAAGTTATGTTCTAATATGTGTATTACTCATCCAAACACACAGTGAATTAATGTGAGGTTTACTGAGTGTGATGAACACGCTCCCAACAAAACAAATGCAATTTTTTAATGTAAATTGTTGAATGCTTAATGAAGTCACAGATGTCAAAACACCGAAGTTCTCTGGAGCAGAACAGAACAATCCAGTTTTCTGTGAAGAAAATAACTTCAAAGCCAGCAACAAAATGTCGAGCTTCACCTTCTGCTTTCATTAATGTTTTCTAAAATCTCTTCTGTTTCTGACCTAAGACAAGATTTTGTTTTTTACATTTTGCTCTTTATAGAGCATCACAAAAAACAAGAGGGAATCTTTCAACATTTTTTGCATGTTTCAACCACAGACCTCCATTTTATTGACCAACACAAAGACAGCATGTATCTGAAGTGGAAAGAAAATCCAAAATAATTGTCAATAATTTTCACAAATGTAAAGTGTGGCATTGTATTCAGCCCACCATAATTTGATACCCCAAAATAAGAAGTAGTGGACTAACTAGAAGTCACCTAATCTGCACACAAACGGCTTGCCCCTGGCTTTAGTTGCACTTTACAGGGTATTGACTGAATATGAATGAAGAACAGATTTTAAATATTTTATATAACATATCCATGTTGGCAAATAGAAAATGGTATAAATCACATCCTATTTAATATAAAATACATTGTGGTTTTGACAAAATATGTAAAAATCCCAGGTGTGTTCATACTTTTCCAAGGTACTTTAAATGCATGTGTTGTTACAGATGCTTGTTTTTTATCAGGCTAATTAGCTGTCATAGTAAATTGTGATTATTTGGTCTTATCTTCCTCCTCTGTTGATTCCTGGTCCTGCACCAATAAAAACATGGCTTTTATCAGCTGCATCTTGTTTAATGTGAGTCAGTAAACTGCAGCAGCAGCTGGGATCCTGCTGTAACGTTTTCAGAGCAAACACACAAACAAGATAAGACTAAGATAATAAGTGCATATACTATAGATTCACCTTGATATTGTTAGCCAAGCCCAACAATAGAACCATATAGTTATGCAGCTCACATATAAATAGTTCTATACATTAAATTTGTATATTTTTTCCTATAATTTGCTCCTGAAGTGTGTGTTTCTAAGAAGTTTGTCCTTGAAGTTAATCCTCGGCGCCTCAT
The DNA here is from genome assembly GCF_001444195.1 of Xiphophorus couchianus. Taxonomy (NCBI): domain Eukaryota; kingdom Metazoa; phylum Chordata; class Actinopteri; order Cyprinodontiformes; family Poeciliidae; genus Xiphophorus; species Xiphophorus couchianus. Next base: position 22,811,108 of record NC_040248.1, on the reverse strand, counting down.
TATGATCTGTTGTTGCTGTAGGGAGCAGCAGAGATAAATAATGTGCTAGTTTGATTCCACCAAGTGAAACTAACTAAGGCAACCCATCCTGTAGCACTGAAGCCTCCTTACTACTGGTCACTGCATGTCTTAATCTTTTGCTTCCATCATATTTCCATTTTTCCGATTTGCTTAAGCAGGGGTGGAGCCAGAGGGCGGAGACAGGAGGTGGCATCTCATTGGATGCCCTTGCAGCCATGTGATTGGTTGTTCTTATGGAGCGGTAACTGTCAACAAAGCACCTTATGGAACAAGAAGTTCCCCTACAAAACAGTTGGTGGCAGCAGTGGTATATGCTTACACATCATCCATCCATCATCACCAGAGGTCAACGGGCGAGAAGCGGGGTCACCGTGGATAGGTCACCAGTGCATTGAAGGGTTTTAAGCAATATAAATCTTTAAATATAAGTGTATATTTAGTTACTTAAGGACAATATTTTCCATTTTTAGTTAATTATTAAGAAAATCCACATGTTGTGCTTTGAAATGGCTCTGGTGCACATTAGTTCTTGCCCCCCAGCCTGACCACTTCTATGGATATTTTTTTTTCCTAAAGAGATTTTATATTGCAAAATCGTAATGAAAACATCAGGATCTTGATGTTTATATATTAAATTCCCACCTTGTAAACCATAGAAGGCAGCCATATTTAAGGTGTGATGGGTGGAGATAGACCTTGCCTCTTGGAGTTAAAAGAACTTCCATTAGTGAAGAAGAACCAATGAGAACTGCAGCCTGAATCTGCAAAACATGCAGAAAAATTGTACCAAGACCTTTGTAAAAGTAGTGGACTTTTTTCAGTCATTGCTCCCTTGTGCTGTATGACTAAGACAATAATTGCAACAAAAGTATGTTGCATTTTTCTGCTGAGCTGCTTACATAACCCACACAATAGGGAGAAAAGAAAATATGGACTTAAGAAAGGATATTATACAAAATAAAATGGACAGGACACTTGCTGTAGTAAATGTGCATCTATTGTCACCATTGAAAGGTGGTACTAGCGTAATGGGACGATCAGCAGAAATAGAATTGCGGACAAATTAATGGATTTAAGCATTTTCATGGGTCCAGCAAAGAACAATCACAAGTCAGGAGCTTGGGGTGACATAAGAACCAAAATAACTCATCTGAGGAAATGTTGCAAGGAGACAGCTGGTAAACTCGGGGAGCTGAACCAAGACTCAAGGATCTGGAAACCAAAAGAGAAAAAGCCTGATAAGAATCTAAGAAACAGAAATTTAACTTTACAAGACAGAGAACGCTGGAGTGAACTAGGAAACTAAGCACAAAGATATAAACAGCATATGGGAAGACAGATAGAACATAAATAACCCACTAGAAGGTGACCGAACACCCGTGGAATGAAATGATTTCACTGACTTATAGAAGGAAATGGGATCTTTCTTCAATAGAGGCTAGGTGGTTTCTGTTGGAAACATGAATTTTCATTCTAATTTGTGCGTTTAATGCTGATGTTCCTGCGTGTGTAGCAGTGTTCTACAGAGCATGGCTGACTGGAGGTAACCTCTGATAGCTCACGCACTCTCCTTTCACCTGCCACTCTGTAACCTCATCCATGTAACACTCTTCCTCTTCATCTCTCCATTTCCTTCCATATCTGCTGCTCTGCTGTTTCATCTCATCGTCTCTCTTGTCCTGCGTTAGCAGCCTTTGTTAGCACCCCAACGCTAGCATCTGCTTCAGCACGTTGAAAATAACAGAAAAGTCTGGAACAATGTGTATCAAATTATTTTTCTTTAATAGTTTGAGGAATATATTGGGCTTTTATTTGGCTTAGCCCTGACTCATAACAATTGAGCATGAATGACACAGCGTTACCGTGATAATATTGTAACGAATAAAAAGGTCTCTACATTACACACACCTCATGTCGTATATATGTACTTAATGATGTATGAATGTGATGACAGTTTTTCTGATCACATTAATCAGGCTCAATTTGTTCCATCTTGAATCAGCCCAGCAGCTCTGTTTTTGTCTCAGTAGAAACTCTGTTGTAACTGCCTGTTATTACAGCCAAATGCTGCCTCACTGTTCTGTGTGTCTCCACACAGACAGATCTGAGCTGTAGTGGTGCACCACTTTAGCTTCATGTCATACTGTATTTCAAATAAGAAACAGAGGGGAAAAGAAGTATTAATACGCTGCTGAACTGAGAGTAAAGAAAATCTAAGAAAATAAAATCCAGACAAAAAAATCTGGAAAATCACCTGGTCAGTGAGAGTCAGAATTGTTTCTGGTTGGTAGGAGATGAAATAATTATTTCATACAATAAAATGATAATTATGTAAAAATCATGCAGTGTAATTTTCTGTGCCCTGCGATAGACTGGTGACCTGTCCATGTGACCTCACCTCTCACCTGTTGACCGCTGGAGGCACCAGCGGTCAACAGGTGACCGCTGGTCAACAGCGGTCACCTGTTGACAATGGTGACCGCCATTGTCAATGGTGTGGGGACAATGCAAAGCACACGGATAAGGGTGAAAGAGAACACATGGATGGATGGATAATTGTCTATTTTTTGTTTTATTTTATTTTTTAACTTCTGTCTCAGTTGTAGTGTACCTATGGTAACAATTACAGACCTTTCTTTTCTTTTTTGAAGTGGGAAAACTTGAAAAACGTCCAGTGAATCAAATATTTATTTCCCCCCCAGTAATAGCAGTAGAATATTTTTAGTTGATTAACAGTGCAGTCAGATGGGCTGTTGCCAATTTTACCAGCTTTAAAATGAGAACAAAACACTTTGTTCATGAAAACAAAACAGATGAAGGTACTGGCGCCCCCAAGAGGTGGCCAGTGGGGCCATTGCCACAATAAATATCTCCCTATATACAGTACAGACCAAAAGTTTGGACACACCTTTTAATTCAATGAGTTTCCTTTATTTTCATGACTATTGACATTGTAGATTCTCACTGAAGGCATCAAAACTATAAATAACACATGTGGAAATATGCACTAAGCAAAAAAGTGTAAAACAACTGAAAATACCCCTTATATTCTAGTTTCTTCAAAGTAGCAACCTTTTGCTGTGATTACTGCTTTGCACAAACTCTGCATTTTCTTGATGAGCTTCAAGAGGTCGTCACCTGAAATGGTTTTCACTTCATAGGTGTGCCCTGTCAGGTTAATAAGTGGGATTTATTGCCTTATAAATAGTCATGAAAATAAAGAAAACCCATTGAATTAGAAAGGTGTGTCCAAACCTTTGGTCTGTACTATATATATATAGATATACAGTATATACAGTATATCTATATATATATAAGTAAATGCCACTCTTCCCACTGTTTCAGCTTTATTTTTAGTCTTTGAGTGCTTCTGTGGGGAAATTAAAGGCCAGCTCCCAAATGTTTTTTGCAAATTGAAAATAAAAAAAGGAATAGTTTAAACTAGGATAAAGTACTAAAAGATTGCTTTGTGTGAAGACTAAAGTATGTTTATGCTGCTGGCAGCGTCTTCTGGAACAGTGACATTACCCAAGGAAGCATGTGACAAAATGTCTGAAACAGGAAGGAGACGTTTATGGTGTGCAGAGATTGAGTAAAAGATACCACAGTTTGACAATATCAGCACAAAAAATCAAAAGTATTTACTTTATTTTCCTTGCACTATTATGTTGTTAATTATACCATTTATACTTAATGTATTCTTTTAATGTGAAATATTTAAATACAGAAGAAGCTTGTCCTGGGCCAGACACTGTCGGCACCAAACTGATTGCCCAAAATATCAGATTGCTAATCCTCACAGACTCATATCCTCATATTATTTATATATATATATATATATATATATATATATATATATATATAATATATAAAAATTCCCTTCTCACCTACCGCGGGTGGTTCTTATCCTCTGAGCCCGGGTCCTCTACCAGAGGCCTGGGAGCTTGAGGGTTCTGCGCAGTATCTTGGCTGTGCCAAGGACTGCACATTTCTGGACTGAGATGTCTGATGTTGTTCCTGGGATCTGTTGTAGCCATTGGTCCAGTTTGGGGGTGACTGCCCCGAGGGCCCTGATGACCACAGGCACCACTGTGGTCTTCACCTTCCAGGCCCTCTCCAGTTCCTCCCTGAGGCCCTGGTATTTCTCTAGTTTCTCGTGCTCCTTTTTCCTGATGTTGCAGTCGCTTGGTATTGCTACATCTACCACAACGGCTTTCCTCTGTTGTTTATCCACTATGACAATGTCTGGTTGGTTCGCCATTACCATTTTGTCTGTCTGGATCTGGAAGTCCCACAGGGTCTTAGCTCTGGCATTCTCCGCCACCTTTGGGGGTGTTTCCCACTTTGATCTCGGGGTTTCCAGTCCGTATTCTGCACAGATGTTTCTGTACACTATGCCTGCAACTTGGTTATGTAGTTCCAGTATCTTGCACCCCGCTGTTATGTGCTGGACTGTCTCAGGGGCCTCCTTGCACAACCTACACCTTGGGTCTTGTCTGGTGTGGTATATCTGGGCCTCTATTGCTCTGGTGTTTAGGGCCTGTTCCTGGGCGGCCAGGATGAGGGCCTCTGTGCTGTCCTTGAGTCCAGCTTTTTCCAGCCATTGGTAGGATTTACTGATATCAGCCACTTGGGTTATTTGCTGGTGGTACATCCCATGTAGGGGCTTAGCCTCCCATGATGGTATCTCTAGCACCTCAACCTCCATTCCCTGTTGTCTGAGACATTCACTGAGCACATTGTCTGTTGAGGCTTTGTCCCTGATGTATTTATGGATCTTAGTTGTTTCGTCTTGGACTGTGGTTCTCACACTCACTAGTCCTCTGCCTCCTTCCTTGAGGCTCGTGTACAGTCTCAGGGTGCTGGATTTGGGATGGAACCCTCCATGCATTTTTTGTAGTTTTCTAGTCTTAATATCTGTGGCTTTTATCTCCTCCTTTGGCCAGCTAATTATTCCAGCAGGGTATCTGATTACTGGCAGGGCATAGCTGTTTATCACATGGATTTTGTTCTTGCCATTGAGCTGGCTTCTCAGGACTTGCCTTATTCGTTGGAGGTATTTAGCTGTGGCTCATTTCCTTGTGACCTCATCGAGGTTGCCATTTGCTTGTGGTATACCTAGGTACTTGTAGCTGTCCTCTATGTCTGCTATTGTTCCTTCTGGGAGTGAGACCCCTTCTGTGCGGATGACCTTCCCCCTCTTGGTGATCAGCCGACCACACTTCTCTAGTCCGAATGACATCCCGATGTCCGTGCTGTAGATCCTGGTGGTGTGGATCAGTGAGTCGATGTCTCGCTCACTCTTGGCATACAGCTTGATGTCATCCATGTAGAGAAGGTGACTGATGTTGACCCCATTTTTGAGTCGGTATCCGTAGCCAGTCTTGTTGATAATTTGGCTGAGGGGGTTCAGGCCTATGCAGAACAGTAGCGGGGACAGAGCATCTCCTTGGTATATGCCACATTTGATGGACACTTGTGCAAGTGGTTTGCAGTTGGCTTCAAGGGTGGTTTTCCACAGCCTCATTGAGTTTGCAATGAAGGCTCTCAGAGTCCGGCATTGAGTCATAGGCTTTCTTGTAATCAATCCAAGTCTCCACAGTTCTGATATCCAGGTTCCTCCTTTTTGCCGTAGCATTTGTGTTGTATCTCGTCAATCTCAAACTGTGATAGCAGTTGCCGTTTGCGGATGTTGGAACACTGAGCTACTAGTTGTTTAGTGCCAGTCTTACATGCACCAGTCTTTGCATGTAACCTCTCTGATTAGGGTTACTTGAGTAGTAGCATTCCAACAGATCCACATTTTCATCTCTCGCCCATTTCCGTCTTGTTCCAGTAGCCCATTTGTCATCAAGGTGCTCTGGTTTCCCAACACCTGACGCAGACCTTGTTTGGCCAGGCGACGTCTGAGCCGGCATGTTATGCATTTTAGTATCTCTCTTCAAGCTACTTAGGCAGTAGCTTGAAGGGTCTTGCCTAAGGACCCAGACTGGATTCGAACCCCTGCCCTCTCGGGTGATATACTGATGCCTTATCTATTGAGCTATCCAGTCATATATATATATATATATATATATAACTGAGTTAATAGATTTTGATTTTGGAAATTGACTCTTAAATCCATGACAGTACAGCGGACTGCCAGTAAATCCACAAATACTTGTAACACTATAACCCATATAACTGCCTTTGTTAATAGTTCAAGCACCAAATATACTTTAATGTGTATTTATAGTGGAAACCGTCCTAGCACTAGCACAGACGCTAACATCCACAGTCTTCCTTGTCTCCTCTTTTTGGGGTACAGCTAGTCAGCACGAAGTAAAATAAATACCGCTCCTTGATTGGTTATTTTGTAGATACTAGCCAATAGCGCGTCAAGTACCATTGTGCCAAGGTATGGTAGCTTCAGAAGCTGCATTTTGTTTTGAATACCTACTTTTGGCTTCAAAAAATCCACAAGTAGGCATGTTTTTCACAAATAATTTGGAATTATGTTCTATAGAAAAACAATTGTGGTTACCATGGCCATGCAGAGATCTTTGGAGGGGCACGGGCTCAAACTGAAAAAAGGGCACATTGAACAAGATCTTAAAACACCGTACAACAACATAGCAACAACCCATATTAATCAAGAATCTAACTGGACCATACTATAAAATTGCCCTCATGTGGGGACAATGCAAAGCAAATGTAGTCTATATTTTCCCCAACAGGTATAATGTTGCTGTTTCTGCTGCTGACAGTCCTGGAGGTCTGAGTTGATCTGAGATTGTAACTGTTATACAGACCAAAGGAGAGAAAGTCACTGGTTATGAAGTTATGAAATAAGCAAATTTGCTGCCATTTTACTTATGTAGCCCTAATAATATCTATTTAATCTCTACAACAAGTTGGCTGCAGACTGATCAAAAAAGCTCGAAGGGGTTAACTCTACATATGTTTTTGATGTTAGCACCTCTGAGATCCAGAATTAAAAGACTGGGATATCAAGGCAAAGAAAACTCAGTAGCTGCTGGTAGGGGCCATTCAGACATTTAGGGGGCCCTGGAAAAGGTTTAATTGTAACACAGACCATAGATCTAAACCTGTAGCATTCATTTATAGAGAAATTTAATGTTAGTAAATTTTATTTAATGCATTCAGCTGAGAAAAAAAAAATACATTTAGGATTTAATTAGGAAGTTTACTTTGTAAAAGTTTAAAGAATCATCTTGATAGTTTGATTGTTGTGTTACCATGGCTACAATATGGTGCAAATCCTTCTGTTTGAGTTGGGTTTGTGGGTTTGTTCACAAATACATCACAGCAAACAACCAATAATCAGTGATTGATTTTAAACTCGGCCAATAAATCTGGTCTCCCTCTCACAGACTTCACCTTATCTATATTTAAACATGTTAGTGATGCTGAGGTTCTAAGTAGGAAGGATTTTAGGGGGTGTGAGGGGGTTCTGTCTAAGGCCCCATATTACCTTGGGCCGGCCCTGCATGAACAGCCGCTGCGATGTGCATCTCTGGAATCTACCTTGAAACACCTGGTAACCCCTATGCCAGTCCGCCGATGCTTTGGGGACTTATATTTTTTCCCGCTATTGCGAGGACAGTTACGAAAATATAAATAGAAACAGTTTTTCTAATGTCAACATCAGACCTACGTTTTTATTCACAAAACAAGGTAAAAAAAAAAAATAAAATTCTTGCCCATAATTTGAAAGTTAGAGGGTACAGATCCGCCCCCCTCCTCCTCACAATGGACCCGGTGTCTGACCAACATGGAGCAGAGAAACTGAGCATCATTATTAGACTGAAGGCAGCCAGACTAGTTTATTTTTCTTAATTATTATATTTAGATAAATATTATTGCTGAGGGGGGCTGCACAGTGGAGAAGTTGGTGGCACTGTTCCCTTGCAGCAAGAAGGTCCTGGGTTTGATTTTCGGCCCGGGGTCTTTCTGCATGGAGTTTGCATGTTCTCCGTGTGCATGCGTGGGTTCTCTCCGGGTACTCGGGCTTCCTCCCACAGTCCAAAAACATCACTGTTAGGCTAATTGGTTTCTCTAAATTCTCTTGGGGTGTACGGGTGTGTGTGTGTGTGTATGTGTGTGTGTGTGTGTGTGCGTGGGTGTGTGTGTGTGTGTGCGTGTGTGTGCATGGTTGTTTGTCCTTTGTCTGTCTCTGTGTTGCCCTGCGACAGACTGGCGACCTGTCCAGGGTGAACCCCGCCTCTCGCACGGAACGTTAGCTGGAGATAGGCACCAGCACCCCTCCCGACCCCACTAGGGAGAAGGGTGTTAGAAAATGGATGGATTATTGCTGAGGGGCACAAGCAGGCTTTCTGACATACAGATTTTTAAAAAAAAATGAAAAAGACATTTTTTTGAAAAAAAAAAAAAAAAAATCAAAATGGTTACTAGGGGCAATAAAAGGGACAAGGGCTCAAGCCCCCCCCACCCCTGCACGTGCCTGGTGGTTACTGAACTAAATAGGAGGGGTTCGCTGCATCACTGTGTGTAGATGCTCATCTTCATGCTGCTCCATCAGGTTATTGAGAGGTTTATATATAAACTTAAGACATTATACAAGTGTTAGTAAACAAAACAGTAGAAATTTTAACGTTCATTCAACATTTAGCACTTTGTGGCTCTTGAGTAATTGAAAATATCTTTATGTTTAATTTGCTTGACTTTCGTCAGTAATCACTACCGCACTGAATAATGCTGTGTTCTGTAGACTGGAACCAGATTGGAAAGTGGCTTCTTTTTTCCTCTCAGGTTTTTCTGTTTTACTAAAATGAAACTATTTGACTAAGGCTGTCCCACACTAAATGCAGACTGAAACTTCCAAAGGGATGTTATAGTCTGCAGATGCAATATCTCAGACTCACAAAATACCCTGCAGACAAAACATAGCAGACATATTTTACGGAGCTAAACCTATTTGAAAATAGGTACGTTGCATTACAATTGAAGAAAAGCCAATCAATTACAAATGGCCAGAGAATCTGGTAATTATTTGTGTCACTGGCCAGAGAACCTGGTAATTATTTGTGTCACTATAAAGGTGCTTTATGGCTTGTTTGTAGCTTTAATTCTACCTGGCAAGCAATTTCCCTTCAGCCGGAGGCTATTCCTCCTGATAGTGATTATCAATGTGAAAACGGTGAAGTGCTGGGCCAGTTTGACTGAAAAGAGTCACAATGGAATTGCAACTGCTGAAAAAAAAACAACTCAGTTTTACCGACTTGGTAACTTGAAGCCATAAACGAACTGAGTAAAGACTCTTCCAGAAGGATCAGGACTGTTATTCAAAGCACAACACAAAGTTTGTTGTTCATCAGGAAACAGGGTTTGACTCCCTAAAGCTAAAGCATTGAATGAAACGGAAACAACAAAAACAAACACATCAAACTGCATATAAGAGTAACTGTAGTTGGTACTACCAAGGCAAATTTGTGCTTGTCAAACTGAATATCTTGAGTTTTTTAGTTCTTAAGCTTCCTTTGTATAACCCACACACTTCATATGCTTATGGAAAATATGTTCCTACATGGAGCAAACCCACTCTTTGTTCTTATTGCATTGGAAAGTGTAATAATGTGAGAATTTGGTGTCTCGCTGAAGTAGAGAGAGAAAAGGTAATAAATTAATAGAAGGTCACTTCTGGCCTCTGTCACTGAGATTGCTTCTATTTTTGTTGCTTGTGGTAACTTTTTCATGTGCTTGGAAAGCTTATTATGCAAAAAAGCTGTTTTTCACTGTAATGTAAATATTTGTTTCTTTTCTGTTGTTTTGGGTCATGTTTTTATCTGAATGTGTTAGACTGAAGCCTGTATGATTGCAGAGGAAAAACATGCTGAGTGTTTCTGGTACCTCACTGTGCTACGTTTAACAGATAACAGGATAAAACCTGAGGAACAGGTGGGACAGCTAAAGGCGACACCCAACAATGGCAGCACAGTTGGACCCCTGCCTACTATCTGGAATTTGTCAAAGACCATATCTAAAATGTCAGCTTGGAAAGCTAAAAAACCTAGCCCAGTACTGGTTACTCTATTGGCCTGTGTTTGCAAAGCAGCCAATCCAGGAAATCAATTTGTTCTTATTAGCCCTGATTGGTTGAACCCCTGAGAGCAGGAATGAGGGAGACTGAGGATATTCTTTTGTGGCAGCAATAAGATGACTTTCTCTGTAAGGTATATTTGGTGTTTAAACTATTAAAATAGGCAATTGCAGTTATTCTTAGATGGGTTCTCAAATATTTGTGGACAGCTATCGTACCAAATATCTATGAATAAAACATGCCAACCCACAATGCCACCTGAAAAAAAAAAAAAGAGAAGATGAGAAAACCGGAAGAGACAACCAGGCAGTCACAAAGTCAGTGTCTGGATCATCTCCCAAAGCGTGATCGGGATGGATCCAGATTCACATGGCAGTTTCATATTTGTTTTCCAACACATAAATGTTTTAGAAGTTCAGTAGAATAATCTTGCAATTTTATTTTAAATAAACTTTTACTTCCTGTTTTTAGCATCATTTCAGTAAGTAGTGTAACTTCTTCCCTCTTTTGGTACTACTTAGCGTTTTCCAGCTCTGCGTGTGCTCTTTGCGTAAATATGAAGATGTTGTCAGGGTGTCGAAATGAAGCATTGCCTTCAGATAAAAAAAAACAAACAATAAGTAAAAAAATAAATAAATAGTCAAATGTGTAAATTATTCCATTACTGACACCTGGTTGAGCATCAGATGAACTGAGCGAATCTTTCATAGAGTGATGCATTAAGGTTTGGGTTTTATAAAAGCAGAAGCTGCTTTAGAGAAGAGCCTCCACCTGGTTACTTCTTTTCTGTCTGATCCACCAACACTCAGAGTTCAGTTCTTTAAATCAACATGCCCATTCACTCACGTCCTCATGTTGTAATGTTCCCCTAACTGCCTTCATAGAGCTTCATGTGTCTCTTATGTTGGATTAAACTAAGAGCTTTGTGTGCTGCTACTTTGAGGTGACACCACCCAATGGTGGTGTCACCACTGGGTTCAGGTGAAACCACCCAAACCTGATGCGGTTTCTGTCTGAACGGCGTGCCAGTGCGAATTTCCTCCAGAGCCTTTGGGGTTCCTAAATCCTTTAGCTAGGAGCAACACTGAGCCTTGATTGGTACAGAGCGACTCATTTCTATTCCTCAGGCTGGAGCCAAACAATCCGGCAGTGATAGAACGTCACGGCGAACATTACGGTGACAGGTTCAATAAAGGCCTTTACATCAATGCCACGTTGAATTGACTGGTTTTAATGAGCGCCAATAAATAATGCAGGAACATTAGCACAGGGTCGTGAAAAGCTGCATGCACACGTTCACGTCTCCTGGAGCATAGCAAAGTTTTCACCTTCCATTTGCTTTGATTCTTAAAATGTCTTTGAGCGGAACTGCTCTGGAGTAGTTCACATTTTATTTTATAAATACAAAACACAGACAGGGTAAAGATGATCAATATGAACACACCGCTTCATAATAGGAGGAGTAAACGAGGCTGACTGATTCCAAAACTAATGCAAACCGATTCATTTCGGTTTATTACAAGGCATTCTGTTGGTTGGATGCACAGGATACAGAACAGTATGGTTGGCCAGCAACGCTGCAGCAAATGATTGGATTTCTAGATATTGTGTGAACGTGAGCAAAGCATTTCTCCATTCTGTCTGCTGCAGCCTCTTTGCTCTGTCTGTGTGCATCTGCGTGGTTCAGTCCTGTAAAGCGGCCAGTGTTTATCAACCCAGCATGGAGGGAGGAGATGCAGGGAAAATGTATAGGCTCGCTTTCAGACTTCTGATTGTCAGGAAAAGTTAATATGACAAATAAAATGAGCTGCAGATAACAAGTAGCAAGGAAGCTGCGGGTACGTCTCAAAAATTGGAATATTGCAGAAAAAGTGTTTGTTTTTTTTGTCAGGAAGTAAAACTCATAAACTCTATAGGTCCATTACACAGAGAGTGAAATACATCAAGCCTTTATTTCTTTGTAAGTTTGAAAGTTACAACTGAGAGAGAAAGAATACTAAACCAAAATTCAGTATGTCAGAAAATGTTATTATTATTAAATAAAGGAAGTCAGTGTCATTGAAGAGCATCACCTCCCAGTTCCACCAGTCCTGGTTCTGACTCCACTTCCAAACTGACTTCTATACAGAAGCTGCAGTCAATCCACCACTAAACACTGTTGCTATTATTGGGCTTTATTTTTTTCAATTTCTTGTCTGGTTCTGATCTTGTGACACTGTCGTCAGCTCCCAACTCGATCCATTTGTTATTACTTAGGTAAACAGAGCGCTGCTGTGTGACATCTACATTGTTCTACTGTGCATGTAGTTTCCTTTGGAGTCATAAACCGTCTACACGGAAATCTGGTTGCGTTCGCTTTTAATTAATGGTGTGAATAAAAAGATCAAACTTCTGAACTGTAAATATCTGACCTGAGCACCAAAACTTGCTATGTGAAGCATCTGACGAAGGTGCTTAAACAAAGTATTGAGCAAACACTGAATACTTTTGTGTGTGAGATTTCTTTTTGGTTTTTTGTTTTTAATTTTATAAATTTGCACAAATCTTAGACAACCAGTTCTTAGCAACTTCTAGATATCAATAATGCGTTGCCTTATCCTAAACTGCCTTGTTTTAGACACTCAGCCAAGCTTCAAACTTATAGTTTGATCAAACGTTTTCTGGCAGAAGTCGCCATGTTTGTCCTTGGACAAAAGACACAGGTAATAAAAAAGAGAAAAAGTGTATTTGAGAATGTTTTATTTTCTGAAGTGCCATCAAACATCCATAAGCCTTGGTTTGTTGTCGTGTCTTGCTGAGATGTTCAAAGATTGAACAGCATGTTTAGTTCTCCACTTCTCTTTCAAAGAGATCTCTGAGGAAATCCACATCTCTAACCTTTAGGCCATTGCTTCCCCACTGCTCCACCTTCCCTCTTACATTCATGTCGGATGTTGTCCTGGAGGCATGAGGAAGACGCCGATGAGCGCGCACCGGGGTTCACCGTGCAGCGCCACCAGCAGGGTGCTTTGCATCCACGGCTGTAGTCACCGTACCTTCCGTCGCAGCGTGGATCCGGTTGCTACTGAGTACGCATGTTTATTTGATGAGCACAAGAAAATGTTAACCTAAAAGGAAAGACACACACATTACTGAGGAAATTTCTGTGGAAGCAGAAAAAATAGAAGATCTTGGCAGTGTGTGATTTATCAGCCAGGAACACAATATTCTTCAGTATGCAAAACCAAGACAGAGGTGGAAATACAACAAATTCTACTCGTTACTTTGGTATGCAGTTATAGAACTGGTTCTCTGATTAAATTGCCAGAGGCTTACTCTCAGTTTGCCTCCTCATAAATAAATGCGTCATTGCTTGGTGAATTAAGAAACACAGGAAGGAGGGTTAATTTCATATTGTTGCTCATCTTCCTCTCTTGCCTTCACTCAGTTCTGTTGCTTCACCTACTTTGCCTTCTTTGCTGATTAAGTAAAACTGATTAGCTCCACCACTGCCGCCAAATTCCCCCCTCAGTTCCAAAGTGGATCTCTTGCTCTTTGTCTCAACCCATTTCCATTTCTTCCATCTCGCCTTTCAAGCAGATGAGTGGCTGATGAGATATGACAGGCCAATTTTACCAACAGGAAGATCGTTTCCTGTTTTTTTGGTGGATTTCGCTGACATGTGCTGCCACAACGAGAAGAGCTGCTGTAACACTGACAAATTGCTGTTCATTTTCCACCTCTGACCTCTGTTAGCAGGTTACCTGGGAATCACCCAGGCTATTTTGTTTGTTAGAACTGAAAGTTTAAAGATTTCACAGTTACAGTACTGTAATTCTTTCCCAATTTGTATTTACTGTTTGAGGAGGCCTGAAGCAGCCATGCCCCATGGTTCCCCTCTGTTGATACCAAAAGAATATTGGTGGTGAGAAGGTGGTGTCAACAACAGTTGTGGGATTGGTTGTCTTCCATCAGCAGCTTCACACATACATACTTGAACATGTGCTGATACAGAACCGAGGTCTAGGTAAAAGAAGCGGTATTGGTATCGGCATTAATATCGGTGATACTGGCCCTGTATTTACTTGGTGCCAAATTAATACCATAAATTGCAGTATTGCACATCTTTACTGTGTGCACCATCAGGAAGATAGTGCTAGACATGCAGCAGATAAAGAAAACAATGGTCAGATCATGAATAGATCAAACAACAGCAAAGATCCATATCTCTAAATAATAAAAGAAGCATTGGTATGATATTTTGGTGATGAATCAGTGCATTCTTTCCTTCCAATGCTTTTGTTTTTTCTCCTGTCTTGAGTAGATCCAATAAACCATCACATTATCAGGATTTGTGAGAACTGCACCAATCTGCTAAAGACAATAAAACCTGGTCTACTGGTCCTTCCTCCCGGGATCCTTAGTAATGGATCGAGACAGAAAGAACAAGATCTGTTTTGGGTCCTTAACTGTTTTTTTCAGTAATTGTATTTGTAGATTTTAATTTAGCTAAATTACAATTCAATTAGCATATTAGTTGGGTAAATCCAATGAAATTGAAACAACTTTTCTTCTAGTTTCTTTATTCTCTTTAACAAATGTCAGGATGTGAGGTTCATTTCAGCCTGAATCAACCTATTTAAATTCATGATTCAAGAAGAATGCCCTCCCAGCAGGTTTAGTTGGAGTTTATTGGGACTGTTATTTGTTTCTCAGCAGAGCAATGAGCCGGGATGCAGCTCCAGGCTCTGTTCAGGCTGCTTGATCAACAGTCAGACTGATATGGTGCTGCTTCACATAACCTGCCCTACGAAATTACCAGACCCAACTGAGACGGCTTGGTGGGAGCTTCAACATCTGAGGAGTAAGGAGCCAATAAATGCTTACCATATGCGACAAGTCTTCGACTTTGGGAAAGTTGTAAAGTCCGAAACCCAAAGGAGTAGTCAGCCATGAATAAAACTGCTAATAAAGAAAAGACAGACACAAATGAACTGTAACAGTTTTACAGTTAATTTAGATCACCAGACACCTTTTAATATCAGACAAAAATACAGATTTTCAATAATGATTTCATTTATTAAAGGGAGAAAACGATCTGAATCTCCTGGCTTTATATGAAAAACTACATTTAAATATTTGAACTAGGAAACTGTTGCTGACCACATTTTTTTTTTCATTTCACTGGCCACATCTCATCGCTCCATCTGAAGAAGTGATATTAGATTTTAACAGTGCATGTCTGACAACATGAAGTAGGCTTAAAGATATCCAAAAGCAACAAGTCATGCTCAAATTGAAGTAATTTCAAGAACAGAAACCTACACAATGTTTCTGGAAATCATTTCTCTGGTTTTGGATCTACAGGAACCCCGGGTAAAAGCCTGAATTTTCTCTAAAACAAACATAAAGAGCGCTCCAAAGAAACATCTAAAGCACTGCTGGCCAGACGTTAATGTCAGAGATTAAACAACTACTGACCAATATGAACACAAAGCTCTCACATTTGGAGAGAAAATAAACTTTATCACTAGTGTTCGGACAGTCAGACATGGTACTAGTAAACAGCAATCCACTCATAGACCTGGAAGACTTGCAGTAATTAATGAAACAGTAACCATTTTTCCATCAGTGTTTTTTATATGCATTTTGTATGAGAAAGAGTTGTTGGAAACAGTTAAATTTGACACAACTTCTTCAAGTTTTGCAAAAAAGCTTAAACGATTGCTCAAGGAGATTTTTGGCTTTTCTGAATAAGAGTTAATCCGCTAAAGGAGAAATGGAGACACAATAAGTTCTGACTAAGCAAATCTATCCCACTGATAGGTTTGTGCCATATCAGAGGCAAGAAACTCTGACAAATTCCAAACCTCCATCTTGGAGGGCAGGACTGTCAGAGGCACTACGGGGGATGGGGGTGATGCAACCCGAACCCTGACATCCTCTGATGCCTTACCATCTTATTTTTCTGAGATGTGTGGTCCATGCTAGGTTTCAACGAGTACTTCCTGTTTATTACAGTCAAACATAATGTCAACATGTGACAAAATTATGCTTTGCGTAGCCTGGTTGATTTGCTTCAACCCAGTAGATGGAAACATACCTAATTTTCATTTTCTTTATTTTTCCGTTTGCCGACAGTATAAAAGTTTGCTCAAAATTTGCATGACAACCGGACGGAAACATAGCTAGTCATTTCTGCTCTGCATTAGAAAATATTACTCTGCCAGTTGCTCAAAGGCACTTTGGGTTAACCCCAACCCTAATGATCCTAAGCAAACCAGCAAGTTCACCTCAGAATGACTGGAAGAAATAAACCTGAAAGTTTTGGATTCATCTCATCATCCAGCCTGCTGACATGCTGCAACCTGACTCTGAATAGGCTGGAGTTACAGAGATGTAACCGACTCATTAGCAGTTTCAGCAAAGTCTACATGACAGTTGCTGCTAAAGCAGCAACCAGTTATTAGGCTGATGATCTGAAATGCTGAAGGTTAAAAAAAATCAAAAAGAGAAGAAATCTGTGAACAGATTACTTGTTCACAACACTATGGCTTTCTCCCAGCAGCTTATGAAACCATGTTTATAGATTGTAATTATAGTGAAAGTGTATTTGCATACACAAGACTTACTTGTTCTTGCATGTTGATCTGTGAATACACAATGGCACATCCCTAATTAATCATTTACACATGAAATTACTGTTTACACCACAGCTAAGCAGACATTTTCCGTCAAACAGCACAAAACAAAGTACAATTACGCCAGAGGGGAAAGTGAGACACTGAGAAGGAAAACTGTTTCATCTGGTGTCAGTTCTAGAGCAAGGAGTCAAATGAAATAGCATTGAAACACTCAGAGCAATTGGGAACAAAACAGCCATAAAAAGGTAAAACAGAACTGAGAACTAGTTAGGATGCAAAAGAGAGGCAAACCTCTGTAACGACAGGATCAAGGCTGCTGTGGAACCCAGTTTGTTTACATCCAGATCAACAACCTTTGAAGGTGAATGAGTTAAAAATTAATTAATTTAATTAACATTTCTCTCATTTAAGATCTTACTGTGAGGGGGATGATTCATAAATAAAATTCTACCTAAAGTCATAAATCGGCAACAGAAGTATTAATTAGATGGCTGCACAGTGATGCAGCACTGTTGCCTAGCATCAAGAAGGTCCTGGGTTCAAATCCCAGCCTGGGGTTTTCTGCATGGAGCTTACATGTTCTCCCTGTGCATTTGCATTGATAATGTAACTCTCTGAAAATACAGAAATCTGACCACATGATCCAAATTTGATCACATGATCCCCTAGCATCTCTATAGGCTGAGTTTGGACTTTGAATTAACTATTGGTCTGAGTGTACCATTGCTAAACAGATCACATTTATTGTGCAAATGTTCTGCAGCTTTTTGAAGTTTTATTAAGCCAAAGGATTCTTTTCTCAGACATCTGATGGTTGATGTGATCTGTCAGATATATTTTTTCAGAAGAGCAGTGACAGGACAACTGGTATTGTCGATGACACTTCAACATAGAGTCAGTCTGGGGGCTCAGTTAGGGGTTCATCCACCTTTGTTGTTGGGTAGCTTACCACCAATAAAGAGTGAATGTGTAAATGACTGAATAGGGTGAAGTGCTGTGGAGTCCTCTGACTTGATAAAATGTTATACAAGAGCAGGTCATATGCATGTGAAAGGTAGAAATATTTTCTTTCTTGTTTACAAGAATCCAGAAGGAATAGATAAAGATCTGATGTCATTAATATGTACATGTTATAAATGATTGTTTTGTGCAAATCTTTGTGATATCTATACAGCTCTTCTCACTCATAATTTTGCCTTATATGTAAGAATATCACTGAAGTGACAAACTTCAACAAGAAAGAATCAAATTAATATTGATATATTTTTGTGTTTTTAACTTCAGAATGATCTCAGAAGTCAAGTGAGTGAGGCCTCCTGCCCACCTTTAACAGACAAACTTTAAGCTTTCAGTATCTGTCACTTATTCAGTATTACTGTTGGTTATTGACAGCGCAACAACAGCTAAAAGGGCAAAAGGAAAAGAAAAAGACATTAAAAAAATATTCAAACCAAATCTCATCTGCATTAACTCAGTGGTAAAAAAAAGATTTGAAAATCTTTACAAACATAGTCTAAATGAACCGATCAAAATTTTAGACTTTTCAGCTAGTTTATGGTGAGCTATGTAAACTCACAATGTTCAGGTGGTAAACTATGAACATGAATGAATTCACTACAATCTGAACACGCTGAATATAAAAGCTCTTGTTAATAATGATGTAACACAGACCAAGCGTTGCAGAAGCCCAACTGGTACCCTTGTCTTAAAGGCTTTATGTGCCTTTAAGACAAGGGTACAAGTCTCTTCACTACAGTACACCCAATGTCTTTCTTTTTATCTTTTGTGATAACCTTTCTCAGTAAAGATTATTTTTCTAAGTCTCAACCAACCAGTACAATTTGAAACAGTAGTTTAATACTACTACCTTTCTTACACAGTGACTCTCTATGATTGGTTGAAGCACATGGTTTACTAGTGGTTGTAAAGGTTTCTGACCTCTAGATTCAATATGGCTGCCCTGGTGTAGCTACAGCTAAGTGACAGCAGTAGTTAAAAGCTGCTTTGCTTTTGTGATAGTTTGTATGTAGAAATTAGCTCATCACTGATTTTACACCATTTTGTAAAGAGACATATCAGCATTTCTTCTGGCATCATGGTGTGGGAAGCCTCAGAGTAAGACTTCAGGTCATCAGGAATTAGGATTCTGGGGAACAGATGGTCTCATGTTGGAGTTATGTCTTACCTCCTCTAGGGTGCCACCCGGATACAGTCCTCCAAGCAAGATATGTTCCCTTCCACGTCATCATCTTGAGGCCCTCCCCCATCCAGCTATATCCCTACAATCAAACAGGAGTGAACACGGTGCCAACTCAATCCTGATCATCTGGATCTGATGGGTCACTTCCACCAGTTGTGGGCTGACTCATGCTAGCAGTCCCAGTCTGTGCTCAGTCCCAAGGGGGTTCCTCATCATACAGAGATATAACAAGCTGCGTGCTCACAATGGCAGCTGTTATCATCTTAGTAACTATGGTGATGATTGCAGTCACATGAACCATATAATCACTTTTTTTTAATACTGCATCTGTGTGCCTAACTGATTTTGTGTGTACTTTGAAACACTGTTTGAGTTGATCTTTCTCTCCCTGCGCTTAGGGTTTCCATCCTCCGTCTATCGATCTGTTGACCGAGTCAGAAAGCGGGACTTGTTGTTTCAGCACTGTCAGCAGCCTCCTCCAGCCTATTTACTGCATCGCCGAGTGTGCAAACAGACGGGATCCCTCAGTGTTTGAATTTCATCTGTGAAAATGATTTATTTAAATATTATTCTGATACTGTCATTATAATACAAACGGTTGCAATGTTTCATTACAGAAGCCTCACACAATACCAAAGAAAAAGAGAACCAGAGTTTTTTAGAGTTCTGACAGCTTAACAGACAGACAGGACTGCATCAAAGATGGAGATACAATATTAGAAGAAACAAACACATTTAGAGTGGATGAAGAGCGTGGCTTCAGAAGGATCGTTGAACAATGTGTCTGAGAGAACATCCCTGGAAGAAGGACCCGCAGCCGGAGCGTGAGCTGGTAGAGACTGAGAAGCTAATCCACCTTTCCAGTAATGATACAATTTCAGTCAAAGCTCCAGTCTCTCCTTCTTTCTTATTCAATGTTAAGTGTGTGTGTGTGGGGGGGGGGGGCATCAAGCTAACACCCCTAGATTAGGATAGAACCATGGAGATGTTTTTCATATATCTATTTATATGTATATACATGGATATAGAATCTTCTTTTTCTTCAAAAACACATTTTATGGAAGTTCATTTTCAAGAGATGGAAAACCACTTCGGACTTCTTAACACGTGAATATGAATACATGGTACTATTGTTACAAATACAGCACATCACTGGCCTCTGCCTTTTCAAATGGCTCTGAAAAAACCCCAACAGAAAATAAGACGTTAACATGCTTCTTAATTCATTTACAAGTTATACAGATCTGTAACGGTTTTTGTTAGTTTTTTTACACGGCGGTTTGGAGAAACCGCCCACTCGGACTGCGCACACTCTCCGAAAGCATTCAGACAAACTTTCAGTGGAATCAGCATCACGATCCCATTCTCATCTCTGGAAAATAAATTGCCCTCCTATTATTATTATTTTTTTTTTTTTCTTCTTGCAAAATAAACTTTTTGAACTATATTATATAACAGGTCTCATTTAAAAACAATCAGTCCCCCAGTCACGGCAGAATGGCGAAAATGAGACAGTGATGGCAGATTAGTTGTCCAAACGCGCCCTGCGGAGGTTTGGAATTAGAGGGATTAGAGCGGGCTGACCCTTCCCGCCCTGCGCGGAGCAGCGCGGTGCCGCGCGGTGCGGTGCTGCACGGTGCGCCGTGTCTTGCTGGAACGTCTCGGGGTCTTAGAAAGCACGCTGTGCTCCATCAGCCTGTGGGCCTCGCTGCTGAATCAACAAGTCCCCCTAAACTGTTCTTTGGCAATGTGATAAACTATACAAGAGAGGGGATTCGGCTTTGTCTGTAAAGTGAAACACGAGTTTAAAGTGAAGTTTTGCATTTCGAGAACACACAGCAGAGGGATTATTGCACGTTGAGTTGTTTTGTTGCCTATGAGTTCTTAGCTTATGCCATACCACAAATACATATTCATGCTTATTTTGTTTGGCCACCTCATAGTTTGGGGTTTTGAATAAGCGAAAAAAGATGTGCTATTGATCAGCATGTATTTTTAAAAACTGCTGATCTCATTGTTAGGATAACTGCGGCGCTATGGCAACACGGTACTCATGGAGGATAACTTTCACATATCTGCTGCTCTGTCATTCATGGCTGTTTCTGTTTGAATTAGAATCCAGGTTTCTGCTGGATGGCGCTCAAAAGTCAACAATAACAGATTCATTTTAGTTTCCGGGTCATGTTAAAGATCTTGAAACCGCTGCGAAAGCCAGCCGCTGCTCTTCCAGCGTTTGTGTCAGATTGTCAAAGCATTTCATTCATAAATCCTTGGTGCACATTCAAAATATCCCGGGAAACATGAGTTTTATGTAAAGTTGTAAAAAATATAGCAGTGTGAGATCAAAGAAAAGCAATTTCAACAAAACCAATACTCTTCTCTTGAAGGTTATTGTGTATAATTCTATGTCTAACTGGCTGTTATTTCATCACAGTCTTGCTTACATATCTGTGAGAAATGTTCAAATATAGCAAATCTAAAAACTTAACACAACCTTATTACAGTGCCTGCTCAGTGGTGTAGAAGATGAAGTTTTCCACATTCATCCATCTATTGTCCTCCCATTTTTCCTACCAAAGATTGATGTACGATTAGGTTACATGCAGGAACCACCATAACTAAGACTATGTTCACACAGCAGCTCAATTCCAATTTTTTGCTGAAATCAGATTTTTATTATTCTTTTGCATGAACATTCCTCATACTGAATGAGGCGATTGGTCTTCTGTGTGAATGGTTGATGACCCCAAGTGACCTGAAAGCGCAGAAGAAAAATCTCGACATCACATAGCAGCGCTCTGTTTACTGAACTAATGATGCACACCGCTGTCTACTGATTTATAGTTTATTAATGGGAGCCGGTGCGAGGTCACAAGACGAAGGCAGCTAACAAAAGAAAGCCCAGCTGATAGCAGCGCCCCTTAGTGGAGCATTAAAAGCAACTTTTCTCCTGCTAGCGCTAGACAAGCATGTTGGTTTTGGTTATATTTAGTCCACTTCCTGTTTTTGGAGCAGCCTCTGATCTGCCTGCTGTTCAGATAGTCATTCAAACCGCACCAGACTACACTTCAACTGAACTGAGACCGAGGTTATTCAGTGAACCAGAGTTCACCTTTTTTAGTCTGCATGAGTGTTTGATTACATGTCCACACCTCCACAAACAAAGGTGTGGAGGTGTGGATTTGCAAATCCACACCTGCAAATTCACACAAATGTAGATTTGCCTAGATTTGACTTTCTAGGCAAATGTACTGGAGTTTGATTAAACTCTAGTACTAAACAGGGTGGTGCGAATGCACAGTATTATACTGTGGAATACATCATGGCGTTTCTCCTGCCCAATACCATTTCTTTGATTGTTTGCAGTTTGCTAATGATGACTGTTTGTTTTGCAGTAAGACCCTGTAGAATTTGTCCCATTTAACACAGAAAAAGAGTTCTATGTGTTTCATGATTTACCTTGTTTTCATTATACAACATTAGGAATACCTGGCATTTAAGCAAAGGTGTGTTCAAGGTTTAGATCCTCCATGATCCTGATCTACAGTTCATTAAATCCCTCCTTTGTGATTAGCTACTGAAATATTTCAGAGAAGATTAATGCTGGTCAGAATCAATCCAGTTGTCACATATCAGGATTTACAATAACTCATAGTGACTTTCTGTTTTTTTTTATTCCTACTAAGGGTGCATTACAAATTAAAATGACAAGGGGACATTATTTTCATACCAAAGCTAGCACAGAAAAAGAAACTGCGGTTCAAAACATTGGAACATTAAACTCCAAATGTTGGCTCATGTACTGTAGGTCAGATATTTTCCTCATCTTCAAAACCTCCAGACCAAGCATGCACTTCTGATGATGAATCACCAACAGGATGTAAAATTATGCACATCTGAAATTTGGATGGATAATACGGCTGAAAGAGAAATGAAAAGAATAACCCTTTTAACTTAAAGGTTAACATCAATCGTCTAATTTAACACAGACTTGTATTAGATTTATGTCATCTGGAGAAGGCTAGAGTGCCTATTCACAATGATCAATGGCCAATATCAGCAGCAGCTATGTATACAGCACATACATTAGTTCTGTGTTTCAAATAAAACAGACATATATCTAGGATCAAATATACTACACAAATATAGATTCTTCGATTTTCTCGTTTACTTTTGAGCAATGAACACAGAAACGTCAACAGCTAAACTTTAAGAAAGTCATTCTTCCATGAGAGTTATCCAACAAGATAGAGTCCGGGTGTTAGGCGACGTCTCTGCTGGCGTCGACCAGGCATCTGTAGAAAAGGTGCTCCTTCTGCTGCCGTTGTGACTGGTGTTTATAGTGGCTAGTAATAATGTGCTAAGTGCAAGAGCAGAAGTGGCGAGAAAATGAGGAGCAAACTGTGCTGTCCGCATGGTGGAGTTCAGGGTTGTGGTCAGTGGGTGGCGAAGGGAGTAAAACAGGCAATTTTCCTTTTTTCTTTTTTTTGATCCTCTGTTTTTGAAGCACACAGTTGGGCCAACATCTGGCAGCAAATCAAGACTGTTCTTTAAATTATAACAAGGCATCCCTCACCAGGCCACACGCCAGAAGCAGGACAGCAAGTCCAGAGCTGGACAATATTCTTGTACCTGGAAAGAGACAAACAGAGGACAGAGGAAATCAGTAACTGTGAGGTTAAGCAGAAGCTAAAACAACCTGTATTCTTATAAATAAGGATTTTGTAATAAATATTGTTAAAAGTGTTGCTCTAATAAAGAAGCAAATATAACCTTAGAAACCATGTCTTCATTTCATGTGTGTTTCCCTGCTATGTGCTGTTACTTTAAACAACATGACTCATTTAAAACTCCTTGGATCTGTTGCTTCACACATTCTAGAACTGTTTGTTGAGACATTTGACATGTGACAGCCAACATGACCGGGAAGTTTTTAATGAGTGTGCTTTTAAATATATGAAAGAAATAAGTAGGACTCTCTGATCCCATACCTGATGGTTGGGATTTTACCCAGATAACTTTGTGTCAATAAGTAGTGTTCATCAGAGTGGACAGATGTCATATGTGATGTTTAGTCCAGATCATTATTTGTGGTGGGCAGCCTCTTACTTCCGCCTATGAGTTGTTGCGAAGTGCTAGCAGCATGGTGTTGCATTGTACAGCGTTTTGTTAGGGTTTTGGAGACAAATAAGGATTGTTGAACTTTGCGGTGCGATGGTTGGACTACGACAACTTTTCTGGCGTTGGAATCGCGTCGTTACGGTTTTGGAGCGAATGGTAAGAATGGCGCTGAGGGAGAAAGAGCTCTGATTCCTTGGATAATCGTAAAAATGTTAGGTTGGGGTTCTTTTTCCTGTTTTGCTTTTTTTTCTGTTCTTTTCTGGGAAGCTGCCATTTCCTTTCACAGCCACCAGATGTCACCATGGAGCGGAGCCCCTGGAGAAGTGTGACGGCCAACCTGTAGACGCACCTGTGTCTAATTTTCGAGAGCTGTGGAGGTGCTTCATAAGGACCGCCTAGCTGACACTCCAGTGCCTGAGTGTTTGCCTCATCTGGTAGACGTTTTCCTTAGAGAAAAGCCTCCTAGATTGATCTCGTGTTCTGATCGCTCCTTGTGTTCTTTCTGTCAAGATTCCTCGGGGCCATCCTGAGACCCTCGAGGTGGACAAGCGTTCCCGTCTGGATTTTCCCTTTGGTTTTTCTCCCGACGCCATTGGTGTACCCAATCGGCTACCCTCCTCCCTGGTCCCTTCCCGTGGTTTTCCTGCGCCTCGCCACAGACTGGGCCTGCCGGCGCTTCATGTCCCGGGAGCTAATCATCGGAGTTCCCAGCTCGGAGGTCAGCCCGCTCCCCTCTTCAGCTACAAGGCTTACCTGCTCGCTCTCCAACGGTAATCCATCTCTCCAGCCGCCGCCACCGACAAGACTTAGCTCCGCCTTCAAGTAAGCACGCTCTGAAAGATTCTCGGAATTATTTCCTTAGATCTGTCCCGTGTCTCACCTCACCTTTCTCCTACAGTCCGACGACCAGTTTTCCTCCATTCCCAGGTTCCAGGACAGTTTCCCCAAACCCCCCACTACCTCTCCCCAAATAAATATAATTGTGATCATACCGCCTCTCTTAGTGTGTTCTTGCATGTGGGTAACCTGGCTAGCACCCATCATGACAAAAAATGTTCTATAAAGTACTCAATTACTAAAATATTCTTTTACAACAGCCCTAATCTAGAATCAACACAAAGCTTCAGTTATTACAGCTAAAAACCAGTGATCAGGCCTGAAACCTGGGAGTAGTGATGAGCTCTGATCTGAACCTTCAGAGCCACATCTATCTATCACTTGAAGAAAATTTCCAGGATTAGAGGACTTATGTCTTTGCGAGATCTAGAGAATCTCACCCATTTGTTTATCTTTAGTTACTGCAACAGTGTGTTCATGAGTCTGATCAGCTGGTCCAGAACGCTGCTGCTGGTATTCTCACTAAAAATGGAGAACTACACCCCAGATCTAAAGTCCTTCCACTGAGAGAATAGACTTTAAAATACTGTTAGTTTATAAATCACTGAATGACTTAGCACCACAATACATTAAAGATCTGCTGCGGTTGTATCAACCTTCCAGACCTCTCAGGTATTCTGGTTCTGGTCTGCTCTGCGTCAGAACCAAACATGGAGAAGCAGCATTCAGCTTCTATGCACCACAAATCTGGAACAAACTTCCATATAACTGCAAAACATTTTAAATTCAAGGCTAAAAAAACACATTTGTTTGGAGTTGCCTTCAATAACAATATCTGCAGGAACATCATTCATTCCAACTTCTCATTACATTGCTTTATTTTGCCACTGTTTTGTGTGTTGCATTATGTTTTTATCATGTAAAACATTTTGATTCATTTAGGAATATTGATTATAACTTCATTGGATGAGTTGACTTGACTTTTATGTATTCTTTTTAAAAAATGTTGTTGACCTGGACTTTAACTTAACTTCATTCTGTCTTTTTCAGGCCTCAGCCTCCCACTGACCCCTTCAGTCTCTCTGTATTCACATAAAGGAAGTGTGAGCAATGGCACCATGCAATATTTGACAGTCAACTAAGCATTTGATAAAATAAAAATTATTTTTAAAATTCTGTTTTATGTTTTTCTCTGGCACCCCAGTTGCTTTTAAGTTGACAATCTTGCTCCTCATGGTAAAAAGTTGATGAAATGTATAATAAATGGTAATAAAAATGTAGATTTTTCTTCTCTCTGACTTAATTTTGCAGCTTCATCCTACATTGTATTGCCCAGGACAACACCTGGAGATACATAATACTCAATCTAAATGTTCTGAACCATCCCGTTCATGTGAAAATATCCTCAACATAAAAGCTCTACAGGAACCACTGGTGAATAATTGAAGATTTTGGCTGTTTCACCAAACAAGCTGGTGCCGCTTTGTGTGTCATTCTTTTCTGCATTCAGATTTTTACACTAAACTCTAGTCACTTCTAAAGATGTTGGATAAACAACACAAGCAGGTAGTCATGGTTACATATGATTTTCTCCTTTGATACAATAAGTACCTCTCAAGTACTTCACTGATGTCTCTTTCTAGGGAGGTGAAAAAACACCAGAGAAGTTTTTTCATTTTTACAAATAGAGTGAAATTCTCAAACGTTTTAAACAGTATTTTCAAGAATCTTTCATCTGAGTCGACTTGTTTAGTCCAGGTATGATCCGTCTATACACTGCAACTTTCATATCTGTCTCGTTCATAGGAGGTCCTTATGCTAAAATATTTAAAAGCATTTTATTTGTACTTCCATCTGTAAATGTTTCTAATTTATTCACGTAAATTTTGCCTATTAGCATTTTTTTTCTTAGATCATTTCTTAAATATTCAAAAGAAAATGCAGCTTATAAAGCCAAGATATCTAGTCACAATGCTACTTGATACACGATTGGTCTTTCGAAATCAGCCAATCAAGGAGAACCATTTATTTCTTGGATGTTAGCCTCTGTGGTATATCTATGATGGTTACTTGTATGCATTGATGTGTAGGGTATAATTAGTGTTTGAACTATTAAATTAAACAGTTTTAAGCATTTGTACAGGAAATCTGACGTATTTGTGAGTTTCAGCCATTCACAGACAGTTGAGGTCCCTGACTTTTAGAGTTCGAACCAGAGAAAATCAAATGCAGTTCAGAGTTCTTTAAAAACTATGAAGGCCTTACTTGTATGTACTAGCTCCAAAAGGAAGCTACAAAGCAGATGCTAACTTGCAGTTAGCCAGTTGTTGTAGTCCTACTGGTGTCCCAGGCAATTTATTTTATTTTTATTACTGAAATACTTTCAGATAAATTATTCAAGAAGTAGTTAAAGTCCTGATGTGACTGTGTTGTTAGCTACCCAAACTAGTAGTCTTGATCTTAGCTGTGAACAAGTCAACTTAGAAACAATACAACTTCCTTCCTTACTTCAAAATAAGGAAGGATAGTGAAAATATTATCATTGTCCTTGCTTGAGCAGAGAATCTGAGACAGCAAAGTAGTCCCATATCATCACAATGCCACCAACAATGCAATGCCAGTGTTCTAGCTGTTCGCTGTGAGTGCATTGCATGTAACCTATAAGTATGTTGAAAACTTGTAACTACCTGAAAGTACCCAGGACGTACCCCAACCATTTCCAATAACTACTTCGAATGAACCCTAAAAGGTTACTTCCACAATATTCTGGAAGTGTCCTGTGAGTAGCTCATGGCTACCCTAGGTATTCTGAATGTACCCTGCAAAAGTACTTGTGTGTATTATGTATGCATTGATGTGTAGGGTATAATTAGTGTTTGAACTATTATGTTGTTTTTTAAGCATATATGGTGAACTATGCAAACTACATTATACCTGTAAAACCTTGAAAGTATTGTTCTAGAAACCTGTGAACCATCTGTCTTGGCTCCTTCTATTTTTTTCATTAAAAGCTTTTTCACATAATAGATGAGAAGAAGTCTGTTGCATAACACCAAGGGTACTCATGTATTCTCTGAGTTGAAATTAACAGAGAGTGAGTGAACATTTAATACTTAATGTGTGTAATGACTGCAGCAGCACAGAGGTCCAAGGGTCAGCCATCACGGGCCTGGTCCACTTGATTTGATTAAAACGGCTGTTAACATGTTAGAGAATGAATCAGCTGACTATAAAGAGATGCAAAAATGTCCGGGGGGATTGGGATGGTCAACAGTACCAAGAAAGACAACTGACCCTCGTACAGACATAAACAGCTCTAAATGTCTTCAAAGAGAGGCAACGGAACAAACTGAAGAGAGATTCCAACAAGACCATGACATTAGATCCAGAATGAAACTGTTATTTAATAATGTTTATCTGTTCTGACAGTTTGGGGTGGTCATAGACCTGCTGCTTCTACCTCAACAAGACGCAAACAGTCCTGACTGAACTTTCTCACCAGGAGAAAGTTCTGGCTCCTGTGAGCAGGAGCCAGAACAGTCTTAGAAAGGAAAGAAAGAAGAGATAGAAACTGCATTCAGAACAAAGAACAAAAAGCATGTTGTGTCATTCCAGATAGGATCTTAAAAAAGAAGACATTTAATATTTATGAAAGTCATCTAGACATTTGCAACATTTCTGGGCAACCGTTTTAAGAGGACATCCATGGGGACACATTTCTTTCTATGTTTCAGCTTTGGATTGTCTGGATTTGGGAAAAGAGGAATGAGGGGAGAGAAGGGAGTGAAGTTCCTACAGAGATAGAAGGCTTTGATAGCATATTCCTCAAAATCATGTCTCATTTGGTTTGAGGGGATCCAAGGAGCAGCAGCACCACATTGGAGAGCCAGCTGGTCCAGACCAAACATAACCTAACATCACATTTAGCTGGGAATCTGAGGACAGCAAAGTACAAAACTTAAATCTGTATTTGCATTTCCTGCAGTCATTGGCAGTTCTTCATCATATGACTCTGGGTGAGCCCCTTCTTCTGCATAGTCAGCCATCAAAACATGACTAAACAAATATAGATTTATCCAATGTTAATGTGAGACGGACAGAATGGAGTTCAATGACTTTATATAATTGGGCAATAAAACAAACTGTTGGGACACACCCGGCAGCTGACTTTTTTAAATGTTCGGAGTGCTTGTGGCAATGTGGTCTGAGTTCAGATTTACCCTCTTACAGATTGATGGGCGCATCAAGGTGAGAAGAGAGAAAGATGAAGAGATGCATCCATCCTAGGAAGTGTCTACTGTATAAACCTGTAGGGGCAGACATATGATCTGGGGTCACCGCAGTTGGTCAGTTTCAGCTTCAGCAACACTATAAGCCCAAAAGATCAAGTCAGCAGACTTCCTGAATGATGTGAACGACCAGGTTATTCCATCAGTGTATTTCGTGTGTCCTGCAGAACCCTGGGTAATCTGCTTTGTGTCATTAAAATCTTTGTTAAATGTTAATAATTATTCTTTGGAAGTCTACAAATATCTCATTATGTTCAAAGGGCAGAGCCTGATTGCTTGGAGCTATGCTCTTTGTCTCAGATCTCTTTAATCTGAGTTGATATCGATCAGACTGTTAAAAACTGGAGCTTTTCTTCCACCTCTCAGAGCTTCTTCTGATCCATAAATGCATGTAGATCAATTATCTATCTCTTCGGGATATATAGGAGAAAGTTGAGGTCTTATCACTTTAAAGTAAATGGACACAATTTTACATCTTATCACCGTGTGACTGACTGAGAGTGGAAGTGTTAGCTAACATGGCAAAGAATGTAAAAGTGTGTGCTTTAGTTTAAATTATTTAAACTATTTTTGATTACATAAATTTCAATCAAAGATTAAACTTTTGTATATATATATATATATCTTTTTAATTTAACTAGAATGACATTTTATGCATTTTAGCAGCATATTATGCATAACATCAGATTATGGTTAGCCATAATCTCCTAACCAGATTATGGTTAGGAGATTATGGCTAACCATAATCTGCAACTAAATATCTGTGTTCGTCTAGACGAAGCCTGAGAGTCTAAAGACGAACTCTTAATATCTGGGAAAAAAATCTAATATTTTTTCAGATATTAAAAAGCATTAATCATGATGGAAACATCCACATTCAACAGAACTTCCACAACCAGCGTGTCTACAAAAAACCCAACCACCATCATTTCACTAATAGTAAAGTAAATAGGAAAGAGACTCCCATTGGATAAAAACTTCATGGATGGTTATGTTTCAACTGGCAACAATTTATTTAACCCCAACTTCTCATTGGAAAGACCCATCCTGTGCCGTGGAGAAGATGTTAGTCTGTTTAAGGAGGGTCAACTTATCTGAACGCTTTAATCAAAGGAAAAATCTGAGGAGATTCCTATAATAATAAATTGGGTTCACAAATTGGGTTCATAACATGCCTACAGTATATATACCTGGAGGGAAAGTG
Organism: Xiphophorus couchianus; assembly: GCF_001444195.1. Taxonomy (NCBI): domain Eukaryota; kingdom Metazoa; phylum Chordata; class Actinopteri; order Cyprinodontiformes; family Poeciliidae; genus Xiphophorus; species Xiphophorus couchianus. The sequence continues at coordinate 22,780,753 of NC_040248.1, read as the reverse complement.
AGGAACCATCATCTTCCCAGAAGAAATGTGACCAGCAATGAATCCTGGGTGATCTAATCGTGAAAAAACTTAATAGTAATAGTAAGAGCATTTCAGTACCTCCAATGGGAGGATAACTTAAGATAATGGGACTAAACATTAAGAATTAAGAAAATCACTTTTCAGAGAGGCCCATCAGGAAGAGGCTTTAATTACTAAGAAATTAGCTGTAAAGATCAGACTCTGGAGTAATGGAGGACAGTTCATGTGGTCTGAGTTCAGATTTACCCTCTTACAGAGTGATGGAAGCATCAAGGTGAGAAGAGAAAAAGATGAAGTGATGCACCCATCCTGGGAAGTGTCTACTGTATAAACCTGTTTGGGCAGACATATGATCTGGGGTCACCGCAGTTGGTCAGTTTCAGTTTCAGCAACACTATAAGTCAGGGGTGGGCAACTCCAGGTCTTGAGGGCAGGTCTCCTGCAACTTTTAGATGTGTCTCTACTTCAACACACCTGAGTCAAATAATGAGGTCATTAGCAGGACTCTGGAGAACTTGACTGCACCTAGGAGGTGATTCAGCTGTTGGAATCAAGTGTGGTGGGCCAGGGAGACATCTAACAGTTGCAGGACACCGGCCCTCGAGGACCAGGATTGCCCACTCCTGCTATAAGCCCAAAGGATCAAGTCAGCAGACTTCCTGAATGATGTGAACGACCAGGTTATTCCATCAGTGTATTTTGTGTGTCCTGCAGACCAGCCATATTCCAAAATGACAAAGCCATAAATCCTTGAATTGGACCAGAGTGCTTCAGAAAATGTGAGACATCATTTTCACACATGGGTCGCCCACAACACAGGAACCCTGTACCTAATAAGACATTTTGGAATGTGGATAATAGCGTGGAGAGCATTCTAACTGTACCATACTTTGAAGAAAAATGAATACTACTTTGGCAGGAAATGAATAAGCAAAAAGCTTATTGAGACAATGTTACAGTGAATACATCCCTTAATCAAAGCCAAAGACAGGCCAGCAAAACATTGGAGTGTGTGAGTTTCTTGGCACAGACAGTGTAGCACAATCAAATACATCTTAGTGAGATACAATTAACACAATTGGCAATCTTTCATTTTGTAAGCCATACAGTCTACTATCAAACACTATGCAAAATGTACAAGCAATCAAAAGTCTTGGTATGACTGCCAGTACACCACTTTTCTCCCCTCTCCTGATTAATTCAGCAGAAGCTTTATCAGCAGCTATAGAAGCAGAAAAAGATCTTTCATTCTGTTTTGCAGGGTCCTTATGGCCAATGGAATCTCTTTCAGCTTTCTTTTTGACTTCGCAGTCTTAGTTGTTATTCTTTCATCTTGACCTCCATGCCTCTGGCTCACTACATTTACCAAACACTTTTCAGAACTCAGCATTCTCTCTCAGAGAAAAGTTTGTTGTACTTTAGAGCCTTGCACTTCCATAGACTTTCTGTCCATCGGCCAGCTCCTTTTAAGAATTTCTGCGCTTTGAGAAGCACGTCCCAAAGCAATTTGGAGTTATAAGCGGACTCTCTAAAGCACAAGCAACTCCATTCTGTCAATTTTTCAGTCTTTCCAGTTATGCTATCCATATATTTTCCCAAAAGAAATGTCCTCCTTTTGTGAACCAAAGCACCTGCCATCAACTGTGTTTCTGCAACAGAGGAACCAGATGATATATGCAAAATGGAAGCTGTTCTTGTCTTCAAGCTCCAGTATTCCTAGAAATTCAGGAGAACATTAGATTTTCTTTCCTACTTCGTTCTTCTTTGTTAGTATTAAATATGAAAGCTAACATTTAATTGTACTCGTACATTTTGTGTTATTATTTTATACTTTTGACCTGTAAAGGTAATGACATGCTTATTTGATCACAGTCACAGTTGTATCGATCAGAGTGCTGTCATTGTTGTGCTTTTGTGATTTGTCGATCAAGAAATGTGTTGAATAAAGTTTTGCTGAATGAGTTTACCTTAATTAAACACAGCCAGTCATGTTATCAGATGGATCAGTAGCTTTTTACTGATTAAGTAAAAGAACATTACCACTAATGGCTTAAGAAAAGCAAAGAATAGTTTAAGACAGGGGTGGACAACTCCAGGCTTCAAGGGCCGGTCTGTTGCAACTTTTAGATGTGCCTCTACTTCAACACACCTGAGTCAAATAATAAGGTCATTAGCAGGACTCTGGAGAACTTGACTGCACTTATGAAGTGATTCAGCTGTTGGATTCAAGTGTGTTGGCTCAGGGAGACATCTAAGAGTTGCAGGACACCGGCCCTCAAGGACCAGACCTTCTGTCCCTGAATGGACTACTTTGTGTAAAAGCATGGCAGGATGTCTGCAGCAAAGAGCAATTCAGGTATCTGTTTGTTGTTCTCAGTAGAAATGTTGGGGTATTTGTTGGCCTTCCAGCTTGTAACATGCAACTGTTACACATTTGCACACAATTTGGCATCCACGCAGGCAATTACTTTCTGGATTGAATTCTTGAACACAACCAAGACATGGATAAAGCTGACTTACAGATGGCGGAGGATGATGATCAGGAGCAGGGAGTTGACTGAATGATCAAAAGCAGAACCCTAACCAGGAACTGAGGTACTTTAAGGGTTTTTCCTTTTCAATTGGGGACCAAAATTGCAACATTTGTTACATTTTCAGCTGCTGTAGTTTGTTTTCCCACTGCTTCAGACGAAGCAAACCCTTTGAACAATATGCTACCCCCCATTTACTGTGGGGGCGCTGCACCAAAAGCCTCTGAAGAAGACACTGAGCGGAATTTTCTTCTTTACGAAATGCTAACAAAAATGGGGCGGCATCAAATTTGAGGTATTAAATATGAAAGGCCTATGTTTTGGTTTTGGGAAAAGACCAGGAGCCAATTCTCCTGCTTGTGCTACACTCTCATCTTTGTGTTGGTTGTGTTTACCCAGAATGCCCTGTGCTGTGGTCCACATATGCATTCACAACACAGCGGAGTTCACTCCAACCGGACTGAGACCTGTTTGCAGATGGACCAGAGTGTGTTGTTTTGATCAGCATCAGAGCTTAAATGTGTACAGAAATCAAAACTGCAATAAAAATTCCAAGAGTTCTCTGTGACGTACCAGAGAAGTATGAGTTCTAATTTATATTGATAAATATGGCATATTCTGCTTTATTTATTTTTAATGATGATTTCTTTGACTTGCTAGTGACAAAAAATATATTGTGTTCCTGTGGACTTTTATTTAGCTTTGTACGTCAGTTGATTATGTTGCAGTGATGGTTATTGATTCCTAAAGGTGGTCGGACTAAGTAATTAAAAATGTATTCTGATTTCTTCCAGCATGTAAATTTGTTGAATAATTGTAAGAATGAATTCCATTTTTTATGTATATTTACATGTTTCACAGAAAAAAACAACAAGGAAATATTACTACTGTAGTTTTAGTTTTCCCTCAAACCACATAAACAATCTACTAGTGATACCATATATCAGGATTTCTATATAAAAATCATTCTCAAGTCCACTCTTGCAAAAACAGAATTACCTACCAGTGCACAAATCAATACTGGGTTGTATCAAGCCCTGTTTCCATTTTGCTTTCCATGTCTCCTCTGGTGTGTTTTTCCTGTCAGTCTTCTAGCGCGCTCCAAGGAACTGATCCTGCTGCCAATTACTCTGCAAATTTCTGCCTCATCAGACCTCTCTCTCTCCGTCTCTCTTCCTCTGCTGAAAATGTACTCCGCTCTTCTCTTCACCAATTTCCAGAGTATCTGTCATATGGAGGTGCATGACTGTAAAGCATTTTTGGTATAGTGTCTTCAAAAGAAGAGCTCAGTTGCCAAGGGTTCTCTGGCCAAATTTTACGGCCGGGATGTCTAGAGAGCGACGCCGAATTGGTGGTGTCTTTTCCTTGAAGCTTTTAAAATGTTTAAAATGGCTTCCCATACATCCTAACATCACAGTAAAAAGCGAAGATGTGTGACGGACATAAGGTGTTTTCTCTCTATAGGTTCAGTCATTGCTTTTTCTCTTGAGGCAAATTTAAGAGTTCACTAAAAAGGTCATGAATGACTGTGAAAAAACAAAACATCCTCAGAATGAAAAAGAAAGCTCACATCTCCCACGTGCCTTTTGGCAAACTGTGATCTGACTTTTCTTCAACAGTGATTTTCTCAATGACTCTCTCCCATAAAGTTCTGACTGGTGAAGAACTGGCAGTTGTCGTCTGCAGAGTCTCTCCATCTCAGTTGCTGAAGTTTGGAACTCCTTTAGTGTAGTCATGGTAACCTGGTGACCTCTAGTCTCCTTCTTGTACAGGTTTTGAAGACGGCCTCATGTAGTAAGATTTACACATGGACCATATTCCTCCCATGTCTTTATGATGATTTAACTCAACTCCAACTTCAGGGCCTTTGAGAAGTTTTGTCTCTATGTCCTGACTGATACTTTCAGTTACCTTTCATCTTATTGGTTGGAGTATTTTGTCTTCATAAAGGTACTCAGGAATACTGATGAACCAATGAATGGACCCTCCAGACACCGCTGTCTTTACTGACTTGACACACAGTCACTGCACTCTGGACAAATTTTGTCGATCATGACTGATTTGCATCCAAAGGGATGAATACTTTTTGTAGACAGCATAAATTAATCCTTCATTGTGGAACCAAAGGCACAAAATGTGTCAGCTTACATTTTTCTGTCAGGGGGAAACACAAAAATAAATGATTTTCCTGGAAGAGTGAGTTGCTTCTCCACAATTAACCCATTTAGCGGCAAGTATACTAGGTTGACTGACAGAACTAAGCCCCTCCTCCTGGCTCTGATTGGTTATTTTTGGCCAGGAGTGGTGCATTTCTTCAGACAGCATCAGGGACAAGGTGGAGGAGATCAATCTTTTCACAGATTATCTGTCTCATGACAAGCCGTCAAGACTTGGTGACAGTTTTAACACTGGAAGTACTAGAGAAATGCCAAATGGCCTTTCTACCTATGCAGTCTAGAGATGGGCCAACTGGCCTGAAGGATTTTATCTAGCAGGTGCTTTTGTTCTGTAAATAAGGCCATTACCTTATAAGTACCCTGGTAATGGCCTCAACACATCTCACAGTTGCACAATTGTTCCTTAGACTTAGACTTCAACTTAGGCTGACTTTGTTGTCATTTTCAATGCACAGGGTGTATACAGAACGAAATTTCATTGCATACGGCTCAGGACAATGTTTGAGGTTCCAATGTTGTGAGTAAAATAAAATACAGTATAAAATATGAATATAAATCTAAATATAAAATGTAAAGTCCAGGACTGACAGTAAAATAGAAGTTATTTAGCTCTGTACATGTGCAAGGTATAAAGTGGAGACTAGTTTTTGAGTGCAGTCCAGTTAAGAGCTCAGCAGTCTGATGGCAAGTGGGAAAAAGCTGTTTCGGAACCAGGTGGACCTGCACCGGATGCTGCAGAACCTCTTTCCAGAGGGCAGCAGGGAGAACAGTCCATGGTGGAGGTGTGAGGGGTCACTGATGATGTTTCGGCCTCAGGACACGCATCCTGCATCGATGGTTGACCTGACACTTCGCCCTTTTGCCTGAGCTGGGTGTGGAAGGTTGTTGCCGAAGCAGTTTCTCCTTGTGTGCCTTCTTCTCACTCACATGAGAGTTACCGAACTCTTTTGCAAGCTCAACCAGGAAGTCCCCCCGTCTCTCCTGCACCCCAATGCATGCCTGATAAAGCACATGTGCATTCAGTGCTGCCATGTCAATCATGTTTGCCAGGTTTGCTGACCAGCTGTCACATAGTGATGGAACCTTGGTCACCCCCCGCAAGATTATGACTGAAATAAATGCCATTAGTTCTTGTGAACTAAATAGGTGAAGCAGTCATCTATTTAACCTCCACAGCACAAAAGGCTGCATGCAAATTTGCATGTGCAAAGTCTCCCAGATTTCTTTTGCTTACACTTTTTGCATGATTTTTTTGAGGTGGATCAACACAATTTGGTTAGTTTATTTCTGAACTGTCATTTTAAACCCACTTAGCTTTATTTAAAAGAAAAACATTACTAATTTCTTTTAGAAAAACCTTTGCATATTTCTTGAAACAGATTGTATGTTTTGCAAACTCTATGTACATTTGGCAAAATGACCTGGATAATGCAGCACAACATCATGGATCAGCTGCAAAAGGTCTCATCTCTCCAAAAACACTTCATGTATGCTTCAAAACTAAACTGATTAGTTGTAGGTATCATAGATACCCACCCCCAACATGGACTATTCACATTCCTACCTTCTGGCCTGACGGTCAACGGCCACATTTACAATTGAAGAAGGGATGCTAGTTTGAGCCATCAGAGTCGTCAGTTTGGACTCAGGGCCTTTTGGCTCTGTTTCAGTAAGTCTGGGGAGAGGTCGAAAATACATATTTTTTATAAAAGCTACATAGTGCAGCTTGAAGCGCTCCCAAATTGATTTAACAGACTCATGGTCTAGAAATAAATAAATAGACATGACAACAAAACAAAGTGTACTCAGGCAAGTATAACAAACACTAAAAATGGGAACGAACAAAATCCTAGGCAGGTAAAAATAGAACCCGAGGTTTATATCACGTTGGCAGGTGGTTCTTTATTGCACTTATAAAAGAAGAAAACTAAAGAGCACCCATTCCTGGTCGGTTCCGTCTGTCCTCTGGGCTGTGAACTCCCCTCAGTATAATTACTTCTGGCATTCCACATCACTGTTTGGGGGAAAGTCTGAATGTTTTGCTGTCTTGGTTTAATATCCCATTGCTTACACAGCAGTGAGTAGATTTCATTGTTAACTCAAACTCCTCTGAGTTCATCTGCTGGTTGCGTTTAGATTCTCGTCTTCTCTCTGATCCTCCAGACATGTTAGGAAACAAAACCTTTAAAAAACAAATCCCGTTCTGGATTTGTCCTTGGCATGAGCTGTTTCTCATCTCCAAACTAACCAAACCAGTGACCATGCCCAAAAGGTAAAGCTCCAGCTCCAAAACTATTTTTGGAACAAAGGGAAAATATTTATGAGTTATTGTACTTTGGTACACTGCTGTGCATTTTAATTGGAGAACATGTGGAGGGAGAAAAAAGGCAAAAGCAGTCCAGGAACACAGCCGTCAAAAAACAAAAACTCCATCTGAAGAGAGGCTTTTTAGTCCATTTGTCATTTATCCATAACAGCAGCTGAAAGCCTCCTCCTCCCACTCGTTCTCACAGTTTATTTGACAAGGTCACTCTCTCTTCAGAAGCTGTGGAAGGAATTCACAGCTCATTGTCAAAGAGGCTGACAGGAAGCCGAAAGCTGAAACGTTTAAAAGACGCCTGTGCCCGGCGCTCTTTGAGTTTTTCCGTTTTCCTCCCACCCGTGCAGGAACTCTGCTCAGGCGTAATGAGGAAGAGCATCCGCCTGATTCAGCGAAGACGTGCACTCACACGTTGTTGGTGCGAGCTGAACGGCCGTCTTCGTCGACCCAACGCACCACTCAGCTTTCTGCCAAAATGCTTTTTTGGCTTTGGAAACGCCGATGCTAATATCGATTGCAGGACCAGCTGAGACGGCTGGGGTTCAGCCGCCAGAGAGGTGAAACACGGCAGCACCTCCACCGAGAGTTCCAACTGGCTCCATGCCACCTCCATCTACTTCTGCTGATCACCGGCTGGCTGGCTGCTCTGCTGACACTTTCACTGAATTGCTTATTTACTTGCCTGGCGGGTCTTTCATAAAAGTTGCTGTCTGATTGGCTTGTCAAGTGATTAGGTCTCAAAGTGACTGAGTGCGCGCCCCAGCCATGTTTCTCAGGGTGTCTGAGTGCTTACTGTATATGAAAGTGGATGTTATTACTGAGCATCCAGGTAGTTCATCTGTGACTGAGGGTAAATGTAATGTCAGAGGAGTGAGGAATACAGCGGGCCTAAAAATAATCACCAGCGGCTTTGTGTGATACAGACAACATAACCATGATTATTTTTGCAGCTTTAAAGCCAAGCCCTTAATAATCCATTGATCTTCACTTCATCTTCTCCACAGATTCATCCTTTGTGTCTTCGTTCCCTCTTATGACCCCTTTTCATCACACTCATCTCCATTCCTCTTTCCGTCCAATTTCAGTTCATTTGTATTTGCACGCCAGCACCTGATAGAGAAAATCCGTCTGTTTTTGAAACTTTTAAGCTTCAGCCTGTGAGAATCTGTCTCTGCATGGCATACAGATTCTGCCGATAAGCCAATTAAACAAACAGCTTCAGAAACAACAAAGGGTGGAACAATACATCCAGTTCACAAGATGAGACAGCAATGTTTTTAGCTAAAATAACAGCCCCGATTTTGATAAGAGAAAATAGAAACGAACGTTAACATTGCCAGCACCTAATTATACTTACAGTGCTAACAAATGATTCATAGTCTTTCACTCTGAAAAGCAATTTCAAATTAACGCTAATATAACCAAGTGTTCTCAGCCACTGTGACAAGGTCTTAACAGGGAGCTAAAGTAAGATGGTAAAGTACGTAAAACCATATTCATCTATCATCTTTCAAGACGTAGATCTTGCATCTCTGCAGAACCTACAGATCTTTATAGGTTCTGCAGGCCTACAGAGGAAGAATAAAACCAAACATCAGTACATTGAATCAGTTAATCAAAGTAAATGTAAAAAGGCTACTTTAATTGATTTTTAAAATCATAGATGACTTAGAGCAATGGTCCCCAACCTTGAGCCCATTGGGGTTGATGTAGGTTGCATTCACACCAGCCCTGTTTGGTCCACTTTAATCCAACTCTAATTCGTTTGTCTATAGAGTCCGGTTCATTTGCGGAAGTGTGAATGAGTAATTGAACCCTGATGTGGACCATAATAGCAAAGTCTGGTGTGCTTCGAATGCAAATGTGAATGCCAAATGGAGCAGCAACTGATCTAAAACCAAGAGAAAGTCTAAAGGGAATTACTGTAACCACTAGCTGACAGGATAAAAAAATCTTCCCTGCAACAAGAAACATTGTGTTGTTTCAATAGGTCAAGTTAAAATCATATTACACCCTACTATCTGACCACTTGTGGCTTCTTATATTTTCTTGTAAATTCCGTTACGTACAGCGCCAATGTGCAACACAGGCACTTCACAAAAAAGATCCATTGTTATAGCTTTGTCAAAAATATGCTACTAGAAATTAATTTAAATTTCATTACTGAAAATCACCACAACAACAAACTATTTATGTTTCCTGACCCAGTGAAGGACTGGTTACCTGTAGGGTCAACCTGACCATCGCCCAATGAAAGCTAGAGGAAAGCAGCAGCCCCTTTAAGGCAGCATTAACAACAGTCCTTCCATAAAAAAAAGGAGTATTGCACCATGAGGCACCAGTAAAAAAAACAACAACAAACAAACAAAAAACAACAAAAGAGACAGATCACTACTTTTTAAAGATCAAGAAGTTAGAAGGCAGTATATTAGCGATAGCCAAGCAGGAACTGATAACCCTGAAGGAGCTGCAGAGGTCCTCAGCAGATATTAGATTGTTTGACCAGAAACACTGTAATCTATTTACTTCACAAAGTTCAGCTGTATGAAAGAATGATTACAGACAGAGGGAGAATTAATATATTGATTAAAGGCAAAACAAGAAACCACATTTGGATGGATTTTTAAAAGGCGGCCATTAAAATAAGCACTCTGGACAAATGAGACACTAATGACATTTTCAGGCCATCAAGGAGAGAGCTGCATAGTGCCAACTCATCTTTTATAATCAGTAGTAATAAAAGGAAAAGCACCCATTTCTCATCCATTTCATAATTATTTATATGTTGCAGCTACTAAGTGGTTACTTGACATTTAATAAAATTAAAAATTGTATACCCTGAGTTTTTTATTCATAGCATATTTTTACCAAATCAGAATGTACTTTCATGGTTATAAGCCTATTATCTGCAAAACAAATTTATAGCTTTATCGTGGAAATATGTCAGGAGACCTAACGCCACCCAGTGGTTAAAACAGATGTTTAATTTGCCACTAGAAGGACCTAATAATTGTTTGGATTATTAGGAAATCCAAACAATATACTTTTGAGAGGATTTGGGGTTATTTTATTAACTTTATTAAGGACTTAGCCAGGGGTCTCAAACTCCAGTCCTCGAGGGCCGCAGTCCTGCAGTTTTTTGATGTGCCACAGGTACAAAACACTGGAATGAAATGACTTAATTACCTCCTCCTTGTGTAGATCAGTTTTCCAGAGCCTTAATGACCTAATTATTCTGTTCAGGTGTGGTGCAGCAGAGGCACATCTAAAAGTTGCAGGACTGCGGCCCTCGAGGACTGGAGTTTGAGACCCCTGACTTAGACCTTTCAGAGGGCTTGTTGGACTCTTGCAATGCACCATGCGATGATAGACGTGTGCAACTGTATCCAATGTGTTTGTAAATGCTCAATTATTCCTGTTTAGAGAGGCTGTGTTTTTTTTTTGTTCCTGTGTTGGTTAATTTAACTTTTTATTTTCCTTTTCATTTCTCTGACATGAGAAAAAAGAATTACTGTCATATAATAACTATAAACACAACTTAATCAGACTGATACATGATTATATTTTCAAAATCTCAATAAAAATATTTTGGTAAAAAATAAAATGTAAAGTGGTGTACTGTACATGAAAAACATATTAAATGGTAAATAGTCTGTACTTGAATAGTGCTTTATCAAGTACATCAAGGAACCTATAGCGTTTCACACTAACTTCAATCATTCACACACACATTCACACACTGCTGGCGGTAAGCTAGTCTGCCCACAGTCAGCAGTGGGCAGACTAGACCACAGCTGACCACAGCTGCCCTGGGCCAGTCTGACAGAGGCTGAGTTAGGGAATGGATAAAGATTCCTCACTAATGCCATAAAACAAACTCATGGCATTTTCTTCTAAGCACTTACATGTACTGTCTCTGAAATTTGGTCTCTTTTGAAACGCTCCCTTCTGGTCGTTTTTGTAAGAAAAGATCCTCACAAGAGTCAGATGTGGTTAACTGGATATATTTTGGGCAAGTCAGAAGTTGCTGCTGAGCTAAACGATGAAGCAACAGAAGTTTTAGCGAATGTTGCTTTAGCCATTTAAAACCAAGCTAACCCTGTTGAAGAAGAGAACAAAGTCCAGAAACTCAGAGGAAAAGAAATATGGACTGTTGTATAAGTGAATTAGAACACAGAGCCGTGACTATTGCTAAACTTTGAACTGAATGTGTGAAATTTAGGTTAATAGTAAAGAATTTCTGTTTTATAAAAAAGTGTGTTTCTTAGCTTTATTGTAAAATGAGAATGCTACCGTTTTATTCCAAAACATTATTGAAAGTGTCAGAGCAGAGCTGTCATCCTGTTGGTCACTAATTGATGTTTTCAGGTCTGCAAGAACACAGAGGACATTTATGATGTGTTGGGAAGCATCCCTGTAAGACACATGTGTTCCTATCCTTGATCAGTGTAACTATGAACCTTTCACCTGCTGCTCTCCACCTACTGAAATGACACACTGGTGATTTTTCCTTAGATGTGCATTGAACTGATATAAAAAAAGTTGTTATTTTAAACAAGGTCAGCATCTCTTTTTTTTTCTCTCTCTCTCTTTTTTTTTTGCTATTCTGGATGCGGTGAAGCTTACTCCAAATTTGTTTTTCTTCCAAGCGGGGAACCAGGCTGGCCTCAGAGGTGGATAGACAAATATGGCTTGGGGGACAGTTTTCCGTTCCTCTTTTCCCCGTATTCATCTGCGGTCACCTCTGAGCTTTAGAGGGAACAACACTGCCAGGAACGATGGAGGCCAAACTGTGATCTAACAACAGCTGACACATTGGTGGGGAGTTAACTGTGAACGAGCCGCTCTGCTGCTGCTGCAGGAGACGCTGTGGCGGCCACGCTCCCGTTCCTCCCCATCTGGAAAGCACCTCGGTGTTTACGGATGCAGCAATGCGGAAAAAGAAAATATCTGCTCTCTCTCTCCTCGGTTTAATTTCATCTCAGGCCATTTAACTATTGTTGCTGGCCAGCTTCAAACCCGAGTGGGGCGCTAACAGAACCCTGTGGGCCTCAGCCGCAACACCTTTCTGAAACTCAGAGGAGGTTGCTAAGGCTGCTTGAGCAGTCACAGAGAGGCATTTATCTCTGTCAGACACACCACTCCGAGGACTCACCGCAACACAGATGTCAGCATAATTTAGCTGCCTCATAATCTCCGGCTCTGCAGCCCTGGGGATTATTCAACTTTTTACTTCTATTCAGTGGCAAGTAATATCTTCCTGTGTTTTGCTGCAGGGTGCGCACGGCTATCATGCCCCAGAGTATGGCTGAATCAGTCCGAACCGTCTGACCCGTAGGGAGATGATTGGCAGTTAAAGCTGAGAAAGAGCTGCTCAATTACAACACAGGTGGATAGTCAGAGAAATGACAGGGGATTGAGTTCAAATCCCCCTGAGGGTAAAATGTGAGCGGGCGTGCAGGGAATACGTACTGCTAATGATTCAAAAAATAGATCTCCTCTTTCAAGGCATGAATGCTAACGTAGGAGAAAATCTGGAGCATCCAAAACATGCCGGCTCTGCAGTTTTCCATTTTACAAGCCACAAAAAGTTAAACATGCATTTATGTTCAAAGAACAATTGTAGGACTAAGTTAAAACCAGCCAATGTCAACTCTTTAAATGATTCAAATGAAGAATTGCTTGTATTTGAAAAAGCAAAAGTGCATGTAATAATGCTAGCTTAGCATGTAGAGAGCATGCAGACCTTAAGACTTCACAGGTTCTTTCATCAAACCCAATAACTGTGAATCAGTCAGAACTGTGTCATTCACTGTTCTTCACATAGTCCTGAGCTGAAACTCAATCATTTTTAACCTTCCAGTATTCTATATTCAAGCATAAAGAAGATATAAAGCAATGGGGTTGGTTACAGCAGCAATGAATGCAATTAGTCTGTGTTAAAAAGCACAGGGAGAAATTTTCATCTAATTATTGAGGGTAAATATGTATTAATCACAGCTGGCCTGGCCAGTTATTGCCTCAGACTACTGTCTGCTGCCTCTATTACAGTAAAGACTCTTCACCAGCATCAAGGGAGGAGAGGTGAAGTAGGCAATGAATTTAGAACAGGAACAGATCCTAGAAATTCATGGAATAACCGAGAGAGAGCAGATTATTTTAGAGCTGAACAATGAGCAAACCTGAATCCCATAGAGACTGAAGATGGGATGGAGGAGGAGGTTGGTTGCTTTCTTTGACCAGATCAGTTAAAACTTTAAATGGGCATGGAACTCAGAAGGAACCATGCGTTTATGGAATGATGGTTGAATTTATGTATCTGATTTTTCACTTATGCTCCCATGCATAGGTATCGCCACCCTCACACATTTCCTCTGTCGCATTTTGTTAAAGACAAAGACAACTTGTAGTAAATACAAACTAGAGCTTTGAAGAGTAATAGTAATGATGAGAATTTTAACTGAACAAAAGAAAGCTCTTCCACCCAACATGGCCCGATGTTAAAAAGCAATCCTCTCTTGTTAGAACATGAATTATCCAGGTCACGCAGTTCAGACTGGAAGAATAAAGAGACCATTCATAACTACAATCTAAAGAATTTGGAAATTCCAGAAAAGCAGTGAAAGCCATTATCCAAAAATGTGAAACACCTGGAACAGTGACACGCCTTCCCAGGAGTTCATGGCTTCTGAGAATTATTCCAAAGCCACCTTAACAAAAACTAAATAATTCAGAACCACATGGAACTCCTGGTAAAAAACAAATAAACAAAAAAAAGAAAACACTGCTCAGCTAAAAGAGAAAAAATGCAATCTTAAATTTGATTTAAAAAAAGAAAAAGCATCTCGACGATGCCCAATAGTTTGGAGAATAACTGGCAAGGGATTTCAGAAAACGGTCCAGTGTGATGGTTTGGTTTCAGTAACCTGTACAACTCCATCACTGATGGAGCCACAATCTCTTTCTATACAGGAGCAGATGTTAGAGGTTAAACTCTATACACTGGGGTTATGTAGCAGGCCAGTGGTCAAAAGATCTTCAGTAATGGGCGTGCTGTGGCGGCGCAGGGGGTTAGCACGCCCCACGTTTGGAGGCCTTAGTCCTCGACGCAGACGTCGCGGGTTCGACTCCCGGTCTCGACAACCTTTATCGCATGTCTTCCCCCCTCTCCTCACCCTCCTTCCTGTCTGCCTACTGTACAAGAAATACGAGCCACTAGTGCCGCAAAAACTCTTCGGAGAAAAAAAAAGCTCTTCAGTAAGGGGCTATAAAAAAGATGATGAAAGCGACCTAGTCAAAGTGTTGAAAAGACTGACTACTACTGTAGTTATTGCAAATGTTTGACTTGTTGCCACCAAAGGTGGAACAGTTGATGTCAGCTTTAATGGGCAGGTGTGTTTTAATATTAAGGTCTGGCTGGTTTGGATAGCTTTCCTTAATACATGAAATAATTATTTAAAAAATGCAATTTGTATTTACTCAGGTTATGTTTAATTGATATTGACATTTGTCCAATGAGCCAAAAGACTAAAATGTGACAAAAACAAGTAAGTAGAATATATCTGTTCACAGCAATGTACATGTAAAAAAAGCAACTCTAGATGCAGCCAGGACTTTTCTTCGGTTACTTCTGTGTCGTCATGAGGATTTGGTACACATCTCTGAACAAGCACAATTAGCTAGAAAAGGTGCTACACTGGAAACATTGAACAAAAACAGATGTCAGATCCGTACTCCACTGAGCAACAGTGACAAACTTAATGAACATGGATTTCTGTTCTGTGGGTTTGTGGGTCTTCAGCTGTGGCATTGGGCGGACATTTGGGTTCAGTCATTGAATAAACTGCTGTTCGGAGACTCTGCCATATGCTGACTGCTGCTTTAATACAAGAGGCTCACTTCTAACACTGTACATGCCAAGATGGGCATGTATAACCAAGTTGACTGTGCACTGATACTCACACTAACACAAGAAGATAAACTACTCTTAACTACTCTATCCTACTAATAAAATCATATTTATCATTTGTGTTTTAAGGGTTACTGCAATCAGAAATTCCAGAACTAGAGTTTCAGAGAGAAAGCACCTAACAAAGAACAGATGTCAGGTAACAGAATAAAGAAATGATAAGACAATAGATTTTGAAAAAAATTATTCAACCTATGTTTCTCTATCTCACAACTCTGTAAGACAAATTATTTTGTCTAAAAATGTCAGACACTGTACACTACGCTACTGTATGTCCTCTTGGCATTTATTTTATATTTCAGTTATTTAAACCAACCATAAATAAAATTTTTGTTGCGTAACCTTGAACGCGTTTTTGGCATTTTTTGCCTATAGACTTACCCTTATTGATAACACTTTATTTGACGGGTTGTGAATAAGACTGTCATGACACAGTCATAAACATGATATAACACCTGTCATGAACATCAGTAAGTCTTCAAGAATATTTATGAACGTTGTCATAAAGTGTCATTCGGTAAATCAGGACACTTTTAGTACAAAGTTGACATTATTCAAAACGTCTTCGTTATGACAACTTGACATTAACCAAGAAATCATGATCTGACATAAATTTATTATAAAAGTATTACTGATTAAACTTTAGCTTTAATAACATAAAGCTACATAATTTTTAAAGTTTAGTCAGTGATACTTTGATAACAAATTTATGTCAGATCATGATTTCTTGGTTAATGTCAAGTTGTCATAACAAAGACATTTTTGTCTAGGTTAATGAAAAGATGTCATAACAAAGACATTTTGAATAATGTCAACGTTGTATTAAAAGTGTCATGATTTACCGAATGACACTTTATGACAACAGTCATAAATATTCATGAAGACTTACTCGTGTTCATGACAGGTGCTATGTCATGTTTATTATGGTGTCATGACAGTCTTATTCACTACCCGTCAAATAAAGTGTTACCGACTTATTTTAGTGTCATTGCACTAAGAAGGACTTATTAAGGACTGCCATGGTAATGGATGTGGTGAAGTTGGTCCCCCTCTATTAGACTCCTAACTCAAGCGGTTTAGTCAGTGCTGTGCATCACCTGGCTCACGTAGAGGTAAGCAGGCTTTGCAGGTGAAGGGAGTGACACGGTGATGACATATTTTGTGCGGTCAGACAGGATTTAAAAGCGTAAACATGACTTTAAAAAAAAATCAAGAGTAAGAGGGTGAGATGTATATTTAAATTTGAAGCAGCACCACAATTTGTGTGCCATTGTTTTGATATGGGGAGATCTTCAGAGTTTATGTGCAGTCGGCTTTATATTGGAAAACAGCTTGTTTTTGCTGGTTTATGACAGAAATGTTTTGTGAAAGAGGCACAGAAAAGATGGTGTTGCCTTTTGTCTAATCAATGTCCACAAAAAATTGCCAATGGATGTCTGACTATGGTTGAAAGGAGGTTGATCTACTGGGATAGCCGAGAATGACTTTCAGCATAACAGTTTGACATACATTTAGACAGTATAAAGAATTGATTCAATGTCTAATTTACAACATGTACTCTAAGCCTAACTGAAGACAAAAGCTCACAAGCCTTTATAAGCCATTTCCATGAACCTCCAACGTTTGATGCTTTAAAACACAATAACGTGATCTATGAAATGCACCAGGTTGCAGAGTTGGACCAGGACTCCAACTAGGGAGGTCTTCACCAAGTGCTTACCTGAGCTGGGGTAGCGTTTAGCTGTGTTGGAGGATGTGTGGGAGGAGGACGTGGAGGCCACCCTCTGGTCTGAACTCATGTTGTCTTGGCTCAGAGGTGAGGTGGACTTCCTTGGCTTCTTGTCTGTCAAGTGCAGTGGGGAGCTCTTCTTGGCAGGTGGCAGTGGCCGTCGAGGCCTGGCTGTGGCGTTGACCCTAAGCCAGGCTTGGGCTTTGTACTCCACAATCTCTCCGTAGTTAGCTCGGGTCACCCGGCACTCGTAGAGTCCTTCGTCGTTCTTGCCGACTCTGGAGATCTGTAGCTTGTGTGAGATGTCGTTGCCCTGGACCTTCACCGTCTATTAGAGCGATTGAAAGAGACTAGTGTCATAACCTGGAGTGAGAAGATACTACAGTTTTCATATGCATTCAAACTACACCAGAGTTCACTTCAACCGAACCAACTCCTAGGTTTGTAGGTGAAGCAGCGTTTGATATTTGGTCCAGGTCAGAGTTTGATTACGCATTCACATCTCCCCAAGCAAACAGGACTTTCTTTGGAAATGAACTAGAGTTTGAAAAGACCAGAATAAACAGAGCTGGTCTGAATATGCCCTAAGATTTTGGTGCAATGGCCAATTCAATCCAATGCATGGGTGTCCTTTGCAGGTTTTTGGTCATTCTTCAAGGGTGTTTTAGGAAGCAGTGGGTTACCCATTCATATGAGGGAGTTCCCCGAGAATATGAGTTCTCGCAAAACAACAAACAATGGTCTTATACTATTTTTGTTGCAGACTACAGTGGACTGGACAATCTGTCAGCAGAAATCCATGACATTGGGGCCACTTACCCTGCATGGATGGGTTGTCAAGGATTTGAAGTAGAAAATACAAACATCACACAGCATCATTTTCACATTAGTGAGTTCTGCAAGTGTATGGACAAATGTTTCTCTGATTATCATGACCCTACACAGCATGATCATTGTATTGTGGGAGCCCAAGAGAGCACATGAGTCATGGATCAAAATCACAGAGAAACACTGATCAATCAGCAAGTATTGGGAGCCTCAGGTTAGCTTGACAACCTGCCACGATCCAGAGACATTCCAACAGACATTCCAACTAGGTCCACATTGCTCCTTAATGGTCCTTCACATTAAGGCTCTTATAATCTCTGTAACCTTTTCTAAGGCAATTGCTGATGACTTTACTCCTTGGCATTATGCAAACTGCCAGCATCACTCCTTCAAACAGAGGTAGCCACTCTGGCTAATTATAAGTAAGAGAATAATTTTCAGGGGACGGATTATTTGGCTGCTACTTTCTCTCTTAATTAATGAAAGTGCCAAAAGTGGACTTAGTTTTATACACATTACTTCTGTTGAATACATTTTTAAATAAATAATGACACAGGTTGGTACATATTCTATTCCAAGATCTTAAGGCTTATTTGGGGTTTCTATTCTGCTTTAGCTGTACTATATTATAAAAGACTGAGATACTCCTAACATCACAGGAAACTATATTTTCTGTTACTCTGTAAAGCCAATGAAAACAATAACTTTCTACTTATATTAGGCTAAAACTATTGTAGATACTATTTACAATTGCTTGTATGAAACAGAACTTTTTCTTTACTTTTGGGGGCCACACTTTGAACTCCCTATTTTAAGGTGTCATAACTACACCTTAAACTAGTGTCTGATGTCTGATTTGTCAGACATCAAACAAATTGTCTTAGACGCAGAGATTCATATTCAAGTGAAATGTAGCAGCATTAAAAAGCTCTGTTGAGGCTCTGTACAGCTGAATTAAAACAGAAGTCGTTCACATTCCATACCGTCAGTCTTCATTAAGACAACGGTTTGAACCTCGCAAGCTTCACATGGTGACTGTGAAAAGGCCTTCTTTCTACCAAAGCCCTGGGCTATTTTTATAATTTCTGTCTGGACAGACATGTGTGAATTCAGAGAATAAGAGCCCTGCACCCTTAAGGCTGCACAGAACAACCTTGGGTTCTACACACAGACTCACTGTATAAAACTGTGAAATGCAAAAGATCTGCTCAGCTCATGCACAGAACCACAAAGAGTATGTTTACCTTTCTGCCTCATTAAAACCTTATTTCAATTAATGAAAGCTATTAAAAATAATCAGCAGAGCTGTGATGCTTTAAATCAAGCAAGTATGTGATAAACAATCTGGGTTTTAATGTTTGTCTTCAATAGAAGCATGAAAAATGTTCCAGATTTTCAGTTGAATCACCTCATGGTGCTAAACCAATCAGGTTTAATGAGCAGAAGAAACTTTTAGGACAGAACCCTGGTTGTTATTCTTCAGATGAGATTTTTATTTAATTTTTTTACCATGACACATGGATGATTTATTGATAATAAGAAACTTTTGCTACAAGTAAACAATACATTTTCCCCTTTTAGCAATTTACACGCCCTGGCAAAAGACGTGGAGTTGCTGCTATTGAAAAAAACCTCAAACATCCCAATTAGCAGTTCACCTCCTCTGGCTTCTCTGACAGCTTCAACTCTTTGAGGCATGACTAATAAAAACACAGATAAGTTTTGTGGTATGGAACCTTTTCATCCAGTTTTTTTTTTTCCACTATAAATTTTGAACTGGATTGAGATGTATGAAGCTCAATCTGATAAAAGACTATGGAAATGTGCTTCTATTCTTTATCTTTTTATGGTTTGTTGCTGTGGCACCAAATTAATGTTGCAGCATCTTCGCCTTGACATGTTGCAGATTTCTGAATCACCTTTGGAAACCACATGTCCTGAGACTGTTTTGCCCACCATATCTTGAATATTAAAAAGAAAATGTAGCTTAGGAAGCTAAGATTCTGAACCTTCAGCTGTTGAGAAATAATTGATTGCTGGAAGCGTGAACTCTGTTGAAGATTTAAACGCTCAGATTTGATATTACTCAACCACTAAAGTTTGGCCGTAACATGTAATGCACCAGCTCGATGAAGATTACCAGAAATTGTCTCCACTGTAAACAACCCAGTAGGGAGTAAGGCTATGCCATTTTTATCAGCAATAAAGATGACTGGTAAAAGGCCGTCTTCACCAGATCTTCACCAAATCTTTTACCAGAAGATCAACATTCGAGGGAAGTTGTCCTTGGAGCAACATTCTTCTTGCTCCGACTTTAATTGCTCAATATTTGGAAGCGTGACCCAGACACATTTTGTTGACTTTCATTGCTGCTATGAGTTGCTGAGAGGGCGTAGCCTATTTTCAGATTTCTATGCAAAAAATGTATGGTTTTCCTTTAAGGTTACGATTATGTGATGTTTTCTGGTGCTCTGTTTCACCAATACACTGTGATTTTAAATTTTAAACATGACACAAAGTGGTCAAGTGTAGGTGGTGGGAGAATTTTTGCAAGGCAATATTTCACAAAGCTGGAATGTTCAGCTGCTGAATAACATATTTATGTGTGACCTTGGACAGTGACTATGTACTGGTTGTAATCACCACAGAAGAACTAAAGTTTGCTGCTGAAACAATCAAATTGGAAGGAAGAAGACCTCCAAAACATGAGGAGATGATGACATTTCCATATTAGCAGCATCTGTAAACTGTCACAATGTAACACACACATCTGTGACGATCTTATACTGGTTGGCTGTGTGCTGCTCTAGGCACAGAAGGCCCATGCAGTGTGGCAGAGGAAAGAGGCGGAACTGTTACTGGTGTGTGTGAGCGCAGGAAGGGAACCACTCTGACAGTAATAACACGCTGCCACTGATTTCGCTGATTAGCTCCATTCTCTTGTGGAAGGTGTATTATTCAAGGAAATCAGCTGCTGTTGTGTTGGTTTAGAGTGGATCTCTGCCAACTCGGCTTACAATGGCAACGCATTGGGAAAGAGGGGTGTTTACAGGGTGGCGTGAATGACGTGTTCTTCAACTCACACTTATTTTTGTCCCCTCGTCATCAGGATCGGGCTCTGGTATCATCTCCATCTGTGAACACAAAGAGGGAGAGAGCATTAGCGAAGCGACAGTGGTTGAGTACAGGGTGAGGATGGGTTTTATGCATGCCTAAAACCACTGAAGGGATTCCTATGACAGCTTTCTGAAAAGGCATCATCTATCTGCCGAGACTTATAAATGTTGCAAAGCGACATCAGCACACAGTTCGCACACGGAGTTACTGCGTTGCCGCTGCCCTGCCTTTTAAAAGTAAATGCCACTCTTCCCACTGTTTCAGCTTTATTTTTAGTCTTTGAGTGCTTCTATGGGGGAAATTAAAGGCCAGCTCCCAAATGTTTTTTGCAAATTGAAAATAAAAAAAGGAAAAGTTTAAACTAGGATAAAGTACTAAAAGATTGCTTTGTGTGAAGACTAAAGTATGTTTATGCTGCTGGCAGCGTCTTCTGGAACAGTGACATTACCCAAGAAAGCATGTGACAAAATGTCTGAAACAGGAAGGAGATGTTTATGGTGTGCAGAGATTGAGTAAAAGATACCACAGTTTGACAATATCAGCACAAAAAATCAAAAATATTTATTTTATTTTCCTTGCACTATTATGTTGTTAATTATACCATTTATACTTAATGTATTCTTTTAATGTGAAATATTTAAATACAGAAGAAGCTTGTCCTGGACCAGACACTGTCGGCACCAAACTGATTGCCCAAAATCAGATTGCTAATCCTCACAGACTATATTATATATATATATATATATATATATATATATACATACATATACAAACACACCGTACATATGGCAAGAATTCTTAAACAAAAATATATAAACCACTCTCTGAACTTATACGTTTTCAGGTGTTTTTATTTTATTTCATTCATTCATTCATTCATTCATTCATAATTTACAACCTGTATGCAACATTTGGCTCATTAGATGACTTTGACTGGCACACGATCAAACACGTCTTAAGTGTGAGCTCTGCATGAAAGTCCAACTACATGTCATTAATTTTGAAAAAAAAAAAAAACAACTTTTATTTTGAAGGTAACATTATGGATTTCAGTAGCTACTAGCTTTCTCATGCAGTTCTCCAATAGAGTGTCATTGTTAGCAGGCTGTGCAACAGTAAACAGAGAGAGAGAGAGAGCGATAGATGCAGAATGTGGAATAAATAACAAGGCTTAGATTCAGTATTTATATACAAGGTTTCTGCTTAGGTTGTAGAAACAATCAGCCTGAACTTAGAAATTACAACTGGAAGTGGAAATGGCCAGTAAAATACGAGAGCTTGGTCACTGACATGTATTATGAGAAAAATAATTGCAGTGTACTAAATAACTGTGAAATTTTTAGTGCGGCAGTAACATTATTGTTCGGTTGCTAGAAGAAAAATAAAAATCTTATTTATAGCTCTTTATCAAATGTATATATAAAAAACTGTTCAATTTATATTTTCCTACAAGACAGAAAGATCCAGTTTATATGCAGAGTTATATAATCAGATCATACTGGTTTTATCACCATATTGTTAATCAGTTCTTGATCTGAGGAAGCCTTGCTGATTAAATGAAGTAATGAGTTCTGTCCCTCCTCCTTTCACATGAGCCTGGTCACAGTAGACATAAATGACTGTTTTAACAGAATAAGACATCCAGCAGAACCAGGACCAGGATTAACCATCACTACCCACAAACACATGGGGCTGCTCAACAACAGTCACAGCTGCCTTTGAGGCCCTTTGGAAATAGTTATTGCTCAGCACTACAAGGAATAAATTTGAATTCATCTCTCACCCAGGAGGCTTCTTCAGTTTTGAAAATTGAACTTGAAGTATCAGGCTCATAAGTTGTAATTAAAAACAATTAAACTGAGGTCACTAAGGAGCAGTGATGGAAAAAACTTTTTCACTAGAGAGTAATGTAATTAATTACTTTTTCTGTCGTGACAATGTCAATACAGTTACTGACAATAACGTGAATGTGTTAGTGTGTTAAGGCATACTATTAGAAGCCACCTTCATCTGACTGGGAGTTAAGGTGGTGAAAACCATGGCAGAAAGGTTGCTGATTGTTGCAAACCAATCAGGCAGACTTGGACGGGCTATCACACAGTGAGACACACTGACAAGACAGACAGAGATAGTTGTGTATAGCCCAGACAATCGAAGGTCGGTGCTTTGTTTAACTGGAAGCAAAAATTTCATTTTTGTCTTGAAGAGATAAGAGGCATGACTCTATATGTGGAATATAATTTGTTCTATAGAAACAAAATTGACCCTTAAATCAGTCAGAAGCAACACATCTCACTGTGGCAAGTTCTCTTTGCATGAGAGGATTGTAAATCATAGAAAACACAACAGAACATTTTGAAATTTAAACCTGCATGTACCTTTGGACTAGTACGGCCTCTATGTTGTCTGGAGAACCGTTCTACAAAAGAACAAAACTCAACATCAGGAACATCTCCAGTGACTCCCTCAGTTTGAGCCCTGCTGGCAAAAATGTAACATGGTGGCAAGCCTTAACCCCACAGCCAACATCACAGCCTGGGCATTGATTTTAGAGGCTATAATTTCTTTATCCCACAGCAGATGAAAATGGATGTGAGGCTAGCAAACCTTTTAAAAACAGAGCGAAGCAGAAGCCGCTCAGCAGTTATTGCTAAAGACGATTCCTTCAGAGAACACAGAAACCGCTGGCTCCATGAGTGAGACTGAAAATGGAAGGGCACAGGAGGAAGAAGATGGCTACCTATGAGCAATTGTTGCACCCGGCGCTCTTTCAAGAGCTGTAATTACTTTGAAAGAACTGCGGCGCTTTTCTCCGGAGGATGTTAGGCAGACAGGTGATTAATGAGGAGAATTAGGAGCCGAAGCTCTTCTCCCGGCGAGCGCGCAGGACTCAGAATGTGACTTCAATAGACGGAGCTGGCATTCTCTGTTAGACGAGATGGAGATTTTTACAGAGACGTCTTTAGGCGAGCCACGATTAATCGTCCTCAGTCTTGGGGTAAGACTGTATTAGGTCATCAATTTCAGACCGCCCTCTTTGCGAAGCGCTCTTGCAGCGGTTACACAGGCCTGGTGTGGTCTATATCTGTCACTAGAGGGGGATGGAAATAGACTTCCACTGGAGGACACATGCTCTAATTTGGTCTATGCACACTAGCTGCTGTCTTAAGGAAACATGCTGAATGTAATGGTTTCCCACATTCGCTTTGATAATTTTGTTTGGTTTTAGAAATTGCTTTTGAGTACAGCAATGTTTTGTACTTCTAGTTGAAAGTAGAAAAGTAATTAGTGACATTTCGCCAGAGTTTTAATTTAAAGCTCCTCTGATTTTTCGGTAATGAGCCATCATCACATATTTGATAAAAACTCTTCTCCTTAATTTTATGAATTCCTCACAGGGAAACATGAGGACAATGTATTCCCAGCTCATCAGTAGCTGCGTTTCTAGTACAAATTTGCACAAATATTTGTCTATATTCTGCTGGTGTCGAAAAGACACAATTTCACAATTGCGGTGTTTCCATTAAATAAGAAATGAAATTAAAATTACATGAGTAAACTTGCAGCTTTGCAAACGAGTAAATATGTGTTAAGTTATCAAAAAGTTATGGCAGCGATCATAGTTGTAAATCACGGGGGAGTCGGGGGGATCCGGACCCCGCCAGTCTTGGAAAAGTCTACAATTGTCCCCCCCTCTCTCCCAAAAAATTATTGAAGAAACATTTGCATTTAAATAATATCAATAGAAAAAGATAAGAATGATTTTTTAGGTCCCCCCTACCATTATTAGAACAATAGTTCAGTCCAAAGTGTAGGAGGAGCAACAGCAGAGCCGCTGAAGTGAGAAGCTACCTGTTAGCTGTGGCTCTGCAGCACAAACATAAAGCCCTCCAGTCAGTAAATACTTAAAGCAAAAAACATGTAAACCTTTGATTTACTTTCACTGCTCAATAAGAAGAAACACATTAACAATAAATATCAGACTGCAGTTGTTGTTTCATTACTTTGGCTGAATTACGATAAGCTGCCTTATTAGCAAAACGGCTACACTGTTTTCATAGACCTAAGCTTTTTTGTCAAAGGTAGCAAACATCTCATTCATATTTAGCTCTTTAACTTTTAGCTAATCAGAAGAGTTTGAAATGGGAGGGAGGGGCTGAGCAAGTGGCCGACAAATCTGTGTTTGGAGCCGAGAACAGAAGAGAGAACAGATAGAAAAAACAGAAAGTTATGGCTTTATTTCTCTTTATGTTTTCAACGCAGAGCCTTTAAAACCACAAAATAAAATCTGAATATTTTTCTATATAAACCCTGGTGCTTTAAGTGTTATGTTTAAGTTATAATACCCCCCAGATATTCTTTTCTATCTACGTGTTGGTTCTCAGTCATCCAGGACATGGCAAAACTAAAACAGGCTTAAAAATAAAGCAATTTAACAAGTTATAATTTAAATAGCCCATAATATGTATTGGGAGCCATTTCAATAAATCAATGTTTATGAGGAATTTTATTAAGAGCAGTTACTCATTAATGCTTTTTTATTTAGAACCTTAATTTTTTGTAAAGGTGTAGCAGAGATTAAATCAGTCAGACTGAACAAAACTTGCATACAAGCAACATTTGAATTTTAGTTTTATTTCTCAATAGTTTGTTCATATGCATTACTAGTCATTTTTGGTCCTGCAGCTTGAATGTGGTTTAAAATCTTTTAAACCATATCTTAGATTACATTTCACTGTAACTTTGCCGACCCCCCCAAAATTGCTCTTAAGAAATTTTACTGTTTATGGTCCCCCCCAATAGTGAGATGGGATTTACACCCTTGGCAGCGATGGATGTAAATGGTTACATATTTCAGCCATGGCGCTAGCGCTCGTAGTCTATTAGTCAATCAGTGGAGATGCAGGCGTTGGAGCGATAAGCCCAACCTACTTGGGAACAGCTGTGTATCCAGTGTTTTGGGGAAATTATAGTTGATGATTTTAGAGAAGTTATGGATTCAACACATTGGAATGACACACAACTTTTTATGAGCTGTGGTGCTGTGAGAGCTCTGCTGGAGCCAGCTGCACATTGTCTGAAAAAAACAAACTATCATCCTCCTACTACTTCCTGTCATCCTTTTCATTGTTTCCACCAGTAGTAGCATCCAGCTGTTGATCATGTGACTCCTGTGGTGCGGAAGAAGCGTTTCCATTGCAGTTTTGTGACATACATCTGTTTTGATATGTACGAATAACTGCTTCATCCTAGCGCAAAACGTTTTTCAAAATTTCTGCGTTTCCATTAAACAAATTTACTTAAGAAATTTGAATTTGAGCAGTTTTATGGCTAGTGAAATCACAGCTCATCTCTAATGTTCAGGGATCAGCATAGATTCAGCAGTTTAAATCATTTGTCGCTACTTTTCACTGTAGTTGATTTGGAAATGTTGCTGCTTCATTGTCAAAGTAAAGAAGCCATAAATCACTACAAGTCCTCATAAATGTCTGAGCTGCCAGCTGCAAAGTGGCGTACAGTGTCAAATAGGCTGAGGATGAGGATTACTGCCCTCTGCAGGCAAGAAACATGCAACAGGGAAATATAGACTAATAAAGAATTAATGTCAGATTTTGTATTTACTGCTTACAATATAAAACAAGAGTAAAATCACTGCAACATTCAAGCAAATGTTTAACTTGAAGAGAGTTTAAACAAACTTTAACCCCCTTTTCTTTAAAGTGTTAATTCAACTGGGCTTAAAACAAATGCACATCCAGTCAGAATTCTATTAGTAAAATACTGTCAAAACCATATACTGCATCATTTGACATTTGGTTCACAACTAGTTACACTTGAGTTTATGATTTTTACATGAGAAATGAGGAACAGTGGTAAAATCAGCATAGCCATACCAACAAAAGTGTGCCCTTATGTACTCATCAGAATTAATGTGATGTTTTGTAAGGTGAGTAAGGTGTAACGCTTTAAGAGCGTGGAAGTCAAATGATGGTATAAATAAAAGTCCAAAACACTTACAGGACAATCAGGAGCACCAGGAACACTAGAGGACATGAAGCCACAGAGTATGAACAGACAGAGGTAGAGATCCAGCGGGGATCAAGGACACAGATGAGAACACACACACCCCCACCCACCAACGCACACCTACACAGGGGTAATCAAGGGAATGAGGAACAGCTGGGACTAATTACAGAGGAGGGAAGGTTGAAGAAAATCAAAAATACAAACGCAGATGAAACCCAAACACCAAAAAAAAAAAAAACATTTAGGCAGAAATCTGTGGCGAGCAGAAGACCTTTGTGTAATTTACAGAGGACACCATAGATAAATAAAATAAGAAGATTTTTGATGAAAATGTAGCAGAAGTGGTGTGATAGAATAGTTCTACAGCTAGCTTAAAGGTAGCATACAAGACATTGTACTTACTGGCTTTAACAGTTAAGCAGAGGAAAACTAAAGTACAGTGAACCTCCACATAATTGTGGTTCAGTGTTTGTGGAACTTTCAGTGAAATGTTATTCCAAATTATTTGTAGAAAATTTACCTTTTCAATAATTTTTCTGAGATAATCTAAAAGAAAAGACAGTGAGGGACTTGTCCAGGGTGACCCTGCCTCTCGCCCATTGACCACTGGAGATAGGCACCAGCAGCCCTCATGACCCCAATGGAAGGGTGGAAGAAGATGGATGGATGGATGGATAGATGGAAAAAGCAGTGAGGAAAGCTGAAATACCTATCTGCTACTGAAAGATGCTTGACACAAGTGGATGGAAATCAGCCAATCCAGGAGCAGCGCGTATTGGCTGATCCCACTAGAGTGGCGATGAGGAAGACTATGAATGTCAGCTTCTGCGCTAGTCCTAAGACAGTTTCCACTGTGTGTAATATTGCAGTGATGAACAGTACATTTGGTGTTTGAACTATTCAACTAAGCACCTGTAATATTTTACAGAGGGTCTCAGCTGTAAATGAAGCTCTACTCTGTTACTTTTCTGTAAACCACAAGAAAAATGATAGAAATCTGCATTCAGTGACTACGTACTCAATATCACTGCGCGTGAAAGGAGAATTCAGATAGCAGACGCATTACTATACCATGGCCCTATTTATATAAAAAAAGAAAATCAAATATTAAAAGACAAGTAGAACGAAGTCAGACTAGAGTTGGACAATTTGATCATAATTCATAAATAACAGAAGCAATCATAATTATTTCCCTCTGGCTTTTTTCAGTCTATTTATGGACATAGCTATATGTGTCTTTTACATGTTTGCACAACTGACACTCTGTGATATGTTGGCTGTTGTAATTGTAAAGAATAAAATAATAATTTTAAAAAAATCATATGACCTGTTCAGATGTAATGTTATCTTTGACAGCTCAAAGCTCTGCTGTAATTCTTCTAACGCCTGATAATGAGTTGCTGTCTGCTGCCATCAGCTTGATCTGCATTTATATCACCGGTTTTGTCTTTGTGTTTGTTATTTTAAGCTCAGCGTGACATTGCTACAAAGTGGGACTGGCGCTCGCATTAAATCACTGTATCTGGGTGTTCTTTTTCATTTCTTAATAATCCATATTTGGAGCATCTAAATATAAACATATTGAAGCAGCTGTGATGTTGATACGATCCCATGACGGAAAACAGAGGGGCACTCCTTAGACAGCCACCTCTTTACAGCAGTCATCAATAAACAGAAGTGCTTTAAGTGCAGTGACAACAAGTATTTTGTTCTCTTACAGTTTTACTTATTTTGTTTTCACACCTAGATGTTTGAACATTAAACATAGCCTAAATAAATAAAAAATACAGTTTTAAACAGTTAATTACTAGTCCCATATTAAATTGTGAATTAATAAATCCACTGTCAGACATATAACATCAAGAAATCACCGAAGGAACCTGTTGGACAATATGAAGTAAGCCAAAAGATTTCAAAAAGTAACAGCATGCATAGATGAAGACCCGAAGCCGTAACAGCTGTGAAGCTGGGAGACATCACATGAGGCTCAGTGGATTAATAATTGGTTGTACCTGAAGCTCAATGTGCAAATCATATTCTGACCTAAATGAAAATTAGCTAATAGACTTTTTTTAGTTCAACTCACAGTAACCGTTAGAGATCAATCATGTGCAGCAGAGAAAGTAGGTGGAACAGGTTCCACATGGAGAACATCAGGGAGAAAAAAAGGACTTTTCTTTCCGTTGTTTTAGCCTTTGCTATGCCTTATATTAAAAATAAATGCTCATGTGGGCTAACCTCTACCTGTCAAATATTGTAAAATATTTCATTCAGCCTGGCATGTGGCAAGCAGCTAGACCTACAGAAGTGTGTTTTCCGAGAGAGAACCCATTAGTCACCCTGCACCGCCTAAGTACGATCAAGGTAATTGTGAGTTAATGAACGTCCAATATCAATTAATAATCCTGACATTTATTACTTTCAGTTAAAATATGTCTTTTACCTGCAACTAAGGTATTACTTTTTGTCAGAAAAGTCAAAAGGAAGAAAATAAACCCACATTTGATGCTCTTCCCCTACCCTAGCCTGACAAGGTTTAAGTAAGTTTTTGACCCTGTGATGACAGTGTAGAAGTTTTCTTTGACAGCATCAGAGTAAACCTCCATTATTTTCCAATTTGTGTTTCATTTTTATTGCATGAGAGCCTTCTGAGCCAACGCTGCAGCTGCTCGCGACTATCTCAATTTCAATCGCTTGTCTCTTTATTGCAAAACCCTTCCACCATGACGCCCTGCCATACTTCATGCAAATCTCAAATTGACTTCTTGTAAGAAAAAATATGCTCTGCAATTACTGGGCATCAAAAAAAAAAAAAGAGGCCTCATTGAGTCGCCGAAACTAAATTAATGTCACATGAAGAAAAATGATCATCGTTTAAAGTGAAAAATGGAGCGGGGCCACCCTGTGCGGGTCCCACTGTGACTGGATAAGATCTCCTGAGTGAGAGGCCCTGCATAAGCAGGGAAAACACGTTAAAGTGACCAGATATGAAAAGTGAGTTCATCCAGCATTCATCGGCTTCAGAAACCACATAGAATTGGAAGAGTTCAAACTAAGGCTCTGGACTTGATATGACACGTTAAACCCAGTAATCTAAAATAGTGGTGGTGTATGAAAATGTTATTAGATACGACACAGTGGGGGGAAAGATTTGGATAAGCTTTCTGCATTATATAAGGGCAGCTTAAAAGATCACATTAGAAAGTGTATTAAAAGTTACATCCCTTCAGCTGTGATCCATTCATCAAATAAGTCCCATAACTGAGGGGGGAAAATGTGGTGCTGCTTTTTTAAATGTCAGATTTTGGGGATCCCCAGAACCAGAACCCAACATTCAGCTTCTACGCTCCACAAACCTGGAGCGTAGAACTTTGTTTTCCATAACAAACTTTTGGAAAACTGGAAAAGAGCTGAAACACTGAGTTCCTTTATATCTAGACCATAAACCCTCTTGTTTAGAGCTGCTTTTGTATCATAATGAAACCTTAACCAATATTTTGATGAGGAATGACGGCACCTGGAAAAATTTAATGTTTCAAGGTTTGAATTTTGAGGTTTTATGATGTCAAGCACTTTGAACTACCTTGTTGAAATGTGTTATACAAATAAATCTGATTTGATTTTAGTTGTAACTGACTCAAATATCACATGGAGAATACCCATCTGTAACTGAGGCAACACCGGGGTTGGTTCTCCAAACTGCTTTGGAAACTTTTCAATTTGTTTATGTGATGTTTTCACTGGGAATGACTCCTTTACCTGTTTATAGAAGGCCATAACCCCAAAGTGAAGTTGTTGAAGTGCCACCTTCATGTGGTGGAGGGGTTACGGTTCCCACATACCCGGGTGTACTTCACTCTATGGAAGTCTGTGCCTGCTCAAACCGGACGTCTGCTGGACATATCCACACAGAGCTCCGTTTTTACAACCAGGTAAAAACTTGAAGGTAGACAATGTTCCTATAGGAACATAACAATAGCTGCTTTATATGCATCATCGAGCAGATAAGGATGAGAGTCTTGCAACCAGTTGTAAAGGACACGTAGAGTGACTACCAGTCACTGTGCCGCACCAACAGCTGTACAGTGGCTGTTCTGGTGGAGAAGGCACGAGGCAAGGCGCCCAACTGGTGGATCAAACTTGCTAGTACCCATTTCTTGGAAGGTGCATGCAGAGTCTGCGGCTGAGCATATGGCAGCCTTTAGAGTCCTTGTGCTTCACACTGTCTTCTCCAATTTCCCCTCCACTAAGCAGGTTCTAGATTATTTTCTACAGTATTGTACCAAAAATCTATACATCTATATAATTTGACATGGCAGGCAGTGTGCAGGTCGACACAGAGAAACAACAGGACAAACAACCATGCACACACACACTCATAACTATGGGCAAATTTGGGATGGTGACACTTCTGTTCTGCTGCACTCTTCATGCTGGCTGGTCTGAGTGCTTCATGTTTGAGGGTGCTGTTGGTGTTACATGTTAAGATTTGAATTCTAAGAGCCAGAGCCCAGGGCTTACTCATGATGTAAGCCATGGCTTCAAGTTGACCCTATATGAAGAGCAGTGCCAAACTGTTGGGTGTTTCCTGGGAACTGGTGGTGTAATAGCAGTTATTTATCATTTTCATTTTACTGAAAGCCCTCTCACCTCCAGCCACAGTCAGAGACTGGAAAATACTGTCATCCTAAATGTGTCCTTACATTCTAGGGTGGGGAAGTACATCATTCTGAACTAAAGAACTGATACATCTTACTCACTGCAGCTGTTACCTGAGCAACAGGCCTCAGCTTGTTCTCTTGACCTGCCGTCACCTGCAGATTGAAGCTGGACTTTTATGTGCCCTTGGCTCTGATGGAGTATCAAATCCACTCTGTCACAGTCATGCTGTATGTTTAAAGTAATGGACTTTAAAATTAGAGTTGGCCTGTTTTTACAAATCAGTCCTCCAACTGCAGCTGATCTAAAATGCTGCTGCTCATGTTCTCAATAAAACCTGGAAGATAGAGCAAATCACCCAGTTCTAAAGTTCTTTAACTGAGAGAGTAAATCACATGTATATAAATTAACAAATACTGTCGTTAGTCTATAAATCACTGAATGGCTTAGCACCACAATACATTAAAGATCTACAATTTGGATCTGGTTCGGGTCTGATCTGCAGAACCAAACGTGGAGAAGCAGCATTCAGCTTCTATGCATCACAAATCAGAAACAAACATCCATAAAACTGCAAAACAGCTGAAAGGTAAAGGTAATTTTATTTATATAGCACATTTTCAGCAACAAGGCTGAAATACAAAGTGCTTTATAGAAATTAAAAGGAAATGAAATATAAACAAAATAACAAACCAAAGGAAAGAGCAAAAGAAGAAAAATAATATAATGTTGATCTAAAGTATGTGAACTAGATGCTCCTATTCAGGGTTGGTAGCTGAGTATAAGTAAGTATTCTCTGGACTTTCTAAGTATGCTCTAAATTTGTAAAAGTAATCAGTACTCCACAGTTTCTAAGTAATAATAAAAATTAAATGTTCCTGTCCTGGAAGAATTTTTCTGAATTCTAAGTTTGTTCTAAGCTGAAACACTGAATTTCTTTAAATCTCGTCTAAAACCCCATGATTAGAGTTGCCTTTATCTGCGTCACATATATTACTAACTGAAACATGAGCAATGTTTGTCTACTTTCCTTTATTCCTATTCCTTTATTACTGTATTACATTCCTTTATGTTTTCATCACATGGAGCCATATTGAATTGTGTTGTTACTGATTATTGTTAGCTTATAAAAATAGCTTAAGTCTGCTTATAAAAGCAAACATAGACACAAATCCTTCATCAGTACATATTTATACAAAATATCCAACCTCAATTACTATAGGAGTGAAATACACTCTTATATTATATATATAGTATATATATAGTTCCCCTGGATTGGCAGACTGGGGTGGTGGTCCCCCTGTTCAAAAAGGGGGACCGGAGGGTGTGCTCCAATTATAGAGGGGTCACACTCTTAAGCCTCCCTGGCAAGGTCTATTCAGGGGTCCTGGAGAGGAGGGTCCGTCGGATAGTCGAACCTCGGATTCAGGAAGAGCAGTGTGGTTTTCGTCCTGGTCGTGGAACACTGGACCAGCTCTACACCCTCAGCAGGGTCCTGGAGGGTGCATGGGAGTTCGCCCAACCAGTCTACATGTGTTTTGTGGACTTGGAGAAGGCGTTCGACCGTGTCCCTCGGGGAGCCCTGTGGGGGGTTCTCCGGGAGTATGGGGCAGTGGCGCAAAAAGTGGGTATGCAGGGTATGCAACGCATAGGGGCGCTGCACTAGAGGGGGCGCCAAAACCCCGTCTCGAAAAATGTTTTTTTCTTGTTGGCATTTTCTATAATTAACAGAATGAAATGATCAATAACAGGGGAACAGCACTGATTAGGCGCCCCTCTGCTCCTCCCATGCAGGTGGCTGTGCACGCGCCCCTAAGAGTATGCAGGCGCGTTTTTTTTATTTTTTTTATTTTAGACTACCACTCGTAGTGCACTTGACAAAATGGAGCGGCAGAAAAAAAAGCTGTCCGGGGCGCAAAACAGAAAAAGGAAAAGGGAGAAGGATAAAGATGTTGGCGGGATGAAAAAAAGCCTTTCAATGTGGTTGAAAGATAGTAGGTAAGTACCGTCAGTGTATTAGCAGGACAGGAGGGCTGTAAATAATCAAGTTAGCTAAAGCTAGCAGCTAGCCTAATACGGAATCGTCCCATATTTGGCTGTTAAAAGTTGCCTCCCCTATTAAACCATTAAGGGACGCGATTTGTTTTGTATTTCTATGAATATCTGATACATAAACCTGTCACAGACACATAACCGCGCACTAAGTAAGAATGACCGAAATAAAACTCAGGAAATATTAACACAGGAAAGCTAAAGCTGCTGTGGCGGCAGTGCCCAGCTATGGTCCAACACTTAGCCCTCCTGGGTGCATTTTTTCACTCATATATATTATGGATTCTTTAATTAAAGATGAGTTGTTCAAGTTCATGCGTGTATCAGACAAATTAGTCATCAGAGTCACTAAAGCCCTTAAACTCAAAAAGGTTGGTGACTTATTTTACCAACCTTTTTGGCAGGGGGACACTTGAGTTTAAATGTCTTATTCAATACCACTACAGTGGTGTTGTGATGTATCTGATAAGTCAGATCAGATGTAATGTCCAATCAGTAACTGTTATCCAACAAGGAGATGATTTAAATTAAAGTTTAATTTCTATTGTAGTTTGACTGCTGTATTTTCTAAGCCTATTTAACACAAAATTGATGTCATTCAGCTGTGATGGTGGAGAGAAAGAAGAGAAGATGATGAAAGAGGAAGAATCAGGACAGACAGGGGAAGGCAACAGGTTGGTCTAATGCAGGTGGAAGTGAGGGAGCAACTAGTCCATCTCAAGCACAAATTTTTAAACATTATTTTTAAAAACGGTAAGATCTGTAATTTTTACAACTAATAATGCTTTTTTGACCACATGACTTAGTGGAGAACACCACAGACAAGGGATGAAGGAGACAGACATGAGGTCAGTGATAGAGGAGACAAGTGATGAGATCAGGTAGGCATTAGGAAAGCAACAAAAACCTATATACCATGATGGTTTGAGTTTCTGATGACCATCTTTGATCGTGTTCTTTTTTGGGGAAAATTAGTGCAGGCAGTCATGGTGAGTCAACCACGAGAAAAGAGAATGAGAAACAGAAAGGTGCAGATGAGGGAGAGGAAGAGCAGAGAGGACTAGATGATGAAGAGAGAGAGAAGCACAGAGCTGCGGAGGAGAGAGCCGAGACAAGGCTTTATTCAGAAGAACCATCTGAATGGCCTTTACCACACAAAATGGGGGACACATTTAGGTAGTACATGGTTGTAAATGGCCCACAGAAAGTTTCTGATGGTCCATATCCAAGATCAGAGAAGAATAAGAGGTGTTTTTCCAAAGCATACTGTTTTCGTTTACTGTCTAATGGAGAGAAAGTTGAACGAGATTGGTTACTGTATTCTAAAAATACTAACAGAGTCTATTGTTTTGCATGTAAGCTTTTTGGTGAAGCTAAAGTTCTTGACACATGCCTTGTGGAGGGGTATAATAACTGGCGATGTCTTTCAAAAACACTGAAGCACCATGAAACCAGTAGTTCTCATATCTGACTTATCTGACGTGGAAAGAAATGGCATCTCGCTTACGCCTAGGTAAAACTATTGATAGTGAACTGCAGAAAACCATGGCAGCTGAAAAAGCACACTGGAGAAGTGTGTTGACTAGAGTTATCGACTGCATACTTTTCCTTGCAGAGAGAAACTTGCCACTAAGGGGGAAAAATTCTCAGTTAGGAAATCCTAAAAATGGAAATTTTCTGGGAATCCTTGAGCTCATAGCGCGATATGATGTAACACTGGCAGAGCATCTTAGAAAGGCTGTCTCCAAACAAACCACTGGATATCTGACATGGTGCACTCAGAATGAATTTTTAGATTCAATATCAGAGTGTGTTTTGAGTAAAATATCTGCCAAGATCAAGTCCTCTAAGTACTTTGCAGTGGAACTGGACTGCACACCTGATATTTCAAAGCAAGAGCAGGCCTCAGTCATCATTCGATATATGGGGGGGCGCCGAAGATATGTTCGCATCCACCACAAAAATATGGAGTTGCGCCCCTGGTATGGGGTACCGGGCCCTTTGATACGGGCTGTCAGGTCCCTGTATGACCGGTGTCAGAGTCTGGTCCGCATTGCCGGCAGTAAGTCGGGCTCGTTTCCGGTGAGAGTTGGACTCCGCCAGGGCTGCCCTTTGTCACCGATTCTGTTCATCACTTTCATGGACAGAATTTCTAGGCACAGCCAAGGTGTTGAGGGGATCCGATTTGGTGGCCTTAGGATCTCATCTCTGCTTTTCGCAGACGATGTGGTCCTTTTGGCTTCATCAGATCGTGATCTGCAGCTCTCGCTGGATCGGTTCGCAGCCGAGTGTGAAGCGGCCGGGATGGGGATCAGTGCCTCCAAATCCGAGGCCATGGTCTTGAGCCGGAAAAGGGTAGAGTGCCTTCTCCGGGTCAGGGGGGGTGTCCTGCCCCAAGTGGAGGAGTTTAAGTATCTCGGGATCTTGTTCACAAATGGGGGAAGAAGGGAGCGGGAGATCGACAGGCGGATTGGCGCAGCATCTGCTGTCAAGCGGGCGCTGTACCGGTCCGTCGTGGTGAAGAGAGAGCTGAGCCAAAAAGCGAAGCTCTCGATTTACCGGTCGATCTACGTTCCCACCCTCATCTATGGTCATGAGCTTTGGGTCATGACCGAAAGAACGAGATCGCGGATACAAGCGGCCGAAATGGGTTTTCTCCGTAGGGTGGCTGGGCTCTCCCTTAGAGATAGGGTGAGAAGCTCAGTCATCCGGGAGGGACTCAGAGTAGAGCCGCTGCTCCTTCACATCGAGAGGAGCCAGTTGAGGTGGCTTGGGCATCTGGTCAGGATGCCTCCTGGACGCCTCCCTGGTGAGGTGTTCCGGGCACGTCCCACCGGGAGGAGGCCCCGGGGAAGACCCAGGACACGCTGGAGGGTCTATGTCTCTCGGCTGGCCTGGGAACGCCTCGGGATTCCCCCGGAGGAGCTGGAAGAAGTGGCTGGGGAGAGGGAAGTCTGGGCCTCCCTTCTGAAGCTGCTACCCCCGCAACCCAACCTCGGATAAGCGGAAGAAGATGGATGGATGGATGGATACACTCTTATATTTATTAAATCCCAGGTGTATATATATATGTAAATACAGTATATATATCACCTGAAATAATAGCTACTCCACATACAGCAGTAAACAGAATTCTAACATCCTTTGCTGCCTTATGTATTTTCTTATTACTTTGCATAAGATCACTAAAGTATGTTTCATAACTGAAGACAGAGATAAATATACAGAATGAGATTTCTTTCTGCTTCCTGTTGGTGAACATGTAGCGCCTTGTTGAGCTGAAGTGGAGACAGATGAGGGAACCTCTGATGCATCAATCATTACAAATTGATGATATTTAACAATGAACAAATTTCTGTCAGGAGCGAGCTTTGGCAAAAAGACAAGACAAAACATATGCGCAGTCAAAGCCGAGGCGGCGGTCCGGTGCGATGAGCATCATAAAAAGACAACTGTCGAAGGAAAAGAATCAACTGAATTCAGATCTAACAGTGATTTTTTATTTATTTATTTTTTCCTGATGATAGACACACACTGTGCACACGCAAACCACCAGGGATTCTTACATCATCTATCGAACGCTCTCCAGGTTGGAGTACAACAGATAAAAAAGGGAATGGAAACAAGATTCATCAGCAGTATAAAAAGTAATTACTCTGTGTAAGACGACAGAGTCATTCCTCTGAGTGGATATAACCTTCAACGTTTTAATGGACCCTTCCTCAAAAGTCGACATGTGCTACAACATTTTCTTCTTTTTTAAGCAGCCAAGTTCAAACCCAGAGCTTTGTTTTAATTACTCGGTTTTCCTTTGATTATGTGAAGCTCAGTTGACCTTTTTTTGTCATCAACAGTGGTGGAATTAAACACGAATTGCTGTGATAAATGTGAAATAATAGATGCTGGAATGATTGTATAAATTGGATTTTGATATCAAAGACTAGTAATAAAAAAACAATCACACAAGCTGTTGGAAGTCATATTTCTACCATCTTCTGAAAGAAATCTGGTATTTTTGAATTAGATATCAGGATGGAGTATCTGACAAGCCGGGACATGAGCATGTTTGCATCCCTGTTGCATCAGCTCTCCTTGTAACCAAATTCTGTATGCTTTTGCAAACTGTGGATGGGGGGACTGTCACTTCTGTTGATGCTTCTCCCTTTACATCTTCATATCTTGGGAACAGCTTTACTCTTTGTCATGCTTCACGTCTTTTTAAGGATTCATAGATGGAGCAACGATAATCAGGAGGATACGTTTACTCATCATGTCAGAGAATTATCAAATACGCTTTGTTTTTAAGTGAATCTTAAAATCTTAGAAGCAAATTATCCTGATTGTTTCTAAATGCCTTTGTAAATTCCAGGACAGTAGACCCCTGGTATTCGCAGAAGAATTGAGACTCCCTCCAAAAAGACTTATAACTCACTACTTTAATATTGTACCAAATGTACCTTGTACATTAGAACTACCATGGAAGCTAGCATTACCCGTTTTCCTAATCTGCACTTATGGGGCCAAGGGATATTAATGGCGCTCCTAGATTGGCTAATTTGCAGAAACCAGCCAATAGAGTGTTAGCTGGCATTGAGCACAGGCAGTTCAGATTCCTGAGCTGCATTTTCATTCAAATATTTTAGCTAAGCGCTATGAAAAAGTTTGTGAAATGCTAATATATAAGATATATACAGTATATAAGCTACATATGTTTATAACGGTAGAGGGATAGAGAGAGAGAAAGATTAAAAAGAGAAAAAATAATCTATATTATAATTATGTACTATGATATATAAAATCTATGGGTATCCCATAGCAAAAAAAGAGAAAAAGAAAAAGAGAAAATGATAAAGTTGAAATTTTCCCCTGAAAAATGGCGGGAGTCCACTGTCATTCCTTGGGTTTATCTAAAACAAACTAACTGTCAGCTAACTAGACATTGTTTTCAGAAATTGTAAAAGTTGCTTATGAATCATACTTTTATGATGATACTCTTGGTCATATAAGATCTAGACTCTTACTTCAGCTTTAAGAGTTCAAGTGAAAACGTCTTTCTGCTTAGTTTTTAGAATTAAAAATATTATTTTTCTGCAGATGTTCTTTGTATTTTCTACTCTGAAGTTGCATTTTTTTCCCATCAGCACCTATTTCATTATGTAAGATAGTTGCAGCATCTATAAACACATAAGTTAGTATTGATGTATTTACATTTCTGACTGTTCTCTCATTAAACCACATGGTTCTGCAGCTTTCTTTTAGAACATGTTTCCTTTACTGACTGGACTCTTAGAATAGAGAGAAGGCCACTGTAATTTGCTATTTTTATTGATAATACCAACAAGTGGCTCAACATCAATCCCAGATCTAGGCTCCTACTGCAAATCAGCAAATTGAAACCAACTTAATAATCAGAGACAGGAAATGCTTGGTCACTGGTTGCTATGGTGTTTTCCACATTTTCTGAGCAAGAGAGGAAATGGAAAGCCCATAGTGTCACTCGTCAGACAAGCATTGAAGTAAGTCTCAAACAAATGGTCACTGTTTGTGTAAAAGAAAAGTTGAATCAAATTGAGAAAAAAATGAAACCAAGCATATTTGAGTTTGGATGTATGCTAGAATTGTACGTTCTAACGCTGTACAAGGCAAGACAATAATGTCTACATATGTTTAAAATCTGTAGACATATGAATATGTCATAGAGTAGGTAACTATATTAAGTAGCAACATCACTGTGTAGGTTATATATTTTAAAGGAAAATTAGCGTAAATCAGGTGAAGTCAACAGTTTCTCGGCTGTTCTAAATGTTACAACTTTAGAAAGTGTTTCTGCTTTGAAGTGTGTCTTGGACATAGAGCTCTAATGAGGAATGAGCTTTTTCACCACCAAAATCCCATTGAGTTCTATTAGATTTTGTTTCTTTTGTGAATTTTGGAAAAATTCTACAATGCTACAGTCTCAATATCAAGACTGAAATCACATCATTTCCAACTGAGCAGTAAGGGGTTTTTTTGGATTTGGTTGGGATTTGTCCAACACTGTGGGAGGCTGAAGAAAATGAAAATCAAGGTGGGAATGGCTGAATAGTAAGAAGTGTGATCTGTCACATATGCATTGATACAATAAAATCAATGCATATGTGACAGACATATGCAATGTCTGCATAATGCAGACAAAATACAAAGGAAGAAAAAGAATTGTAAAGTACTGTGCTTTACGATCCCTTATAGAGTTTATACCAATTGACTTCTTATATTTCAAATCAAAGAAAGAAGTTTTACATTAAAAGAAAGCTCTGTTGTTGGGGAGTACTTGTGTTTCAGCTGGTGATGTTGTTGTTCGTATATGTGTAAAAGTCTTGAGACTCAAATTCAAAAAAGCCAT
This sequence comes from Xiphophorus couchianus, assembly GCF_001444195.1. Classification (NCBI taxonomy): domain Eukaryota; kingdom Metazoa; phylum Chordata; class Actinopteri; order Cyprinodontiformes; family Poeciliidae; genus Xiphophorus; species Xiphophorus couchianus. The sequence goes on along the minus strand of NC_040248.1, from coordinate 22,740,941 downwards.
TTACCTTCTGGTGTTGTCTATGTTTTGTTTCGTTTTTTTATCTTTCTTGTTTTTTCATATTTCATCCTGCAATATGATGAAACTTGTTATCAAAGACCTCCATCCGTACTGTAGCTCAGACCAGTCAGTACTGGACCTGCATATTGTCTCCGAAGGCAACACACAGTGAAGATTTTTTTTTTAAAAACCTGAAACTACAGGCAAACATATACATTCCACAGATGAGTAAGGTAGTCTGAATTATTTTCCTCCTGCTGTTTGTCACGTTCCTTGCTGGTGTTGATATTTTCTTCTATATTTCATATTATTACCACAGGAGGAAAAAAAAATCGGAGGCCAAGAAAATGCTAGACTTTAAGGGTTAGTGCAAGGATAACCTGTCATAGAGAAACAATGATCCTTGTGTCCTCCAATGTCAGGCTCTGACATGCTGTCAAATTATTTCAGAAATTTTAACATTTAGTCCAAAACGTGGTAAATTATTGAATTCAATTTGTAAAAAATAGTGAAACAAATAGCTATTTTTTCAGGCTTCACACACTCTTAAAATGTATAATGATAACACATTATGTTCTTACACAATAAGTTCTTCTTACTGAAGAAGAACTTACAAGGCTAGCTTACCAGGATTTAAAGTAATTAGGCCTCTGAATAAAGCCTGTTATTATCAAACACTCTGGCCCGGTTGGTAGTCATGGTGGAGACACCCCCACCACCCACAGTAACACAGAGGACACGCCAAGGACTTTGGTCCAGTGTAAAAAAAAAAGTTTTTATTTTAATTCTAACAAATAAAATTCATATTTGCAGCCTACATGGGGTAATTTGTAGGTCACTATTTTTTATTAATTTATTTTCCAAGATGATTCATACTGTAAAAATAGAGCACAATAGAGCCTTGATGAAAACACATTCCTGGAACAAATGCAGCACGCGTAAACCTCTTCAAAGTGACGCTGCATTGACACCCAATGGCACGTCTCCAATTATGACGGTTATGTTTGATGTCTTCTGAATCCATTACAGCCTGGACAACTTCATCATACCCAATGATGAGTTATGGGTGTTGTATGCATTACAAATCTAATTCCTCTACTGGCTGAGGCCCCTTGGGAACAATCTGCCCCTGTCCCCCAGACCTCTTCAAGAACAGAAGAAGTGAGGCCACTATGGGCAGGAAGCACATAAAATGCAGTGAAGCGCCCTGCAGAGTGTTCCCTAATTACAACGCTCACTGACACCTACTTGAAGATGTTTTGGGTCCATGCTTAGTTGTTACCTCTAATTATTTCCCCTGCTGACAGGGGTCCCATTCACATGCAAACACTAATCCATTCACAGCCGATTGGCTTATGACAAGAGCTATGTTAATTACCTGTAAAGCTGCAATTGTTGTGTTTAGACAACATGAAATAGCTTGAATTAAAAAATAAAATAAATAAATTACCTCACAGTCCAATTCAGGTGGCATGCGTTGTCGGTTACGTCTCTATCAGCTTTGTAGATCTAGAATCTATATTATATTTGTTTAACAATAACTCAAACTCAGATTGGACGGGGTGTGTCTGTAAACATCAAGCAGTTTTTTATGCCTGTTTAGGGGTTGTTAGAGCTTATCTCCAGGCTACACTTTGGACAACAAAGAGACAAACAGGACAAACGACCGGGCCCACAGCAGGGAGACATGCATGTGTTTGGACCTCTGGAGGAAACCAAAGAATAGGAGTACAAAGACAGGCAGGGTGCTACTAACGGCACAACCTGCAGATAAATATCTATCTGCCTTCATCACCAGGCCATCTCCAGCACCGTCTTCCCTTTAATCCTGACCAGCCTCCCTGTTCTTGCTGTGTTTTAGGTTTCCTCCATTTGATGTTTCTCATATGTAGGCAAAACAAAAAAATATCTGACTCATCTGACCAGACCGAGTTGCTTCACATGGTCACATGGTTTGTTAAAAACTGCAAACAACTCTTTTCAGCTAAATTTTCTATTACATTCTTTTGTAATGACCAAAACTGTTCAATACAATCCCAGTATTTATTCCTAAATGCTCATTAGAGAGACAACCTGGGGGAAGAAATCATCTCTGTGGCAGCTGGTTCTTGTAAATATCCTCTGTAATGCCAACCTAAAAGTAAAAGTCCCAACCGTTTGTATCTAGGATGTGTGCGATCTGCAGAGACGTTAGCTGCAGTTTCCAGACCTGTACACTTCCTGGATGGAGGGAAGGTCAGCCCTGGTTATTAGTTGCACTCTGGATCTGTCCTGTTTTATTAATGAACCAAACCACACAGTGATGGACAAACACAGGACAAACTGAATAAATGCATAATTTTTTTCCCACTTTTACTCTATCACCTTCCAATAAAGCAGATTGAAATGTGTGGATGTAAAGTGAAAAAAGTGTGATAAAGTACCAGAGGTGTGCATGGTGTGTCCATGCACCATAATACAGATGTCAGATCATAACTTATCAAGGTTACTTGAGTCAAACGCAAAAGTATTATTTTACAGAACAATTAGATGTTTTTATCCAGCATTAAAAACATGAAGGGTCAGGCTATAGATGGGTCAGACAGCATAAAATGTTGGTTCTTCACTTTTTCCAGAGTCATGCCACACATAAGCAGTCACTCGTCATCTTCAGATGTGTATTTATCTCTCTTTGTATCCAAGCACAGGGTCATACATAACTGCTGCAGATTACAAGAAGCCCTTTGGGTGCTGGAGTACTTTCAGCTCTGTTCGCATTTCAGCCAAATTGCTGCTCTTAGAAAAATAATTCTTCACTCAAAAGTGCATCAGAATGTCAGTATGGGATGTTCTTGTAAAAGAAAGCTAAAAGGAGTACTTGAGTGGAGGACATGTTACTGTTTGTTGCTGTAATCAACTGAGGATGAGGTAAAAACATTTTCATCTCATGGAGAGACAACAGGAAAATCCCAAGCAAGTGCATGAAATGTGTTTCAGTGAGTGTCACAATCATACAGAATGATTAAGTCTTTTATTATCAAAGTTATGTTTTTGTGTATTGCAAAACGGAATGTTGTTCTTTATCATTTCTCGCACCATACATTTAAATGCTTTAAGCTATTTTAAATGTTGAAACTTTGATTACTACTTTTTGTAGTTTGAGGTACAAAAAGTGGTGCAACTGGTGGATACTTCTATTAGTCACTGTAAAGCAAGACAAACAAGCAAACAAACTGTATTACATAAAATAATTGAAAACATTTCATATGTTGCTAAAAGGAGCAAGAAGAAAGATGAGATTATTACTGTATGATGAAGAGATTACCAATATCAGCACAAATTCACATGTTGGTTCATTTCATTTCTGAGATATTTCCGTGTATACACACAGATTTTAGTGGCTTTGTGTGAAAACTCTGCTCATTTTTCATTGGGTGGGGATGAAAACCTGTAACTGTAAAATGCTTTTGAAGAACTGCACTGAAAGGCACCACAGACATTTAGACATCTTCACAGGAAACACTCTGGCGCTCTGTCGTAACCCTGCCAGTGCAGGGTTACGACCCTACCCTCTCTTTGCATCCAGGTTTTCCGCTTCTAAATTTTCACCTTTGCAGAGTTTGACACATAGCAGCCAATAATCGAAGGATGGAACTAGACAAGAATAGAAAGGGGCAAGATGAACAAGCAGAAAAATGAATGAGCAGCTTTTGAAAGCTCCTAATTGATTTGGCAGTTTAATTTTTGTCTTAGCAGGCTAATCCATTTCCAGAGAGACAAAAAAGGTGAAATGGCAAGGCTGAGAATTAGAGGGGAGAGGCACAGGGAGCCTCTGAGGAATACTGAGTGAAGTGAGAGACACTGGGTGAAATGCCAATTTAAGTCAACAGCCAGCAGAATCACAAAGCGCTTGCTGCCCGCAAAGCGAAGGGCGAACAGGGAGCGGAGAAGTGGCATTTTGAGGAGAACCCCAACTCATGACACCTCTGGTTTGTAAAGCTCCGTTTGTAAAGGCTATTTTTGTTCATTATCACCTGCTGTACTCGGTGGTACACTGTCCCGCTTTATCCGACCCATATGTTGCTCTTGGTGGTTCAGGACCCCCTCTGGGGAATTTCTCACTTTGTGTGGACAGACTTTTTCATTAGCGAAAACTCGGAGGATCACACTTCATTTGGAAGAAAGGAAGAAATTGCAAGGGGTAGATTAATGGAAAAGGCCTTCTCTCTTCCAAACCCATTACAGCTCGGTTTCAAGCTTTCCAACTTGCAAATCAACTCTTCTCTTGGGGAATGTGGAAAATTCAGTGAGCTTTTCACTCTATTTTTGTATTCCTTCATAACGATAAATACTAAAACATACAAAATACCAAACTCTTTTCTGATTATCCCAATGTACCAATGATCTTTCCACAGTATAGTCAATACACAAATAAAGGAGGCAGAATAGGTTCATAATGATATTATAGTCAGCTTCTTAACTTCTTGATGTGTACACTGAAAGACTTTAGACAGGCGAGGTGTCCGGTTAACGCTGTGAGGCTGTTAAAAAGATACACAACTAGGTGAACATGTTGGCCTAATTATGTTGGAAATTTTATTTCAACTTAAGTGTTGTTTGAGATTTGTAAAACCTTTTAACTACTTTAACAATTATATATCTTTATTGTGTTTTAATTAAAGGTGCAGCATGAAGGGCGTGCCGTGGTGGCGTAGGGGTTGGCGCGACCCATGTTTGGAGGCCTTGAATCCTCGACACGGTTGTCACGGGTTTGACTCTCAGACCCGGAGACATTTGCCGCATGTCTTCCCTCTTCCCTTCCCCCTTTCCTGTCAGCCTACTTTCATATAAGGGACACTAGAGCCCACAAAAGACCACCTGGAGGTCTTTTGTGGGCTCCAGGGGGTCTTTGTGAATAATTGTTTTGACGCAAAGGTTTACTATGAATCGAATTATGGCCCCAAAAATTGAATTGTGAGAAAGCACTCGATTCCCACCCCGTAGTAAACTCTACCTTTATGCTTCGGGATCTGCTATGGGTTTTGAACATAGATTAAATCTCAATTTTTCATTCAAATCTGTACTTTTTTACTTTAAAACATTTCTTCGATTCTTGCTACCTCCAGCATTATTAGTATTACCTAATTACAACTTGGATCTAAAAAATAATTTAAAAAAAATATGCTAAGATCAATCATACATTGAAAATATGAGTACAGTGAAGTACAAGACCTTGCTCTTCTTATAACCTTGCTTTTGTAATAGATCTTTATGTGACATAACTTCATGGCTCTGTAGAAGCAAAAGGCATATATATATTTATTTTGCTAATCTCTTAATTGCTGAAACTAGCAACCAAGATATATTTTAAAAGTAGAAAATGCCTGAATATTTATGAGACCTGGTGAGAAATGAAGTCACAAACAATATTCATATAACAGTGGCAAATTTATTTTGATACATAATCATACATTAAGGTCAATTTCAAAGGCACAAATGTTGTGTTCATGTATTGGTGGAGCAGAAAACAACAAAATCCCCAAGAGGTATAAATATGAAGTTTCAGTGAATGATGTGTCACATTTTGTTGTTCAGAAGAGAATAAATCTCATATGAACAGTTTAATATGATATATATATATATATGCTTGGAAAAAAATGTCCCGCTCCTTGTGCTTTTCTGAATAACTGTAAAGATGAGAACTGTTTTGGTTTTGATACATTTAGAAGCAGCATGAAATGTTCAAAGAGAACGTTCACTTTTCTTTGTGTTTGGGGTCTAGTGCAACACTCAGCAGTAGTCCCCAGTCACACTGTGAACCTTTTAAAATCACTTCTCACACATCAGGCAAGGTGAGAAAATCTGTTAGGCTGCCTATGGAGGGAGCCAAGACTGCATTGTGAGTGTTAGATAGGTGATGCTGAGCATAGATGGGTTTGTTTCTCTGCTAAACTATCTGTCTTCATGGTTCAAAATGTGCTGAAGTCTGACTTCAAATGACCTTTTCTTATCTTTTGTATGGGATGTGTGATTTAATCTGGAAAAGTGTTTTACCTCTGCAGAGCCATGAAAGTGTTCGTCATATTCTCAGACAGAGTTGGTCTGGCATGTTGAACAGACCATGAGTTCACACCACAGAAACTTATTTTCTAACTTTCATCTAGTCTAACGGTGTGTCAGTCTGAGGATGGTTGGGTGGTTCTCTGAAACTATCATGAAATAAATGACCCAACAATCTGTTCCAAGTAGATCTTGTTCAAAATGAATAGGTTCAGCGGGAAGAGTTGGGCATTCTAAAGAGTTGGGCATTCTGGGTAAATACAACCAAAACAAACATGATGCATTACACTCTTACAGGAGTGTAGGGGTCTTTGGAAGAAAAGCTTTCCCACATCATCACGGATCTTTCACCATGCCTGGGGTATGGGGTGCTTCTTCACATATTCATGGTTTGTTTAATGCTACACTCACTTGGAGAATTGCTCCTAGTCAACCCTTGTTTTATATGACCAAAACACAGTTTTAGTGAAAGTCTCAGTAGGGTTTAGACATGATTTTCTTTGGTAATGTTGGAACAGAAAGGTATTTTTACGAGAATCCTTCCAAAACTGGCGGTTAGCGTAAAAGAGCCTCCATTCTCTGCTAAGGAAACTGGGCTAAACCACAGTGCCACTCTGCTGGTAGCTCCCTGATCATGCTGTTCAAACATTTTTTTGTCACAGACAAAAAAAAAAACATTTAAAATGTTTAAATGTTTTAAACATTTTAATTATTGTTGATAAGTTTAGGGATTCAGCTTTTTTGTGGTTTTCAAAATTTTGAAGAATAACTGCTTTTTAACTTTCTTCAATCACATTTTTACTAGTCTTTCCTTTTTTGAATTAAAGCTTCATCATACTGTACCTTACATAACAAAAAATAAGTTATAGATTACTAATTAACAAAAATACACACTGGTGAACTTCAAATAAATAAATAAATAAAGCTTTTGTTTAAAACATGCTTGTGAATTGCTAGGGGTATTAAAACATTAAGTAAAGAAAAAAAAAAAGTCATGGACATTTTTAGCCTATGAATAAATGCACTCAACTTAAATCATTTTTGAAAATAAAAAATATCCAGATGCCACTGTACTAATCAAATTTATGTTAAGGTTTTACTTTATGCTTTCTCACAAGACTTAAAAACAATGCTAAAGGCTGAGCGTAGTGATTTCCTCAGAGACTACGCCTTCTGGACCTTTGTCTCCTCATCAGCATTGGACTCATGCGGCTCTGTAGAGATTATAGTTTGGCCCAGCGGGTTGGTCATTCTCCAAGAGTCAGCAGTTAATGGCAGCTACACAGGCTGTGTGCCGCTAATGGAGGCAAGTGAGGTACTTAAAATCCTTTAGCTTCTTACTGCTGCAATTTGTCTCCAAAACTGCACCTCTTCCATAAAATACCTTCAGAAAATATTAGCTTCTTCAGAACCATCATAAATCTACTTTAAATCAATAAAAATAAATTAGTCGAGCACTTGCAGGGCCTGACATTCCTTGTGGCAACAGTGATCAAAGCTGCGAAGAGAAAATTCTTCATATTCATTCAACTCATTTATGCAAAATATATAAAGATACAATTTCAAAATCAGATGATAGTGGAAGCCCTTTGATATACATAAGTCATTAAACCACGAGGTTACAACTCAAAAGTGTGACCCAGTTGCTTGAATAAATCGTAATTTGGGGATGTTCAGAAACCTAACGTTAGAGGTAAAAAAGGCAAAAACAAATAACATTTTCATAAATTTCAAAGAAAAAAAATTGAATATGTAAACAGATGCGGAAGTTTGTCAGATAAAAAAAGCACCAGTCTGTTACATAGATTACTTTCAGAACTTTCTGACTTTAACTTTTAAATATGAGATGGTTTTTGAAGTTCAAATGGTAGAGGAAATGTATTACAGCCTGACAACTTAAAAAAACTGAAACTGCCTGAACTTGATTTTCATTTCTTTCTCTGAATGGTTGTGTAGAACAGCTTTTGGTGGCACTGTAATGGACAGGTTACGGACCCACAGGGACTCCAGGTCTGACAGAAGACCGACACACTGGCTACTGTTTCCTCAGCATTTATTTGCTATCCTGCAGAAGACAATAAAAACACACATCAGTTGTCTTCTGGCTCCATCACAATGCTTAACAGTGATGTCCTTATGTGGCAGTATGCCCTGTGGGCTCTGAACGCACCACACAAGTGCCTGACTTTAATTGGTTGTAGCGCTGTCTGTATATAAAGGGCCCTCCCTCACCTGGTAGACAACACGTTCTCCTTCCGGTTCAGATTTCACTGTTTACTGGTGCTATACGACTGACGCGCTTAATACATTAATTGCTGTTCAAGCCTTCTTCTGGTGACTTGTACCAGCTGACTGCTTCTTCTCCCTGCCAGAAGCATAACGCATCAAGCTCAGTGACGCTGCTGTTTGTCCTTGGCCGGCTGCTTGCCCATACTCTGTTGTCCCTGGTTGACGGTCCATCCGCCTGTGACCTGGTTATTCGTCGTCGGCTGACGGCGGCCTACCCGTCGCCCTGGTTGTCGGCTTCATACCCGCTGTCCTGGTCGGCGTAAGCTGGCTTTTGACTCTCGTCCAGTGTGGCTGATTCAGGCTGGTTTATGACCAGCTCGTCCTGATCCCTCTGGTGCCGCTCTGGCTGGCGTTTGCTGTGGCACGGCGGTTCGTCTCAGGACGGACTCCTAACTTGGACTGCTATTGCTTGATTTGTGAGGACTGAACTGTATAACCAAGAAATGTATGTAATTTGAATGTCTCTTCTTTTTTTTTTTTGACAGGAACGGCCAGCTCGTGGTGTTGGTGGTGGACTTTCCGGGTGGTGGTACTTTCTTTGGTTTGGTGCACGATTTTCTTTTATTTGGTTTGCTGTGTTTCCTTTGTAGGTCCCTGCCAGCTTCGAGTTGAGCCGTAAATGTCATTTTAATGTGTGAGTGATTTTAAATTAATATATTTCTGACTAGAAAATTGAAATAAATAAACTGATTGGATTGAGTGGAATTGTCTCGTGCCTCATATGTAGCGGGCCTGTGTGCCTTAAAGGTAACTTTACAGTATTTTTAACTTAGTTATCTTAAAATTCAAGTTGCCAATCGGGAAAGCATAGGTACCGTCACACTTATATAATAATTCTACTGTAAACTATACAATAGAAGAATAAAGAAATAAGCAATAATTTTTCATCGCCAACTCAAACAAGTAGTTAGTAATGTGAATAACTTGTCTCAGGAACTTAGAAATAGTAAGAAAATTATTTCTCATTTACTTTTCCCAGCATTTTTATTTATTTATTTTAAATGCTGTTGAACTGGGCCATTTTAGACACAACAGTGCCACTTAGTGGACAGAAAAATATATAAAACAAGCAACTTCCATTTTTGAATAACAACATTGGATATGTTACACATAGCTGCAGAAAACAATAAAAATACACATCAATGTGAACTTATGCAAATGCAACAAAGTGGCTGTTAAACAGGAACGGCTAACTGACAAATCACAATTACAGTAATTCACCACAAGAGGACATAAAACGGCACCCGTTGAACACAAGAGGGTGTGGAAGTCAGCAGAAAAAGACGAAAATATAATTTGAGTCTTGTTTTATTCTCAATGTCTTCCAATCCAACCCAAAAAGTAGAATGACTGCAATCAAACTGTCCATCTGAGGGGAACAAACCAGCTGTAAGGGGAGGACCCGGAAGATTGGGTAAAGAAACTGACTGCCAAAGGGGCAACAGATCTAGATTCCACATTTAGAACTGTTCTACTCCCCTGGGAATACCCTGGTACCCTCAAAGCCTGGTCCAGGACCAACTCAGCTGAAGAAAACTGCAGGTCCTCTTTTGGAGCCGAACACAGGCCCAACAAAACCCAAGGCAGCCTTCACTGTGCGGTGGAACCTCTCACAAAGACCATTGGCCTGTAGATGGTATGCAGCAGTATGGTGGAGTTTAACCCCAAGGCTCTCTGCCACTGCAGCCCACAACTCTGAAGTGAACTGGGGACCTCTGTCAGAGGTCAAGTCCAATGGCACACCAAACTGAGACACCCAGGAGGAGATAAATGCCCGAGCCACAACAACTGAAGTGGTTGATGACAGCAGAACTGCCTCCAGCCACCAAGTAGTTCTGTCCACCATCGTCAGGAGATAGGTGAAACCTCTGGAAGGTGGAAGTGGCCCCACTAAGTCCACATGCACATGTTCAAACTTCCGTTGCGGAACAGGAAAGTGCTCCAGTGGAGCTTATGTGTGCCGTTGCACCTTGGCACGCTGGCAAGCCAAACAGGAAGCTGCCCATGTCCGTACAACTTCATGGAGTCCCAGCCACACAAATGTTGCCCCTACCAGTTTAGCAGAAGCTTTAAAGCAAAAAATCATTATCATCAGTAATAAATTTCACACAAAGAAAGCTGAAATCTATTTGTCTCTAAAAGGATTCTAATTTCTGTTCTTTTATTGGAATCTTGCAATCCTGACAATTATGATTAATTCTAAGTTTGAATTTTGTATCTGCTATTCAGCTATACTATTCATGCACATACATAATTACTCACATAATTATGCTATTGTTCCCATCTGCAGCCAGTGTCTGTTTATTGCTTATGACTGCGACTGTAGAGTTGAACAAATACGGAAAGATAATTAGATAAATACCGTGTTTGAAAAACAAATATGCAAATGTGCCTCTAAAGTTAATAAATAGTCTTAATGTTGATTTGGTGACATGTTCTAATGGCTGTGTCCATTGTGAAGGTGTGACTGTGTTCTCATTAGACTGAGTTCTGTAATTATATCCTTTTTTATTCATAATTATATTTGCTCTTTAGTTACTCTACATTACACAATGGAATCACTAAGAAGCGGCTGAATCAAGTGAAGTTTTTTTCTCTTATAAGTTTCTTAGGTGTGGAGGAAAGCGGATTTTAAAAGACTGCCGGTTATTTCCCTTCTTCGCTATTTTGTCATATCATGGTTTTTCCATTAGACAGTTGACCCATGAATAACTGAAATCTGTCTGAAAAGTTATAAACTTCTCAGACAGAAAAGTTCTAAACTATTTTATTAGTTTCCACACCAAATATACCTTAACATGCATTAAGACACAGATTGTAAACTGTCTTAGCAGTACCACAGAAGCCAATATCTAAAGTCTTCCTTCTCTCCAAGTTAGGGGGAACAGCCAATCAGAACCGAGGAAAGTATATGGCACTCCTGGGTTGACTGCTTTGCAAACACCATGCCAGAAAGCCTTGCATCTAAAATATTTAAACTTCTCAAACTGCATTTCTTTCAAATGTTTTAGATAAGCTCTAAAGCAAAATTATTTAACAGGTAATTTAATAAATACTTAACTGTGAATATGTGGCAGTCCACTGTATTCACCTTTTTGTACTGTTTCTATTACCTCAAGGGATGGTACTGAGAACAAGCAGCCAATGCTAAAGCATCATGCTTTGATAGTGCAGACTTTAGTCAACAACTCAACAAAAAGGCACAGGAAGTCAGTGTACTGGACATTTCTCCACAAAGGAGAAACATGGAGCTTAAAAATGCTGTTTTCACTGTTGTAACGGCTCTGGGAACATAACATCAGTCATACCTAAGATCAAACCAAAATGCTGAATCATGTTAGAGCTCACACAACCAGCAGTATGACTGGCTGTAATTTGACTACATTACCAGCATCAAACCAAGTATGTTCTACATGACAGATGTCTCCTTCGTCATGGTGATGTCAGCAGTCTGATTTTGATTGACACACTCAATTGCCCTCATTTACTCAGACAAAGTGGGTCTTTGTCAGTAACCGCCTGAGAAAATTCAATCAGTTTTTCCTTCCCCCTTTTATTCAAAACAAACCAAACACAAACTAAGTGGGATAGAAATAACTTTTTTTTTTATTATTATTCATTTCTAATTTAAATCGTGTGATGGATTCCGTCTGTTAATGTCTGTAAAATTTGCAGTAGGGGAAAATATTTCTTCCACTAAACCAGGAAGGATGTCTACACCTCAGCTAAGCTGGATCTAGACAACAAGACCGTTTGAGCCTGTGCTATTCCCTGTGCAGTCGGTTTCATCTGATTAGTGTCATTTAAAGTTCTCTTGTAAAGTAACCCTGTGACGGTGCTTGGCAGTGCCGTGGCAGCAGATTTTGTGAATGTCCAGACTTCAGATAAATGCCCTGCAGCTTCATCATTCCTGGCACTCTAAAAGATTGCCCCAATATTTACTCAGTTATTTTATGATGTTTTGGCAGCTCCGTCTCTCTTTTTCCCCTCCTTGTGTTTTATAATTAAGGAATTGATTAGTCATTAAAAAATGTAAACTTACAGTACCAATAAAAATATTCACCCAGTTTTAGGTTTTATCCTTTTACAAATTAAATTATGATCAACAACTTTTGACTTTTTTGGCAAACGATTTTATACCCCCCCCCCACACACACACAAAGTATTACTACAAAATATGATAACAAGTAAAAATATATAGCATAAAATAAGTGATTGGATAAATATTTAACTCACGTACTCGCTGCTGAATATACAAATGGCAGAGCAGCAACTTACTGTTGCAGAAAAACCGTTTATCTGCCGTTATCGGTGGCTATGCTAACTAGCCTGAGCATTAATGACAGGCTGTGCTAGCAGCAGCATAGAAGAGAGCAAGGGAGGAAGTGTAGGAGGAATGAGCAGCACCACACAGAGGGTGACTGACAGTGCTAAGACCTGCCACCTGGCTCTGATCGGTTGTTTTCTAGTAAGCACTGGGAGAAGACAGAGGAACTTGATTTTTTTCACAAGTATCTATATCTCTTACCGTACTGTCACGACATAGTGACAGTTTTAATAAATATATATTTTTAAATTAAAGTTACTTACTGTAGTTTTAAAGTGACTGACCTGATTAAAAGGTCTAGTCAACTGGTGCTAGTAGTTTTATATCTTCCATCGAGACATGGACTCCACCAGACTCCTGAAGGTGTGCTGTGGTATGTGATGTTAGCAGATCATTTAGGTACTGAATGCTGTGAGGTGAAGTCTCAATGGATTTCACTTTTTCAATTATATCAGAAATGGAAACACCTTGGCCACCACGGTGTGTTGTAGCATGTTGAAATTGTTCTAAAGTAAAATCAATGTGGTTGGCAGAACCAGAAGTTCCTCTGTAGACCATTGCGTGTAGCACACCGTCTTCACTAGTTTGCTTACTTGCAACCCGGAGTAAGGGATGCACAGCTTTTGAACTCCATTGTATACTGGCCATTTGTGGAAAAGCTACAGAGAAGGCAATAACTCACTGCAGCTATCAGTGATGGAATGAAGTTGATGCTCAGGATGCCAAGATGCAGCAGTGCAAGCCAAATGTTTATTACTGTTGGAGCATTCGTCTGTCATTCTGTGCTACACAATCTGAGGTACAATTGTATGTGCAGGATAGAAGACTACACAGTACTGCTGATTGACCCTACATTACATATAGTTAAAAATGCATTTAAAGTTGTGTGACACTCTGTATTCTATTTTATTTCATACATTTTATCCTCCTTGCTATAGACTCGTGTGTGTCAAACAGGACCGATGAAATGTTTTTCAACTGACAGGAATCATCAGAACAGACTACCTTCTTCCATGGTCAACAACAGAAACACTATAAAGATCTGCAATGACAATCCAGAAAACCCGTTGCCAACCAAAGAAGTTCCTTATTCAAAATGAACACTTTGAACCTTATCTGATTATTGCAGCTGCCCACTTTATAATCAGACGAGACAAAAATTTAGTTATTTGCCAGCATTGTCAATCTTTCAAGGTGTCAAGGTAAAGTTTTTCAAAGTAAAAGTACATCATCTTGTGAGTTTCAAATTTCACTGTAATTAACAGAAAAACATTTGAAACATTAGGATTCAACAGGAAACTGATATTACCTGCTTTGGAATGGATAATCAGACTAAAGGTAAACTTCTAGTACCTGAACCTGTCATGAAAACCCTTGTCCTAAAAGTAGCCTTCCACCTCTTTATCTTGCCTTCATTCTTCTTTATCATCTCCTCTATCCATTGCCTTGGATGGTTGACTCCAGGTTGCTGAACACATCCAACTTTAAGACATTGATTCTTTCCATTATTCACACCATGGGATTCTATCTTGCTTCAACTGACCTCCAGTCACATTATCTCCATATTTTCAGGCTCTTATATACCTGTTGTAAACTCCCAAAACAGTTCAATGTTAAACTTCATAGTCCAATGAATTTGCAATTTAATAGCTGGACATTGAGGAAGGTCTTAAAATACTGTAAGGGACTCAACAATTCAGCAAAATTACTTGTTTCAAATCAAATCATAGCTCTTGAGTATAATGTCCAGGCTAAGGTCAATATGAAATAGCCAACAATTAGCATAGCCTGCTATCCTACTACACATTGAAGGTTTAAGCAGTACAGCACATTGGGCAAACAAGCAAGATCAAATGGAGCCACTGTGCAGCGGGTTCGTCTAATTAACTGATTAATTAGTGCGCCTTAAGAAAGACTCACTCATGCAGTCTAACTGTGGATTCAGGCAAAACTGTGGAACAGCCGATTAAATAAACATCATCATAAAGTCCAGAATTAAGAGTGGCCACATTATGTGAAGAGGAAATAAGGACTCTAAACATTTATTGCTTTTGTTAACAATTAATAAGAGGATCTGCAAGACTCTTTAAGCAAATGTCCAGAATGCATCACCATGCTCCAATCTCTGTTACAGAATATTAAAAGAGAACATTCAATAACCTTTAAGAATCATTAAATAAAACCAGTAGGTTCTATCCCCTACTGGGCACCTGGAGCTTTGGAGAGGGAGACATTGCTATAATGCTACTAAACTAAACTGTTTGACATCTTGCAGGATAAACATTGATCTTCATCTTATCCAGACTCAGATAAGGGATCAATATAATTTTCCCCTCAAAGGATTTATTCCAAAGACATTTAAACCTGGTATTAAGCGGGGAAGTTCTCCTTATTGCTTTGTATTTTGCAGCCCAGATCAATAGATTGTAATCTAAGCGGCTGTTGTGAACAGCAACTTCCAGATTTATGATTGCTTCCAGCCCTTACTACAAAGAAAATTATACTCTCTTACAGCAAAACCATCATATTCTTTACAAATTTTTTTCTACATTAATGTTTAAAATTCTGTGTGGTGTCTGAGATGCTGAGATGGCATCTGACCCCTCCCTAGTAGGGATGGTACATCCGCTATGGATCAGACTTGCAGCCTAAAAGCCAAAAGCAATCAACATGCCAGGTTAACCAGGATTATTTCATTTTGCTGAATGCTAGAAATGTTCAGTTATACCCAGCTATAGTCGTCACAGGAATGTCCAGCTACAGCACAGTTAAGTATGTCCCAGAGATGGAAATGTTTTGCAAAGAAATGTGTCAAACCCAGAGCAAAAGGAAACGATGTGACGGTGCTGAAGCTTGGAAGAGAGTCTTTGTCAACAGTTAAATAATTCCTGTAAAACCTTTGGGTATACCTTTGTACGGCAGATGTCTTCAGAGTCTCCCGATGTCAAAATTGTTTCCGTTACTCTTTGTACCTGAGCTTGAGGTGCAGAGCATTTACTGCTGTTTACATTTTAAATATTTAGGTGTTGCTGCAGATGAATTCTGCACAAATTCACCAACTGGTAGAGGAGGAAGAGTCTGTGTTCATTCCTCATGCAACTCTAACAGCAAACTGTGGCTTTTGAAGTGTTCTCTTTTTTTTGCTATTTTTGAACATTTGTTAAAAAATTGTTCTCTGTGTTTATATTCACCTGTGCTGAGTAGTGTTTAAGTAGTGACAAACTGCCATCATAAACCTGGTGTAACTCAGACCAGAACTACTTTTTTATTGAATTGTATGTGGAAAATACACATATGGGTTAATCAGATTATTAATCTGATTAGAAGACCTTCAGTGAAAATGGTTTACAAGGGTCACCGCAACTCCAGAACAATGGTAAGCATCAGCCCGGTCGAACTGATCAACAAACCTGGTAAACAGAAAAGTTAGGTAAATCCATTAATTTTATCTCAATGCAGACAATCAACACATGTACATGCATTTAGAAAATCAAGGTTATTTAATCGGAGTGCCCCACAGCGCCACCCATTGAGGGTTTTCCTGCCAACCCCCACTGTAAAGAGATCCTGATGGATCCTGTTCAGGGTCACCAGTGGGACATTGTCCATCTCCAGCGGTCTTCAGGTTAAAAGTCAGGTATGCCCTGGAGACATTGCCAGTTCATTACAGGGTACAACAAGAACACACACGGTGATCAACCACACACTCATACCTAACAGAAGCTGTGTTTTCACTACAAATATATGCAAATCTTTGTTCTGCTAATGTTGAAAAAACACAATTTTGCAATTCAGGTGTTTCCATTACATACGAAATTAAATTAAAATCACATGTGAATAAGCTTGCTCATGTGATAAGTATGACAAGTCATCATACGGTGGATGTAAACAGTAACATGAAATATATTCGTCTAGCCATCAGGAAAAAATCTCTGCGTTTTATTTAGGCATTGGAGCAACAAGCCCCGCCTACTTGAGAGAGGCATTATGGGGAAATTGTGTTGGTGATTTAACGTAAGAGCTATGGATTCAACACATTGGAATGACACACAACTTCTAATAAACTGCAATGCTATGAGAGATCTGGTGGAGTCAAAAACAAACTATCTTCCTCCTCCTACTTCCTGTCTTTATTACTGTTTTCACCAGTAGTAACATCATGTGACTCGTATGTAAAGAAAAAAGTGCTTCCACTGCAGTTTTGTGAAATATAGATATTTCGATATGGCTGAAAAACTACCTCATTCTAGCACAAAAACTTTTCATTGGAAAACTTGACATTTTTTTTAAATTGCTGTGTTTCATTTAGTTGTGTAATTTCGACTTGCACAATTCTATGGTAATGGAAACTCAGCTAATCATGTTTTTTGGACTGTAGGAGGAAGGAGAAAACCCACATATAGGACATGCAAACCATTCAAACCCATAACCTTCTTGGTGGAAGGCACTAATAAGGTGGTTCATTATGTACGTCACAGCCAAATGTTAGCGGTTGGGTAAAATCACATCCAACTGTTTAAAACTTCAAAGTCCACGACTCAAGCAAGCAATCATTTCTCAGTAGTCGAGTGTCCAGACCAGGGGTGGGCAATCCTGGTCCTCGAGGGCCGGTGTCCTGCAACTCTTAGATGTCTCCCTGGTTCAACACACTTGAATTCAACAGCTGAATCACCTCCCAAGTGCAGTCAGGTTTTCCAGAGTCCTGCTAATGACCTCATTATTTGACTCAGGTGTGTTGAAATAGAGATACATCTAAAAGTTGCAGGAGAGGCCTGGAGTTGCCCACCCCTGGTCCAGACCCTCTGGACAAAGAAAAATGTAGAACAAGAACCTGGTTCCTACCAGGTTACCTTTTTCCAAAATTTGCACTTTCTAGGCCGTAGAGACAAGGAAAACAAAACAAAAATAAATACAAGTAAAAATATTGGTCAAATAAAAGAGTCGTTGGGTCAACTGTTTGTGATTTTCCCAAAGGGCCAACTCTGAAATTGTTGTTGGATTCTCAACATATGGCCAGCATCCGAGCAGGAAAGCAGCACACCTTTAATGTGGCCAGAGTTGTTTCCACGCTGAATGAAAAGCTGCTCGCCGTTCTGTCTGGGCTGTTCTGCCACACAATTGCTTTAATTGTTTGTTGGCAGCTCTAATCGATAAAAGGATTATTGGCACTGACAACACATGAGTACATATCAGAGTGTAATCAGTGTCATAACTGCTTGAGTGCAACAATACATTGTGTTTAATATTCTTGGACTGCTATGCAGCCAGCGGAGGCCTAAAGCAATTAAAGGCAGAATCAATGCCCTAAGTCAAAACACTGTGACAGCTCTATTATCCCTGGATATAGAAAGGCCTAGCGGATTTCCATCCCCACACTTCTCTCTCTTCCTGTTGCATGCATACATATTCTCCATGATCAAGTTCTGAATATCTGCAGCATGTGCGTATCAGAGCCTTTCATATTTTCAGCTGGTATTTCTTTCTCAAAGATTCCTGTGGTGTTTTGATCCACCAAAAATCCTTTCTACTATTTTTCATACTTCTTCCTTCATTACTTATCATTCCTCATCGTGTCACCTCGTCGTGTCACCCCGTCTGCCACCGTCATCACTCTTTTTGCTGCTAAAATCCTCCCCATCACTGTCAGCTGTACATCAGCCGTGACAGCATTTTCATTTAATCACACTTTTTTAACGTGGACTTTTATTTCTCTCAGGTGTCTGAGGTAAAATGACTTTGGCTGCGCCTGCTCATTTTGACAAAAACTACTTTGCTCTGTTAAACTATTGTGGCAGCAGTAAGATTTAAATAATCCCCTGTGGTTTAGAAAAATAGTGGCGACAACAAAGAGAGCCGAGCAAAGAATGAGCCGGTGATGATATGTGACAGTTTCATCATTTGTTCTGTCTGCAATGTCCTCTTCAAGCGGATGCCAATATTTTCACACTGGGATCAGATTTTGTAACATAATTTTATTAAAGCAGCTGTTACAAGGCTGTAAAACCAAAAAAAAGTGGCACTAATGATTATTCCTTTTTAAATTCCTGCCTGTAAAGATGTCCTTCATCCAGCGAATTAATGAGACATCCATCCCTTCAGGCCAAAGCAGCTGAGAGTTCTGCTGCCTTTCAGCAAGAAGGTCCTGGGTTCGAATCCAAGCCCGGGGTTTGAATTTGTAGAACGTGAACTCACACGTTACAGTAAATTTCATTGAAATCTGATGTAATGTGAGCTGTTCAGGGTCTTCTCTGCCTCTTTCCCAATAACAGCTGGGCAGAGTGTGTGTATAGGGGTTTGGTAACCTTCAAAATGCTGATGTGAGAATGCTCCAGGGACGGCACTCACTTAAGAAGGTTTCATTTCAACCAGGCCCATATCAAAGAGTGCAGATTAGTGGAGGATTCTCATAAGAGATGTCTCAAAGAACTATGAATACAACCCCGTCATATAAATGTTTCAGACTATGCATACTCCTCCGACATCTGGTTTCTGTTATCCCTCGAAAGCAGCTCTTGGAGTATTGGGTGGCTCAGTTGGTTGTGCACGCCGTGTGCAGAGGTTGTTGTCCTTGATGTAATTGTCCCGGGCTTATTTCCTGTTCTGGGGCCATTTTCTGAATGTCTTCCCCTTCGCTTTCCTCCCTGTTTCCTTTCCAAGTACTGCTAAATAAAGGCCACTAGAGTTGCCAGTGTTCATAGGACATACCTTTATGGAGGTTTGGGACCTCTGCTGTGAAAACTTGCTAACATTTGTGACTACTTAAGACCCCCTATAAAACACTTATAATTGCCTGTTTTAATAATTCAAACACCTACTATATCTTGATGTGCATTGATAGACTCAGTGAAAACCACTTTAACACCCTTATTTCCACTCTTGGTGGTTTACCCAATCACTGCTAAGTGGAGCTCCTGCATTGGCTGCTTTGTAAACTCCAGCATTGATTTTCCAGCTTCCTAAGCTGCATTTCTTTCAAATATTTTAGATATACTCTTGGAAAGAATAAACGATTTAGCAGGTTATCAAATCGGTAATTTGTATTTCCGGTCCACAGAAAAATCTGTGAACCCGCAAATCTGCGAATAAACGAGTACATGACCTTAAGAGCCATGTAGAAAAAAATGTCTCAGCAAACTGAAAGGGCATTTTTAAGACGACTGAGCCAAACGTCTTCCACAATGTAAGGGAGTGATAAAGTCAAACCAAACAGCACAAATCTCCACTAGTATCGATTCATTAAACACCCTCTACTCATAATGATTGGAAGCAGGAACCATCATCCATTGCCACCTTCATCTTTTGCCAGATTTAAATATCAGTGCTGAAGGGAGAGTCAGTCTTCTGTCTGTGGTGCTGATTCCACATGACATGTTGTCTAAATAACCACAGATGTCGACTGACTACAGCCAACAGACAAAGCTGCCATGGCTAAAGGTGGCCATCAGCCATGATTGTTCAGCAAAGGCCAGCAATGGCCCCAACATGACATTGCAACGGTCAGAGGTGATTGGTCGAAATCTTTTCACTGTGTTGTACTACTCTAAAAACAGAATTTGAGAATACTTTTGCAATACATTTTATCCAGACCACTGTGGAGATGTACAATTGTCCTTTGATTTGGAAATTTAGAAACAATCGACAGAAGTTCTACATAGGAATGACTTTAACCGTTGATCCACTGTGTGGATCTGTCTAGGACAGCAGGAGACACGCTTGTCAGATTCACCTGAGCTAATTTGTCTCAACAGCTCCTCAACACACTCCAGCATCACAACTATTGTTGAGCTTAATGCTTGTGACAGGTAGATCTGACTGATGAAGATGATGCCTGAGGAAGTTGTACAGTTGCACAGTCCTCACATGTGTTTTGTCACTTGGCTGTCACAAGGCTCCTTGGGTAAAAAAAAACCCAGCACATCCTGCGGCCTGCAGGCTTTACAAGCGCAAGCCTCATAATTGACAGGCACCTTTATTCGTACATTCAAGTTGTTTTCTGGATGAAACAAGCAATGTGATGTATTCTTACAAATCCAGAACTTAAAGTGAAAATGAACACAAAACAGGTAAATAATAGCTTTTGTAAATATATATATATATATATATATATATATATATATATATATATATATATATTGTCAAGAAAATCCGAGCTCATCCCACTTCCCCATGCTGGAGATTTTAGTTTAACAGTAATAATAAATAAAGTTATCTTTAAAATGAATCACTCAAGTGACATCAGGGCCCAACAGTAGACTTAAGTGTCAATAAAGTTAGTTTAACAGTAATAATAAATAAAGTTATCTTTAAAATGAATCACTCAAGTGACATCAAGGCCCAACAGTAGACTTAGGTGTCAATAAAATAAATCTGGTTGTGTGTGTTGTTTTTGTTTCATGCAAACTTTGCTTTAATTCTACTTTTTTCTATCTAATCATAAGAAATCATAGTCAGTCAGAGAGAGTCATTAAACAGGAAAAGCAGGTTTCCTGGAAAAAGAGGAAGTATGTTTCCAGCCTGCAGATTTATAAAAATAGCTGAGACTATTTTAAAGCATGAAAGTTTTAAAAAATTAAATCTAAACATTTTGAGTAATTTGATAAGATTCAAAGTAAAATACTTATATTAATATTGATTTACTTGTAATAATACTTACACTTATATTTGTGAGAACACTTATAAGAAAAACAAGCAAATGTAACTTTGGTATCAAATAATTAGAATAATAGATTATTCTTGGTTTCTTTTCAGAAAACATCTGTAATAACTCACATTAAGATTATAATAAGAATAATTAATAAGTTATGGTTATAAAATTATAAATGAATGCTAAATCAGAGAAGCTAAAGAAAATAAATGTGATATAAATGTGATTTTGACATTGAACTTGAAATGGTGTAAAAGGTTGTAAAACTGCAATTAAACATCACTGATATGTTGGAGGTAGATGGTAGGTGAAAGGTGACAGGAAGGGAAAAAGGGGAACTAACAGGAGAGCAGAGATGATCAGCACCTTATATGGAAACAGGAGGTTGAGCAGCCCTGAGACATTGGCACAGACATCATGACATGATGTCTCTTAAGACAGTGATGGATATGAGATCATCTGTCTAAGCAGACAGCAGGCGCACCAGGGGGGTGGATAAACCCTATAAAAGGTGGGTGCAAAAGAGGAACCTTTCGTTGGATCCTCCGGGCAGCTTCGAGCCAAGATCGAGATGGACAAAGAACTCTGCAGCTGAAGAAGAGCCGGGGCCACAGAGCCGGAGACTGTCCTGTGCATGCATGGGGACCAACCCGTCAGCCCCACAACCTGTGGCTTCGAATCGCACTTCTCTCATCGGCTGGGTTCTGACCCCAAAGACAAAGATGAAGACAAAGACAAGGAAGAAGAACTGGTGCCTTTTTTCCTGCCAGCACCAAGTCCTGTGTGACCTCAGCATCCATGCGGAGAAGAAGTTCATCGGACCTACAGAGATCCCTGCCTTCGTCGATCAACTTCCTCCTCCTGCTGCCGCACCTTCTTCGTCGTCGTGCCAGGTCTGGGGTTCGAGGCGTCAAACTCCGTCCGTCTCGCTCTAAGGTTCCTTTTTTAGTTCTCAGTATCAGCAGTAGGGAAAGATAGACTAGATGATTGATTTTACTTATTTGATTATTTCTGCTACTGAATTAAGCTGTACTGACCCTTGCAAAAATGCCTTACTAATAAAATATTTAGCATAAAGAAAATCTAAAGATGTTGTGGACATTCAGTTAATGAGTCACCTTAAAGTTCTTTGATGGTTGTAAAATAGCTATGATGTTTGATTCTGGAGAATCAAACAACAAAAAAATGTTTTTAGGTTGCTGGTAGCCCATATTTAAAACATCATCCTTGGGACTCGCCCGAGTTACTAAAACCTACCTGGTTCAATAACAAATGCAAGTTGTAAAATAGAGAACGAGCGACCGTTAACAGGTGTGCTCTGTGAAACTAGTTGGCTGTAGGCTGCTCAGTCTGGCTAATTCACAGGGGGAAGAAGGGTGGGACACCTGGATGTTGGCCGTCAGATAACCAGGCGAATTGTTTCTCGAAACCAGCTTAAACAGAGTTTACTTCAGTTCTGGACAGGGTAAATCACAGCAGATTTAGGAAACTCAACGGACCCGTTAGACGGAGAGCTGGTAGCACATCTCCCCTCTCAGAAGAGGAAGTACGAGAGTGAGAGAGTAGAGACAGAAAGGAGGGGGGGGGGGGGTTGCGCAACAACAATATATATATATATATATATATATATATATATATATATATATTAGCAAGTAACCAGACTGTTTTATTTTTTTTTTAAACAAATTAGTTATCAAACCATTTTACTAAGTTGACAGTGGTGGAGTATTTTGGTTGGGGTTTGGCACGTGTTATTTAAATTTGTCCAAATCACCTAAAATATATGGTGTGCGAAAAACAGTGCCATCTAGTGGTAACTTTGGAAACAGCAACATTTTCAAATTCAGTGCAGATTTTTTTCACAAAGTATATTATGGAGTAAATACCTAAATGAAAATGCAGCACAGAACACTAAAATACCTAAGCACAGAGTTACGATTGTCCTTCACACACTATTGGCTGACATTTGTAAAGCGCCAATTCAGGATGCTAACGTATGTGGTAGAAATAAGACGGTTGTGTGTATTAAATAACATGAAGGTATTTTTGGTGTTTAAACTATTAAGATAAGCAACTAATAAGCCTTATTAGAGGAGATCTAAAGTATTCACAATTTTCAGGTATTTGCCGCAAACACCACTGTATGTCGTTTCTACACAATGCTAGTATCCAAAGAGAAGATATTTGATATTTAATAACTTCTCGTTTTCATACACAAATGTTCATGTTTAGCTGGTCAATGTTGCCAACTCAAAACAGCATAAGTTGGAAAAGAGACATTGTTTTCTTAGCAACAACATTACTGATGCAACTCAGAGTTTGTTAGATTGAGGCTGCCAGCTGTATCAATGACCTACCCATCTCAGTCAGATGGACCACTGGGATCATTTCCAAAAACTACACCACCTGGACAACTACATGAATGTGCAGTCGGATGCAAATGGCAGCTGATCAGGTGGATCAATACAACTGGCAGCTTCAACCAGCAGAACTACAGTATGTGGTCACATAAATGTCATTTGCCTGCAGACATTTTCATGATCACTAATAAAATGTGGATGTTTTATCTAGTGATTCAGTAGGTTTTGATGCGACTAAATGCGACAGCATTTAAACTGTCTTCACGTTTTCACTATTGGCTTGTGGTATTTAATCCTCATTCAGTCCTCCACTGCCCTACAATGGTAGCTCTGAACGATATGCTTGTCACCTGTCACTTTAACGACTATCAAAGATGACAGAAAGGACAAACTAAATATTACATTTAAAGTTTTGTGCATACAGTGAAGTATATATAAATTTAACTGATTATTTATTCTTGTTTTAAAAAGTAGAAATGCTTTCTTAGAGCAACTACGTCAATACATTCCAATTGGGCAGGCAAGCCTCCACCACAAAAAATTATATTGAGTTAATATTCTGTTCTGATGAGGCTTGTCAGAATTACAGTAGCTTTTGAAAATAACAACCTTTAATTATGTTTTAAACAAACTTCTCATTAAGTCTACATGACTGTAATAAAATTGTTTTTTATTGGCCTGCTGTAATGTTAATATTTTATTAGCTGTAAGCAGAAATTGTCATAATTAAGAGAAAGAAAGGCTTGAACATGTCAGTCTATGTGGAATTAATCTATATAATGTTTTACTTAGAGGACTGAATGACTGAAATAAATGATGTTTTTCTTACATGCTCATTTGTCGAATGAGTCTGTAAGTAAGACATTTGTGTGTGGTTGATTATGTCTTTGTAATAATTCTTTTTGGTGATAAATGTACTGTTTTAAAGTCTGGTTATTAATATCCTTTACATTGTGGGACATTGGAGGAGAAGACTTTGAAAAATTTTCAAGGCTACACTCACAAATATGGAGCTCCTTATAAAAGCCAAACAACTCATTCTGCTTATTGAAATGGATCATTAAAGTGTAAAGAAATAAATTGTTTCAATGAGGAGATGTAATAATTTCTTCATTTTCTTTCATGAAGAGATTCATTCTAGAGTTATGAAACAGTATAGAAATGAAGATTCAACATTATTATGTTTCTACTAACATCTTATTCTTACATACTGTTCTTTTAATATTGAATCTCCTGCTAATATCTGCTTTATGCCTCTCTTCCTGCCATTAAAATAGAAGCATTCTATTTCAGCCGCTCTGTTTGTATTTTGTCAACAAAATACAAACAGAGCAAAACCTTTATAACAAACATTTTCAACTAAATATAAATCAATACAGAAAATATTCTAATTCCTGTGGCTGGCACATAATTATCTTTATTCAACTGAAGGTGGGTGAGTAAAGAGACTCTAAGGCTTTAGAGAAATTTATTGTAATGGCCAATAAAAGTCCACTACACTAGATCTAAACTCCTCTGGGAGACTATTATGGGCCATGAGGCCTGTAAGCTGAAACAAATCTTCCTCGATTGCTCCTCTTGTAATAAGACACCAGTGATCTCCAGAATAAACCTAAGAGCATACGGCCATAGCTTTTTCTCAAAAACCAGGATAGCTGCTGCGTTATTTGCAAATCAATTCGTTTTACTGGGAACTACACAACTTCAGTAATGCACTTTTTTAGAATTATGCTGGTGTAGATATGCTTAAAATAATCAATAGCAATGTAAGCTAAGAACAAAAATTGCAATGAAGTTCAAACTGTGTGATTTAAAAGAAAATCTCCTAAGCAGTTTGTCACAATATTTATATGTGGAATAAGTGTTTTATATTTAGTTTTGTAAAACTGAATTTACAAGACCTATAAGATGTATTCAGGGATGTTTCACCATGTTTATTGCTTTTACAAATCTCTTATGATCAACAGCATTTGGCTTTATCGACAAAAAAAGCAAAAATTTTGTTGTCTAAGATTAAATTATGTTCAAAAGAAATGCTTATAACTGCCCGTTATAATAGTTCAAACTCTAAAAATACCTCAGTATGCATTAATACATACTGAGGTATTTTTCTGAGGAAAATTTTTCTTGGCACTACTAGCCTCCTGGATCGGGTGCTGTGAAACATCAGCCAGGAGCGCATAATGTAGTACTGCAGGTGTTTAAGCTGCATTTTATTTCAAGTATTTATATATACTCTGAACAAATCATGGAACAGAAAAAGTTTCCTTAAATAATTTTAAGTAATCTGCAGAAAAATATGTGAATACTGAGTAGGCAACGATCCTCTGTAATGCCAAAAAATACAGGTGGGCAGATCGATCCCAAATACTGATAACATCGCTGCCAAGTCAGTATCAGTATCAGAATCAGATTGATACTTTAGTTCCAGATTCCTTCTTGCAATTATATTTAATTTTTGCTTTGTAGTTTCCGATCTCTTCCTCGAAAAGATTTTAAATACATTTTCCATCAAATTCTAATTTTTTATTTAAAATAAAAATGCACACAAATTATTTTATTTTTCAGTTGTTTTTGTGTATCATGTTAGTATAATGTAGTTAGTAATTACTTTGTAGATACCTATAAAGTTTGGCCAAATTCTTTCCTAGGCTTTAACCAAATAATTCAAAGGGAAAACCACAAAAGTATCAGTATCGGAATCAGTGCCAGTATTAGTATCTGTATTGGGATCTGTATCAGGAATGGTGATAATGGCCCCAGTATTTATTGATATCAGATTGATACTAAAATATGCATAATCAAACATCTCTACCAAACAAGACTTTCCCGTTGATTATTAGGGAGTGCAAATCATTTTCAGCATCTCATTTTAAAATGAAGAGACAAAATTGAGGATTGTTTTAAAGTATGTGAACCCACATCAATATGTTTGTATTCAACCTAAGATTGTTCAAGTTAGGGTTATAGGAGTTAACTGCAACAAGTAAGATACTGTTTATTGGTGTGCTACAGAACACCAAGAATTCTTTTGTTAAAGAAATAAAATAGCTGATGTTGACATCTGTGGAAAGTATGTGAAAGTTCGCTTAAAAGGTAAAAGATTAAAAGAAGCAAATTGTGTATATGTGTGGACATTTGATGTCCACACATATACATGATGGAATGGAATAACCCAACCTGACTTAAATGAATTTTACATTTCATCTTCTCACAGTGTCAGGTGAAGTGTGAATAGATGTGCTTGTTCAAAGATTTAACACCTTTTTAACATCAGCCTCCATCATGTTAATAATCTGTCTGAACTGTAATAGAAACAAACTTTCTAAACCGATTTGTAATGTATTTCTCCACCTGTGTGGAGAACCTGTCTTGAAATATCAGAACATCCTGAGTTCTTTCTGATCTAATTCTGCAATCTGTCAAAGCTGAAGAGCTATCATAAAACATGCCAACCTCACCCAAACCACATTACTGACCTATCAAAGCATTAAGGGAACAGCTTCACCTGATATAGGAGGTTTTTTTCTCTCACAATAGACATAATTTTAGGATACCTCTCAGAAAATCCCTCAAGTACGTCTTCTAGCATTCAACTCATAAAAACATAAAAGAACCTGGGAGGAATCAATATGTAATCACAGCTGAAGCATTTGAAGAATGCTTATTCTTATATATTGTTCAGTTTGTCTGTGTTGTCATTCTTGTATCCATTCATACATCAAACCAAATAACCTCGCAGACAGCAAGGAAAATGATAAACACAGAAAATGTTGGCATTCAAATTCTATCAAATCAAATTTTTATAGACATGAGTATAGTTAAAAAAAACTGTTAGCTTTTGATTATAACATGTGATGGTATAAAATACTTTAAAAGTAGATTATTAAATTAGAAATATACGTAAATTGCAATTACGGAAAAGACAACCATGCCCTCTCAGTCTGTGTTAACAAATAAATGGAGACTTAGCAATATTTCCAACAACAGGGCAACTCGCGTTTTCACCATCAAAGTCCTATTTTGAAGTGCAGACATCTTAAAGAACTGTCTGATTCAATTTGAAAAGTATTTCTCTCTGCGTGACAACTCCAGTAGGAGCGCCAAATGAATTCAGTTTCCTTTTTAGTGACAGTGGAACAGAGGGGTCAGGAGGATCAGTGACAGCAGAGGTTTCACTGATTGAATTATCTGTGGCTGCCGTTAGAAAAAGGCATGAGAGTCACCCCCCACCTCACCAACCCCAAAAGCAATAAAGACAGTTTACTGTTGGTGGCCATGTATCTGTGTCACTGAATCATCCAGCCCTGTGTACGATAAGAGCAAATGTAATATGATGCTTTAGATGGAAGCGGAGTCATTGTCAAATCTAAGAGAACAAGGTGAAATTGTGTAGTCCTTGTTTTCCTTGAGTAGGATAGAAAACCTGCTTTAAAAAAAAAAAATCATTGTCTTTTAAATTACACTAAAAATGATAAGAATAAGATAGATGGTCCTGGTGGAAGTTGAAAAGAAATGTAAATGTTAGGCGCCAACTGTGGATCTATTTTCAAAGTTATTCTCACTGCCATATCAGCAGTAAAATACAAACCACAGTTAATGCATGCAGATGAATGTTTGGGTATATAAGCTGATTTCTATAGTGCTGCCATCATAGGCAACCCTAACACCTTCATCATTACCCATGTATTATAATCTGTCACCGCTATCAAACAGCAAGAATAAACCACCTCCCTAATCCGGGTTTAATTTCCTGTCCCTCTGTAGTGTGTGAGTCCTCTTCGGTCCCATCGCTGGTCATTATCAGCTGCTGATTGCACAACCCAAAAAATACGGTGGATTAAGGCGAAGCTGTCAGTAAATATATTGGCTGCTATGAATGTCTAGTGAGCGTGAGCACAGCTGTGATGGATGTTGGCACTGCAGATTCTCATGAATAGGCTATACATGCAAACACATTTATTTAAATGGTAAAAAGAGGAAAGGAGGACATTTGGTGCTTTTACAATACATTCTTACCACAACAGTACTGGACTGGCATGTAGTACAGTTTAAAATACGGTGTAGCCTTACTTTACAGTCTAAAGTAAGGCTAAAAGAAAAGGAAAAAGTCACAGAAATTTTGAATCATGGTGAAAGCTAAAGCTTTAACTTTCTGTGCTAACAAGCCAAAAACGGCAGTGCTTTTCTGTAGTAGCACGCTAGTTGTTAGCTGTGTTGTAACCTAGAATTCCCTCTAATATTTTGCCCAGGTAAAATGCAAAAACAGGCTAAAATACATAATCGTCTGCAATGGCTTAAAAAACAAACAAAAAATTGCTGGAGTCTTGTAACAGGATAAGCTAAGCCAGCTAATAAGCTAGCTAACATCAGGAAAAACAGAACAGCAGAAAAAAACAAACAATTTGAACAGGATGTGTAATTACTTCGGTGCTGCTAAATTTAGTTGGTATTTTCACTCAAAATGTTATTTATGTGTCTCATCATTGTTTGTATAATATTCTAATAAAAACAGAAGTCACGGAAGAACTCGTGAACTTTGGTGAATCTTAAACTAAAGGTGATTCTCAGTAGTTATTAATAATAATAATTAATAATTTCCCTGCTGGGATGAATAAAGTAATTCTATTCTATTCTATTTATTGCTAAACTGTGGTATTTTTACTCAAACCTTCTTACCACCAGAATCCCGTGCCAACCCGTTCCTACTGCAAAGCAAACAAAACTGGGAGAGTTTCTGTTCTTGTTTGTAAGTCCTGGTCGATGCATTCAGCGCTGCTGCAGCTCATCTTTTTTAATTTAGGTCACCATTTTTACTAAGCAACATTTAGCATTGAGCAGGATTTTTTGTAATTTTAATGTAGGCTATGCAATCCTATGCATCAACTAAGCGTACAAGCACTAACTCATCAGTGGTGCGCTGAAAGATTTCTCAGAGAGGTATAAACTTTTTCCTACTTAGGGAACTTGAACTGAGCGCAGATCTCTATGCCAACATTAAATGTCACTCTTGTTTGTTAGTGAACAGTTGCTGTAAATCCACCAAGGTGCATTTTTTCCCTTCCAGGACTGGATCTAGTTGTAGGCGTTGAGTGTGCCACGTAGCCGAGCTGTAATACACACACACAAATGGAAACCTAGTATAAATGGAATCAAAGAACAGCCTAATTCATGAGTAGAATTTCCTTTCAGTTGTCATGTCGAAAAGCACTCAGCACAATGAAGCAACAGGGAGGTAAAAATACTGGGGAGATAATTGGAAATAACTTGTGGGTTTATTTGTTGTGTAATTGTCCATAAGCTGTGTATGGTTTTAAATGAGTCACTAATCTAGCTAACCACTATTAACTCTACTTTTCTGCTGTTGCTGAGGAGGAATTGACTGCTTGCTTTAGTGGAGCATTAACTCTTCTCTATCTGTGTTCAAAAATCTGGCCAATACCCAGAGCTGTCGGGTTCCTTAGAACGGACTAAATGAGAGTCTTGTTTTGTATGCACAAAGAAAACCAATCAGGATATTTCCCCAGAGCCTCAGTATGTCCTTATTCCACAAGACATGGCTCCTTCACTTACACCCTGTCTCCGTGCTCCACCGCACAGGAATGGACGCAGCTCAGCCTCCCAACATCAGAGCACCTTTAGGGGAACAGAGGTGGAAAGAGGCACAGATTTCAGATATAGCGGTGACCCATGAGATAACTCAGGAGATAGCTCTTGAAACTTTAGAAATGTTTGTACACAACAGATTTTACGGTGCCATAATGTAATAAGTGACTGGAAAAAAACCCTTACATCCAGTTTCTGTCACACAACACAGCCAGAGTTTATGAGGTAAGAAAACAACCTAGCACTACTTGTGCTCCACCAGTGTGGATTCCATAAAAAAAATTCCTTTATGAATCTTTATTGCTCCTCAACTGAGAAAAAATTTCTTTATGACCACCAAGTTGATTTCTGTGTCTTCCACCAGATACAAACCATCTATAACGCAGTGTGTATAGAAGTTACATTTATTTTCCCAGTATATTGGAACAAAAAGACATTTTAACCAAGCTTAAATATTTACTTAAATAAAAACTGATCAAAAATAAATATTTAAATCACAATTTTTTGTTCTGCCCAGAGAAAAATAAAAGCACGAAGCTTGAGGAAAGCCATAGGAATATATCTAAAAAAATAATAATTTCACAGCACATTCTCTTTGCATTTCACAAGAAAGCAATTAGTGTTTGTAGTCTTTGGAACCTGGATTAAAAGCAGGCTACAGTTTCTCCCAGGTGTAGGAGAGCCGACTGATGGATCTGTTCCTGTCACACTCCTGGCATCTGAACAGGCAGCCATGTTCCTCACACACACTGTGGAAGTAGAAATTGTCTACTGGAATGAGCTTTACATGTGTTTGTTATCTGAACATTCTCCATTTTCCAAGACAATGGAAAATGGTATGAACTTAGTCTAACGTAT
Source organism: Xiphophorus couchianus (assembly GCF_001444195.1). Classification (NCBI taxonomy): domain Eukaryota; kingdom Metazoa; phylum Chordata; class Actinopteri; order Cyprinodontiformes; family Poeciliidae; genus Xiphophorus; species Xiphophorus couchianus. The sequence goes on along the minus strand of NC_040248.1, from coordinate 22,709,821 downwards.
GTAACTGTGAAGTCAAAAACTTATATGACCAAGTACTTTGTTTTCTTTCAACTTTGATGTACAAAAGCTAAGCTAGTTATTTGACTAAACTGTGTAATGAGTTGAACAGCTGAAGGTTGATCAACACCTTCATCCAGAGGAGCAATCGCATGTCCTCGGTTTGCTTGAAGTACCACAACAGAAAATTAAGTCCAAAGCACGCCACACCAAATCAATGCAAGATGATGGCAAACAGGAGCTTCCAGAACTGCTGGATTTGTTTCACTCTGCAATGTGAAGAATTTCTGGGTTTTCAGTGACCAACTAGAAGAAAATATATAGTTTTTTGTTTGTTTGGTTGTTTTTTATTTTGCCAAAGTGATTTTTTCATTATCAAAATCATTTTAGAATGGTGATGATGTCTTGGCTTTTAAAAAGCACAACCAGAACCTAAAGGAAACACCACAAAAACCTTTACAAGCATTAACTTCTTTATTTCCTCACTGGAATAAGTTATATGTGTTCTGCAAAGCCCTTCATTTCACCTGAACTAAACCTTTTCATTCCAGAATAGGAGTTAACTGTCAGTGGTGTTTTGATCAAAATGAATAAACACTTTATAAAGGATTGTAATGCTACAGACTTAACATATGTGAAAAGAAAGAAAGAAGTGCCCACTGTTTGTTACTGTATGACCGTCTACCAAACCATGACCTGATCGCTCCTCCTTGTTTACCGTCTATAGATTCATTCACAGTTGATTCATTCACAACACGCACCCCTTACTGTCATCTCTTTACTCTTCTGTCCATCATGTCCTTTCTTCTTTCTACCCTTCTCTTTATCCGTTCTTTTGATTTCCTTTCCCTCCTATCCCTCTTTGTGTCCCCCAAAATGTATTTTCTGTACTGACTTAACTCTGCTCTTCCTTCCATTTGTTTTTTCCTTCCTCCCTCATTTTTCCCTTCTCCATGTTCTTTTAATTCCTTCTCATGCCTTTTCTTCTTTCTTTACACGGGTCATTCCTTCTTTGCTTACTTCCTTGTGACTTTTTCTTTCCTTCGTATCTAGTGTCCTTTTGTCCTTTCATTCAAAGTTGTCCAACCTGTCTTGTTTTCATGTAACTTATCTTCAATCTTAATTTACTTTTTTACTATTTTCTTTCCTTGTTTCTTTCTTTTCTTCTATTTCGATTTTTTAAATGAACACAAGCAAGGATCCTGGAAAGTTAAGTCCTTTTCTTCCCAGTTCTGCTGAACTTCATGTTTTCATACTTCTATTATAATAATTATTAATCTATATGTTGCATCTTCCACCTCAGTCAGGGACTCTTGTGCTTCAAGAAGTTTGCCTTTTGCCATCACTGTGGAACCTCTGGAGATGATGACAGTGAAAAGAAGGAAAATTCTGAACAACCCTGAACATCCTCTTCCTTTCCCTTTAGGATTAATAAACAATGTTGAATTAAGTCTAACTGAATTTCATAAAGTGAAGTGAGAAGATGGCTAACTGACCAGTGGCTGCAACTGAGTCTGACAGAGTGCTTCACCTTCACACACCAACCAGCTGCTTCCTGTGGAGACGATCTGGTCATTACAACCAACACAGATGTTCCAGATGTGTCCCTGCATGGTGCGGCTGGTCAGAGCAGGTTCTGGGTCCAGGCCCGGTCGGACCTGGTGACTTCAGCAGCAGCTAGGAGAACCTGAGGAGAGCCTAGCTGCCGTAAAGAGACAAGAGGCTAAATGAATGGTTTGTATTCACACAGCAGGCCTCGACTCCAGCTGCAAGGCATGGAGAAAAACTATTTTTCTTTTTTTTTTTTAAATCCTCTCCTGGTTCTTGCAGCCCTGTCTTATCATACCCCAGGTCAGCTAAATCTGTCTTTCAGGCCAGGAGCAGCACAGCCATTCATGCACTCCTGGATGTGTTTGAGGAACGAAACGCACCATGAATCTGTAAACTGCACCCGTATGTGTTCGGGCGTCGTCTCTGTCGATTTGAACCTCTGCCTGATCCGCCTTTGAAATTCATACTGTCGAGGTGTACCCTCTCTGAAACCTCACGTATGCAAAGATGTTCCTCTTTTTCCCCCAGTCACAGAGGAGATACAATCGATTCTAAGCTGTTTTTACTTTTATGAATTTATTCTGAGGCTAGGCAGGACTGATAAATTAGTTATAAATGTTGCAGAGGCTTGCATGGGAGGATCAGAGCAGGTACAGACGATTACCTCTGCAGATAGTGGCCAGAATAATCCACACATAATCCCACGCCAAACAGAATTGTAGGTGGATAGCAAGGCAGGAATTCACCCAGTAAACTGATCTTACTGCACACAGCAGCATCCTGATGAGATGGATAAAAAGAATTCAAGTCCACCTCCTCAGAACACAAAGGGTTTAAAAGCAAAAGGGAAATGAGCTGGTTAGACTTGTTTCTAACAGCTTAACAAATAACAATAAGGCTTCAGGTCAGACATGTGCTTCAGGATCTAACTAGTGTTTCACCAAACCTAAAAGTCTAATTAAATCGAGTGAACCCTCGACTAGTTATGTTTGGGTTCACAGAATCAAACATTTGTGTCTAACATGACTTGAAATTATTTACTAAAAATCTACTTATTTGCAGAATTTTTTTGTAGAGCATATCCAAAAGTATTTGAAGGAAAGCACAGCTTGGAAGACTGACATATCCCATGACATGCTAGTGGTTGGCGATGGCAAAGCTTCTCATTTTAAGTAATACGGTGTTAGCTTCTGCTAAATATTGGCGTAGCACTTTAGTATTAGTGTCTGTTAAATTCAAATAAAAAAATGCTGTATTGATCCCAATGTAAAATTAAATGTTGCTTCAACTCATATTAATTCAGATTCTTCAAATAGTTATTGTAGATAGACTGCGTGCATTTAAAGAAACTTCTGACTGAAGACACCGTTACTTCCACTAAGTACTGTGTTGTGTAGCGCTTTAGTTTTATCGGAACTAATGTTTATGATTAATGCTTCAGGGTCAGAGGTAGTGTGTTTGGTATTATTTTGAAAAAAATGTTCTATGCCAATATCTGATGACAGTGCACAGAAGGAGTAGAGCAGAGTTCCAATCTGCAGTTGAATATCTTAATAAATACCTATTTTAGATTAGATTAGATTAGATTAGATTAGATTAGATTAGATTAGATTAGACTAGTAGTGTCCAAAGTTAGTCCTCAAAGCCCACTATCCTGCATGTTTGAGATATTTCCCTGGGTCACCTTAATTGTATCATTTAATGGGTCATTAGAATGTTCCTGCAGAAGTTGATTGCATGCTGAGAAGCTAATTGAATCAGTTATCAATTGAAACACGCTGGACACTGTCCCCTTGAGGACTGGGATTGGGCACTGCTGGATTAGGTTTGTTCATTCTAGCAGGGAACATGTAAATCACAGCAGCATACAACATTGTATAGTGTGAACAACCTAGTTAAACAGTATATGTAATGTTAAAAAACCTAAGAGATGTATAAAGATATAGAAATAAAGTTGAGGAACAATTGGGATAAAGACAAGTTATACTCATTCTGTGCAATTTCATTTTAATAGTGAAGGAAGGGATGATGCCATGTGAAGATCACTTCTCATATCGCCTCGCTTCACACTTAACACTGCAGAATCTTTAGGATTGATCAGAAAATAAACCAGCCCATGACATATTTTTTAAAATATTGTATTGCACTTGTCATGCACCAAGTGGATACCAAACATGCACCACCGCAACACAATCAATAAGATCAGTTAATTTCACCCCAAGCTATGCAGATTTTTACTTACCTCGGGACACAGGACAACAGAAACTGAAAAACAAAGTGGTGAGTTACTTTTTCATTCACTAGGCTGATGCAAACAGGAGATCACGTTGCAGAAAATCTCCTCTATTTGCCCATGTTTAGACCCATGTGACATCTACATTTCAAAACACCAGCACATAAAGCATCATGGAAAACGGTGAGGTTTGAATAATGAAATGAGACTTGGCATTTTAGAATGCATGAGAAAATGCTGCCTTTTACAGCCGAGCTCCATTCCATCTAAAAACATGGCCGTTCCAAATGTGTCAAGTAAATCTACAGAAGAAACGTTTGGTGTCTACATTTTCAGAAAAATAAAGCTGGAGGCAGAGGCTGTAGTTATCAGTGTGGGGTTTTGTTATTGTGTTTTTTGAAACCATCACTACATAAAGACTATAGGTTTAGAATGTTTTAGGTGAGTAAATATATGGAAATTATGATTTTCTGAATGTTCTTTTTTTATTAAGGTGCTTTAGGCTCAGGCAGCTGGGGAATTGTTCATCATATACTGAGCATTTCTTGATAATATTATGTCTTTGCTGTCTGAATTTTGAAGAAGTTGGAGTAACCAGAAAGAGCCCATGTATGCACAGGGAGAACATCCAACCTCCATGCAGAAAGACCTCAGGCTGGGATTTGAACTCAGGACCTTCATGCTGCTAGGCAACAATGTTACCAACCGCAGCACTGATTTGAATCTTCTTTCTATAAAATAGACTAGAGTACAGTTAAGATGTAATAAATGTATAATAACTGGGAATGGCTTAGTCTATAATTTGAACTCAAACAGTTTACTTTGAGTGTAAAGCACTCATAGATGACCTTTATTGTGCACTGGAATTATATGAATAAAGTGAAGGAAGTGTACTGTTGAATAAACATGAGGTAACAGAGCAGAGAGGACATCTGAGGTATTGATGTGTTACTGCCAGAGAGGCATTTATAATATCAGTAGCTCCTTCAATAACAGCTCAACAATATGTGTATTTTTTTAATAAAGTGGTCACACTTTACATTATGTGCACAGAAATGTTACAAAAACTTGTGTGCCTCACTGTTCTTATGTCTCACCGTGTGTAATAAGTTGAATTGTTGACTAAAACAATGAGCAATAGATCCTCTGCATCGTCACATCAAATTACAATCACATTAATACCTGTCAGATCTATAACCTGACATTCTCGCTGGACAAAAATAAGAACACAGGGAGATAGTTAAATTTCTTACAATTGAACGGAGAACTCTGACCAGGGACATCTTCTTATCTCTGTCTCCAGACCACTTCTAATGTGCTCCTTTGCAATTGCATATTTATTACATTGAGGCATGGTTTAAGTTACAAATCATTTGCATAGAAGGAGCGGCAAACAGAAAACACAGCTGACAACACAGAGTCAGTCACAAGTCACTACTTAAACAATGGTGCCATTCTGCATTTCCAGTTCCTGAGATTCTCTGGGTCAGATTCCGTCCCCCTGTGGGTTGTAAACTTTAGTTCTCATGTCCCTTTAGGTCATAAAACTTTGACCCTTAGTCTTTGATCTACTCTCCTGCTAGGTGTCAGCTCTTATCTCCAGGCCATCTGTCGGCTTGCTTCCTGCTGCTTCAAACATCTTACACATAACACACACATTCCGAGAGCAGACATAGATTCTCACAGTCCTTAAAGTCGCCTAATCTTTAATATTTATATTTGCATTTATCTAAAAACCTAACAATACCCATTAAACAAAAACTTATATGTATTTTGGAGAATTTTATGTGATGGATCAACATAAAATAATGCAATAAAAATGATGCGCAGTTTTCAATGTTTTTGCTAAACAAAACAATGAGCTATGCATCTGTAAGCTTCCCTCTTTACACTGATACTGCCAGCAATTTCTTTCAGAGTTCATCTAATTATCAGTGGTGAGCACCGCTAACTAAAAAGATATGCTAACTCTAAAGTACTAATCATAAACATTAGTTAGACATACGTTAAAGAACTACACCAACACGGTATTTGGTGGAAGCTAATGCTAAAGCGTAGCATGAATTCAGATGAACTACTTGAAGGATTCTTCACAGTCAATAACCAAAGATTCAACACAGATGTTGAACTATATTCTACTGAAAGTTTACAAAACAGTAAAGTTAATTAGTGCATTTCAATTTTTCAGGAAAAACAAAGTTAGAGGAAGCTAAATGCGCTATGCGTTTTTTTAAAGTCAGGAAAACGCATTACAAGAATTAGCACATTAGCAGAAGCTAAACTATAATTTCAGTATAAATCCAGCTGTTCTGTTTCTGGCCTGAGAGGTTTTTAGAGAACATTAGTGGACAAACACCATCATAAAGACCAAGTATCACAGCAGACATTAGTTTATTAAATGATATCCAGAACTTGGATTGTCTCACCCTTGTGAGCTTCCATCCTGTATAACAACCTGAAACAGTAATCATGACTCAGAGGTATTCTGAATGGTTAGAATCATCTTGTTTGTACCTTTGTGATTTTAACTGTTCTGTATATTAAACCTCTCATTCTTTACATCCTTAACAAACCTTTGTGTCAGGGAGGAAGGCCTTTCCTGCCTCACTATAGTGCCACCTAGCTACAAGCTGGAGCATGTGAAGGTAAAAAAAATAAATGTCATCCAACACCAGAGAACCATAGAGTGGAGTCGCTTTACAGATGTAAATGAGGTCTTTATGACATACCACACATCAAACTCCACATCATTAGTGTCAGCGTTGGACGGCTGGTTTTAAATACGCACTCTGTATTCAAAGCTAAAATAAGATGGCTTTGTGTTGGTTTTCTCCTGTTTGAAATGACACAAGTGCTTTACGAGCCCTTTGAAAAGCCGCTTCCCCTGCTCATTAAACGCTCACATCCTCATATCTATTCAAATATATGGGTGCAAAAATGATATTCCACGTCCGCTTTGACAGCAACACTTGAGCCTTTGTTGATGACACTCAACAACGGCGCATTATTATATGTTATTGCAGCCGTCTGAAGCTGGGAGAAAGCAGAGCCTAAAATGCCTCCCAGAGTGATGACCAGGCATTTCCCAGCACTCCGCTCATTTTCTCTAGCTGCACTCCGCTCCCCCCTAAACCCGCCCCACCCCACCTCCGCTCCGCATAGCATAGCTTCTCTTTTTGACTTGAATCAACAACATCACAAGTGGAGCCAAATTGCAGCGGCAGCAGCAACAGCGTGTCATGGAGGTGCGACTCTTTCTGTCTGGGATGGTGTATAATTATGAAAGTGGCAGTGCGTTTGCCTCTGAAAATCTCAGGAGGAGATTCATTTATGCTCTTGTTTTGGAAGCGAAAGCCAAGCCGCACCGTTCCATATTGATGTTTGTTTTGGGTTCCATCGTTCTAATCCAGGTCCGGGACAGGCTTTGTAGAGAAACGCCTCGACATGTTCTCCCCAGAGACTCTAACAAACTGCACTTCTTCATCTTCTCACCTCTCAGTACGTTCTGAAGCAAACTAGAGATGTGCAATGGACAGACACGACTTCCCATCGGGCTTTAATCATTAAAGGAATCATTACTAGTTTAATGTTTCTGTTCATGTTAAATGTGCATATTGAAAATACCTTTTTTCATGCAACAGGCAGAGGGTGGCATTTCATTTACAGATACAGTTTATTCCTCCTGGCAGAGATGATTAAAACTGTTTGAAAGTTTGATGAAATATCAAACTGAGATAAAAGGTAACAGTGTTGGTATTGATGATACTGGCCCTGCATTGGTTTAGTTTCTGATCAAAACACCTCGACTGCCCTGTTCTATAAAATCAGGAAATGCGGTAGCCGCTTCCCCGGCATAAAGAGTTTTGATATTGGTTTCATTTGGTGGCCACCAGTCTAACAGTTTCTAACAATTGAATATAAATAAAAATCAATATGTGGTCAGATCTGTGTCACATTATTTCAACCACATCCGATATAAGTTTCATATGTTTATGGCGACATATGGCGCCATAAACACGTGGTGACATACTGTATAGAGGACATGTAATTGGTGGATGTTTTCTGGAGGGAAAATCGAGGTTGATTCCTATATGTTACTTAAAAATGTGTTTAAATTGGTTGTGTTTCAGTTTGATTTGGTGATTAAACAAAAATCATCTCCCAGAATTGCACAGCTGGTTTTGTAATTTTTAATTTAAAAAAAACTCCAGTTGAGGTACTGTGTGTTCAGCACAGCCAGATTCTAGTTCATATTAATTTACACACAGTCCGATTTAGTCAAACCATGTCTGATCACTGTAACATTCAAGAGCTCTGATTGTTGGAATTTGTGAAATACTAACCCATACTGATGTCTGTTATGATGGAAAAAAAAGTCTGCTATTTTCTGCTTAAAGGAAAGATTACAAAATGTAATTTCATTAAGTTACATTCAAAACAACAATGTATGCTGTACAATCCAGTTCATTTCAGTAAAGCCAGTAGTTTCACTATTGACTGTAACTCCATTAGTGATAACTAATAGATTTATAATTCTGTTTATTACTCAATAAACCTTTTCAGTTATTCTCAAATGCTAACTTGTGACAGACTTTTTTTCTGACCCCGGTGTTTTCTGTGAATTCAGTACAAATGTCTGCAACCTCACCAGAAACAAACATTTAGATAGAATCTAGGTGGAAGATAAAATATGATGAGTTCAAAACCCTGTGAGGGTCATTCACACTCATAAAGAGAGTATTTAGGTCCAATTAATTACAAAATTTATTAACTGCAATCCACTTAGACACACAGTAGTTTATTCAAATTCAGTTCACTCTAATCCACAACAGTTGGTATGAAATAATGCCAAATCATGAAAAATGTATTTGTTTTAATATGATGATAAAATGTAGTCTCACTTCCTTTGCTTAATAATTATATTTAATATTATATTTACTTAATATCTAGTCATTATCGCAAAATGAAGGAATAATTCAACTTTTTCAACATTTATTACAATTTGGTTCTATAATTTATTTTGGTGAACAGATAAGGAGAGTGAGGTCATGTTGTTAGCTTCCACTACAGAGATAACATATTTACTTTTCCAGCAAGCTAATGGATAAAAAACGTCTGTCTACAGGAGGTGAAGGAACTATTACAGATAATGTCTTCATCGGATTTCACTTCAAATGATCTGGACACTTTAAGGTTGAATCTCTGATTCCGTGTGGCTTGTTGTGTTTTACTAAAACACCACAGAATCAGCTTCTCACAAGCTAATGGTAGCGAGCTAATTAGATTGGTAGCTATCAGCTAGTTGGTTAGAGAGAGGAGCTACTGTGAGTTTGTATGCACATTGAACAAATACTGGAACTTTATAGATATGTGTTTTATTTATTTACATATTCAGTTAACCCATAACATTTTCTAAATAAAAATATTAAAAACGTCAGGCTTGGTTTGCCCATTTGATCAATGCTAACAGATGTTTTTACATCTGAATATCATGGAACAGGATTTATATAATTAGGTGAAAGGCAAAGTGATCCATCAAACACAGTAACTGCTATAGCTTGCTGCTAAATTTTGTTTCAAACCAGCTACTTCTGTTCTTCATTACTGGACAAATGGGGGGAAAAAAAGAAAAACGTGGACCACTTTTGGTTTTGAAGAATGTAGAGAGGAGTTCTCAGACTTTAACTGTCATGCACAACTGACTGTCAGAACACAGAAATAAAGGAGCCATAGTCTAAAGACAACAGCAAAAAAATATTTGGATTTAAATCCAAGGCGTAACTTTGCCTGATCTGTCCTGCAGTCTGCTCAGTTTACCCACAGAGAGAGGGAGAACACAACGACACAAACTCACAGTCTGAATGGAGGTCCTGTGACAGTGATAGTGATGCAGCAAAGGATTATGGGTAGTTTTACTGAAGTAGAGAACAAGTCAGTGGTGTGGTTGTATTTTTCAAGATGAAGAAATCCGTATATTTGATATTGGTAAATATCGGCATATGTGGGTTCTTGGCCACAAGAGCAGTATTCATATTGGATGTCGATATCAGCCCAAATTTTCATAGTGGTGCATAACTCAACAATAGATTACAGTCTGTCAAATGGACATGAAGTGCAATTAAATACAAATAATTCACAAAATAAAATAAACTCACATCAGATTTGAATATTTGCATGAATTTATGAATATACATCCTAGAACAATAAACTGATATGCAGGTTTACAACTATAATAGGAAGTGGAGAAACAAAACTGTCCAGATATGTAATGCAGGAACAACTTTACAAAGCGGAGAACTCACCCTCTGGTCCCTACCACACAATGTTTGAATAAACTGTAACATAATTCTGATATATACAGTATGTGCATATCACAGGGTGCAGCAATTATTTAAGATTTTGTTATAGAAACAATATTTCAAAAGTCTGAGTATGGATAAGTGGTGGTCATTCAGAGCTGAAAATAGCACATCCACCCACTGATCCGCTTGACTTCAGTTTTATTTCGCATGTGAAAAGCTTCCGTCGGAGTCTTTTCATGTCATGCTTTCAAAGATCCAAAGTACTCCAAACTTTTCAGCCTTTATTTGTGTAGACGTTTTCCCCCGAACTACGAGGAAGGAGCGCCTCTTTCACACGGAGCGTCCAGTCACGCTCTCATTTCAAACAGCCTCCCTCAGATAAGAAACATGGCTAACAATGTGACGCGTGTCTGAATAGGCCACTTCATCCCAACGTCCAAGAGTCACGTGGGACCGAGCTAAGATCAAAGCCCAGCTGATGCCACTCGGAGAACCGGGCCACAAAAGAACAATAATTAAAAGCCACATGGATACCCAAGCCATCCTCGCATCTCACACACGCACGCATGCATAGACACACACACATATCTTTTGTCAAGGAAACGGGGTGGGGAGGGAATAAAAGCAGGCCTGTTTTGATGACTGTCTGCAGAATACAGCAGCTCCTCCACATCCTGACATGCAGCTACCTGGCTCACAATAGGCAGGCGATTCATTTCATCCATCTGACTGCAGTAAACACACACAGTCGCTCTCAGCCACCAAGCAGCCCATCATTATTCTGGATGGGGGGTTGGGTGGGGGGGGGGCAATGGGAGCTGTCAGAACCAGCAACAATACATCGGCGCACCGTTTCCAGTTGTGCAGTTTAATGAGGCAGCGTAGAGGAATATGCTTTGGTTGTATCAGTTCAGCCATTTTCTCCATTTATCAACAGCAGGCCTCATTGGCTCCATTTATTATGGAGTTAACATGCAGAACAAGACATTTTTTTATTCCCACAAACTTGTGTTTAATTAATGTTCCTGTTTTTTTCCCCCTTGAAAACAAACAAGGGGCATTGGGTTGGGATTTGTAATACTGTTTTGATGAAGGTGTGTGGCGTGGGGGAGGTGATTTATGACCAAATTTGGAATAAAATGGGAAGAAAATTAATGTTTTCTGTCGTCACGCTGCAAAACCACAAAACCTGACCAAGGATTTTTGTTCTAGTTTCTAGTTCAAAATATCTTCACTTGAAATAAGACAAAACTGGCTGACAAGTACCTTTTCAGCAAGAGGAGCTTGTTTTAAGTAAATAATTCCTTAAAATTTACAAATAAATAAATAAAATAAAATAAAAATACTAGTTCCACTGGCAGATTATATCATTTAGTAAGGTGGGTCTGGTTGCCTTGCAGTGACAGATTTTTGAACTGTTTTTGCTCCATACAGATTTTCAATTATTGTTAAAGTCTGACCTGCACATTCCGATTTAGACTTTTTTTTCATCATGACTATAAGACATGAAACAGAAAACATGTTGTAGTTTCTGAAAGATTTTCCACTGTTTGACCAAAGCCAATCCAGGGAAACTTGACCAATTCTAATCTCTGGCTGATCAATTGGTACATCTAAAAAAATGAGATATGTCTGCATAACTGACTTTACTAAATTAATGCCAACAGGTTTGAGTTTGGTCCAGGCAAAAACTTGGACAGCCCAATTTTAAAGAGTCAAGAATCAAAAAATAATGTGGGTTAGCATGGAAAATAAACATTTAAATTAAAGTAATACATACATTTTATAGACTAATCACACTATTTAAGAACTAGACAAAGCATCAATGAAATAAAATAATATATTTTAAAATAATAATAATAATAATAATGTTAAAAATGAACAGTGAAAATGAATATTTATTTTGCTGTTTAGTTAAATGGTTGAGCTAATGGGGGAAAAAAATGGATAACAAGGAGTCAACCACAACAACAGCGGCAAAGCAAACATTCAAAATGTACACAGCTCCTTCCTCCTCCGTTGTTATATGAACATAAAGCAGGCGTAAAATTATGACCACCTCCAACATATTAGAAGCAACTCCTTTAAGCTCTACAAACCGGACTGAGACCAGAGGAACTTGGAGGAAAAGGCAACAACACAAACTGCTTAGACAACTGATAGTCGTCAGGGGATACAACCATCGGCAACAAGAGGAACTCCATGAATGCCTTGAGCCACAGAAGCCTGGACCATGATCTTGTCACCACCTGTTAACTATCGTCTCCTAGTCATCAGTCATCATACTCTGTTTTATTAAAGTGACTGAAATCTTCAAGTGACTGAAATCTTCATCTTTACGCATTTCCCCGCTGCCGAGCTCATCCACTCTGAGGACAAACGCTTCACCTGCGGCATGCTGGTCATAATGTTCTGCTTCCTCGTGTTCATGGTCAAGTGCTACCATGGTCAAGTGCTACCAGTTCCAGATCACATTCAATCTCCATAAGAGCCACAGCATTAGCAGCTCGGAGCGGTGCAGGTCGGTATCTCTGGGCGCTTGTGCGTAAAAGCGCGCAGATCGCTTTGGATGAAGCGCGTTTTCCTTTAATGAGTGGGTGTGCTTCTATCCCAGCAGCCACTGCTCTCCACTGGAGGGAGGGGTGTGTTTGTGTGTGTGTCTGCGTGTGTGGGCGTGTGTGTGCATGTGTGTTTGAGGGGGGAGTTTTTGAGGAGACGTAGGGGGGTGCAGAGGGGATAGTCAAAGCAGAAACAGAGGCTTCTTTGTACCTCTTGGGCGTCCACCTCCTCCTCGCTGTCTGTGGGCTCCGGAGCCTTCACGAACCACCACTGGATCTCCAGATACACAGACGCGGTTCCGCTCTGGAAGGCGCACGCCATTTCTATGTTTTGGCCCTCTTTAACTGTCATGTTAGAGGGCATATCCGTAAAGCGACCTGCGGACCAGAAAAAGAAAAAAAAAGAGAGAGGACGGGTTATGACGGGGGAGAGGGGGGAAGGGGGGGTTCAGGCGGGTGCAAAGAAGCACTTGATACGTGGGCTCATGAGCCAACTGAGGTAGACCCCCACCCCCTCCCCCCGCGCCCCCTTCTCCCACCTTCCCTCCCTCCAACTCAGATACTGACGAGACTTCGATGGGAAAAAGCCAGCATGGTTCAATTATTCAGACTTTTCATTGCACACATACTCCAATCCATATTTTTGTGGAGCTTTTATTCTTATTTTTTATACGCTGTACGTTTAATAATCTAAAATAAAGTGAATTAAAGGAGGAAAACTAAACTGAATTGAATTTTGGGTGATTTTATTTACTCAGAATCTCTAACTGAATGAGTTGCGTTTTTATGTAATTATGGTATTTTCAGGATTCCCTCTCTGCAAACAAACGTCCACGTGAAGCGCCGTTTAGTTTCCAGTGTGTCCTAACACCGCTGTGGGCAGACTGAGCCGCTTTGAGCTGTTTCAAAGTGGGACCGAGTGGAGCTTTCAGCACGGCGGACAGCTCCACGCAGCAGGGCAGCTTTAAAACCAACAGCTCCATGTTTCCCCAGCAGCGGCAGAGCGAACTGCGGAAACACGCTCCGCATCTCCCCAAACACAACATAAGTGTCTCATATAGCGGGAGAGAAAAAGCACCAGTTGCTTACGTTGTGAAAAAAAGAAGAAAAAAAGACTAATTTAAAAAGACGCAACCTTCATTTCTCATCCCCTCTTCCCATTACGCATTAGCATCCACTTAATAACAGTCGTTTCTTCCGCAGTCCCCTTTGCGCTGCGCACTTTTAACACAAGGCAGCCCGTTAAAAAAAAAGAAGAAAAAAAACCCCGACACGACCAGCGTCTTACCTTCAAAGGAGAATCCGAACTGAACACAGAATCCGGCTAGGAAAACAAATCCAACAGTATCGTGAGAGGTCCACATCATTTCAGCTGTGCAGAGGTTCGGTTCTTTACATCAGAGGTTTGATCAAGAGAGACGGAGAGGGGGAAAAGCCACCAGCAGCAACAACAGCAGCAGCAGCAGTAGCAGTCTGCGCTCCAGCGGTATCAAACGGTCGCTGGAGGAGCGTGTCTGAACGCAGCTTTCCGCAGGGTGAACATGCTGGGAAACTCCGGCTTCCTCCACCTGCACCGCGGATTCCTGCCTCACTCTGCGGGCTGAGGCTACCTGCTGCCTGACTGCGCTCAAGTGTGTGGAGGAGCCCGGCTGCGGTCTTCTTCTGCGCTACCGGAGAGACGTCAGTCTTAGAGGATCACTGTGGCATCCACACACACGCGCACACACACTCCCCCACCTCAGAGAATGTGCTCCGGATGCGGCCCCGTTCCCACACACTGACCGTTAGGATTCATGGAGGAGGACAGATGACCAGACAGAAGCTGCTGCGCCTTCAGAGGCTTCAATAACTACAGATGTATGAGAGAATTTTATTTTGAAAATCCCTCCACCAATCCAGAACTGTTGTTGGCGGTTTATTTCTCCCGTTTTTCAGAGCGGGTGAAGTTGGGACTGGGAGCAGGTGAGCTGCAGCATGTGGATCATGACGGGTACTGCTGGTTCGGGAGGTCCGGTCAGAACTCCTGCTTGAGAAGTGGGATGTCTCCCACCTGGACCCCCACTCAAAACCCAAAACAGAATCCACGCCCATTACAGGTAGTAAAAGTTTCAGTTAGGAATGGTTTATTTTGTATTCTGAGTAGAGGCGATCCAGGCAGGAATGGGGCTCTGGGAAGCCCCCCAAATCAGGGCCCCCTATTCACCACACCAACCATAAACCATTCTGCCAAGATAAACCGATTTATTAGCACACCACGTCTTTTTAAATTGATGCCAAAGCAGTTCTGTTATGTTAGTTCTGACTTTTTTTTATTTTTTTGGCTTTTATTAATTTTTGTGTTAATGTACATTTCCACAATTATTCTCTCTGGAATTTTACCTCTTACTTTTTAACAACTGTTAAAAAGATGTGATGCATAACTGTGGCATTGTTTTTAGAACTGGGAGCAGCTCATTTGCATCTTTACAGCTGAAGTAGAAACTGAACTTTGACCCCAAATCCAAGAGGAGCTGAAAATAAGGTTTCATGGATGCAGAGCAGGACCAAAGAGAGAGAAGGAGGAAGTTCAAACCGTTGCTTCCATCCACTGTACTGAGCAAAGATCCCATCTCCTACTCCAGCATCTGTCTGCCCAGCTTTCTGACCAAACAGCCAGGCAGAGATTTACAGAAGAGCAACAAAAGCAGATGAGGTGGATTAGTAATGTCTACCAACAACTGATGATGTCATCCAGGACATGTTGCTGTGGAATATCATCTCTGCTGTCTGGATATGGATCTGTTGGCATTTTATTGGAGTCCCGAGACTGTCATACAGCACCAGTCTTCAGTTAGAAGCTTCTTCAGATTCATTGCAATACTGACTGCTACTTGAGATCCTTCCAGCCCACAGCATCACCATCCACAACAACTCTTGGAAGACATGTGGATAGTCTGAGTTATGACAACATTCATTTTTCCTTTGGGATGAATAAAGTGTTTCAGAAGTGAATTGGACTGAAATGAAGTTGTTGTGCTTCATTAATTAAATATCAGCTGTTCTTTCCTCCATCAGAATATCTAAATTCCAACTCTCTGTAGGTGGCCTTGAATCATCCACTCGCAGGTGAAGCTCAGGATAGAGGAGAGTAATATTTCTGTTATGAGGTCTTCTAAGTCACAGTATGGCATTAATGTGTCTGTGTTTATTAGGTTCATTTGGAAGGTATGAACCAGATCCATGAATGACATCATCTTCTGGCCTCTGAGTGACCTTATCAATAATTATAACAGATGAGCAGTAAAACCAGAAGGGTTGAATCTCAAGAACAATTGCCATCAATGATCCATTTGTAGTGTGCTGTATGTATTTACCTAATATAGTAATATTGATTGTGTTATTTTTGCACAACAGTTATTAAGTTCCAAGTGGAATTTCAAGACACAAACCAAACTAATTATTAAATAAAATTCCAGACATTTCTTGCTAGAATCGCAGTGTTTCAGTCATTTTTTTGTAAATTTTGTAATTGTTGTATTTGTATGTCTAAGCTGTTAAATCCAGTCATGTTAAATTAATATCCTCCTTAATCAATAAAGAAACATGCAACCTTCCCACAGTGGTGTCAAAGTTAGAAAAGTTCTTTAATAAAAGAATGAACTATTCCAGAAAAAAATGAAGTGATTAATATAAATGGGAATTCACAGAGTGAATTAATGCAAAGAGAAATCATTGGAAGTGATTAAAGTGAATGAAAAGATTTTAAAAATTTAGGGTTTTGTTCACCATAAATATTCTGCAGTTATGGTTCAAATATTGAAACATTGTAAAGCAATGACAGGATAGCAAACATTGATATGTGCAGCTATTATCAGTAATGTGATGAAGAGTTGAATGGAATAAATGGCTAGATGTGAGGCTGTACAAAATTGTGACACATTTAAACATAACAATTCATACATGCTTTACTTTTGAACAACAGCCTGAATTAAAACATTTATCTGATACTCTACCTTCCTGGTTTACTTTCTGTCAAAGTGGAAGTAAAATTAAATCTGACTTTCAAAGTCATAAGCAGATAAAAACTGAAAAGTCACAATCTGTGAAGTTCTGAGAGATCTGTTAGAGAATATTAACAAACAAACAGCATCATGGAGACCAAGGCAAATGGCTTTTTTGGATCATGAAATTATTTTATGCAGACTGTGATTGTAAAACAGTACAAATGGAATAAGATGAGACTTGTAGTTGATGCAAACAACTTAAAATACTATCTAATCTAATCTAAATCTAATCCAGTCTTAATGGCATTAGCTCCTGCTAATGATGTTAGCTCCTGCTAATGTTGTTACCTTCTGTTAAAGGGGTTAGCTCTAGCTAATAGTGTAGGTCTAGCTAAGGACGTTAACTTCTACTAATGGTGTTAGCTTCTGCTAATGGCATTCGCTCTGTCTAATGGGGTGAACTCCTGCTAATGTTGTTAGCTCTAGCTAATAGTGTAGCTCTAGCTATTGGTGTTAGATCTTGCTAATGGTGCTAGCTATAGCAAGTAGTATAACTCTAGCTAATAGTGTAGCTCCTGCTAATGGTTTTAGATTTAACTGATATAATAAAGAGTAGATCACAAACTGATATTCAGCAGCTGTGTCATGTATAACTGCCTCAACCATTTTGACTTCTTGTGTTTGTTCATAGTCTCTAGAACTACTAGGAAATACCAACAAAAATTGTGACTTCCATAGTTGAAAAATTTCAAAGACATCTAGTTTTTGAAGTAATTTTACCCCCTGCCCCCCCAAAAATAATAATAATTTTCAGTTAAGGGAAAATTCCACCATATTTTGGTTCAAATATTCACAGACAGGGAATTAATGCGCTGTTTGTCGATCCTTTTAAGATGATGTGATGGACATGAGATGTCATGATGTCAGTCCACACTTTAAGTAAAGTAACCTCTGTTCAATTTATTTCACAACAAACTTATTTGTTGTGATTATTTTTTATCACAATCCTTGAGTCAGTTTGTTTGGCCAATATTTTCCAAAATGATTCTATTCTCAAGTTCGGTTTTTACTCAACAGCATATTTAAAAGAGATATGAACAGAGAATGTGTTAACTGCTAAACACATTGCCTTCTGTTTTCTCCTAGTTTATAATTCAGACAAAAGCAGAGGACTGAATCCCTCTCCAGTTAAAGAGCTGTAATTTTCTCAAATGAGAGAAGCTCTGTATTAGCGAGGGTGTGTCCAATTTTTCTGTGCCTCTGCGGTCAGAAAGGTTATAAAACTAGTTTGTAGCATCAGACAGGAGCAATCTGTGATGGAGGCAGGGTGGGGGTGGGGTGGAGATTGACCAGCGACCCGACAAGAGCAGGGCAGGCACAGCTCGTCCTGAGTCATTAGGCCAGCAGAGACCCTGCTGGAATGTTATTAGTCTCTGGGGCAGACAGGGAACACTCTGCCCTTTGTTGCGACAGACACAAATCCTGTCACTCTTAAAATTTGCTCTTAATTGAACTGGAGCCCAATCAGGACTCTTCCTTTGTTCTGGTCCGCAGTTATCTCGGGTCTTCAGTCTGATGCGTTCAAGAGAAGGCTGGATAATCTGTAACTCCCTGGGTTTTATGGCACACTGAGTAATTGTGCCATAATTACTCAGTGTGCCATTTTGTAAATGATTTGATTACCTGTGAAGCCAAAAGATTTCTCTCATCGTTAGGAGAGCAGCATGACCCATGAACAGGAAAGTACTCAGATAAACTGCATTTAATACAAGCTGGAAGCTGGAAGCTTAACAAAGCTTTGACTACATTTCTTCTTTGTCAAGTGGATAACGTCAGTCAGAACAACATACCGGATCCTTCTAAAATGTATCACATCTTTTATAAGAAGCTCTGCTTTGAGCAGAAGTTTTTAAAAAAATATATTTTTGGCATCTATGGCTTATTCAGAGTGTTTCACAAAGGAAAAGGTAGAAAAAGAGTTAATGATTGACGGGGATGTGGGTCATTTTTCTTACATTTGATCATTAAAGCCAATTCAATCCAGTTAATTTATATAGCATCAATTCAGAATGAATGTCATCTTGAGGTACTTTACAAAAAATACAAAGAAATTTCCAACCAATAAAAAAATAAAATAAAAATATTGGTAACACTATATTTGACGGGTTGTGAATAAGACTGTCATGACACCGTCATAAACATGACATAACACCTGTCATGAACATGATTAAATCTTCATGAATATTTATGACTGTTGTCATAAAGTGTCATTTGGTAAATCATGACACTTTTAATACAAAGTTGACATCATTCAAAATGCCTTTGTTATGGCAGCTTGTCATTAACCAAGAAATCATGATCTGACATAAATTTGTTATAAAATTATTACTGATTAAACTTCAAAATTTTGTAGCTTTATGTTATTAAAGCTTAAGTTTAATCAGTAATACTTTTATAATAAATTTGTTTAAATAGACTGTATTTATTTGGCCTCTCAAAGTGCTTTATAGCACTTCTACATTCACAAACACACACATCAATGCAGAGATTAGTAGGCATTGTGGGATTAAGTGCCTTGCTCACAGGCACATTGACTTGTGACAGGAAAATGCTGGATTTAAACCCACAACTTTTGGATTGCAAGACAACTGCTCCACCCGTGTTAAGAGACTGAGAGCAGATCTTCAGCAGTTTTTCTTCACTCCTACAGCTCAGTGTGAACATCATCTTCAGGAAGAAAGTGATTTCCAATGTGACAGACTTTAGAGAAAGTCTCTCTGTTTCAGTGGCAGCTCTGAGACTAACAAATGCTGTGTCATTTTCCTCTCAAAGTCATCTGTTTTAAGAGTCACATAATCTTCACAATAAACCTTCAGAAAAAATCCAGTTGACCCGATTTTTATCCTCCAAGAAATAAATGCACTAGAGCTTAAGTGTGCCACTTCACTTCATGTCCCACTTTCCTTAAATGCAGCCTAGGCAGCACATGCTCCATTCAGTATAACATAGGTATGTTTGATATGGATGTCTTTTTCTTTCTGCTATTACTGTATACACAATACTGAGCTCCCAGCTCCATGTCTGGATTGAAAGAAGAAAGAACAAGCAAGTCGTTTTGAAACTGGAACAGAATTTACAATTAGCTTTAAAACATGTTCCATGTGAACAAAAGGAGTCCTGGATCACGACTAACTTTAAATAAAACATTGTACCATGAATCAAGAGTAAATTCAAAGACCTGTAGCTTTGGCTCTCTTAGAGCCTCTGACCTCTTAGAGCAGGTTATAATAGAGGAGCAAATGTGCAATTTCCCATAATAGACACAACAAAAGCTAGCTAGCTAGCAAAGATATATTAGCAGGTGGTTACCAGTCGGGTGACAGAATGAAGATGGCTGAACAGCCCAAACTTTTGCGGGACATAAAGTCAGTGTTCTGTGTACCTGTAGTTTTTGCTCTGTGAGTATGAGCCAAACCTTTTCTCAGCCATCTCTGGAGCAGATCCAGAGCTGGACTGTTTCAAACAGAGAATGCTCTAACTTTCATCACTAATTGACAATCAGAGCTATCTTATTAATATGGAAAGATCCAACTCCCCCTTCACACTCACACTGGATAAGGGATATTATGTTGTGAATGAACTTAGAAAAGATAATATTTACTGTTCCAGAAAACAAATTTTATAAACTTAACTTCCATCCATCCATCCATTTTCTGTTCACCCTTGTCCCTAATGGGGTCGGGAGGGTTGCTGGTGCCTATCTCCAGCTACGTTCCGGGCGAGAGGCGGGGTACACCCTGGACAGGTCGCCAGTCTGTCGCAGGGCAACACAGAGACATACAGGACAAACAACCATTCACACACACACTCACACCTAGGGAGAATTTAGAGAAACCAATTGACCTGACAGTCATGTTTTTGGACTGTGGGAGGAAGCCGGAGCACCCGGAGAGAACCCACGCATGCACAGGGAGAACATGCAAACTCCATGCAGAAAGACCCCGGCCGGGAATCGAACCCAGGACCTTCTTGCTGCAAGGCAACAGTGCTACCAACTGCGCCACTGTGCAGCCCTAAACTTAACTTTTTATGAGAAATCTACTACTATTGTCTCTGAGTTGCTGCTTTCCCAAACCCATTTTTTTATATTATTATTATTATTTTTCATACATAATTGTGGATGGTACGTTTTAGTGTCAAATGGTCCCATGTCATTATTTATTTGTTGTATTTTTTTCTACTTTGTGCAAACGTTATGCATTTTACCTCAGTTCATTTTATGTGGGTTACTGTGCATGGTTTTGTACCATACCTATCAATAAATTGCCAATAATGAATAAAATGACATTTGAAAGAAACTTTTGTGTGACAGAAAAAAAAAATACTACTATGAGATTAAAGGATCCTGCCACAACAAAATTTAAAACCTGTGATTAACGTATTTAAGGCCAACATACATTCTTTTAATACATTTTTAAAAAATTGACTTTTTAAGACTAAGGATGTCTGTACACCCTGACATAAGCCAATATGCTTATTTTTTTATCACAGCAAAGAAGCTGACTCTACAAGGTGGTGGCAGCATCATGTTGTTGGGACAGAGGAGTTGGTTAGATAGGAAGACAATCCTGCAAGCAAACCTGTGAAAAGATGGAGAAGACTTAAGACTTTAAATAAAACCATGTTCTAGTATTAGAATTCAAGTTAGAATACATGGCAACATTTAAAAAAGGATTTTCTTTCACTTTACAACAAGACACGACTTTGTGTTTCTCAATGACATAAAATTCATATAAAATACATTATGGCTGTAATGTAGGAAAATGTGAAAAAGTGTAAAAATACTTTCCCGAGGAACCATTAAACTCTTATTTGCCAGTATTTGCCACCAAATGGTTCCCTGAACAAACTGTAGTGGGAGTGCAGTCGGCCAAACAACGACACATAATTAGTTTGAGCCAGACCTGGAACTTTCCTCCTGCCTCCTGCTTCCTGCTGTTCGGCTGCATCGCATTTTATCTTCCTGTGTGTTGCACAGGTGTGCACTGTGTGAGACAATACAGCATGCAGCTGCATAGCGGACTGCAGACCATTTATATTATCATTCATGTTTGCAAACTGTCTCATGTGATTGCACACATTTTTCAACAGGTGTTCTCATATAGCAACAAAATTTGTTTATATTATCTTGACTAAATTCAATGCATTTAATGCTCGTTAGATGAGCATTAAATGATAATTTAATACTAACCAACAATTTGTTTAATTTAACCAAATTCTTTATCCAGATAAAATAGCCAACTCTTAGACACATTGTTCGGTCTTTTAAATTATGAACATGAACCTAACCCAGACGGAGCCCCCTTGTGGACAGTTGGACCTTGAATAAAGCTGAACATGTAAAAGGTTGTTTTAGTGTTTTTGAATGAAATGTCAGATCAAATAGTGTGTGTTGGGAAATAATGGCCTTGTTTGGATGTTATTAGCAACTACCCAAAGACATTCTTAAAGGGACAGTATCATGTAAAATAAACCTTTTTGAACTATGCACCATGTTCTAATATTATTCCCTCATCAGAAACATACCTGCAGTGTGGCCTTGTTTCTTTCATGCATATTTGACAAATCTTTGAATCTTCCAT
The DNA here is from genome assembly GCF_001444195.1 of Xiphophorus couchianus. Lineage (NCBI taxonomy): Eukaryota > Metazoa > Chordata > Actinopteri > Cyprinodontiformes > Poeciliidae > Xiphophorus > Xiphophorus couchianus. Next base: position 22,687,555 of record NC_040248.1, on the reverse strand, counting down.
GGCATTCTTTGAGGGGTGCCTAAACACTTGCTCTCACAAAGCTACTTTCATGAAGCTCCTCCTTGGAGTTTGCAGCCACAGCGAGATTAGTAAACAGCTGAACTGCACATCTATGGGCTCATCATACGAACTGCAACTCTCCTGAGATCAGTTAGAAACGACAATTTCAAGGCATCAATATACAAAGTCAACATTTTTTTAAGCTACTTCAAATACATACAGCATTTTTATAAAAACTGAAGGTAACATGATGGCGCTATAAAATGGAAAATCTTAACATCGCCCCTTTAAACACAATGCATCTGGTTCACACCAATGAGTTTCTATATTCCATATTAAGTAAATGTATTGAATACAATACAATAGCTCATTCAAATTTAAGTAATTCACACACCCAACCCCAGATTGAGTATGTACCAAATACAATTAAATCTGAGCATTCATACTAGTTTCTTAAGCTGCTGTTACATTATTTCATCTTGACTTGGCTGAAAAAGTAAAAAAAAAGAAGAAAAAATAACACCTGCTTTTATTGTCTAAAATTGAACAAAAATTAGATATGTAAGCAGTCTGTGAGTGTTCCAGGTTTTCTAATAATTATTGTTACAATAAGATTTTTTCCTGGTGAGGTGAGAACTGAGGCAGAGGAGTATTTTCCATTTGACCCTTTAACTAGATCGCACCTGCACCTCTTTCCTTAGAACGAAACGACTTTAATAAAAACACACATACATGTAGAACAAACCCCCACTGGTGTTTGATTCCCAGCAGTTCCCACAGACAAAAGAGTCACAGCAGAAAAGAAACACAGAAGATGCTCACGGCTTTTAGTCCACTGCCAATATTTCTTCTGTCTTTCTCTGTGTTTTTTAACTTCTTCTGCATCCATCATTTGATTGTATTGATTTGACCTTCGCACTTAAAATTCATCTTCCAGTAGAGTGGAGGCAGCATCCTTCTCTACAGACACTGAAACATTGTTTGTTGCAGCCACATCGCATTTTTTATTTTTTGTCTTTCTATATATGGAAGCAGTTGCTTCATAAATCACTACATCCCAAATTAAGACGCAAAATGAATAAAAACAGCAAGCTTTCTGTTTGTTGCATAACAGTTCATTAACTTTGCTAGAAAAGTCTTCCAGGAAAGTCATTTACACGCACCACGAAGAAAACATCTCACAACCGAGATCCAAGAAACGATGTCAGATCTGAGCGCCATCACACAGAAACCTGTACTTGCTCTGAGGCCACGTGTTTAATTAAATTGTCTGGCTGCTGTTGCATTATGAGCAAACATGCCATCAACAGAGCCAGTGGCCTCCTCCACATGAAGCAGATGATCCCGCTTGCCTTCTTCAATCATGCATATCTGCTAATACTCTTCTGTTCTCTGCTCAATAATTAAAGGAGAGAACAAGCCCATCAACTGTCTGTGCTAATAACAGAATGAAAATGTTTTTATGAAGCTGCAGAAAAATTTGAGGATTCCTGACCACACTTTGTGGTGTTGTTACACACCCAGAGACCAGCCTTATTTACCAAAGACTTTCCAACAAACGTTCTGGCTGTTTTAATGAAGTTTCAGTTGATCCCTAAGTGAACCCAGGGACACTTTGTCATTTTCCTTTTTATCAATTTCCAAGTAAATTAGGCTGTGTTGAATAAATGTAGCTCCAATTTGCCCAAGGATATTTGTTTTTACATGGTTTATGAATATCATGTGGTTCTTGTTGAAAACTCTCATTATGTTGTGACAGTATAATATATAAGGAAAATAATCTGAAAAAATTGAGGTTCTCTGACTTCTCCCAGTGCTCCCAGTACCAACTGTAGAAATACACCACTCAGACAGAATCAACCAATCAGAGCCAGGAGGAGGGTCTTAAAGCTGTAGCATAATTCTGTTTCCTTCTACTTCACACAATTGTTTGTTAGAATAACTGAGATTGCAACTGTAAAGTGCATATAATATAAAAAAATAACAGTTCAGCATAAGTTATAAGATAAAACAAGATAAGATGAGATTAGATGAGATGAGGTAAGTTATTAGTCTTCCATATAAGAGATTTGTCAAGGAAGAAGGGACAAAACTGCAGTATAACAATAAGAACAGCACATCCAAAAAGGACAATAGACACAAATAAACACGTAAAAAACAAAAAATACATAAAAATACAAATGTCAGATTTGTGCAAAATTTGATTGGCCAAAGTAGGTAGAGCATTATTTTTCCTAGTGTCATTGTTTATATCTGTTATCAGTTCTCCATGATAAAGATGCTGTATAGAGCTGAAGAAGTGTCACCTCTGCTGCCTCTAAACTGTCATGGAAACACCATCTGCCCTGCCAGAACAATAGCCATTAGCTGGTGGAACCACATTTTGGCCGGTTCGCTGCCAGCATCCATTTTGTCAGCCTGAGCACACTCCACGAGGTTTGCTGAGTGCAACGGAGTGCATCAAAAAATAATTAAACACTTTTTCCGGGGTGATGATGCAAGCTGTAATTAATTGCCTTTGCAGTCGGTAATGTTCATTAACGTGACTGCCACAATGATGATGCTTTCCACCAAAATGCTCTCATTCTTCACTATCTCCCCTTTTTAAGGGGGTTTTGTGGTCATTATCTGATGGTAACAAACTACTTACATATGAACAGAAACTGACCCCCCCCCCCCCCCCACACACACACACACACATCCCCCCTGCCACTTCCCTCTCCCGCTAACCTGTGGATTAGCTTGCAGTGGCCGAAGCAGCCTGAACCCAGCTTATTTTGTTCCTTTATTTTGCGACTGTGGAGAAGTCATACTGTCATCACCGAGCTCTCAACAAAATGTGACATTTCTCCTGAGACAACTTGATACGATCACTGTGATGGGTTTAGAAAAACCTCTGGCGTCTTTGTACCTTTGATGCTGACAGAATGCCATTTATCAAAGCAATTGAGAGAGGTGTTAAGAGCAAATGAAATGGCTCTTAACACCCTCCCTCTGAGGGAACACTCACAGAGGGCAAAGTTAACTGCCTAAGCAAGGGCACTCAGCCACGATGGGGATGACATATGACTGGGCTGGGTCATCACCTTTGTGTGCATAGACAGAAAAACCCAAAAAACAGAGAGAGTGAGATTTGACACCTGCATTAGTTGGTGGAATTCAAGAGAGATGAAAGGCCTCATGGACAACTTTTCACAGCCATTAACTAAATTTAGTGTCACGCTTAGAAAGAGTTCCTATGAGAACACCTTCTGTCAGGAGAAACTTTGTGTGACTCTAATATGCAGATTTTCCAGTAAAATCCAGTTTCACAACCATATTTCATTCTAGATGTGATTTAGTGGACATGCAGACCAGAACTGGGTAAGCCCAGGATGCAATCTACAAGGGGCTGGACCATCTAGACCACATGTGTCAAACTCAAGGCCCGCGGGCCACACGTGGCCCGCTACGTCACTTTATGTGGCCCTCTCCCTCCACCACCGTTTTACAGCCCCATTGATTGACTTAAAATAGGTTTTGAGCACGAATTGACTACAAACTACATCTCCCATAATGCCTTCCCGATTGTTACCAGCCAACATTACGGCTTCTCGCCACTAGAGTGCAGCAGAGTCACCTCAGGCTGATTATTAATTTTCCCAGCGAAAAAAACTGAAACATCGACAAGCTAACAAGCTAAAGAGCGAAGTCCCGTGATGTTTCAATCGAGGACTTTTACCGTCTCCTGCCCCCTGATTTGATGCCACAGCTTCGACTCCATGCAGCTCGTGTTTTGTCCATGTTTGGAAGCACCTATCTGTGCGAACAGATGTTTTCAATAATTAATTTAAACAAGACCAAGACCAGATCGCGCATTACTGACGAAAACCTACACGCCATTTTGCGGATTTCCTCAGCACAAGAACTAAAACCGGACATGGACGAACTGACCAGGGGAAAACGGTGCCAGACATCCGGCCAGAAAACATTGGTAAGCACGAACAAACTAAATTTAAATAGAATGAATGTAGAACCAAAACTCAGTATACTGGAATATGTATATAGTTTATTGATTTTGCTTGTGTTTTGTTTTGTTTATTTACACAACACAACACAATGAGGATGTGTTGGTGACAGGATCAGCTTTGTGTTCAAGGACAGGCAACATCACCTCATTGTTTTGTTCTTATGTGAAATACATGTTTGTTGTGTAATAAATAACGAAAACGTTTTGTGAATGAAGTTGAGAGTTAATATCAAAACTTGTTTTTTATTCTTTGTCTGCTTATCTTTAAAGCAGACAAGCTAACAAGCTAAAGAGCGAAGTTTAGCTGAGCAGTTTAAAAATACTGAGCATATTTTTAAACTGCTCGGTTTAAAAATATTGTAATTTTTAAACTGAGCAGTAATTTTACATCCATGCAAACTCAAATGTAATATTTAAAACTTGAATACATATAATCAGTTATTTAACAATATGAGGTGTTGTTTAATTTATTTTTAACATTGCATTTTCATACATTTATGCTAGGGTTGCCGAAGTCTAGTTTTCCAGACCCATCACTCTGCAACTTTAGAAGCATTCCTTCTCCAACACACCTGGATCATAAACTCATTCATAGGCCTCTGCAGAACTGAGTTGCTGCTAATGAGGGAAGTCAACTTTTTGTCTGGGGTATGTTTTAGCAGGGACACATCTAAAAGTTGCAGTCTGGAGGGCTGCACTTGGGCATTCCTGATTTATACCGTCAATGTGGCCCATTGAGGGTGGCCAATATGCTGAAGTGGCCCTTGGTGAAATTGAGTTTGACACCCCTGATCTAGACAGTACGAGTTTAATAAAATTACAGTTGACATGTTTGACTATAATGACCATTGTAACTTTTAGTATGTAACAATGATACGTTTCAAAAACAATGTTGGTAAGTTTCTGCAGTCAGTGGGTAGGATACAAATTGGGAGCGATTGCCATTCCATCATAAGGCAATATACAGGAAAGCATCCAGCAATATTCTTGCTTTTGGAATGTCAGAGGAAGCCAGAGTATCAAGAAAGAACCCAGGAATGAAGAGGGAGACATGCAAACTCCAAAAACAACCAGCCAGGCTACGATTCAAACCTCACCCTCAAAACAATATGGTGGTGATTTTGATGTATCACCATCAAAACAGTGATACATCTGCCCCACCTTGCAGCCCTGATTAATTTTTTATTTTAATTTGATTCTGTATTAAAAGTAATAGTATTACCTAGACAACCTCATTCTCTTTTATGTAATCTTCACAACAAGTGAACAAAAAGTAAGATCTGCAGCATAGACATGCATTTATGAATTCCAGATACTAAGATAAGATCAGTGTGACCATCTGATGAAAGAATGACATAATAAAAGAAATCAACTTTAACTTTTTGCTTGTTTGCTTTGACACACTGAATTAATTTGTAATCAATATGATAATAATATGAGGCATGGAAATTCAAAACACATTAGTTATGCTAAATTTCCAGTGATTTTATCTCTAATATTATTACCCTCATAGAAAGTTGGAATCCTCCAAGCTTCACGTTAATGTTGTATAATTTATGTCATCACCAATTATATCATGTTTAAAGTCAGCAACATGAGTAACTGATGACCAACTACTTCATCCAGAGAGCTAACTGATTTCTAGCAGCTTTGATTGTGATTGGTCTTAACTTTGTGACTCAGAATTTCAATTTAAACAACGTATCTTCAAGGTCGAAGCTTAGCAGTACCAGACAAACCCAGGCGTTGATTTATAGGACCTCTAGCAGTTCTACAAATCCATCACTGCTAAGTGATTATGTGGGTCATCATCGTTAAGGTATGTGTGTGAAAATGTGTTTTTTTGAGGTTTAAAAAAAGGACAGAAGAACAGAGCATGAAAAATGCATGGACTTCTTTAGACGTGTTCTGCAACCCCAAAACTATTATGTCCCTGTCTGATGGTGGTTTTGGGTTTCAACAAGATCAAAGACAGTCAACCAGTCTTACACCACTCACTACACTGCTCACCACTCCTCCTAGCGTCTCTATGGGAAGTTTTAAATAATTAGCTTGAAGTGTTTGATCATACTCCATACTGCTGATATACCACCGGAAACCATGGTAGCAACCTGATCGCCTGGTAGACTTCGTTTGACTGGAGGCCAAAATTGCATCACTGGTTACATTTTCCGTTCTGTCAAATGAACTAAACCCTTTGAGCAACCTTGTCCCCCTGCTCAACTGTAGGGGCGCTGCACCAAGAATCACTACAGGAAACAACATGAAAACATCTTAAGAAGACACTATGAGCACCTTCCTTCTTCACAAAATGGAAACAAAAATTGAGTGGCATCAGATTTCAGAGGCTGTAGGATTTTTATTTTTTCTTTGTCCCACCAGCTCTAGATTGATGTGTTTGTTTTGATTGTATTTACCCAGAATGCCCTGTGTTGTAGTACACTTCTGCTTTTAGAATAGTCTTTGCTCTGCTTATGCATTTCAACCGTGCCAGAGTTCATTTTAACCGAACACAGACCAAGATTTGTTGGTACACCAGAATTAGCTTTTTTGGTCCACATCATAGTTGGATTGCACATTCACACCTCCCCAAGCAAACTGGACTATCTAGGTAGACTTTCTCATTAAAGCAGATTAAACAAAGCTAGTGTGAATGCAAGTTATCCCTTATGTCAGCAACTTAAGGCAATGTGTAAAAGAAACAATTCCAAAAATGACAGCAGTGTTTTGCTATGTGAGGATTCACATCTATAACCCCTAATTATGTAGAATACTGACAAATATCCATAATAGAATAGTCAAAGTCCACTACCCAAAGCTGCTGTGAGTAAGTGGTAAGGAGACATACTTCATCCTGAAGAGAAACATTGTGGCAGGTAATATTGCGACATACTGTATGTTTGCATTTCCAGTAAGCATAACAGCATCAAACTGGCGCATTTCAAATGTAACAGCCAAATGTTAGCTTTTAGGTCAAATTTAAAACTTCAATAAAGACCACCCCTCAAGGAAGTAATGGTTTCTCGACAGATGAGTGTCCAGACCCTCTGGATGAAGTGAAGCGTAGAACAACAGGCTGGTTTTTACCAGGCTAATGAGTGAAAAGAGTTCAACATGTTCACGTACCTCTCGCTTGACTTCCCTGCTTCTGCTGTGTTACAACTTTTACAGCATTTCCATCCACTCTAAAGTTGGAATTAGTTTGGCAGCTTGACTTCCATTGTTTATTTTTTTTTTGTTAGTTGAAATTTTCTTCCATTAAATTGTGTGAGAAAAAAAACCTCAAACTGTTGTATTACTCACAGATGGTATTTCTTCATTTGCCTTTCAGAAATAAATTGACTTTGTTTGACACGCAGCCTGGGCCCCGGCGAGACGCACTGTTTTCTTCCAACGGCGGCACATTAATGACCCTGGGGGCTGTTTTGACAGAAAGCAGGGCTGTACGCAGTAATCGTTCACAACCTGCTTCACACAGCTGACCTTTGACAAATGAGGAGCGCGTGCAGGTCCAGTACGTGACGTAAAGCCCTCCTCCTGGATCCATGATCTTATCAGCCGTGATTGAGGCGAACACAGCCAGCGATGAGAGGAACCTGTGAGCCTTTCTCTGGCAATAACAGAAAGCTAGTCACACATCAGTGAAAACATCTCATCAAACATTTATGCTATCAGCTCCGCAGTAAATCCATTTGAAAGCGCTGAGCCCCGGGTATAATTACAACCCATGATGATAAATAATCTTCACGGCAAAGTTAGAGGGACGCAGTCAGGTATTATGTTTCTCTTAGCCAGTGCAAGCGACGAGGTAATTAATAGCAGCATGAAAATCATGACACAATTTCACAGTTAATCGTAATTACCTGCCTCGCCGTAGTGATTTCAGCAAGCCAGCAGTACTTCTGTCGGTCTCGTGCTGTAAGCCCTAAATCTTCAGCTCTGTGTGTGTTCAATGAAATAATGTGAAGCAATGTGTTGTGGGAAACAGGAAGATTTCCTGGAAGCTAGCCCACAGAGATCGTCACATTTGTGTGATTGGGCTCTTCGGCTGGGCAGCATACTGAGAGAAAGGCACTGAGGGTTTCTGTTGAGGGACAAATTCATGCAGCAAGTGTACTAATATCGTAAATAAGAACGAGGCATTCTGCAAAATGTTCCAAATTAGAAAGGAAATATCTTCAGAGAAAAACAAAACATATTTGCAGGATGAAACTGGTTGCCTTCCTTGGTGAAGAGGTCCTATGCTGCTTCTGCTTTTCTACCACACTTTGAATTTTTCAGGTTATCCAAAAACACATCTTAGTAGGTGTGGGCAGTACAGACTCACAGTATGTTGTGGTAATTTTGTGAATAAGATTACAAGTGACAATAATAACTATTTATTACTTCTTATAATTGCTGTGACACACACTGTCATATTATTACACTTGTAACAGGACATTTTTCCATTGTTTAATAATCTAGTACTATTTCATTATTATTAAGGAAGTAATTACTTAAAACAAGCTCCTATATCTTGCTGAAAAGTTACTTGTAAGTTATTTTTGTCTAAGTTCAAGTGAACTAAGATATCTTCACTATAAACTAGACTAAAATACTAGGTAAGATTTTGTGCTTTTGCAGTGCAGTCACATGCAGAAGTGAGATTTGCATCATGGAATTGCACATTAAGCTATATTAAATCATCTTTTGAAATGTATTGTTTTTTTATGTTTTCATTGATCAAACAGCAGAGAAAACAGTAAAATGAACAATCTCAACAGTAAGAATAGTGTTTTTATTTTTTAAACATCATTAATTGGAATGTATCATGATGATGAATCAAAATTCTTATAATGATGAATTTATTATGGTAAATGATAAACAATATGATAAATACCCACCCAAACATCCTATATGAAAATTTTATGTTATATCATGAACAAACATTTTAGGGAACATTTGAGTTCAACTTCACAACCAGTATCCAGACCTACCTGCAGTCCTACCACAGGATTTGGACAAAGCAAGGAAATAACAGAACTAGAGGCTAAATGTAGTCAGAAGACTCATACAGCAGCTCTGTATTCAGTCAGACGCCTCTTCAGTTCATTGCAAGACTAACTGCTACCAGAGATTCCTCTGCCCATAGAATCACCATCCACAACCACCCTAAAGATACTTGGATGATATGAGTTACAATAACATCCATTTCCCTTTGGGATGAATAAAGTATTTTTGAATCGAATTGAGCCAGACATGTGTCTGTAAATCTGATTTAGAATCAGTAAATGCTTGGAAAACACACCCCACACATGCTCAGCCTTAAAAACTTTGCATTACTGATTCAACAATATGGACCTGTTTCCCCCAGTGGGGCCACAAGGTAAACCATCGTGCTGCCACAACACTACAGTTAGACTCTAATATCAAACTGAAATCTATTAGAGACCACAGAATGGAGGCAAGCTCAGAAGTGATGTGTTTGTCGTTTGGTTTGGTAATGAGTCTCGCTGCAATAACTGGAAATGAGAGAGAAAGCCATGACAGATAAATGCGCAGCAAATTTTAGAACTACTATGAAAGTTATGTAAGAGTGACCCAGCAGTAAACATTCACAATCTCGTTACATTATGCAAATGCTGCGACTGTGCTGATAGAGATTCACTGCCTGTGGTCCACCAGACACACTCGCTTTGGGTCAGGAGACTAGGAACCATCCTCCTCCTCCTGCAGGTTCTGGCTGTGACAGACAGTCAGATCAGATCTGGACTTTCAGTTTTGCTTTTCTTAAGGCAGTCTTTAGAATAAATCACAATAAAATGCAGCATGAAACTCATTTTGACCAGCGCCAAGAACCACCAATTCTGGTCACTCTTAAGTCAACTACACATGCAAAATATACTGTATAGTCAGGATACGACATGAATGCTATGCATCATATTCCTTGATGTATCACATATTGTGAATTCATTTGTTCACATTTTAATCAGCAAAATAAGTTTCAAGATACAACACTATTTCTACTACTTGAACGTTTCAGCATTTTTTACACATTACAATCACACCCTTTACTACTGTATAGATACATAAGATTTCTAACCTGTGTTTTTACAGAGTTGACCTGTATTTAGCACCCCAAATTATGATGCTCATATGATCAAATGAGGCATATGCATGCTGTCATGCAGGTTGGTTTTAATTTGAGGATATTGAAGTCTTATCTAACCAGGCCCATCTTCTACGTGTCCTCTACATGTTTTTAAAATCCAACAGGGGAGATTTCTTATGGCTTTTTTTAACAGAGTTTCCTCTTTCAAGTCTTTTTTATATAAAATCCAGAATTATGGAGTCCATGACTACTGTCTATCATGCAGCTAGATGAGGTCTCCAGGTTTTGCCTACTGTCCAATGTGTCTGTCTCCTTCAGGTAACAATCATGCACTATTAGTCAATCTATTACATAAAATTTTGATAAAATACATTGAAGTTTTGAGACTATATCTTCTCTTTTGAGTATTATGGCTAAAATGCTGAAGCTAAAATAATAATTAAAGCAGTAATGCCCCTCATGGTGTTCTGAGAGTCGCCTCTCTGCCCTCGTTTTCTGGCCAGCAGACTGGTGAGAAGTGTGTTCTCTGTGAGTCCAGAGACTGACAGGCAGTCCTCCTGCATCATTAACCCAGTTTGCTGTGAAGACCTGCTGCCATTGTGAGCTTGTGTTTTTGGCGAGCTGTGTTATCAGTAGTGATGGGGAGAGTGATTGTAGTTTCACTGTTTGGGGTAGGTGAGGTGGGGTGGGGAGCTCCTCCACAGCCCATCTATCACAGCAGCAGATAAACAGATGGAAGAATGGATGTACCGCAAAAGCAGGCTGTCCATTAAAACCGGGGCAGAAATGTTAAAGATGCCCTCCAGGCAGGATCCATTAAAGGAAGCTTAAATCTTTTCAGATCAAAAGTCAGTAGTATCCCAGCTGGCATTGATGCCCTTCCTTATTGCTGTTTATGTAGAGCAGACCAATTATTCTGCCATATTCCATTAGACAAAAATGTTGCTTTCATTAGGGCCCAATAATATTTCAAACTATTGTTAAAATTATGCAAAATACTTAACTAATTATTTAAATGCCTTCCTCAATACATGGATTCTCTACAATACATCCCAACTAGCCTGACAAGTCATATCAACAATAGCCCATGTTCTGATATCATGCAGCCCAGAAATAAAGTAACTGAATTCATCATGTGATTGTGGGATAATGCCAATGGTGAAAGGGTCCCAAAAAGCAGTCAAATGGAAAATTGTTCAGTGTTTTCAGTTTTTAGAAAATAGTGTCTGAATCTGCTAATGCTTGATGTGAAGAACCGACCGTACGGGCGGCAGCAGACCCAGGGAGGAACCGGTCAGAAATGTGTCAGTTTTGAACCCAGAAGCTGTCGTTCAAACCACATACTGGTCCAGATGAAACCTCAGCATTCCTCAGAATCTTCAAATCTGCAACAACCGGATCAGACTTTACTCAACATCTTCCATGGTTTGAAACAGTATTGTATAATAATTTTAATGTTAGAATTAACTTTTCAGTTGCTAATTAGTTAGCACAAGCTAGTTCTAACTGCAGTGTATTCAGCAACCATCCTTGTTCTTATTTTCATTCTGTTTTTTTTTTTTTTTTGCTCCAGGTTGTTCATTTAGCCAAGCAAATAAAACCAACTCTAACTATAATACAATACTCACTGCGAAGGAGAGGCGGTTGAGTGTCTTTCTTTCAGTTTTGATTATACCAACATATTGTTTTGATAACTATAGATAAATAATAAGGTCAACGTTTTGAATCTTGCCCTTCCTGTTTCCTGTGCATACGTGGTGTCCCTAAAACTTATTCAAATCTTCAAATATTAGCATTGAATTAAAGGAGCTTCCTATATTTCATGTGGTTGTCTGTTTTGTGCTGCCAATCATGTCCAAGGAATACCTTTTATTCAAGGCCACATACCACTGGACAAAGCATCAGGACCCCTGTAAAGATAAATCACATGTAGAAAATGAATTCATAAAAGTCATTATTTTAATTGAAACAGTATTTGTTTGGTGAAGATTATGGATTATTCTTTTCAGTCCACTGTTTGGTCACCTTGGATAAGATATTCATCAATATAACTCATAGTGCTTCTAGACCTGCTTCAGTCCATGTTTGACAACGAGCTTAATACACAAAATAAACCATGTTGGGTTTGTTTCTTTTCTGCATTTTTAACAATGTAGGTACTCTGTGTTTCTTTGAGTTTAGTATACTAGTAAATCATCAGGAAACCAAAGAAAGCCGGTACTGAAGTGGACCATAAAACATCCCTTGATCGTTTTAAGTAACACTGAGTCTACTGTGGACTTCCAGTTTCCTTTTTTCAGAACCTGTGATGGATCTCACAAATAGACACATCTTTCATACAGTTGTTACTCTTCTTGTCATTGTCCGCCCATCACTGTGTGTTTTGCCTCACCCACAAGACAGAAAGGGTTCAAAGTACAACAAGGCTGTAGAGGATCATGAGAATTGACCTTCCCTTCATCCAGGACTTTTATAGGTCAGGAGGAGGACAGAAAACATCTCTGCACAACCCACACATCCTGGATACAAACTGTTTACATTTTTACCTTTACATTTTGCAAAATCCAGAGTGCACAGGAGATATCTGATTGATACAATTCACATTTGCACTAATTCAATTATGTCTTTCTATTTTGTAAAAAACAATGTACTTATACATATGGCCAAGAAAGAAAACACTTTTGGTTGTATTTTAAATTTAAGATGTCCTCATTAAAAGCAACCAAATGCCAAATTCATTGTGCGTGTGCGCAAATCTTTCAAATAATGTTAACTGATTAACACAAGGTACACAACTTTTGGATTCAGTGTCATGTGAGAACCAGGTGTGCTGTGAACAAGCTGGTCTGTGTCCAAGGTAATGGGGGGGGGAGGGGGATCGGGCTTTGATGTGCTGTGAGACTAGCCTCTCAAAGCAGTTCATAGCGAACAACATGAGTGCTATTGAGTGGCAGTCATTAAGACTGTCAGTAGCTGATTATTTTGAAGTACAAAAATTACGGTGTCAGAGGTCAGGAATGGTTGGAGGAAAGCATGTGTCATGGAGAGATAAAAAGTTTTTTAGAGCTGATCAGAACACACTTTTAGCACTTTCACAGGTATTCAGTTGGGGCCGGTTACCTTCTTCTGGTTGACTGATTTGATCATCTGCCTTTGGTCTTCCTGTAAAGTGTGTAGGCACTTGAAATTAGAGGGGGGCTGGGTGGTAGACACTTGTTGTTATTCATCTCCACTGCCAGTAAGTTGTCACACACCACTTTGTACAAAAACATCCTGTCATTGTTGTTCCCTTAGTTCTAATCTAGCTGGTTTTCCAGTAGGTCTACTTGAGGTAGATGACTTCATAATTTCCACAGTATGACACAGAGCTCGGGCACATGGTTGAAAAACAGATCACAGTATAAGCATCTCATATCAATTTAGTGATAATTGTTAATTAGTTTTTTCGCTTTAAATATCCAAAATTTGGCCAAACTAGTGGCTTGACCGTTCCTCTTTTATCCTCACTTTCCTCTGGAGATGTTGTACTCATTTTCTCATTTCACTCCACACTGATCTTTTTCTTTATGATTTTTAAGCAGCTTTGGCCAATGGTGGCAAAACATAAAACCGCTCCTACACACTTGGGCGGGTACAAGAGTTTGACGAACTAACTGACCAAAGACTGAGTGAGTGAATAGATGGCACCCATCTTCTTAAGATGATGAGAAGTTAACTATCTAGAGCCTTTATTCTGCCTACAGCCCCCAGAATGCTGTGTGATTCTGGATAGGAATTTTTTGACATTGTCAAAATTCTATCTGATGTATTTTTATTAATATTGATCACTTGTCTATCGCAATAGATGTCATTATTGTTTTTTCGCGCAGCACAGAGTGACATGAGAAGATCTACCTGGACTCAACTTTACTACTGCTTTTATTTATCATCATAACTTCCCATCATTAAACTTTGGAACACCAAACAGATCACGGCTGCAGTCATACTGAATAATAAGAAATGCATCATCCGGCTGCTTAATGCTGTTCAAGGTCACATCACAACAGTCAACAAGTGAGAGGTGGGGTACGCTCTGTTTGGGTTCCCAGTTCATCACAGGGTCAAATATGATCGTTCCAACCCTGGGATGATTTAACAACCAGGCTGGGTTATGAGTTTGACTCACCTCACCTACCAATCTATGTATTAAGGCGTGAGTGTGTGTGGGGGTGTGTTTGTGAATGTAACGCTGGTGTAACGCACGTTGAGTTGTCAGTCTGACCAGAAAACGCAACATAAACTCAGACTATTACCATTAAAGTCATATTTAAATAAAAAATATTTTTAAATGTAATTTTACATTAAAACAATATATTGTTACTGTGTTGAATTTGGATGATAAAATTAATACTCAATACATAACAAGTGCATCTCTGGCTAAAACTCCAAAATGAAATTCAGATCAGTCAATAATAAGGCAAAATATAAAATATGTTGCATAAAAAAGAAATTAAAAGAGAAAAACCTTTCTCATAAGTTTCAGAAATCATTGTAAATAGCACTTAAAGTATAGCTTGGAAATACAAAGATTGTAAAACTTTTCACAATTAAACACTTATCTCTCCTTCTGCCTTCCCTGTCCTCCGTCTGTCATTATCCAATAACTATTAAATATTTGGCATAATGAGTCATATTAAACAGTTTAACACGCAGTATGTCAGGGTTTTACAACAGCTATATAGAGTTGTAATCTGTCTAAATTATGTACTGGATTTATTCTTTGAAATAAGCTAGGAAATATTTACAACTTCATAAAACTTTCTGGATGAGGCTACTTGTTACGGGGAGCTTCATCTGCTGGTGGGATCAGCAGAAATCAGGCCTTAATGACCCTGAGCTGCAGTCACACCTCTAAAGAAAAGGATTCAACAGCTCTTATTAAACTGAAGCTCTGTGACTGTCTGTCTACAGCCATAAAGGAAGAGTATATCTAATCTAACAGTGTAAGACAGCGTTGTCCTTAAAGCCAGGGCTCTGCGTGAGCAGCATTGTAAGAAATGAGTGCATTATGATGACCGAGTCCCGACCTTGAGAAACACTGGCAGTCATCTTTCTGTGTTGTATTATTATTCCCTGCGGCTGACAAACCCTGATGAATATTTCTTGCTCCTCGTTTTACCAGGTGACGGCTTCTCAGCTGTTTCCACTGCAAACTCTGATGTTGTGTGTTTGTTTTGACCCTGAATCCCCCCACTTCTCCGCAACGCTAAAGCTGTTATCATCTGGAGCTAATCAGAAAGCAGCTATGCCTATTTGACAAACATGAATAAGGATTGGAGATATTTTTCTATTGACCATTGACATTTTATAATGTACTATCCAGGCAATATGTATGGATCTTTATGCTACTTTATTTAGAAAACAAGAGAAATCGGACCAAATCCCTATTTCTTTCTATGCTTTTCTCTTTTTGTAAGTTTTAGAAATAACTGTTCTAAATTCAAGAATATTCTGTTTAAAAAAAATTTTTTTAAGCGTACATCTTTATCAAAGTGACTTTAAAGAGGCAATATTATGTGTTTGCCATTTTATAGCACAATCAACTTCTGTTGTCATAAAAATTCTACTTTGTATTTTAAGGGCTTGAAATTGGGCTTCTGTCGATTTAAGAAACTCCTGCTCTTTCTGAAACTCCGCCTTCAGGAAGTCATCACAACATGGCTCTTCTATTAACCCTGTAATGGTTTTACCAGCGCTGCACTGAGAAGCAGTAGAAGTATTAAAACCTCAGCAGATGAGCAGTTCCACCAGGTGTTTGCTAATTGCTTCTGTTTAGTCTGAAGGAGCTGAGTAGGGAGTTGCGGCTGCCCTGTGAGGCAGAAACTCAGTAGCTTGGAAACTGCAGCTATGAGGAGGAGCTGTGTTTTCAAGTCAAGGCTGGGTCCATCCAGGTGTTTTGCACAGCTGAATGGTTGCCATTGGAAGTTAAAGGATTTCTCAAACATGCATGAATGAATCAAAGCAACACTTTATGTATGTTTTTGATGAGGAATAACTTTATGTAAAGCTCAAAAAGGTCAACTTGACATAATACTACACCTACAAAAGCAGGACACATACCAAACCATGATTTTAGTGTATTGTTGTACCCAAAGTATATGCATAAATAGTAGTGATTAAATAATTCAGTTAAAACTAAGTCTAATCTTCCACGTTTTCCACAAAAACATCTGTCAAACAGAGCATATTTTAGCCCATTTTATGTCGGCGCAGCTTTAGCTTAAGCTAGCATAACTAGCCAAAGTGTCTGGAGCCAGAGCGCTCTAGCGCCTTAGGCCTATGGTTTGTACTAGTCTAATGGACAAAGCCCCCAGTTATTTAAATAAGCTTGATTAATCATAACACATTTATGGTATCTTTGTACTTTTATTCACAAACAATTGAATTTAGACAGCAAAATTTACACTCAGTACAAAGTATATGTGTGTCACCCTTTCAAAATGTGTAATGGAGTTTCTTCCCACTGAATAAAGAGCCGGGTGTCAGAATGTCAGGGCAAAGTGGTGTAATTTCCTTCTGAAGACAGATTCTATTCACTTCAGAATCAGAGCTAGAGCTGACAGAGACTAGAGCAGAGCCACAATATGAGTACATAACAAGTTTGACAATTATAGTGGTTGACACTGACATTGTTGCAGTCACAGATAAGAACAATTATGATTTATATTTTACTTAATGAACTATTTGAGATTTGGTTTTGGGAATGAGGGGGGAAGAGTTAATTTCTCTTATTAACAACAATCACTGTGTAGAACCAGTGATTGCTGTAATCAATATAATGTAAAACTCACGATGTGTTTACAGTTTATAGAACAGACAATCAGACCAGCTAGGTTCGGCTACGGGAGTAGAGAAATGCACAGGTGTATTAATGACCACAGACCAGAAAATAAGTTTAAACTGCCGGCTTATTATTTGTTGAAAAGAAAAGAAACAACAATATTACAAACAATTGACATACAATGACACAAAATTAAATCCAAAATAGTTTCCCCGTTTCTTTCAGAATATTGTATTTATCCCTGCTTGAAATTTTAAACCTAATGTTAGTATTAAAGGATACTATTTACTTTAACCTAGGTTCTAGTTCCATGTAAGTTCAAGTTGATACTGTTAATCTATTTAATTTACAGTTTGGTTGTTTTAATCTTTTAAATCTAATTTTAATTATTTAGAGTTCTCTTAAGAAGTTGAGGTTTTTTAATTTCCTGTTTTAACCATTTCTTGTTTCTATTATAACCAACAGAAAATTTCACATTAAACACTAACAATGGATATTGAATGTGGTTCGAGAAAAGAAAAAACAATAAAACACAACAAAAACAATCCAGCTAAAGACCGAATAACTTGTGCTTAATATCAGTGTCTTTTCTTTCTGATGATCCTGAAGGGTTAATCCCGTTTCTCTGAATCCCGTGCTATTTCAGCAGGAAAACATGGGCAGGTCATACCAGTTTGGATGAATTGCAATGTCCAGCAGAGGGCGTAGCTCCTGCTAGACGGCGGTTACAGGGCTCCTGGGTTACGGCTCGCCATCTTGTTTCTCACTAGCGGAATCCAACTCAGCAATCGACTCGGAATTTCCCGGTCCAATTTCCAGCAGAACCTTAAAAGGCCTGGTTTAATAACCAACAAAGCATAACAAAAGTTATTTTAGCTTTACTTTGTACTAAATAAAATAACATACTCGCCGATTTGGCGGCTGAACATCGTGTGTGTGGAGGAAACATGCTTCACCCACACCAGCTCATCCGTTACTTCCACGGTTTTTGAACATAAAACAACATAAATGCGCTACTTTAGCTTTCCGTTTCAATTAAATAAAATTGTCTTACAAATACATCCTTCACAGAAAATAAAATACACTTTTTTACTCACCAAGTCCAGTTCTGTAACATATAACACTCTGAACGCAGTCAGTAAAAAAATGCGGAAAGCTCCTCCTCCGAAGAATGGAAAAGGTTTCCAGTCAGCAGGTAGACTTTTTAATCGTCTATTTTCTCTTATCTCTCTCTCTTTCACAGCACAACTCTTAGCTTCTTCGTTCTCTCTCCTTCTTCTTCCTTCTCTCTCCTCTTTCGCTCTTTCTGCTTTTTCTTCGAGCGCCAGAGAACGTAGCCACCCGGTTGGCTGGAGCAAGTCACATGGGCTACACATCAATGTGACCCTTCAGAATAAGAGATTTTACTGAACTTGACGGTTTTAGTTGCTGACAAAATAATACTCTGTTTTATACAAATTTTTAACCAAATAAAATATCATAACATGAAATACAGTATTCTTAATTTTTGTAATTATTACTTGTTATATTTTTAACTATTTTAGGACCTATTTATTCTCTATTTATTTATTTCCTATTTATGCATTTTAGAGCTAGTTTCTCTGGAAAGGCTTATTTTTAATGAGGCTATATTAACCTGGGTTACAATAACAAGCATTAATACAATCAATACAATATATTTAACAGGTATCAAAGAAATGCTAAATATTAGACAAAACATTCCTCAGGAAAATTAAAAAGTGAAAATGTTCTGTATTCTCCTTTCTGTATATCCTTGACAGTTACAGTGTTTGGCACTCGTACTCACCTGTTCCTCTTACCAATAAATGCTTCAGGTCTGTTTACTGACCCGAGCCACAGTCGAAACTTTGGAACCCCCAAACAGCCCAGAAAAAGAAAGAGAAAAATAACCTACCTTCGTAAAAACGTTTTGCCTCAAATTCCTCTCAAGGATGTGGTTATCTTAGCTACTTGTGTACATTTTCTTACCAGACTTCCTCCTGTCACTCAGTTTTCCATTAATATGCTTATGGCAGTCTGGGAAGCCAGGTTCAGTAGGAAATACTTTTTGTGGCTTACCCTCCTGGTGGAGGCTGTCAATGACTGTCAATTGTCAAGGCTATAGGCCATAACATTTCCATAGCATTGCATTTCTGCATTAAAATCCTTTGTGATTTGCCCCATGTGAAATTTCATAATTTTTAGCAAACATGCATGGAACGTAATTAGCTTGTGAGCCATAATATTCAACATTTAGAGAAATGTTTATTCCATCAGTTAGTGATATTGTAATTTATTAGCTTTGCTATTTGTGGATTCCAAAAGCATAAAAAAATTATGTTTCTGAAATGTGGCTGGGAATTTTTCCTGGCACACAGCAGATGCAATCTATTGCCAAAAGTATTGAATCACTCATCCAAAACATTAAATTCAGGTATTTCTCTTACTTCCATGGGCACAGATAAAAACCAGAACCTAGCCAAACTGCGTCAACACACATTTCTGAAAGAATGGGTTGCTCTCAGGAGTTAATCCCAGTACAGCGCTGTGATTGGATGCCACCTAGTCCATCATGAAATATAGGCAACAGTAAGTGGTATTATAACAAAGGGTAAAGACAGCAAGTCAGTCACAATGTGGGAGGCCGCATAAAATCAGAGTGGGGTTAGTGGATGCTAAGGCACAGAGTAAGCTCACAGAGACCCTCAACTTTCTGTAGAATCAAGAGCTACAAACGAAAGTTAATGTGGACCTTATCCCTTTCCTTAAGAATGCAAGTCAGATTCAAAGTCCTGGATGTCAGATTCAGTGCAGTAAGGCACGCCTGCAATGGACTCAAGACGAGTGGAGATCTATTGTCATGAAAAACATATCACGGATCTCTGTTTTTTCAATCCAATTGGTGTCATCTGGGTTAGCCAGCTGCCAGGAAAACGGCACTTATTTGACTGCTGTAGCTAAATTGCCAGCCAACTGTCATGTTTAAAATGTGGCAAAAAAGAGAAAATGGGAATTATGCAAATTTCCATCTACTGGTTTGGAGCAAATCAACCTGGCTAAGGAATGTATTTTATCACATGGATGTAATAAATTTGAAGTAAAGATTACAAACTAGCATGGACCACATACAGTGTATATGAGAAAATGAAGATAGACTTCCTCTCTGAGCTGCAGGTTTGGACTTTATAATCAGAATTTCGTGCCTCTAGTAAGGTATGGACCCACCACTGGATGAGAGCGTTTGCCGACTTTGCCGACTTCTTTGGCAAATATGCTTCCATCTCCACTTTAGCACATTTACGCTTTTTCCAAAAAGCCAAAAGCTATGTCGAGGGAACGTGAAAACATTTTTGCAAAATTTAGGAAGTTATTTCAAAATGTTGTTTCCACCAACCTTTTCTAATTCTATACGTCGAATTGCACATGAAAAACATTGATGGAAGCACACCTAGATTGTGTAAAGTTAGTATAGAGGGGATTATGATGTGGGGCTGTTCAGGAGTTGGACTCATTGGTACCCTAGCTCCAGTGAAAGAACTAACAATGGGACATACCAAGATATTTTGGATAATATGTTTCTAATTTTGAGGGGAACAGTTTGGGAATGGCCTCATTCTGTTCCAACAAGATTACCCAAAACTGCTCAAAGCACAGCTCATGAAGACATCAGCTGCATTTCTATGACAAATGTATGCAAATCTTATTTAATATTTTGCTAATGTTGAAAAAAACACAATTTCACTATTGCAGTGTTTCCATTAAATAAGAAATTAAAATAAAATCACATTTGAATAAGCTGCTTCATGCAAT
This sequence comes from Xiphophorus couchianus, assembly GCF_001444195.1. Lineage (NCBI taxonomy): Eukaryota > Metazoa > Chordata > Actinopteri > Cyprinodontiformes > Poeciliidae > Xiphophorus > Xiphophorus couchianus. Next base: position 22,666,825 of record NC_040248.1, on the reverse strand, counting down.
AAGTGATTAAAAACCATGGCAGCAACAGATGAAAACAGAAGACTTATTCATAATTCAGTCATCATCTATCAGCCAATCAGAGGAGACGTTGGCATCTTATTCACGCACTGGAGCGACAAACATCACCTACTTGGGAGGGGCTACATTTTGGGGAAAGTGTAGTCTGTGTTTTTACAGAAGAGTTATGGATTCAACATGTTGGAGCGACACAAGTCTTTTTATGAACTGTGATGCTGTAAGAGCTCTGGTGTGGCCAGCTGGACATTGTCTGAAAAAAAAACAAGCCATTACCCTCCTATTGGTTCCTGTTGTCTTCTCTGTCATTTCCAGCAGTAGTAACTTCCAGCTGCTGATCATGTGACTTGTGTGATGTGAAAAAATTGTTTCCATTGCAGTCTTATAAAATACATCTATTATCCACCTCATCCTAGTCCAAAAACTTTTAATAGATTTTTTTAAATTGCTGTGTTTCCATTAAGCAAATTTATGTTTATAATTTCAGTTTTATAGTTGATGGAATCCAACTGAAGACCTTTGGGACTTTTTAGAGCAGAGACTGTGAGCCAGGCCTTCATGTCCAACATCTATGTCTAACCTTATAAATGTGTTTCTGAAATAATGATTACAAAGAAATACTTCATATTTAAAATACTTAAATATGAAGTAGAAATACTTCAGCTTCTGTCTTGCTTCACAGCAAGACAGAAGCTGTTATATCTCTGAAAGGTATCATATAAAACTTAATCAATCAAATGGGGCATCAATCAGGTGTGATAGGTAAATACACTTATGAAAACAGAATAAAACATTTGAACCAGTGTAGAGAAAACACATGCTCTGCCTTATCTGGCTCCAGTATCTTCCAGCCATAGATCCAGCCTCTTAGACCCATGGGCAAATGGCCATCAGGATAACAATTATCAATTCTGCAGTCTCTGCCAATGCTGCTGGAGATAGCTTATTGATGTCCTCACAGCCGAGAAGGTGCTGCTGGGGATTAAATGACAGATTGACAAGATCTTCACAGAATGCTAAGTGGTTTACCATGGTTTATGTTTGTTTATTTGCTGTATTAAAAAAATAGGATATCAATTTCAGATGAAATTCAGTGATAATAAAAGAACTTTAAGGGTAGAAAAGGGAAAGGTGGGAATGAGTGTATATGAGTCACACAAACACCTCGCCCTGAGTGACTCCAGTGAGATTTAAAAAACTTGACGGAGCATTTCATGTAATATAAAGTCTGGCAGGAAGTTATTTCCTTAACTGTGCTTATTGTAAAGTGAGTCATAGACTATTGTCACGAATCATCCCCGCATGCCCACATGGACAACAAACACATATAATGAGCACTCATCAGACATGAACATTGGAGTGCCAGGACCAGTTGTTTTAAAGTCGGCATGGTGAACTGTGTGCTTATTATGCGCTTTCTTGTCAGACTGTCCTTCGTGGCGCTTTGCCGGCATTCAGGCACGCAGCAAAGGACGCCCATCTGCAACCTGGGATAATTATCACGACCAATAAAGCAGTCCGATCCAGAAAGAGTGGTGGAGAATATGTCAGGTTGAGAGTCAGTGTCTGTAAATGTGCTACAACAAATGCAAAATGTTGAGGCTTTGCTTGTGTCAAAGGTTACCATTACAATATGTAGCTTTCTGAAAACTGTAAGGTGCCATTTGAGTGGTGAGTAAAATTCCAGAAAGCTTCAACCCACCGTTAGGGTTTCTGCTGTCTTAGATTTCCGTTCTTTATGCACAGAGCTTTAGAAGATTGGTTTCTTTTGGTAGTAGATCAACAAAAAGTTGGGAATAATTGTGATGTAGATGGAAAATTATGTTTTGACAAGAAAGTGTTTCTCAATTGGATACAGAACTGGACTTTAACACTTAATAAGTGTTAAGAAGCTAACACTTATTTAGCGTCTTAATTAAGCTTTTTTATTAGCTTATATAAGTTTACAGGCTTATTCGAGCTAATAAGTGTTAGCTTTAGTAAGCTAACACTTATTTAAGAAGTGTTAGCTTTTTAAAAAAGTGTTAATAAGCTAAAGCTTATTTCTGCTCTTGAGGGTACAGCCAATCAGTGCCTGGATTAGTTGTTTTGCTAATTCTAATCTCAGCTAGCCTTGCACATTGGTATTTCAACTTCTCAAGCTACATTTTTTATTTTATTATTATTTTTTTTCAAAATAGGCTTAGGAATCAACTAATATTTCCATGGGTTCGAGTCTGGATCCAAGTGGTCTGGGGAGCATCAGGGCGACCTGTATCTGATTTTGGTCACTTCAGGCAACAGTGTGAACATAGCCAAAATCTTCAACTCTTATACCATCTTTAGCAGAAAGTTTTCTCATTTTAAGCAGCTACAAATGTCACTGAGTCCAAGCTTTTCACTGTTCAGAGTGCTTGATCGATCAATCAATCAATCAATCAATCAATCAATCAATCAATCAATCAATCAATCAATCAGCTTTATTGTCAATTCCTCTTACATGTCCAGACATACAAGAGAATCGAAATGCCGTTTCTCACTATCCCACAGTGATACAAGACAGGGAGTTACTAACATTGAGTAACAATAAAAGACACAGTCTAACTAAAATTATCCTAAACAATTAATAAATAGATGTACAATAACTAGACATATAGCGTAAAACGTTTTACAACTGAGAATGTATATGTTTATATATAAGTATATGGAGATATACAGATAAAAAAAAGTGGCAGAAGTGCAGAGTTTAAATGCCGAATTTGCCCTCTATGTTAGGAGGAAGGGCAGTTGTGCAAGGTTCTGGGTTTCTTCTTCTTCATCTTCTTGGCCGCTTTGATGCTGAGGGGAGGGAATTCAGCATCCTCACAGCCTGATGGATGAAACTGTTGGAGAGTCTGGTGGTACGGGAGCAGAGGCTTCTATATCTTTTCCCGGAGGGCAGGACACTGAACAGTTTGTGGGCAGGATGATTTACATCTCCCACAATCGTGACCGCTTTCTGGGTGAGTCGGGTGGTGTACAGGTCTTGCAGGGCGGGGAGTGGGGCACCAATGATCTTGGAGGCTGTTTTCACAATGCGCTGCAGGGCTTTTCTGTTCTGTTCTGTGCAGCTTCCGCCCCCACACTGTGATGCAGTTAGTCAGGGTGCTTTCTATGGTGCCTCTGTAGAAAGTGGTCAAGATGGGTGGTGAAGCACTTGCCTTCTTGAGCTTGCGCAGAAAGTAGAGGCGTTGTTGGGCCTTCTTCACAAGTGATGTGGTGTTGGTGGTCCAGGAGAGGTCTTCACAGATGTGCACCCCAAGGAATTTTGTGCTGCCTACTCTCTCTACTGCAGCGCCATCTATGGTCAGTGGTGGGTGTTCGATATGGCCCTTCCTGAAGTCCATAACAATCTCCTTGGTTTTGCTGACATTTAGCAAGAGGTTGTTGTTGCTGCACCACTTGGTCAAAAGATGGACCTCCTCCCTGTAGTGGGTTTCATTGCCCTTAGTGATGAGGCCCACAAAAGTTGAGTCCTCTGCAAACTTTACTATATGGTTGGAGGTGTGGGTTGTTGTGCAGTCATGTGTCAGCAGGGTGAAGAGCAGAGGACTGAGCACACAGCCCTGGGGGGCGCCTGTGTTCAGGGTAATACTGCTCGAGGTTAAGTTGCCAACCCGTACTGCTTGAGGCCTCTGAGTGAGGAAATCTAGCAGCCAGTTGCAGAGGGAGGTGCTAATCCCCAGCTTGTCCAGTTTGCAGATAAGTTGTTGTGGTATTATGGTATTGAATGCTGAACTGAAGTCAATGAACAGCATTCTCACATAAGAGTCCTTTTTGTCCAGGTGGGTGAGGGCAGGGTGGAGGGCAGAGCAGATTGCATCCTCTGTGGATCATTTTGCTCTGTATGCAAACTGAAAAGGGTCCAGGGTAATGGGAAGGTTGCACTTGACGTGGGCCATGACTAGCCGTTCAAAGCACTTCATGATAATGGATGTCAGTGCCACTGGACGGTAGTCATTGAAGGAGGATGGAGAGGATTTCTTTGGCACTGGTATAATGGTTGCGGTTTTGAAAAGTGATGGAACAATGGCTTGTTCCAGGGAGATGTTAAAGACATCAGTGAAGACATCTTTTAGCTCCTCTGTACAGTCTTTCAACACACGACCTGGGATGTTGTCTGGTCTCGCTGCTTTCCGGGGGTTGATTCTGGCCAGTGTCCTCTTCACCATGTCGGCTGGGAGGCGAAGGATCTGGTCATGGGGGGGGAGGGGTTCTTCTCTGGGCATGTGTTGTTTTGTGCTTCAAAGCGTGCGAAGAAGCTGTTCAGATTGTTCAGCAGAGAGATGTTGCTGTCACAGCTCCGTGGGGAAGGCTTATAGTCCGTGATGGCCTGAATACCTCGCCATAGGCTCTGTGCATCTCTGCTGTCCTTAAAGTGTGTACTTATCTTGTTTGCGTACTCTCGTTTTGCCTTCTTGATGCCACGGGACAGGTTGGCTCTTGCTGTTTTTAAGCCCTGTTCATCCTCAGCTCTGAAGGCTTTATTCCTGGCTCTCAGCAGCTTGTGGACATCACCTGTTAGCCATGGTTTGCAGTTTGCCCGGGTGATGATGGTTTTTGTGTCAGTCACATCGTCAATGCATTTTGTGATGAAGGAGGTCACAGTGTCTGTGTACTCCTCAATGTCTGTGTGGCCATTGTGGGTAGCTGCCTGTTTGAACTTCTTCCAGTCCGTTTTTCCAAAACAGTCTTGGAGAGCAGCTGTAGCCCCCTCTGGCCACGCCCTGCTGTCCCTTTTAACAGTTCTGATGGCTTTCACACTTTGCCTGTTTGCTGGCATTAGCATAACAGTAAGGTGATCAGAGAGTCCAATGTGCGGTAATGGGGTTGCTTTATATGCTCCTTTATGTGTTGTATAGGCCAGGTCCAAGATGTTGTTCCCTCCTGTTGGGAAATCCACGTGTTGGTAGAGATCTCTCCATTTAAATGGCTAACAAATATGTAATAAAGATTTTTGTTATATCTGGGGTAATGTCAAGAAATGGTATCATAAAAGCTCTTCTGTTCAGCTTTTCAATATTATTGTCCTTACAGTCTGCCTTTTGTCCATGTTTTGTATATAAGGATAATTTAAATCTCCAACCTGTTTTATGTAAAGCTGAAAAAAGGCGCTGAATGAGGACCAAATGTTCCCCAGCTGAACTGACTGTGTTATTACAAGCCTTGGTTCTAGTTGAGTCATATATCTTTATCTCTAGGCCTGAATAAAAGCAGCTCTAAATAGAGCTGTAGACCTCTCCAAGGCCCGCTAATATCATTGCCTAATTTCAAGAGAATGGTTCTGTCATGTTTTAATTAGGCCAAAATGATTACATTCCTATTTAATGCTGCTGTAATATTTGCAGATCCGCGGCCATTAAAATGCTGAACCAATTCATTACTGCAAGGTGAAGCCTTGTACAATTAATGACTTTGGATTGTGCCGAGGCACAACCATAATACTTTCTTTTCTTAATGTAATCATCAAATGTGTCAAAAAAAATCCCTTCTGTTCTGTGTCAGTTGGTAAGACGGCAATCTTGAGTGTGCGGCATTATGTTTTGATGCAGCAGCAAATGCCACAGAGACATTTGCTAAAGCATAGCTTAATTTTAACGATGACTTATTGATCATTTGGTGACAGATGAGGTAAAGTACAGGCACCAATTAGGTACAGTTGTGTTTGTGTTTTCAGAAGCAGGTCTAACAATGCGTGTTCTGCTCTGATGATCCCTAATGAGAAGTGAAATAATTACCTGTAAGAGCGCATAAAGAAGTGAACATCTTGTAAGTGCAGATATGATTTAAACATGAACACAAAACAAAAGATAATTATGTGGGCCGTGCTCACAAGGAGCAGACGCTAAACTATTGTTCAGAAACAACTCTGCATATTTCTTTTCTCCAAGCCTCTAAACGGTTTCATTTGAAAACATTCTGCAGAATTTGCTTTTATCATTTCACAGATCAAGAAAAGAGCTGAAAGACTAAATTGAATATGAATATGGAAATTTTTGATTTTACAGCATTTTTGTCCTTTCCCCCATTTTCTGAAAGACAAAAACCTGACAATGCTTATCATCTGCCTTGGTTTTCACATTGATTTATATTGTTTTCATGTATTTTATCTTTGATTTGATGAAATCACACCTTGACTTTAACATTTTGCCTCAGTATTTTGGCTTTTAACTTACCGATATAATAAACACTTCTTGGAAAAAATGTCCATTCTGCTACATTTCTTAGTGTCTGGAAAATGTAGGTTGAATTGGACATGTGGTACCTAAACAGGTTTTAACAATATACTAAAACTGCTAGTGTACAGATTTCAAAATAAAAGGCACCAAAGTTCACAAACTGCACTTTAAAGTTGAAGACTAATAGATCTTGAATTATAGGTGTTCTCATTTACTCCATGTGTCACAAAAACAGCAATATGACCCAATATCACAGTAGAAATTCAGAGGCTATTAGCACTGCTGTAGAACCTGCAGATAATGAGAGCCATTTACAGTTCAAGCAGGTTCAGGGTTAATTCTTTGTACTCGGCTCCTCCTGTGCTATTTTTTTAGATTTACAAAAGGATAAAGGAGCAACGGATTCAACCAGCTCACTTCAGCCTTTATGTGTACAGGTTTGATGTGAAGAAAATGGTGAAAATTATGAATACAAAAAAGACAGCATGGAATAAAGTCCAAAATCAGTGCTCAGTGCTAGCCTAAAATATCGGCCCTTAATTTTAAAAATAAGATAGAAAATCCCATATTGACCTCTGGTGTTTATATGGAGTATAATTTTGCCAACCAAATCAAAATTTAGCTTGACATTTTGAATTTGCTATCCAAAGCTGATCAGTTTAAAGGCAGAAGTAAACTGCCTTTAAACTGTGTCATCATTTGTCCAATGATGACACATTTTAGTGTTAAAACTTGTCTGTTTGGAGTATTTGTAAAAAATAACTTTGGATTTGATCAGTATACTTTAATATCGTCAGAGGAAAAATGCAAAATTGTTGGACATGTTGACCAACCTGCTTTAATTAAACCAAAAGCTGTTGAATACCTATTGACACTTTCCTCAGACATTATTTTAATCATACATAAGAGATTGTCTTTGATTGGCTGCTTGCTGAAGTGCATTCTTTGGAGCATTTTGATAGGTTGTGGCACCAGACTCAATAAGGATATGAATTTGCTATTTCAAATGCAAGATAAGCTATTTTCTTAAAAATTCTGGAAGATTTTCTTATGATTTTTGATTCATTATGTTTTTCTGAGCAGAGCGATTTTCTACACATGGAAAATCTTTTGTTTTGCATTTAGCAGAAAATCATATTATTATTATTATTATTATTATATTATTATTATTATTATTATTATTATTCCAACAGTAAGGTTCGGCTTTGACCTCAAATCAGTTTCATTAGCAATCACTTCCCAAATCCGATTACAGTTCAAAATGTAGGAAGTCACTGTAACACTTTGCTCAAATGAGACACTGAAATCAGAAGTACAGCAGTCCTCCAATTTCCTGCAGTGACTCTCAAAGCCTGTTCAATAAAACAATCTGCATCATCATCAGAATCATTGTCCTCTTTGGAAACTGTAACCATAACAACAGCAGCTACAATTTATTGTTTCTTTAAGATTCTTTTGTACCATCCTTATGTACAGTGTAAAATATGCAAATGTCATAATTCACTATTATTATATTCACTATTATATTCTAATCTGCACCACATGGGTATGCTGTCCTCTGTGTTTTAAAAATGTCCTGCCTGAAACAGTTTCACGCCAGACAGTCTAAGTGTATTCTGGGTTATGGGTTTTCCTTTGATCAACTGGTGAACTGTTATGGTTCTGCAGTTTGCGTGTGTGTGTGTTTATGTGCTTTAGTAAGATGGGTCACTATCCATGAATTGTGCCAGTATGATTTCAACAGAAGCTCATAGCAATCTCAGTTTTTTCTATCTGTTAGTGTTTCTTGCTACAATAGAAACATCCATCCATCCATCCATTTTCTGTTCACCCTTGTCCCTAATGGGGTCGGGAGGGTTGCTGGTGCCCATCTCCAGCTACGTTCCGGGCGAGAGGCGGGGTTCACCCTGGACAGGTCGCCAGTCTGTCGCAGGGCAACACAGAGACATACAGGACAAACAACCATGCACACACACACTCACACCTAGGGAGAATTTAGAGAAACCAATTGACCTGACAGTCACGTTTTTGGACTGTGGGAGGAAGCCGGAGTACCCGGAGAGAACCCACGCATGCACAGGGAGAACATGCAAACTCCATGCAGAAAGACCCCGGCCGGGAATCGAACCCAGGACCTTCTTGCTGCAAGGCAACAGTGCTACCAACTGCGCCACTGTGCAGCCCACAATAGAAACATTTAGCGTGAAATGCAATTGTGTTCCAGCTCTAGAATGTTTCATTACTAAATATACACATTTATGTTGTCGTAATCAATGTGGCATTTCAACAACTGATTAAAGTACTAACGCAGAAAATATATCATTGTACCTCTAATTGAAGCTTTAGTAACAGTGTGGTTCCTGAATTCTATGAAGAGACACAACGAGGACAAACAGGTATAGGATGGAAGGATAATTTCATACAATACCATCATCAGTATGAATATCATTTGAACTGATATCAACTGGATACTTCATGATAGGTTTGTAGCAAACCTTATAGCTTGCTACAGGCATGCTGTTTCTGTTCGCTTTTAGTTGCGTTTGAGTAAATCAGGTAGAACCTCTCACGTGTGGCTGTTTGGTGGTGCAGTGATTCGCTCTGTTACCTTATAAATAAGAAAATCCAAGATTCAATTCAATCAGCTGGAAAACACTAAAATACATTCACTTCAGAAGTGTACGACATTGAGACCCAGTCCAACAAAAGTTTGTAAGTTGGAATCATTTCCATTTCATTATGGAATCCTTCAGCCATCGGGTCTACCTCTGACTTTTACTGTCTACATTTCTTGGTGTTCTTGGGGTGAAACCTGTTCAAATAAATGGTAAATGTCTTGTACAGCAATTTATCAAGTCCAGAGGTCCCCAAAGCGCTTCACACTACATTCAGTGATTCTCACCCTAATGTTGGTGAGCTACTGGATTATTGCTGGCACCACCCGCAGACAAGGTGGGTGAAGTGTCTTGCCCAAGTACACCCCCACAGATTGATGAACCAGCAATCCATGAATTACAGGATGAACTCCGACCACCAGGTGGCGACAGTAGTAGTCATTGGATCTGAGCTGACCTAACTAATCTGTCAGACCCTTTTGTGATGGCTGATAACAAACTTTGTAGAATAATAACAATAAAAGTTTACAAGTTTATGTCATCTCTATTTGATAAGAAACACTGAATGATACCTTTGCCATCCATGCTGGGAAACTTCTGGGCTCCTTGCTGTCCACAAGGCAGTTAAAATGAGAAAATAGGAAAAATATAATCCAACCCCAACAGATAGGACGCTGCTTTCTTAAGGGAATTGTTGATTCATTTTGAGTTGCCACATAAATTCATATGGCCGTTTTTAGCCGGAGTAGTCAGGAGTCCTACACATGTGGAGAACATGCAGAGATTTTAAACCAGGACCATCTTCACTGCATGAAGCAGCAGTGCTAACCAACATTCTGTACAATATGTTGATTCAGTCCCTCAACATCAACGTGGCATAGAACATTTTCTGTCAATGCAGAGATGGCAGGATCACTGTAGTGGAGTAGTGATACTAATTATCTACTGGGATTTTCATAATCTGTTCTAACACTCACAATACACACTTCCATAGCGTAGGCAGGGGGATAGTGATTGAAAATATTCACCATGCTGTGCTAACTTATCCACATGACTGACTTTATATTCAACACCTGCTGTTGGAACGCATGCTCCTCCTCTTCTGTAATTATAGCCATTTCGTCTTTGGAGCTACACAGTGTTCATTCTGGGAGATTTGTCTTCACATGTTTTACCCATAGAGGAAAACAAATGACAGCCATCGCTCCCAGAATTCTTTGCATACTGGCCCACTTCAAGCACTGCTTTAGGGCATCAGAATTCAGATGATTTATTTTGGCTGGTCAGAGTCTTACAACAGCATACCCAATGTGAAAGTCCAACTGAAAGCAGAAGCCTCCTTCAGTTTAAATCATTCAACAAAAGTCAACAAGTCCAAGAGAAGAAAGATCATAATTCATCTATGAGGAGCTTCCTCTGCAGGAAAAAAACAACTCTGTGCAACACAAATAAACTTACAATCCCAAAGACTTTTTCATTTTCAATTTGAACAGATATTAGATTATAATATCATAATATATAATATAAAATTGTTCTGTGACAATGAACAGAAGAATGAACACTTCTGTTCATTGTCACAGAAGTGACAATGAACATTTTCAACTATCACAACCAGATAGATATGGAAATCTCATAGAACCACTTTCAGATGTAGGAAATGTGTGTTGAATAATAAATGACTTAAAACCGGAAGATTGTCAAAGAAGCTTCTGATTGCCAAGACAAAATAAAAATCAGTGCCTGGAATAATCTTCATCAATGCTTTCGTCAAGACATTGCTTCAGCATCAACTTTTGTCTGCTTGTACAGTCCTGGTTAAAACTGCATAGTTTCCAAACTATGCGTAGTATTTTATTTTAAAAAATGTTATAAAATATATTAAAAGAAACATGGTTTTTATATACTAAGGACTAAAATAATGATCAATTTCTGGTTTTATTTATTAAACAGACCTGGTGGTGCCACCATATTGACACATTGAAAGACACATCATCATCATCAATTTATATAGCCACACATTCCCTTGAAAATGACATTGCCTTGTGACAGGATTCTGTTAGCAAATATTTTGGATTCAGACCCTGTGAGTGCAGTTCCAAAATACCCTTTGTCCACACTACACACCTACAGTGGTACTCCTCAGGGAGGTTTCCTAAGCCTCCTACTGTTCAACCTGTTCACCCACGACCCTACAGCCAAACACCAATATTACATCACTATATACCACTATAATACTGCAGGAGAGTTCATAATTTAGGAATTTTATTGGAGTGAGGATGCCTTGTTCTTTGCCTTTGGTGTAGCTATTCACCAAACGGAGTGGGTAGCTCAAAGTCTGCCCTGTTTATTTATACAACTGATATTTCCTGCCACATAATTAAAGATAAATAACAACACACACAAACGTTCTGTATATATTTTGCAATGCATCCAGTGCACGACCTAACCACTGACATATGAAAGTGTGGCATCTGCATCTGTTTATCTTATTTGCCAGTTGGGAGCAGTACGACAGACTGTAAAAGCAACAGTGAAATAACAACATGCCGTTAAGTTGATGAGGTAAAGGTGTCAGCAAACCTTTGCACACATGTAGCCAGCTGGTAGCAACATTAGAGATTTAAATCAGCTGTGTCTTCAAATGAGGCCCCTGAGAGCTGGGTTGGCGTGTGTGAGAGTGCGTGAACCCATGTGAGGCAGAATGGACTGTTTTTATGCCGCGGAGCACTTTCCCATTCTTTTCATCCATCACTCAAAACCCACGTTCACACAATGCAGATGCAAAAAGCACCTTTTCCATCACACATAGCAGGTCTGTGTTACGGTGTTCAGAATCTCTCTGCTCAACAGATGTACAGTACGATGTGCAGCACGGATCCAATAATCAGCAGGGGTTTAAACGAGATCTTTAAATTTTAATGTGGTGTAATATTTCTCGTCAAATTTAAGTCTGGCTCACAAAGTGCTTTCCAGTTGATGTTAGGATGACTTTGTCTAGTAAATGTTAACTTTTTTTTATTAGACTTAGATATGTAGTTCTGAACTTTAGCTTAAATTTAGCTGAAGAATCTTACTTTGAAGTAAGAAAGGAAGTAAAATGAAAGTACATTTGTCCTCTAGTGGGTATATTTTGCTTTTTTGTTGGTTTTCTTAGACACTGTTAAATGTTTCAGATGATCAATGAAAACAATGTATCAGAAAAAAATATGAATGAAAAATATGAATATTCAAGGTAGAAAACTCTATCAAACCAACTAGACCTGTAGAGTCACAGAATCCCTAAACTAAAACTTGTAGGGCAAATTAAAAGATCTCAAAAACGACTCCAAAATTAATCTTGGAAAAGCCACCACCAACACAGATGTTTTTTTGTTTTTTTTCTTAGAGCACATTTCACATATTGGAACAAAAATGCAGCTTGGGAAGCTGAAATACCAAGTCAGAAAAACAACTTGTCATGCCAGTGACTAGCAAATAGCATGACTATTGAGATTATTGAGAACTGAGTTCAGTTCTCAATAGTCGAGCCTGGACTGATTACCAACAACTGAAAACACACTTTGTGGTTTATGACATGTTAAACTACAAGCTTGTCATAAACTACAAACCAGGATTTCCTGGTTTTCCCAAAACAAATACATCATCACCTTTTGTCACTTTTATTGTCACTTTAACCAAAAGTGATATTGGCAACAAAAAAAGTAAAAAAGATTTTTGACATAAAATGACTTAGACCATTATTTTATAACTAAAGTCTTAGATTCTTTTGCCATTTAATTTTTTATGTAGAACTGCATATCCTGAGCTTAATGTCTTAGTTGTCTTATACCGGCAGCATATTCTGCTAACATTTATCTGTTTGATTAGTAGATGCCCCTACCTCCTGAGCCATGTTCTTTCTGCTGCGACTTGTTTACAGCTGGTATGTTACATGCTTTGGTATAAACAGACTTTGATTAACAAGATTGAACAATGTACTGCAGACTGAGTTCCATATTCAGCATGTGTTTACTAAGCAGAATACTGCTTCAGTCCTGAATCCCTTAGTAAGAACCTACATTAGTCAACCTCTGTGCTTTCCTCAGACAGACAATATTTGACTTTTTCCAACAAAATATGGAGCAAGTGTTGCACTAGAAGCAAACCTGACCCAAAGACTTAAGGAACAATTCAGTGGGATAAGGAAAGCAGCATGACTGCTGCTCACTGCAGCCTGATTGGCCCCTGGCCGAGCACCCCACCCTTTCCCCCTTCTCTTTTCCTCTTTCCCTGATCTTCCTCATCACTCCCGTCGCTGGACACTTTACAACAGGCCATAAACAATAAGCAGAGAGCTTGTCATTGTGCCCACCAATGCAGCAGCACCCGTCTCATGGGGTCATCTAATTAATGCAGGAGATTATTGCCGGGCCCATGAGCCGCGGCTGGGCCCCGCTGTCTCTGAATGGGGTCATTATGGGAGGTAATGAACAGGGTGAGCAATGGGTTTTGGGCTGACTTGGCGAGAGGCTGTCTCAAATATCAAAGCCACAGTGTAATCATCACTTTGTCAGAGGCAATGGGGATGCACTTTATTTGTTTTTTTTGCAGAACTAGTAGTGTGGAAACTGCATAGATGGAGTCATGAATGGACTCATCTGAGACGAGGGAGGATTAGACCCTGGAAAAAATGCTGGACTATAGGCTTTCTCTGCTGTGACTGCTGCACTGTAGCGGAGAGGCTAGCATCCATCTGAGAGGAAACAAGATGCTGAATAATAACACTGGTAGCTATAGCGACTAGTAAAAATTTCATGTGAACATTTGAAAAAAACATGTTCAGCAGTACAGAATCTCATGATATTAGAATACAATGACATAAGATGCGTTTCCATTCACCATATAATTGTGCAATTTGACATTTCTAAAGTAATTTTGCCTAATGGAAACACCCCAATTTCACAAAAACATGTTTTTTGATAACGCAAGTGTGTTTTGTTTTACAAAACCTCCATGGAAACACTTTTTTCACATCACGGGTCACATGATCAACAACCGTATGTTGCCACTGGTGCAAACAATGAAGATGAAGACAGAATGTAGCTGGAGAATGATGGCGTGGCGTGTGTTTTAATGACTTGTCACTTGAACAAATTGATTCATGTGTTGCATTTCTTAATCTTTCTAAGAAAAGTTTCTAAAATGTAAAACTTCAACAAACTTCATGCTTCCACAGGAAGAAATATTTTCTGAACAACCGAGAGCCCAGACCTGTGAAAGAAGCAAAGCGTAGATCAACAGGCTGACACGTCTTTATTGGCCTGTTGTCATACTTCCTTTTGTAATTCAAAATAAGAGTCTCAAATACAGGGTGTTTCAATATTCAGCACCCAGAGCAGTGGCATGTTCTTACTTCACCAGACAGAGTTGCTGCCATTAACTTGTAAAGAGACACATTTCATTCTGGCCAGAAATACTGTGGCTACTTAAAATCACAACATCTCTTTGGACCCCCTACTGGTGACTGCTGGGATTGACTTCAGATTAAGCAGGAGAAAAAGTTCCAGTGTTTGCACTGGATTCCGCAATTCAGTGCTTCGTTAAAAAAACGATAGCCACTCTGTGAGAATGTTATGTTAACTGGCAACAAACAGCTTCCACAACGTAATAAGTCCAGCAAATGAGACTTTCAGTTCCAATAATGTCCGGGGCTATCTCAGCATATTAAACCAATTTCCAGCTGTTTCTCTACATGCCTCCTCACCTGGATATAACTCCTGGAGCATTTTGTGCTGCTCCAACCGACTGCAGCCGAATAATGTTCTAGATTAAATGAAATTGTTTGCTTTTTTTCCTTCCTGGTGAATTAGGTTTGGATGAAGGACACAAGTGGTCCATTGTTTTTGTTTTATTTTGTTAATTTTGCTGTAAAAAGCAGCAAGCAGTCACACATATCCTGACTATAGACTACAGAGAAATAAAAATTCATTTAAAAGTTATTCATTGGACTTCTACATTGTATTATCTTTGCTTTACTTAGCTATTAAACCTCAAGGATGCCTTTGGAGAACACATCTCTTAGTATGTGTGCAGTAACTGCTGGACGTCAGAATAAGCAAAAATATTTATGTATGTTCAAATATATTTACCCAATGTTTTAGATTCACCACAGGGAGCATGATAAGAGGATGTTTCAGCGCTGCATAGCTCACCTCCTGACAATGAACCAGAAATCATGAACTCTTCACTTTCTTCAGTTCCTGGAAAACATGGAGTCCATTGGAAGATGTTTTCTTTTGTCTTTTCTACTGGATTTGTCATGCACACAAGCATAAAGCCTTTTCTATTAGGGGTTATGAGACCGATCCTGTTCTATAAGTGCTATTTCATTTTATCGCATAATTTTTTTTCAATAAAGTACTAGAGTTGCATAAAATAAATCTGTTCAGTGGGATTGCAGAGATGAGGGCTTCATAAAAACAAAAAGAGGCGCTTGTAAAAGGAATCATGTTCTCGATTCGTGACAGTCCTTCTGTTTGGTTTGGCAAGCATATACATCATTATACCTTCCTCAGTGTTTGTTTGTTGTGGGTGCAACAATGCAGAGGGTGACTCATTATGTTTTGGAGGACGAAAAGAAAAAAGAAATCCTTCACTGTGTTTTTTTTTCTTTTTATCTGGGTGTTTTGGAAGAAACGATTCTGCACTGCCAGCAAAAACGCTTCTCAAGTCAAGTTCCTGTTGGAAGAAAATGCGCCTCCTGGAAGCAGCCATGCACTTTCACAGTCTGCCTCTTCGACAGACGTAGCTCAAACATTTTCATGTAGACTCCTTCACTGAGAAAGTTGTTCCTTAGTACAATTTGATTTCAGTTAGGTCTTTCAAATTAAACCTGAAAATCTTTAAGAAGCCTTTAGAAAGGAAATGCTACCTATAAACAGAATGAGGTTCTATACCTTTAAAGACCCCCATTACATGTGTCACAGAACATGTTGGATTGGAAATCTTGGCAGTTTTTTTTCCATAAAAGGGTCAATTAAATCTACAGGGGAAAATAGAAATATTACAATATACATGCTAAACTTAAAAATAATAAAGACAGCACAATTAAGTTACTTTGCGGAGGGGACGCCGGGGCTGCAGGTCTGGAGTTAAACGGAGGGAGAAGAGGAGACAGCACAAACCAGCGTGTAGGACCCAGAAGGAGTACATGGAGTGCAGTATCTTCTGCTTCACGGAAACCTGGCTGCACTTGCTTATTCCGGACTGCAGCGTGGAGGTCCCTGGATTTTCCTCTCCAAGAGTCGGAAGAAGAAGGGCGGCGGGATTGCACTTTATGTGAGTGAGAGGTGGTGTAATCCCGGTCATGTTAACGTGAAGGAACAGATTTGTAGCCCGGACATTGAACTTCTGGCTGTGGGAATGCGGCCGTATCATTTGCCGAGGGAGTTTACGTCCACCATTTTGATCGCTGTTTACATTCCCCCATCGGCTGATGCAGCGGTGGCCTGTGACGTCATCAGCTCTACCGCAGCCAAACTCCAGACTCAACACCCGGACGTTGTTATTGTGTCGTGTCTCTTGTCTTGTCTTGTCTCTATGCTGTAACTGTGAAGTAATTTCCCTGCTGGGATGAATAAAGTACCTCTATTCTATTCTATTTTATTCTATTCTATTCTATTCTATTCTTAAAACCTCTAATCAGGTTGACTTTACTTTGTAATAAATTTTGTTTTTTAACATTGACTTCTTAATGCGGCCGCCTGGGGTTTTATTCCTGGGTTTGAGACCATTGCTGCATGTCTTCCCCCCTTCCTTTACTGTCCATTTCCTGTCTGGTAATTGTCAATGAATTGCCAAAAACTATCTTTCAAAAAATGTACTCGTCTATATTGGTAGGATCATCTTTTAGGGAATGAAAGTTCAGACATTGGCTATGAAGTATTAAATGGTGCACTTCCATAAAGTTCAGATAAAATCAGTCTGAAGAAAACCAGTTCAGAGAGGGATCGGAACCAAACAGAAAACTTTCGTAGCTTTGAAACAGCAGCACAAACCATTCAACTATTAAAGGTCCACTTCTGTTTCTTATGATGTCCTTTCTTGAGATATGTCCCTTTGTGTAGACCGGAGAAGCGCCTTTCCTCTGCAAGTGCATCGTGTTGCAGAGTTATATAACGGTTTCTGTTGTATTCAGTCTGAAGGTTAAAGGCATGTTTGCAAAGTTTATGTAAGCTTATAAAGTACAGAACTTATATAACTGCAGTACTTACTTATTACAGTACCCACAGTAAATGAATTCTGCTGATGCTGATTTGGACCAAGAGTTCTGTGCAAAATATATAAATCAATCTTAATTTATCTTCTATTGACAGTTTGTTCTGAAGGCTTTCTGAAGGATGTCCACAGATTATCTGTGTATTTTTCATAGTGCAGTAATGGTGACAAAATTATGTTTATTACACACCCAACAATAAAGTCAGCTACATATTTGATTATCGACACTAACTAGCAACTAATCATTGGAATATAAGGAGAGTACTCCTCCCTTGTTAGCACTGGCTAGGCTAACAGCTAGCATGTTTCGGCTGGTCACCCATTGGTTTGTCTTCTGCTTCTGCTGTCTATTACCTTGGATAGGCTAGCATTATTATTGTTAGCTAGGCTAACAACTAGCATGGTGGTCAGGCATGCTAACAGTTTTCTTTTTCTAACAAAACTTCAAGAAAAATGATTGACATACAGTAGTCTTAATACTGCACAATAGTCTTAATTTCTAAATTAGAACTACAATCAAATAGTGAGTTGTTGTTTTTCAACTTATTTCAGTATTCTTAGATGTATGAGAAGTTCGAGACCAAACGATGAGTCTAAAGCCCAACAAGCAGAAGATGAACAGCATCAGAAAGTCATGTCTTTATGAAATAGGAAGAAATCCTAGAGCACTGACACATAAGCTAAGATGTATGCGATCATCAATTAAATGCAAAATTTGAAGTTATTTTAGGATCTTATATTTCTTGTCTGTCACACTTGTTGCTTGTCAGTAAGCACTATTAGTGTGTAATGGGTTGTTGTCTTTTACAAGCCTTTCTTGTTAGCTTCATAAACAAACGGTCCTCTGAAAATGTTCCAATATACTGGATGTAAACTGGATCTTGGATTGTATTCAACTGATTATTTTATAAAACGGGGGCCAAAGCAAAGCATTGGGAAGAAAAAAAAAGATGCCCCTCCAACAGGCCCCACAGGACCCCAGACTCTCCCTTCAGAAATCCCATGTGATCAAAGCAGAAAGCCTTTATCTGTGTGATGTGTGAAAGCCAGAGATGTCATATGAAAGCACTTCTAGTCCAACCCCTGAGGAAAGAAAAAGGCAGTTGTACATTTTTAAATAGTCCTGCACATACTTGTGTATGGCGGCCCTATAGCTCAGCAGAATTAGACATTAAATTCTAATGGTGAAAATTTGTATAGTATACCTGAACAGATTTGTTAGTCAGCTACACACACCGGTCTGTGTGTAGCTGCTATCTTGTATGTATCCCTGGACTTTATAAGTGAACTTGACTTTCCTAATGCCTGCATCTGGGTTAAACGTTCAAAAGGTCTTGATTACGAGACATCAAAACATTTTTGTTTTGGTTTTACTGGGTTTCAGTGCTACATACAACATAGCTGGCCATAACTTCCTGAATGATAAATTAGAAAAGTGGCTGAAATTACTAATGTTCCATTCATTATCATACACCAGTGGTGTCCAAAGTGGATCCTGGAGGGCTGGCATCCTGCATGTTTAATTTCTCTCCCTTGTTTAACGCTCATTAGAAGGCCTAAGAAGAACACTGACAACAGATGAAACTGAAAAAGATTGTTACCACCACCAGGGAGAGAACTAATACATGCAGGATGCCGGCCCTCCAGGACCAACTTTGGGCACCACTTATCTTACATGCTTATCCCTAGTGAGGTGAGGAGGGGTGCTGGTGCCTACGGGTCTATGGGTGGGAAGTGGGGTCACCTGGAGAGGTCGCCAATCCATCACAGGGCAACACAGAGACAGACTGGATCATGTACACACACATCTAAGGAGAATCTTGAGATCAATCAACCTGGACCATAAAATATTGTAGCTTTTCTTACAATATCTACAAACCTATTCAATTAATTATAATTTTACTAAATAGTTCATGTAGGAAGATTCCTCTCCTTACCGTCTATCAAGTTTTCATGCCTTTGATGAGAGATTCTGTCTTTCTTAGACAAGAGTTATGCCTAAGAAGGTTAAGGTTATTTTACACTTGATGCAAGTACATTCCACGCGCACAGTAGATTTACAGAATAAATGTTTGCAGCATTTCTATTCTGTGCGGATTGTCCGAATTGTGGCCCACATTCTGCTAGACTCTAGGGGGCAGTACGAGGCAACAATGGCAAGAGCACTACACTACTAAACTACATGTTTAGTAGTAAAAAATACAGTTGTCAGCAACATTGTGATACCTGTGAGCATGGCAGTCGTTACCGGCGGAATCATAAAGTCGACTGTCTTTGGGAACCTCCACTAAAACAAGCTCGTCTGCCATGTTTTTCCACATGGAACTGTCCACATAATTACAAAATTCCATAGGCATGCAGTGAGGAAAATTTGCTTTGGGGGGGCATACGGGATTGAGCACTGTTGTTGCTGAAATTACGGAATTTGACCGTGAGCTTCCACGTGGTGCATCAAGTATAAATCAGGCTTTAGAATCCCCTTTTTGATAGAGCGAATATGAGTAAATATGGCTTGACACAAGGAGTTAGCTAGCTTCTTCATATAGCATGTCTAAAATGCCGCAACAGGACACATAAAAAAACTAAGAGACGCTTATCTGTGGTGGAAATCCTTCATTGACAGATTCCAATCATTAAATCCTTCATATGTGCCTCCCTGGTCAACCTGCTGTTCAGACTGCCACACACTGAACAGTTCTGATAAAATATGAAATAAAAAAAATCATTGAGCTACAGGCATAAAAAAAACAAAAATCACAACAGAAGAAGGAGTGAAATAGTATTTTGAAAATCAAATACAATGCTGTGTAATGCTTTGATATAGCCAGATATTACATTCTTCCTAAATCTAATTTTAAAAAGGTTATGAAAAAACTTAGAATCATAATTCAAAATGAGCAAAACAATTGTGATTTATTTAGTTTTAAATAAAGTCAAAAACAGTTGTTAAGCTCTTTTTAGTTTTTGCAGCAAATAAAAGATAAATAAGATCTCTGTGTGGCTCCAACATTTGGGATTCATTACTCAAAATCTGGCACTGAATATTTGATTTTGGGGATATTTTTTTATTACTTATTTATTTTATGTTTTAAATTCAGAGGGCTGCTAGGCAACATCACCTCCATTCTAACATTTATGACCAAAATTTGGAATGTTATTTTTGATGTCACACTGGTTGGTGTCAGAACCTAACAATCAATTTGAGTTCAGTCTGTCTGGAATCTCTAATAGAGTGAGACTACGAGAGATAAAACTGCCAACACTTGTAGGTGGAGATCGACACTGAAGTCTACAATAGAAAAAAAAATGGTCAAAGAACATAAAAGGAAAGGAAAAATGCCGGCCCTCAGGAGACGACGAGGTAACTGAGTTCATGAGTTTCAGTTAAAATGAACAACAAATGGTTCATGTTTCAGTTTAATAGTTTTTATTAAATCCACATTACTTACATCCACATTATTATGTACTTAAAATATTTAGAGTTTTTATCATAAATTATTTCTGCTACTGACGTGTTTACTGTTGGGAACATTGGGATGTGTGAGTCTGTGATAGTTTCACCCAGAAGCATGCGTCTTGGTGAAAATAAGTTAAACATTCAACAGTTTGAATGTTTAACTTATTCAACAGTTTGTGTAATAAACAGTTTGTGTCCTGATCCCTGATCCCTCTGATCACATAAATACCTCACATAGAATTTATGTGAGGTGATATAAATACTAAATTTTTGAATAATTACAAAAAAAGAAAAGCACATTATTTTCCTGAGATCTCTCTCACTTTAGAGCGCAACAGCAGCGTGATGTCACCAAACACAAAGTCTGCTGAGGACAGCAGACCAAGGAAAAGGAAAAAGGCTGCAGATGAGACCCCCAGAAGACGGATCATGGTCTCTCAGATGGCTGGAGCCTCCACAAGATGCCAGGTCCCAATCAGAACCATGATGAGACTGAGGAGTAACGCCACAAAGGAGGCAGAGGAATTTTCACCACCAGCCAAGAAGAAGAAGAAGGGTCTCCTGCAGCGAGTCCTTACCAAAGAGCCTCCACTCTCCTGGGACATCAGCTCAGGTTGGCTATGATGAAGCTATTTTTAGTTCACACCAGATCCTCTGCATGATTATTAGGATTCACACAAATTCAAAATTACTCTATTGATCCCAAAGTGAAATTAAATGTTGTAACTCATGTTAATTCAACATGAATTAACACAAGTTAATTAATGCGATGGCTGTTGGTAGGAAAGATTTACGGTAGCAGCCCGTATCACAGCATATTTAAAGAAGCCTCTGACTAAAGATAACAGTTAACTTCAGCATGTTACAGTTAAAGAGAGTAAAAATATCGCAAAGAATAAACTACAGTATTTTGTAAATGCATTCACACCCATTAAACACGTTTTACATTAGAATAAAAAACTTTGATTTTTTTTATTGTGATTTTATGTGATATGCAGCTGTACATGAATACACACACCAAAATTGATTTTAAGTTTATGTCCTTCTTTGTATTGTGCATCAGAAGAAAAATCTAATTAGATATATTGAAGTTAGTGATCTTAACATGCCAAGAGGTTCAGCAGGTAAGGATAACTTTCTGAGCCTGTTTAAGGGCATGTCCACACCAGCCCTGTTCAGTCTGCTTCAATCCAATTCCAGTTCGATTGCGTACAAAGTCCGGTTCATTTGGGGAGGTGTGAATGCGTAATCAAACTTTGGTCCACCTACAAACCTTGGTTTGGTTGAAGTGAACTTTGGTGTGGTTTGAATGTACTATATGAACACCAAGCAGACCAGAGACCACTCCAAAAGCAGGAAGCAGTGCATTCAACCAATAAATACTGACGAGTCTAGTGCTGGCAGGAGAAATGGCTTGTGGACATTTACCGATGACCACGAGAAATCTCAGAGTCAGAGAAATCTGACTCAACTCCAGTTTTGTTTATATTTTGTGAAGAAAAAAGTTGTGTTCAGTGACGTTTCTTTCAGTGGTTCTTGGTGCAGCGCCACCACAGGTGAGGAATGGACAGGTTGCTCAAAGTTAGTTTGACTCAGTGCAGTGTGGAAGTGAACCACACCAGCTGAAAATGGAACAAATGTGTAAAAAAAAGCCTGAGCCTTATGTTTCAATCTGGACATTGTTCTCTTTTGGTACCTAAATGTTAAAAGGCTAACGTTATTTCTTTGGGTTACCCTCATTGTTAGAATCCAGCTCCAGTCCAGTACCGGCAGAGGACTTTGAGAAACCACTGAAGAGGAAGAAGATGAAGATGGAGGAAGAAAGAATGGATTCCCAAAGAGGTCAGAGTTAAGTAGTGATAGATTGGTAACAGACGCATTCACGAGACAGAAGTAAGGTTGGTAATAATGATATCTGAAGTACCATTAGTGAATAGAGTTTTATTCTGATGCTGTGTGAAACTTTAGGCGAATTCCAGGAAAAGTATGTCGAGCTTCATCAGCTTGGAGATGGAGGTTTTGGATCTGTGTTTGCTGGATATCGGGTCGAGGGTAAATTGCCTGTAAGTGGTAGACACAGACACGCAAACACACATTCATAGGTTCACTTGCTTCATATTTTTATTTAAGTCAGTAAGGGTCAACATTTGTAGAGAAGACATAAGGTCCTCAAAGCGGTGGAAGGCTAACAGCTAGTCAGACTGACTGTCTTTTTTAGCTGATTTTAGCCAATAGAAATGACTCAAACTGAAAATTTTCACATGTGTGGGATACAATTTTATTTTTATGGACATTAACCATGTACAGTTTCACGATAGATTGTTATTATGTTCATTATTTTCTCTGCCAAAAAAAGATGGTTGACCATCTTTATCAATCTGCCTGATTAGTCCACTCTTGTGGACTGATGAGTTATTTTTGTTAGATTTTGTTATTTATAGTGACACCAAAGGCATCAAAGTTTGTAGGTTCTGAACTGTTTCTGAGTCTTGTAGTTAGCATCCAGGTAATCTCAGAGTCAGCTGATACAATTTAGTCACAGCTGAGGTGGATTGACATAGACAACAACCTCAACCAACTTTAACTTCAGTGTTTTAATATGTTGTTTAGAAAACTACTGCTGATAGCTTTACAGAATCTAACATTAGAAAGTACTAAATATCTCTTTAAGAATATTGCCTCTTTAACATGCTAACTAAAGTCTTGTTGCTCTTATAGGTGGCTATCAAACACATCCCGAAAGACAACGTGGTCATCAAACATAAGGTAAGTAAGCAACAACATATAGCAGTTTTTCTTCTTCTTAGTGGATTACAGATGCAAAGGGCAGTTAACATCTCCGTAGATCCCACACATTCTGGACACAAAGTGTTTGGAGTAAACTTTCACCTTGGTTGGTGCTACAGAACACTTTTTGCAATAACCAGACAGCAGAGAGTTTTTTTTTCTCCGATGAACACAATGAACACCTTACAAGCCATACCATATAAGCAGTTTTTCTCTGTCACATCAAACCATCTGTGTGTTTAACTATCTATCTAAAATGTTGGCTACAAATACATGTACATGATTTATATTTCTCTTAAAGTTTGCTTTGAACACTTGAACATCAAAGTCAGATCATTTGTTTATGTCCAGTTTTAGCCAGTAAAGCCACTCTGATTCTGATGGTGGGGTTCTCATGTTTGCTGGGATGTTTCAGGATGAGAACGGCAGAGAGCTGGCCATGGAGACTGTAATCATGTTGAAGCTGAGGACTGCAACAATGCCGCAGTTGGCCATGGTGTCCCTGCTGGACTGGTACGATCTGGATCAGGAGCTGATTTTAGTGATGGAGCGGCCCATGTTTGCTGAGGACCTTCTGGTCTATCTTAAAGAGTGTGGAGGCTGTCTAAATGAGAAGGAGGCCAAGGTAAGCTGCTGGATGGAATTTTGGTGTACCTTAGAGGGTTGGGCTATAAAATATTTCAACTCTTTGCTCTTTGAACATTTCAAAGAGCAATGTTTGATACATCAGATGCCAAAGAAGAGTAAGCAAAGCTTTGAGTTGCTATTATGCATACACAGGAAGACTTGCAGCTGTTAATGAAGACAATGTTGTCTCCCAGAGAACCATGTACTGTACACTGAATTTTGTAGTTGTAATGAGACAAAATGTGAAGAAAAAACAGACTCAACAGATTCTGAAGACAAGGCATTGTATCTTATACCTGTATCTCTGCTATTCTTGACCATGTGATGTTTTTCCTTTAGATCATACTGAAACAGCTAGTAGAAGCAGCGCTCTACCTTCAGAATGCAAACATCTTCCACAGGGACATTAAGGTGGAAAATACCCTGATTGAGACCACCGCAGAAGGCCTACAAGTCTATCTGATAGACTTTGGTTTAAGCTGCTTTGATGACAGAAGAAAACATGAACTACTGTGTGGTACGATTGGACCATAGAACCCGGTCCTTTCTCATTTATTAATGCTGTTTCGTCTTACTGATTGTCTTATTCTTACACTCCTTCAAGGGACTCCTGAACACCTCCCACTGGACTGGTTCATGCACAACAACTACTGTGCTGAACCCACAACAGTGTGGCAGCTGGGTGTGGTGCTTTTCGAGGTGGTCCACATGATGCGGTTCAACAGCCACAGCTTCCTGAAAAACAAGCTTAAGATCAGCAAAAGGCTCTCCAAGAGTGAGACAAACTTATCAGCATAGCTCACAGCACCAAAAGAAAATCTGTTCTGTGTCGTTCTGTTTTGTTCCTCTGCCTCAGTTCATTGTTGCTGTTTGACCTCTGACCCTCCAGACTGCCAGGATGTTCTGACAAAGTGTCTAATGGTTGATCCTGTGGATCGTCCCACACTGGAACAGCTGCTGGGCCACCCGTGGTTTTCGTAGCTTACACACACACACACGCACACGCACATATGTTTATGGACACATACATACATCTACTGAATGCTTCACTTTCAAATTATAACCTTTTTGATGTTGGGGGTGGGTGATATGTTAAAGCTAAACAATCCTTCCTTCCATCCTTTCTTCTCTCATTCCTTCCTTCGATCGCTTCTTCCTTCCTTCCTTGCAGGTTTGAGAGGGGGTCTGGTCCCAGTCTCCAGCAGCCTGTCTTCTTCTTGTGGAAACAATATTCATACGGTTAATTTGTGACTTTTGCTTTTCTCTGAGTGCTCTTGTTGAAACTACATCTATAATTTTCATTGGGACGTTTACTTTGTATTTACTTTGGCTTCCTCCTCAATTCTAGAAATCATCCATTCTACAATAGCTTGTAATTTCTGTGGTTTTCTCCGGGTGCACCGGTTTTTTTCCCTCTAATCTAAAAAAAACCCATCCATATTCGGTTACATGAAACTTGTACATCATGCTAGTGTAAGTATGTTTTTCTGGGATTGGTCTCTATGCTGCCTTGATTGTCACGGATGTCCCCATTTTGCACCCATTGCACAGCTCTTTGATATTAAACTGGATTGGGCCGGAACAGAGAATGGATGAATGGTTTGTTCATGGTGGTGTATTAACCTGGCGGACGTCCACATCATATTGGCCATGTTGGAAGGATTGCAACACTCAACTTGTTACATGTTTTTAATTGTGCTATCTTTTATCAAAGTTCCATACTGGGTTGAAACTGCTTCCAGTGTTGCTGCTTGAATGGTAGGTGAGGTAGGTCATGTGGGGGTGGAGGAGGGGTCAACATCAATCATGTGGAAGTGGTGGGGGGGGTTGTTGTTGATGTTCACTCACCTCTGGTCCAATTGTCTTATGCTAATAAAATGGCTGAAAGATAGTTAGCTCCTTGTAGCGACACAGGTCAGGGGTCAAAGCCTGCATGCCTTGTCTGTCCGTTTGCAGGTTTCCTAGGTACTGTAGTTCACTTCCATAGTCCAAAAAGTATCTGTGATAGGTTGAGTTAAGTCTTGAATCCTCTCTTCTGTGCACATGCACAAACAAAAAACATGCATTCATACCACCAACATTAATGTAGGCACAATAACATTTTTATGTATGTTTCAATATATTTGGATGTGATTGGTTTTATATGTGCATGTAAGTTTTTTGATGTATTTGTATGTATGTGTAAGTAGATAAGTGTAATGATGTAGTTAATAGAAATATTTTTTCTGCTTTATGTCATTGTTGTTCCCATTGTTGTTATTTCCTTGATGACTCTTGTGTCAGCTGACATCCAGCTGAGATCCAACTGGATGTTAGCTGGATGTTAGTACATCAGCTAACATCATGACTACATCCTCTCAATGTTTTTTTATTTTTCAGATTGCAGATCTTCCTACCCAGTGTTCATGTTTGTCTCTCTTTCCTGTCCTCTCCAACCCCAGCCAGTCGAGGCAGATGGCTGCCCGTCCTGAGCCTGGTTCTGCCAGAGCTTTGTCCTGGTAAAAAGGGCTTTTCTCTCCACTGTCGCCCCGTGCTTGCTCAGGACGGGGGATTGCATTAAAGTGAAGCTTTGATGCAATCTGCTGGTTTCCTCCCCTCCGTAGAATCGCCACCTTAACGTGGTGGAGGGGTTTGAGTTACCCTCATGATCCTGAGCTCTGAGTTGCCTGGGACTTTGACCTTTGGCATGGTCACCCATGGCAACATGCCTTCAGAATAGGGGTGGGGGTCACACCAAGAGCGATTCAAATACTTGGATGGAGTAAAGCTGTAGATGTGAACAACATCTGGAGTCAACCCCCTCTTGGAAGCAAACTTGGCGAGAGAGCCTTAAAACAACAGTAACCCCCTTCCACATGGATCTACCACAAGCAGGAAGGAACATTCAGGTTGGATACCAAATCAGCTGAGTTTAGCAAAAGGCAACAGATTTAACTGAATAATTAGAGTCTGATGATAAATATCATAACCTCCTATTTTAAATGGAATCTAAAGGAGTTTTCATGTTTTTCCTTTCAGTAAGGATCCGGAGGTGCCTGAGATGAAGACAAGTTACTTCTCATGTAATCCAGGTTCTGAAGACTTGCTCTTCTTCCACTCTCATTGGTACTATGGCCAGCTATTGGGTTCCCTTGGAGTCCAGATGTTCCTTCTCATCCACCTTTGATTTTGCTGATGTTGCTCAAGTTAATTTGGCCTCCTTATTGTTTAGTTGTATTTATTTTATTCCAAACTATTAAACACGGCTGCAATATTTGTTACTAATAAAGTATATTTTCTTAAATAAAGCTTATTTAAATTGGTTTTGTAGTTATTTTGGGGGAAAATCTTATTCGGGACAGTAGCCAATCAATGGCTGCTCTCACTCAAAGCTGGTGTTTTAAAGAGTAAAGGTTTTTCTGAAATCTTAGCTTCTGTTTGAGTTTAAGCTCTCACTCCAGGTTTTTCCGTTTCTGGCTCACACATTGCTTCAGTCTTAATTCATGAAGTGCTCACCTAAAAGCCTGATGCACTCATTATCATGGCTGCTAACCTTGAAGATGTTCTTTTTCTTCAAGGGAAGCTGTGAATTTTTTTCCTGTCTTGTTGCTGTATAATGTGCTTTAAGCAGACATTAACCACTTTGCATCCTTGTAATAACTAATTTGTTTAGGGCTCTTAGTGCTCTTCTGAGTTGAAAGTAAAACTTTAAAGATGGTAATATTTAAAATGAATCAGGAGTCCTGAGTCAAAGAACGGGGCGACATCATCATCACTCTAATAAATACTTATTTGAATTCTGTCAGTAAAACATGTTGGATCAGGTTGGATCATTTTAAAATATGGAATTAGAAAAGATTGATGGGAATGACAAAACTCAAAATCACATTTTGCAAAACAAAAACTTTTACTCTTGCTTGAGGTGATTTTTGGCTTTTTCTTAAAAAGTTAATGTGCTAATGAAGAGATGGAGCGAAAAGAGTTCTGAAGTACCTCACATGACTGATCATGAATCATTAGAATTGCACTTCTTTCTCTACGTCTTCGGACAATATGTAGCATTGCCACTATTAGTTGACAAACAGCAGATTACTGAAAACCTCTCCTCATTTTTCAGATATGTGGGTTTCATTCTAGTTTGCGACTTCTACTTCCTGTTTATTATAGTCATGCAGCATCAATATCTGACAAAGTTACGCTTTTTGTATTCTGTTTAATTGAAACCAGGCCAGTAGAGGAAAACATGGCTAATTCACTTTTTTTGTGACATTTTAAAGGTTTGCTCAAAATTCGCATGAATTGGTTGAAAAAATGTTCAATGTTTGATGTGGTCATGGTAATTAATTCCCAAGACTTTCCTCTAGTTTGTTTTAATTGGTTTTTGGCAATTTTTCTCTCTATTTTTGCATGTTTTACTCCCTGTGCTTGCAAATTCCAGCACATTACAGGGCAATACATGGCCTGCAGACAGATGGTCTTTTAAGAAAATAATCCAGCAGAGAGATTCCACTGAGGTAACTCTTGTTCTTAAACTGGTTCTGTTCAGGTGCTTTAAAATTTTGGTGCTTTGAGTGACAACCCCACTTCCACCGCTTTGGGGAACCAATCATGTGTCATCAACAGTGTGTGTTGAGCAATGTGGTAGAGGAGCGTAGTACCAAGGTGGTTGAGTTTTCTGAGCAGAGCCTGTTGCTATTAATTTAACCTTCCACAGACCTGGTACACTCGTTCAGTTCAGTTTCAATATCTTAGCAGGACTTTGACACAGAAGATTTGTATTTCAAACCCTGGTGAAAGGTTGAAGAATTATGATTTTACCCAATCGCTAACATTTGGCTGTAATATCTAATGTGGAAGCTTCATGAAGCTTACTAGAAAGTGAGTACTGTAAACAACCCTGTAGGTAGCAGGGCTCCAACATCTTTACCAGCAATGAAAGGTCTTATATATTCCTCACGCTCTGACTTTAATTGCTCAATATTTGAAAGTGTAATCAACACGGACTGAATGGGTTTGTTTACCTTCTCCACGGACATCGCTAAAACTACAGGTAGACTTCTATTCTTAAACAGAGCAGAAACAAAAGTCATCGTTCACAACTCTTTCCTCTGTTCTCTTATTGGTCCAGTACTAAACTAAAGAGATCAAGTTCAATGGGAGAAATCTCAGACAGAGCTGTAAAAGGAGTTAAGAATTGAGTGGATCTGTGTAGGAAGTTTAACTTAAGATAAATAGACAGAGACATAAATAATCCAGCCAGAAACTGTAACCTATCTAAAACCTGTTACTGGCAGGGTTTAGGCATATACAGGACTAGCATAACTCCAGAGAGTAGCATTTAAGATGTTTATTTTCTGCCATTTTTCTGCTTTCTTTTCTAAAGACAGTTTCAGGGAGAGCTGAGGGCAACATAGCAAACAAAACCATCCTAAAATAATTTATTCTTTTTTAACATATCAAATTCCAAGAAAACCAAAATAATACAAAAATACCCCCCCCCCCCCCCCCCTAAAAAAAAAGAAACAGCTAAATGGAAGAAAACTGGACTTAAAAACAGCAGCTCTTCCCTTAAAAGCCGGCCTGACCAAAAGGTTACATTGCAAAACGTTTAAAAGGGCAGTTAAGCCTTCATATACAGATATAATGTATCACAGTCAATTAGTCAAAAGTGCAGCTTCGCAGCAGGGCATTGCTAATTAATTGATTGTCTCGACACCTTGAAAGCAGCACCCAATCAACTCTCAAATATAGGACATTCCTGAAACAGAGCAGAGGACGTTACTTTCATACTGGGGTTGTGTGACCTTGTCATTTCCTGGATTCTCCCAGTTCCTCACAGTCCCCATGATGCTGATTATTCAGTCCTGCAAGGTCTTTTTACAGTATGCCACATTTTGTTTGGTCAAAGTGGGACTCAGGCTTTTCATAACAGTGGCTCTGACAAAGCAGGCAGCTTGACTGACATGTCAGCTACCAGCAGCAGAAGGCCTGCATATGGATGGATCACTCTTAACTGTGAGTGTCTGACAGGCCGGCTGACAGCTACCTCTGATGTATTCAAGCAGCGCTGCCCCGTTACTAAAGCTGACACACTTTCCTCAAAGCTTGTTTCTGTGTTAAGGGCCAAATTGATTACAGTCATTCAAGTTTGCTCTTTTTCTTGTCCTTGAGGAGCAGTGTGTGTGGCGGTGGGTAGCACCGACACCGACAAAGGAACACACTTCCTGCTTGCATGTCGGCTTGGAGTTGTCTATATGTTCTCCTCCACCCTGCAACAGTTTTTACAGCTAATGCTGCTTCCTTGCGCTGTCTAAAACAGTCATTAAACACATATGGAAGGCCATAATATTCTCTTCTTGTTAATGTGTTTACGTTAATGTTGAATCTCACATTTGTTCCTCTTGCCAATATCTTGAAACAAATACTTGATACCCCCACTAAAGAAATCGTATAAATGCCTGTTTTAATAGTTAAAACATAAAATATACTTGAACCCCTCCAGACTGTACATAGCGCTGACGATCCAGTCAAATTTGCAGTACCGTAATTCTGCCACATGTTGCGCTATCTGAAAAATTCCAACGGTTTTTGAAAGGGGAGACATTGTGCTTTTCAACCAATATAGAGTTATTACAGTAATTTCACCCGTGCCGTAGCAGGGAGTGAAATTAAACTGAGGGGCACACTTTTAATAGACAATAAATTGTGAAAATAACTTGATATATATTGAAAGTCCTAGTTGTTATGTATAAATGGGCAAATATATATTAAAGAACTGCGTACAATTAAAATAAGCAAAAACAGACATTTGAAACTTAGGTCATCAAGGGTTAATGTGCGTTGATACACACAGTTCAAATGTTCTTCGCATTAGAGAAGAAGCTAGTCTTCCTTATTATGGCTCCTGCAACAATCAGTGCCTAGGAAAATGAATGGATTCCTGGACTGGCCGGCTAATAGCCTGTCAAGTAGCATTGTGCCTGGACATTTCAGCTTTCCAAGCAGGATTTTCTTTCCAATAAAAAAAATCATAGAACAAAGTTTAGTTATGTTCCACAGAAGAAAATCCATGAATGAATTGTCTGTGAAAGTTTGCTCCACTGCTTATTGTCAGCGGTGAGATCCAAAGCAACCTGAGCCAATGTGAAAAAGTAATTGCCCCTAAACATCATACGTTGTTGTGGCACCCTTAATGGTTGTTATGTGTCTTTTATAGACTTGGAAATAGAAAAATGTTAGTCCATTCTTCTTTATAGAATTGTTATAAAACACTGGGGGTTTTAGGAGATGATTTGTCTGTTTACATTTGTGCCGCAGAATGCCAATAGGATAAACACCTGGATGTTAAACAGGCCTCCCATAACGCTTTCCTGAAGTTAATCCAGTCAGCAGACCTGCTGATGTGCTCTGGAGCCATGCTTTGCTTCAAAACCTCAACATGCTTCTAAGAAAGATCACAAAACAATGGCGAGGATGATGATGAATTATTTCAGCTGTTGGGAGGAAGGATCTGTAATAGTGATCTTTTGTGCACCTGGGATGAAGTTGTGTGTCAAGAACAAGTCCACCAGACTAGACAGACAGCTGCAGGGATTCACATGTTGCCTCTGGGTTCAGCTTTGGCTTCCCAAATGAGTTGGAGTAATTATTCCACTCATGAGAAGATTTGCATTTGTTCCATGTTTTCTCATGTTTGGTGGATATCAGCTCTTACTGTAGTACACTGGAGTCCCAAAGACTTAGAAGTGACTTAATAAGCCTTTACAGATTGATGATATCAATGACTTTCTTTCTCTTTTTCTTCTTCTTGAATTTCTTCCGATCATGGGACCATGTATTGGTTTGCAATACTGTTTGACAGTTATTGTTTTTTTTGTTGTTTTTTACAGAAGGTGTTGATGATTTCTGCATATCTGGCAGTAATTAGACCTAGTTGTGGTGAAATCACTTAAACCAGAAAAATGTAGTTAATCACAGTAAATGTAACATTTAACAATTACAGCTTTTGTCTGGATGGATTTTTTTTTCCCCCTAAATAAATGAAATCAATATTTGTTGGCAGTGTACAGGAAAAAAACAGTGAACGACACAAAGAAATCTGAAAGGGGGCAAATACTTCTCACAACTCGGTAGGCGATCCACTGACTGAGCTTAGTAATAGAATTAGCTCTTCCATTAGCACATTAGCGGATTAGCAGTAAGCGCGCTCAACACTTGGGCTGACGAATCTCCTCACCATTCCTTTCCAAATATGGATTCATCATGTAATATTTTCATGAATATGATAAACGTCTGTGATAAGATGAAAACCACCATAAAATATTGAATATCACAAATCTTAAAATGAATTAAAACAATCCTAGCATATGTAAGTAGTGAACCCCACTTTCAGTGGATTTCCCCCTTTTCTACTGGTTATAGAAAAATTACTTCCTCCAACACAACACACACGGTCTGACACATTCTTTCAATGTGCAGGAAATCTCTGCAAACAAATTTAGCATATAATATTGTTTTACATGATTGTTTGTCAGATCACTTCCTGACAAAAGCCATTCATAGCTTCTCTCAATCTCTCCTGCCGCCTCCTTCCCAGTCCACCCAAAGCTGCAGTTATTACCCCACACTGAAAAACAGCAAAGCGCCGTATTTGACTTTCTCCTGCGTTGTGTCTGAGCGGCTCCGGATTTCACACCCGTGTACTTGTCTGCGGAGGGAAGTGATGTATATTCATTCGTGCGTCGCCGATTCTGGCAGGCGAAAGGAGAAAAGGAAGATGGAGAGACAGAATTAGGCCAGTTACTGGCAGAGCGCCCCGCAGCCTCAGTCATAGAGGCTGGGTGCCTGAGGAGGGACCGGAGGCCCCCCGACAAACCCTGACATCATCAGCTCCCGTTCCTCACGTCTGCTAAGACACAGTCACGCAGACACTATGTTTATGCTGCCACTAATACACACGCTGCAGCCGAGCTCATGAGCTGGGCTGTCTGTTCGCAGCTTTCAACTGTAAAGCCCAGGTAGACTGAACTATCACCTTCAGTTTGTCATCATGAAAGGAAAAGGTGATCTGGTGTGAAATGGAAAAGATAAGACATCACACTGGCAGAAACTGCAGCAGCTGCAGCACATTTAGCTTGAAATGTGCCTGTCGCTCCTTTAAAGGGGGAAGCTTTTCCTTTTATGTTCCAGGTTCTGTCAGATATCAGGCCTCTGAGAGGAATCAAAGGAATGTTTTAGCTAAAATACAAAAATATCATATACGACTCTGAGTAAAACAGCACACACCCTGTTTAATTTTGGGATTTTCTTTATCAAAACATTAAAAGTTACCCAGTCCTCAGCAAATTTGATGTGAAAACATGAGGACACCCCATTACAGTGGAGCCCCTTTATATGTTAACTGCCTATTTCAATAGTTTATACACCAACTATTCCTCAATATGTATTCAACACACACAGTAGAAATTGTTTTAGAACTACAGCCGAGGCTAACAAATACAGCCTCTCATCTTAGATCTATATGCGTTACGGTCAGAAACAAAGTGAATAAATCAGAGTTTCACAGAAATATCCACCAACACATGAAGGATTCTTCATAAAATTCAGAAAATTACTGATAACGCTGAACATCTTCTTTATGAAACTGTTACACAACAACTGAGTGTCTTCAGTCAGAGGTACATCAGTCACTAGCTGTGTTTCCTCTACAAATGTGAGGAAAACTTTGTCAATATTCTGCTAATGTTGAAAAAACAATTTAATAACTGCCGCCTTTCCATTAAATAAACACAATTAAAATAATTTGTGAATAGGTTTGTTCATGTGATAATGTATATATGAAACATACACACACACACACGCCCACACCCACACACCCCTATATATATATATATATATATATACCTGCATTTTTGTAATTTACCTTGCAGACAGACTGTTCCTATTTGATGGGCTAACCCAAACGTACATGGCATGTGGCTCTCCTCCACCCTGCCATCATTGTTCTCTCCGTCTCCCTGACTGGCTTGTTCTGTCACACATGGCCACATATCTAATTTCACATTACAAGTAGCAGCACAGAAAATTCAATTTGTTTTTGTTTCCCTGCCATTTAGTGCTATTTCCATAAAATGAGAGTGGCTGACATCCAAAATCAATGCCTGTTTTCAAACCTCCAAGACTAATGGGGTAGATAGCTAAAACCGCAAGTTAATTGTTCAGCAATGCCCTTGAAAATTGTGTGTCACTCTCTCTCTCCATCTCTCTGTCCCTTACCATCTCTCTTCTATTTACATTGCACTCTTGACTGCCACTTGGGGAATAATTTCATGCGGAATTTCTAATGACATGGACTTGGAATCTAAGCAGTCATGCTTAACTGAGCCCAAACTTGGACCTGGGTATTCCAAAATCCATAATTCATTCATGATATCATGTAGGTTCTGTGAGTTTTCTGCTAAGAAGAAGAAATGTGACTTTCTGTTTGTCTGTGGAACAGCGTATGTTTTAGTCTCAAGTATCCAGTCTCAAGTATCATAAACAAAAACATTGACATAAAATACAAGATTTTAATGTGAGTAAAATACAACAAAAATTGAACAGATGTGGATGTTTTTCAATCCACTTTAAACCATCAATTTTGAAAATAAAAATATGCTTTTTAACCTTTGACCATTTAATTTTTTTATGTCTTTTCTTGGACGTCACACTGATGCATGAGTATAGCAGTCATTAACTGCTGCGCGCTGTTAGCCTTTATTCCTGAGCCCATGTATCTTCCCCCGGATCAGGCACATGTGATTTTAATCAGCGTTTCTATTGGGAAGCTCTCTGAACACTCAGCCCCATCGCAGAGATGCTTCCATCTTCACCGTCTGGAAACACAAACAC
The DNA here is from genome assembly GCF_001444195.1 of Xiphophorus couchianus. NCBI lineage: Eukaryota > Metazoa > Chordata > Actinopteri > Cyprinodontiformes > Poeciliidae > Xiphophorus > Xiphophorus couchianus. Next base: position 22,632,002 of record NC_040248.1, on the reverse strand, counting down.
AACAAACAGAAGAAAAGTGCCACAAAGCAGAAAGTTATGTTATTGATTTCATTCTGTTGTACGGTGGAGCTGTGTGGTGAGGTCCGTTTTTCACATAAATGAACAAACTCTACACTAATGTGGTTTCATCATGTTCAAGGTTTTCTCCATTTTAAATGGGAAGGCTTCAATAAGAGTCCATCAGTAGAAGACAGAAAAACAGAGTGTGTGGAGATATGTGAATATATCATTCTGTGTAAATAATCCCTCTAACGGTTCCATTTTTGAATCAAATTACTAAAATAAATAAACTTTTTATTATATTTTAGTTTATTGAGATGCTCCTGGATCAAACGCTAATTTGAGTGAATTAAAACATTTGTCAGATGGTGACAATTTGCTTCAACAGTTCTTTTCTTTTTTGGCTGTCTGTCACATTCACATTAAGATGTTTTGGAGAAGCGGCGCTCAGCCTCTGCTTGGCCAGATCACAGCCACTCTGATGTTTTCTGTTACACTAAAGGGATTTAGGGGAATTCGCTGCTGCTAACACAACTTTTCACTTACAATAAATAGCAGTGGACAGCTGTTGCTGGGCAGTGGCCACGGTGCTGCTGTCCTGCTGCTCGGGTTGCAGGACAGTAATCACACTGGAAGAATGTTCATGGTTTGGTCATGTAATAAAAACATTTGTGCTTTAGTTTATATATATATATATATATATATATATATATGTGAATTTTACAGGTTCAAGTTAAGATAGTTTTACATTTTTCCCAGATACTTTTCTTTTATTGTGGTGTGTTGAATTTAAAAAGTAACTAAGTTGATGAAATGACACCATAACGAGTCTCAGACTGAAGGGCCAGAATGTGACTTAATGACTCACATCACTGAGGATCCAAAGTTTTACTGTAAAGCTTTCTGTCTCTTGGTGAACCGGGCCATGGAAACGTCCCGTAACCCAGGACAACCTGAAAGCAAAAGCCTCAAAACTGAGAAGAAGAGAAGTAAAAGTGAGTAGGTCCAGTTTCATACATTCACACAACTTTAAAAACAAGTAAATAAGAAATAATCAAGAGAAAAACACTTTGAAAGCTTCTTTAATGAGAAATCCTCATTAATTCACGCAGAAAACCTTTTAACGTAACAATCTTAGATGTTTTTCTGCCTAGAAAATTAGCAAGTGATAAAAACAAGTAACGTTTATGTAATTTCTAATGGTGCCTGTGCGTATCATTTTTTATGCTTGTCACTCTTTGTACTTCCATATTGATTCTATTAAATGGACACTGTATCAATTTGAATTGTTTCACAAATAAAGAATTTGACATTTACATCTACTCATCCACATGAATGTCATTTTATAGTTGAGGTGTGAGTTCAATTAACATGTGATTAGCGTTACACACACACGCGCACACAGGCATAACTACATCAATTTATGTAAAAGTGGTTACAAAAGCATACTTTGTTGTTTCCATCCATCACCTCATTCTGATTGTATTGTATCTGGATTGAACAAACCAGAAATCAATGTTTTGTCAGTTTGTTGATATTCAAAGAACTACTAAATTAATCTATTAAATATTGTAATAATGAGAATGTTTGGTGGTCTGTTTTCCCCCTCAGGCTTTAGAAACAGGAAAAGCTTTTAGTCGTATTGCATCCTGTCAGTGATTAGCATATAGCTTCACCTTTTTGCCACAAATCAAATAAACTGCAGTTTTTCTGGATCTAACTTCAGACAGAATTGGTCTACAGAGTCTCTGTGGTGCTGCAGTTTGGAATTTGATCCCTGATCCCAATGTCTGTAAATCCTTACAAAATGCTGCTGCTTAAATAGTGGGAGATAAGCACTTTGGTAAAACAAGATGTTGGCACTACATCGAGATCCTCTGAAACACCTCAACTCAACTTTTTAATGTTTTCAGTTTCAACAGAAGGTGTTTCTGAGTGATGTACAGAGCAAAGGCAAGGCTATGCAGATATGCAAGTAAGAATTTAAAGTATTAAAATATTGAATATTACTGAAATATAGAGCAAAAAATAAATAAAAACTACATTTTTAATATAACATCTCCGTGTTAAAAAACAAGGTCTGCATAGCTCAACATCCCAACCGCAGTGGAAGAACAATGAATCAGATTAGGCAACTCTACAGAAAATGAGAAAACAGGAATATTGTGCTTTTTAAAAATAGAAGTGTCAGCACTTTCCTTCACAAATTAAAAACATTCCTACATATACTGAAAAAGAAATCTTCAATCTTTAACTTTCCCAATAATTCCTGGCCTGATATTGAGCTTTCTGACCTCTGAGCTCACCTGTGTGTATGAAAACTAAACATGTTCAGTTCACTTTCATTCATAACTGCTTTAATTATCCCTGCAAAATGAGATGCTGTAGTGACTCACCTTATGCAGGTGTTGTTGTCAATGCTGATGGGTTTGGGAAGGAAGGAAGGAGCTCCTGTAGCTCCAAGAGGCCAGTTTGTGAGAAATAAAATCTAAGTGTAATATCTAAGTTACATGAAAATACTTTTTTTCTCTTCCTAATTGTTCTCGCAGTAGAAAGATGTTGATATTGAAGTTTGGATGCTGGAATGGCGTAGAAGAACTATTCTGTACAGAGCCCCGACTCAACCCTGCAAAATACATTAGAGTCTTCTCAGCCAACATCAGTGTCTGACCTTACTTCTGGAAGAAAGGGCACAAATTCCCCAAAGCACACTCCTAAAGCTGCTCTAAAATGTTTAAAACAAGAAGCCGTTACATCATCCCAAATCCTGCAGGTCAGTGGGGTTTGTGACCGTAGATGAGAACACAGCTTTAGTGAAACACTGAATCTAATCATATCTGATATGAGAAGGGGAAATAAACAACCATAGGACAAGAGTAGCAGTCTTGTTTAAGCATCAAAGGTTTTCAGGCTTGAGCCCTCATGCTCTGCAGTTCCATTACTCTGCCCAAAAATATCTTCTCTCACTCTAAACTGCAGAGACTTGGTGAACAGATTGCCATACACACGCTGAGGACTGAACTCTGCAAGACTCCAATAGCTCACTGCCTGAGGACAGAGCCAGAGTTTCAGCCTGGTGTCCTCATCTGTCCCACACAGAGCAAAACCAGCTGCAGAATAAGGAAGACGTCTGTGATGTATGAGGAGTCTAAATACATCATGGTTCTAATGAGAAGCAGGAAGGAACAAAAGAGATTCATTATCTGTTCTGACTGTTGTGTAAGGGCAAAGGTTTTCAACTCCAGTCCCTGACATCTGGAATTTTACATGTGTCTCTGTTTCAACTCACCTGAGTAAAATAATAAGGTTATTAGCAGGACGGTGGAGAACTTGACTGCATGCTGAGGAGGTGATTCAACTTCAGGTGTGTTGGATCAGGGAGACATCTAAAAGTTGCAGGACACCGGACATCAAAAGATTCTTGTGCAAGAGTGAAGCTGGAATGATTCTTGATCTGTAACTTACACCAGTAGGATGGTTTCTCTTTTATCCTGAGCACGGTCAGGAACATGGCATCTGAAAGAGCTTTGCTTTGGGCCAGGAAGGCTACAGGTGCAGGTGCAAGGTTCCAACCTGAAGATCCATTGGTGAACACAGGCAGTAATCCTTAAAGGATTGACTTTCTCTTAGGAGTCGTGAAGCACTGGTTACATAATGGTCAGAAGGATTATATTATTGCAGAAACAGAATCATGGACATAGGAGCAATCCATTGAAGTGCAGAAAGGACTTTTGGTAAGCCTCAAGGAGAATCTGGGAAATTAGAAGAGAAAAACATGGTATGAACCGGACAGGCTGACTGTCCAACAGATGTTGGGGTTCAACCTTCAGTACACACCAGAGTTGTTTGCAGCTGAAGTCCCATTGCTATAGAGATGATTTTAAGCGTTTTCAGAATGTTTTTTTTGTCATTGAGGCTGTGCATCCACACTCCTGAAGGATCCCGTCTTTGGGAGACCAGAAACTATCATTTTTGAAAAAAGGGTTCTGAAGAGGAAAAATCTCAAACGGAGGGTTTCATGTTCCAGTGAGGCCGTGCCAGCTCCGTCTCTTTTGTGTCTCATTGTTACAAACAAACATTTGGTGTTCTGTGTTTTTTGCATAATTCCGTGGCAGTGTTAAAGCTAACCCCAATTGGCCCGGCATACCTATTACAACGTCTTATGTGGCATTGGGTCCACCTTTCTTTTTAGTGAAATTAACCATGTTGTTCTCCGAGAGAACGGAGGCTCAAGGTGGGGTCGGATTGGCCAGCTACTTCAAGCAACAAGGTGTCTTGTTCATAAATGAAGATAGGATAAACTGAGTTATGAATAGAAGATATTTAATTGAATTATATTGGTATTTACTGACAAACAGTAGTAAAGAATAACAGTTGATATCAAGGTGCCAAGTTGTGAACCATAATAATACTTCTACCTCAAGTCTAAATTCCATGTATTAAAGTTGGAGGATTCTCACAATCCCCAACCTCCCGATCCAATGTTGCTGCCCTCCATTTCTCACAATTTAGTAAATTTAAAAAAGTCAAATATGTTTCACTATAATCCTCGTCTTTACAGGCTGCAATGTGGAGTCATGATGAAGAAAGTTGTGTGTATAAATTCCACTTAAAGACACATTTAATGCATAATTTCAAAAAAGTTCCAGACTTGTCCTTCTGCTAGCTTCTTCATAAAATAATTATTATTACTAAGAGTGATATAAAGCCAACATCAGCACTATGGGTCTTGTCCAGTGAAGTCAAACTGCTGGTTGTTGGCAGTCATTTCACTGCCGCATCAATACAGTCTTTTTAAAGGCATTTGTGTTCTTCTTATATGCAGCAACTGCTCCAAATAACTAATGTTTCACAATGCAAAGTAGCTCCCCAAAACTGAACTTGAAACTTATAAAAGGGTACATTTGGCAGGGAGCTTGCATATCTAGCAACCTCTGGTAATCAATACAGCGTGCATGTAATTAAAAGACTGCCTCAGCAGGCTTTCCACTCAACTCAGTGGGCATTTTTCAGCTGAGAACTCATTTAAAGACAGCAGAAAGCAATAGAAGGAAAGATATGAATTCTGGCTTCGTTAAAAAAAATGCTTTCCTCCCCCAATGTTTGAAGAGCTGATTAGACAGCACTATCTCTCGCTATAATTAGGTATGGAAAAATCAAGCAGTCCATCAAAGCTGGACTCAAGAACTTACCCTCTTATGGAACTTTATGTCAATTTCTAAACTTCAATGACAGAAAGAAAGAGCAGTGATATGTTGTTGCTATATTCTAATGACATAGGAGCATCCTACACACATCCTCTCACACACATAGAAATTTGAGATCTTATATATGTCTATCCATCCATTTTCTATACCTGGTGGTTTCTATCCGGCCTGCTTCCATGTATTCACTTATCATTTTATATGAGAGAAAAATCCTCAAGGTAGTGGGTAATTGTTAGTCGGATGAAAATGATAAATGCTTTTGAAATTTTCACCAGATAAAAATCTGAAAAAGATCAAGTATTCGATACTTTGTGGGTCTATGTGCTCCAGTTGCACTTGGAGGGCAGATCTTTCCAGTGGCTGAACTTTCTTCCCTTTCTTTAAGAGAAAGGTTAAGATCAGTTGGATTAGACAGAGACTGTCTGTGAACAGCAACTTTAATTTCCTGCCAAATATTCCCAATCGTAGAGGTGATCAACTCCAGTCCTCATTATCTACTTTCACACAGCAGGCCTTAATACTCAATTCAGATTTTTTTTGCTAAAATACACTTTTTTTGTGGGCGGGGGAGCTGGGAAAGCATTTACAAGGTCATTCATGGTAGTAATTAAATGCTATGGACTCTAAGGTCTATTCAGCAACAGATCAGAACAAGAGAAGTGGTGGGAATGTGATGTGATAAACTTTGATGACACAGACTCTATTATTATAACTTTCAGTTATTGTTTATGTCATGTCAGTACTTATTGGAATATCTAATAATGACAGGCCTGATTTGTAGAATATAGTTCATTACATTTTAGAGAAAAAACATTTTAGTGGTCGAAACACAAAGACAACACATGAACAATGGCTAATATTATCACACTGCATGTAACTTTTGTATTTGATAAGTTTTGCAGCTTCCACTGAAAGTACATTTGTAGTGTTTTTAGCTGAGGGAGATGATGTTGACTACCGGAGGTGATGAAGGCGTCCAGAGAGCGGCAGCGTCTACTGTAGAGGTGCTGAGGAAGATGGAAGGGGGTAGGCGGTAGATCTTCATGAGGTCCACAATAATCTCCGCTGGCTTCACAGCATTTAGCTCCAGGTTGCTCATCCTGAACCAGGTCATCAGGTTGACCGCCTTTAGGTGTGACCAGGAACATTCATCTGGTTAGCCTGTCCTGGAAAAGGCTATCTACCTACAGAGTACAAGGGCACTGTTAGCAAAGTTAGGAAGCTAACTCTTAAGCACTAATCATAAACATTAGCTCCGCTAACAACAAAACACTATACCAACACAGTATTTTGCAAAATCTATCAGTAAAATACCATAGCAACAGCATTTAGCAGAACCTTGCCATAAAGTGCTATACAACAGATATAAATGTTGCTATAAGTTATGAAAATTAGCCAAAATAGTGCTTCCAATACAATCCATGTTTTGTTTAGAATCTGTGAGCATATTGATAACTTGGTTCCATTAAGACCAGAAGGTCAACAACGGGCTGAACTTCCTCCCTGCCTGTCTGCTGTATTCCTGTTATGATCTGGTGTTAATGGTTGTAATGTTCTCTAACAAACCTCTGAGGCCTTCACAAAACAGCTGGGTCAAACTACATAGAGATCAACTAAGGCACTTAGTATCAAAGTTGATTGTTGATTTTATTCAGGGGTATCACAGTAAAGAGAACTCAATACCAATTTATACACTTTGCATGTTCATATATGTAAATGTAACAACCAGCATCTTCTAACTTCCTTCCACTCTGCATTAGTCATGCGGTCAACATGACAAAATCTGAAAACGTTGAAGCAGACTGAAGAGATTTTTCCAAGAGCTCTATCTTCAGATACTTCTTGCATCTCATAAGGATGAAATATTCAAACATCCATAGAAAATCTGCAGTGTTTCTGCATGATGATTACTGGAGAATTGTTGGCTAAACCCTTGGAATACAGAATTCATCTAAAGTATGATTCACCTCTCAGGTTTTTGTAGAGATTCTTGTTTTCATTAATTTCTGTCTCTGAACCACCTTGAGGTCCAGTTCATCGGCTGAAGGCAGTCATTTTCCACTCCTCTCTACTGTTGAAGTTTTGTCTCTTGTGCCTCTTGTGGCAGGCACTAGAAGAACACTTTTAACCAAGCAAGAAGATTAAGAAAATGTTCAGTTTGTTCAAATCCTACAGCTTGAGCATGGGCAGGGGTCAGAGCACACACATATGCACACACGCCCACGCACACCCACACGCAAATGGGTTGAAGTTATGGACTCCAACCCATTTGCAAATAATTTAATATTTACCACTAATAAAAAGCGTTATTTTTCATATTCTAATTTATTAAAACCATCAAAGGCAAAAAAGTTGGACTTTAGGCAGATTTTAAAGATAATTCCAGCTGTAAATTACAAGAAAGTGAGATACAGTAATAAAGTTTAGAGTGACATCTCCATTAATATTGTGAACATGTTTGACCACCTGGCAAAAATGTGGCCCTTATGAGTAATATTCATGTTTCATACTAAATCAATATTTGCAATTAAAACATGACAAAAAGAGAGAGAACATTTTTACTCCAAAAAACTTTATTACATGTTTTAAACCAGTTTTGAAATACCAGACGTCCTTAAACCAACTCTTAAATCTGCACTTAATATGCGAAATGGTTTTGGAAGTCATATAGCTTTCAATCCCAAACTAAACTTTTCATAAAGGTTCCATAAATTCATAAAGGTTTGAAAAAAAAGAAAAATTTGGACTATATATTTATACCGAGAACATACTATTTTTTCTTTTGTGTGAAGTTTTGTTCTTCAGATAAATAGATTCTCTTGAGATTTTCATTAATTTCTACTTAAAACAATTTAATAAATCCTTATGTGTGGTTGTAGTCTAGGACACTGCAAAGGAGAGATGGAGGCACAGCTATAATGATTTAAACCTTAGTATGTCACTCACTCTTCATCCTGTGTGATGGAGCTATTTTAGAAAAGACGGGCGAAACCCTGGTCCTCTGATCAGCCTCTACGCTTACCACAGCTGATAGGAACAGACCTCGAAAAGTGATTTCTACAAAGTATTACATTTCAGGGGCTGAATATAAATGCTCCAGAGTTTTCTGTTTGTTTTTTTTTCCAATTCAAGATCATTCCCTACATTGCTCTATAAAGAGATGAAGGTGGTTTTATTTAAATGTCAGAAGCTAAAGGGGTATGAATACTTCTGTCCCACTGCAGGCCACAGCATTTGTACTTCAGACCTGGTCTGCCATAGCGGCTCAGACAGCCGATCCGGTCAGTCCGGTTCATATGTTTCACCCAAAACTGGAGCGCCAGCAGCAAGAAGGCTGACTCAGCAGATCTGCTCTGTGAGCTGAATCTCTGCTGATATGTGAGCGCTAGCAGCGGAGAGGGAAGTAACTGCCATTACTGATACTTGCTTTAATTCAGTCGGCCATTAAGAATAGAGATAAGCTCATTATTGGAGGTACTGATAGGCTATTAAAGGGAGAAGAAGACGTGTGGGATCAGAGTGAAGGTATCCCAGCAGAGATTTAGGAGCTGAGACTGAGGCGTGTCATCCCCAGCCGTATTTACAGACATCGGCCCCTCATTAGGGTCTCTAACCAGGTGGATTCTGCATTCGTTGAAGGAAATATGAGGTTGGGGACCGGGCTTGCTCAAACCGTTTTGGGACCCTATGCAGATTTTCATTTGGGGCCCCCCCAGTATCAACAGGTCAACACCGGATGGTTCATCATTCCTAGGCTACTCTAAGTGTGTGACATACCTACTATCATCAGCATCATTTGTAATTAGCTTATATCATATCAGTGTTATTATGGCTCTTAACTTTACAAACAAAAAAGAAATAGATTTTGAAATGCAGAGTGGCATCTAAATATGGCTTATTAATGTAACTATGTGAACATAAAATCAGCTGACAAACACGGAATTTACAGTAAATAAGTTAACCAGCTTAATATATTTTCCTGGAAAGGAAAAATATCTTTTATCTTCTACCTGCTCCTTTTCGAACAGATAATATAAAATTGCATGTCACTTGGGCATGATAACTTGTTTTAACTTTTATTTTATTTTTCTTCTTTCTTGATTTTACTTTTGTCTGTCCTAAATAAATACATAAATAAATAAATAAACAAACATAGCTTTGCTTCCATTACAAATGGACGCAAAACTTTGTCAATATTCTGCTGATGTTGAAAAAACACAATTTCACAATTACCGTGTTTCCATTAAATAAGAAACACAATTAATATCACAGATGGCTAACTTTGTTCACGCAATAAGTCCTTAAACATGCTGTGCCATGATCTTCTAACTACTTCATGTTGTCTTCTTCCTGGTTTGCGCCAGTGGCAACATCTGGTTGTTGATCATGTGACTCTTGTGATGTGAAAAATATATTTCTGTTGCACTTTTGCAAAATTAACCACATTTGTTACAGTCAAGAAACCTCACATCATCCTAGTGCCAAAACATCTGTATTGATAAAACAATGTAACATTTGTGTTGTATTAATTATCTGAAAAACCAAGATGTCTGTTAGGGACCAAAAGAAATGCTTAACGCCACACCTTCAGATTGGGTGAATGCGTGATGTTTTGCTTGGTTTAGTTCTAACATCCAGTAGCAATAACTCTTGTCTACATCTTTTGCTCTATTCATTATTTTTCAGTGAGTACAAGCACCTTTTTACATTTATTTTTACATTTATTTAATTATTTATTTATTCATTTTTTTTACGGTTTGAGCATTTAATTCCAACTGTAAAAGCAATTGTCATCTCCACTTTACTGGAGAAATGAAAACGATCAGTTCTACTTTCAGTCACTTCTTCTTTGCTTTCACTGGAGTGCCTAGCTAAAACCCAAACAGAGATTTTATATGTAAAGTCCTAACAAGGGAACACCCGATAAAAGGTGGCCTCCTTCATGCAGGTGCTTTCATGCTTTGGAAACAGAAATAGACTTCTTCCGACAGACTATTCTCAGGATGCTGTCAGCTCTCACCCAACCTCTGACTCCTCAACCTTCAAACACAATCCTATCCCTCTGCCCCATCTTGCCCTCTCCACTTCACACCAGCTGTCTCAATAACTCCTCCGTTCTCATACATCCCTTCATCAGCTGCCCTTTCTTCTTCGCCCGTTCTCCCCTCTTTTACTTCCCTCAGGTTTTATCTGCTCTCTCCAACATATTCTTGAAGCGGAGGTCGGTTGGAGCGGCCGTCTCATTGTGCGCCAAAAGTTTGATGTATTACAGTAGCTCGCTCACACACACCCCCCGGCCCCTCCTCACACATGGTAACCCTGTCTATTTCAGACCTGAAGAGCTGACACAAGGGGATCGGTGTTTCTAAGAGGGTATGCTGAAAAAAACTTTTTTTCCAGCTCTCCAAGTCTTGGTTGTAACTAATTAAGTTACAACTATCTATGTTTTCTTTTCCTTTTTATAGAAATAGAGTTAGAGCAGAGCCTGTAACATCGTAAGGTGTTGGTTGGTGCCCGTCGTTGCAGACCTCATTTAAAAATAATATGCTGAAGAATTTGCTGCAGTGATTATATTATCCTCCTGCTTCAAGGTCCGCATTCAGGTGCAGTCTTTAAACTGTCAGAAGACATAATGAGGTTCTGTTGCATGGTAGAGAGCCTTTAAGGAAAGATGAAAAGCATAACTCTTTGAGGACACAAACGGTTTGAAAAAGTAAATCCCTCATTATTAAAGACCAACTCTGTCATTTCTGAAATTGCATTTATATGTCTTCCTGTGGACTCATGTATATATTTACAGGCTATGTTGCCAAAAGTATTCACTGACTCTTCAAGTCCAGGACATGTGGACACCTGCGGATATATGCATAGTTCAGCATGCAGATGTAATATTTCTTCTTCTCTTTTCAGAGGTCGTGGGTGTGGCTTATATTCAGGTGCGCTCAATAGTTCAGAAATTAGTCCAAACTTCATGTGGCCTTCAGATTATCTCAGAAACAGTGTGTAGAAGCTTCACAGAATGGTTTCCATGGTGAAGTGGCAACATCCAAGCCTTACATCCCAAAGTGCAATGCAGATATTCTATGTAGGTCTGTTAAGAACAGCCGAGGCGTGTTCTCTGGAGTCATGAGTCACACCACTCTGGCTGGCAAGCCAATGAATGAGTCTGGCTTTGCTGGTTGCCAAGGGAACGACACTCACCAGACTGCATTGCATCAAGTTCAGCAGAGGGGAATATGGTTTGGGGATACTCTCAGGAGTTTGACTCAACTTCTTGGTTCCAGTGAAAGAAACTCTCAGTGCAACAGTGTACCAGGACATCTTGGACAATTTTATACTTCCAAGTTTGTAGGAAAGATTTGGACATTTTCACACCCCTGCACAAACCAACCTCTGAAAAACTGACTATCCTTTTTTGTTAAAACTGTCTGTTATGGTGATGAGATAAGTATCATTTCCAAAGCAGCTTTGGGAATGATACTTCCCAAAGCTGCAAACAGTTAATAGTTGAGAGTTGAGAAGTTCCAGCATCTGAAGGAATAAATAAATGGTTAGACAGCTAGACTGAAGGACTGTCATACCGGGACCAGATGTGAAGCTAGCTGAAAGGACTGAAGGCCAGAAAACATGCTGGGATCCAGAACAGGAAGCTGCTGCTGAAATAAAACGATGCATTTTTAAGAGTTCCAAAACTGAATAATTTACTTCTTCCCACTGCAATGTGACATACTGTATAGTCCTACTTTTAAAAATGTATTGTCTTGTACAAAAAAACTGTTTAAATAATATTTCCAAAAAATTAAAATAAACATCCAGAAAAAAAGGTTAGCGTGAACCGTATCTTTCCTTGGCTTGGAAATGTTTTTGGTGTCATCTCTGTAAATGTCAGAAAACTGCAGCAGTAATGAATGTGAGTAGGCTAAATGATGGCATCAGTTTTTCTCTGTTTTCTCTCTGATCAGATTGTGCATGGCCTCAGTCCGTCTGCATGAAGGCGCCTCCAGAAAACCGATAAAGGCCTAACACAGGAGCAGTAAATACGTCACGGCCCTCCAATGATGCATCCCGTCTTTGACTCTTCACCCTCAGGTGAATCAACATCACTTTTGGTTCTGGCTCTGATCTGCACATCCCAGCTTGTCTGGCTGTGTTTCTGGCTCCGCTGCCCGATGACATCAAGCTGGAGCTGAAAACCTGGGAAAACAGTTAATAGTTTCCTGGAAATGCTAAAGCGTTAGAATAAAAAAGTGACCACTCCCCATCATGGTGGTTCTCATCCATTACGTGAGGACGTTGATGCAAGCTGACAGGATTAAACTTTGCTCGCGGATTTGCTTCTGATTATGCCGGGAGTGGACCCTCTGGTGCTGAGGGCCGTCGTCCACAGGGATCAGCACACTCAGGCTGCAAGCCTCTTACATATATGAAAGATTCAGCGAGGCCTCCTGCGGCCTCAGCCTCCTCCAGGAAACCCTCTGGAGGCTTGCAGCCCACATTTTTCCCCTTTTAAAATGGTGCAGTATCTTTAGCGGCTTTGGGCAGAGCCTGCAGGCAGCGTGACTGAGCTGAAAGATCCATGTTTGTTGCTCATGGGCGATCAGTGACCCTCTCTGCTCAAGAGCAAAACCAGCTTTTAACAAGTGGCAGAGCAGTCCTCCTGCTTCGTTTAAGGTTAGCTACAATGTTGGTGTATAAAAATGGTATCAAAAGTGTCTGATGAGCTGTGTACAGGAAGAAAAATAAATCAATGCGGAGAAGGAGATAGGTCTATGAAAAACATCTGCAAATAAAGGCTGCTTGGTTAGAAAAAATGCAGTAAAAGAAGGACATGGAGGAAAGTAGAGGTCAACAGGCAAACAACAGGAGCACACCGAGAATCCAAACTGGTGTTTGGGTTTGGCCAGTTTTTAGCTTAACTGGTGACATCTAGGTTGGAAACACCATCACACTATAATTTTACTGCCTCATGTTAAGGGTTTATCTTTAGGTGTATAGCTTTCGTTTTAACTTTTACACTTTAATGTTTCAGAGCAACACATTTTAACGTAAGACAAATAACAATAACAGATAACAACAAAATTCAACAACAGTTTTTACTTGATATTGTCATTTATAAAAGTTAGTAGTCATAGAAACACTGGCAGGATGGAAGCTTAGGATCTATTAAGAATCTGGTGTTGATATGTTGGTATGGGGGGCCCTGAATGGAAATCTGCCCCAACAAAGCTTGGGCCAGCCCTGGATCAAGTGTATCAGGAATTAACACCAAAAAACACGAAAACATTTCCAACACATTATTGATGAGCAGCTGTCAGAACACTAGCAGTGGTTGATTAGCTAATTTCATGACACCTGTTACGCTTTTTGTCTGTCAGAGTGTAGGTGTGTAGGCTGCTTTATTTTAGTATTAACTGAACTGAAACACACCAAACTGCACAGCACGTGTACATGCTGTCAAAGTAAAGCTGGCAGAACTGACCTAATTTTCATTTTCTCTCTATTTTTTTCAATAAAACCTTTTCCTGACCTGTGAAGTGTGATTCCCCTTAGACATGATTATTAACTGTTTTTAGTTTGTTATTAGCTTGTTATTGGCTGTTTTTTGTTTATTAGCTTTCTATTAGCTGTTTTTAGTTGATATTAGCTGTAATATTAGATTGTTATTAGCTGATTTAGCTGTTGCAGTGTTGATAGTTAATAGCAAAACATTGTGTCCGTTTTTCAGATTCTAGGGGTGATGGTGTCATTTTCACGACCACTGATATTTTATATCAATTGTGTGGTCACAAAATAAACACCTGATTTCCAATCCTGTAGTATATATATCATTGCACACACTGTTTCATGTAAACACCGCAGTTTTACATTGGATGGACGTCCCACCCTGAAGAAAGAACTGTGATAATAAATTACACCCATGATAGTGAAACGTGTATGTAAACATGTATCCTATGTTGTCCTGCATGTATATTTCTGTATTTTTTATCTTTGCCCTTTAATGCCACTATTGTGAAGCAGTAGCACAGGTAATATGTAAATGAGCATATCCTGTAGTGAGGGCAAATGTTGCTCATGGAACTCATTGTGCTTCTGAGTGAGACACCCCCCTCAAGGCAAATCAGATCTCCCACAGCGCACGTGACATGCAGCGCAAACATTCAGAGGCAGAGCAGCTTCAGACATCATGCACGGCCGAGAAGCAGCTCTCAGTAGTTCTGCTGCAGGATGCTGCAGATTGGTTTGGGGAAAACGGAAACATGTCTGAGCATAATTGTTTGTGATCTAAAAGATCCTGCATCAAATATGCTTTTTTATTTCATCTCTCCTGAGATTATTTATGACAAAGACATCAAAGCTCAAACGAGATTCCATCAGAGAAACGACAACTTCCAAATTCCTGTTCTGAGCAAGAAGAGGACGGACTCAGTAGGACGAAATTTACCAGTCATTGACCAGTCTGAAAATTAACAGACTGAGACAAGATTGCCAATGCAACATGATGTTCATATGCTTTTTAATGCATCACATTATTACGAGCATTTCTCTCTAAAGGTTTTCATCACATGGAGAAAATATGAATCAGTATTAACTTGGGAATGTTCCTCAGAGTGTTGAAGTGAACTGTTAGCATGAACCAGTTATTTCCTGTAGGAGATAAACTGAGAACTTTATCTCACACTGGAGATGAGATAATGCGTTTTCATTACAAATGTGCGCAAAAACTTTTTCAATATTCCACTAATGTGAAAAGAATGCAATTTCACAATTGCGGTGTTTCCGTTAAAAAGGAAATTAAATCAAAATCATGAATAAGCTGTTCACGCAACAAGTCATTAAAAACATGCAGCACCATCAACCTCCAAATATTTCCTGTTGTTGTCTTCTTCTTTGTGGTTTTTGCCAGTGGCAACATCCGACTGTTGATGTTGGCACTTTTGCATCAACAGCAAAAGTTTTGCATGACTTTTGTGATGCAAAATAAGTGTTTCCATTGCAGTTTTGTGAAATAAACTAATTTTGATTGAGCCACAAACAAAAACTAAACCAATGTTTTATCATCAAAATGACCATGTTTCTATTAAGCAAACTTAAGTTTGAAATATCAACTTCTGCAATTATATGGTCAATGGAAGTGCAGCTACTGTCCACAGGATGAATAAAAAGGAAAAGAATTAAGGTGCTGCAATAGCTCCACTCCTAAATCTAGGCCTAAACCCGACAGAAATGTTCTGCTGGAACCTCCAGAGAGAACGTTAACAAATGGCCCCAAACCTCTCTGAGCCGAAGTGACCCGGTGCAGATGGCTGGGGCAGAATTCCTAGATGAGAATATTAATACTTCAGGGTATCCAAGGCTGGGGTGGCTCTACAAGCTGCTGATTCATGGGGCTTAGTTTGTTTTCCACCGACACTTTCTGAATTTAGCTGCTGGTAAATAAATAATAACCCAGTGCAATATGTTATTGTTATTCATCTGGGGTTGCAGCTATCCCTTTTCCCCCACCTTAATTTTTACTCTGATTTAATGTTTAGTGCAACATTACAGCCTGGCAACAAACGTATGAAGTGCTTTCATCTCAGTAACAGGAACATGGCTCATTATCCCGTACATCCAATGTTAGAGACTAGGACTATTTTCATCTAACGTCCATGAGATATTTATGTCATGAAATGACAAACTGATATGACTAAAAGAAAAAAATATAAAAACTGAAGAATCTGATCAGTTAATTTGGTTATGGAATTTTTAGCATTAACTTTCAAACTGGAATTGTTATATTTATTCTGTTTATGACACTGCTTTTCCTCAATATGATATGAAATGGATACGCTTGTGTTCAGAGAACCTGAGATTCATACAGCGTAAATACAATATGTCCACTATAATCTGTGAAGAGGAAAAGCGGAAGTTTCAGAAACCACACAGAGATCCTCCATGGAGAAAGAAAATTCACAATTATGGATGAAATATCTTATATACGTAGACCAGATTTACTGGTGATGATGGAATGAATGTAGATTTTATTATTTTTTAAAAATACATGTATTGTTTGTGAGGTTTTAGACAAAAAATATTTACCTCACAGATAAGATAGAGCCAGGTCAGACCCTGTGTGTTCTGACCAGACGTTCTCCTCAGTACCAGTCAGAGTTACCGTAATTGAGAAGTATTTGCTGAATCCTAGTCTTCATTAAAGTTATTAAAATCAATCCTGATTGTATACTTGAAGTCAAATAACACACAGATTATGGTCTACATTAGTGTGATTGTATTTCCCTTAACTCACTCACTATTAACATCACAGCAGATCACTGTCTGCTTTCTTGGCACAAGTAGATATTTTATCCAGAGACGTTTTCTTTCTAAATATCCAGTATGTCTGACTCAGCACTTACAGATTCCAATAAATGCATCTCTTCCTCCCTACTGACAATCTTTTCAAATGGTGCAGTTTTCTGATGTGCTAGGCTAGAGTTAGCATTAAAACTGAACTTTGTTCTCACAATACTAATGATGAGTGTGTCAGCTGATCTCTGTGCAGCTCCTTCCTGCTCCAACCATTGTCTGGGCGAAGCATGCGACATGAAGGTGCAGCAGCAACATTCTCTTTTTAAGATCATTATAAAGAATACCTTAGAACATCCTTAGAAAGTTTTTTAAACTACTTTGAATAATTAATTGAGAATACTGTACTGATAACTGGATCAATTGGACTTCACTCAACAGGTTGTTGCTAGGTAATGAAAGTGAGTGAGTTAGTTGATGCCACCGACCTTGCTTAGCTGAACCATGAGAGATTGAGTGGATAAATGTTTCCTCTGGCTACATCCCCCAGAATGCTGTTTGTTTCTGGATCAGAGTTCAGTGAAATTACTGAGTATCCTATTGAACTTAATATCTATTGATATTGATTATGTGTTTATTGTGATATGTATTGTTATTGATTTATTTCCCAGATCTAGCAGTAGAAGATAATTTTATCTAAATATTTTCTGTATGAAGCAGCTTAGGTCTGTGAAAGAAGCAAACATTAACATACAAGACACTACTTTGGAATCTCAAACTGAGGCCGATTAATTCCATGCAGATGGCGGCACCTCCCATGTGGTGGCTTCCTCTTTCATTGTGATGCCATGTCTGACTGTGGAAAAGATGTTTCACCTCACAGAAGATATTTTTCTTCCTGCGAGATGACTTACAGTCAACAAGATTCCACCTGTCAGCATGACATTTCTGCCTGGAGAGGTAATGACTCCACCTGCAAGAATGATGCCCCTGCCTCCTTCAGTTGACTTCCTGCAATCAACATTAATACCCCAGAGCCAAGGCTGCACTCACTGCACCACTCATCCTGCAGTACTTACTGTTTTTGCCAACATTTGTGCAGATAAAGCTGTTTTTTAAAAAAATAAATAAATAAAATTGCCTTTGTGTGAACAAGACATATTTTAGCAATTGATATTTGTGCCCACTGTGGCGCTCCCACCATGAAGGTGTTTTTCATGCTATGAATCAGGTGCTTTATCTCTCAAGATAATGCTCCACCGAGCTTTTAAAAAAAATCACACAGGATCAAAATCATCGTATGACGTTATTATTTCCTTTTCACTGCCACCCAGCTTGACAATGTACCCGAAAGCATTTCCATCATCTGTTCACCATCTTTACTGCAACGCCTTCAGCTATAATGTCCACATCTCTCCTGCAGCTGTGAAAAGGTGACAAAATTAGAAGTTATTTCATCACCATAGGAATCAGGCACAACCGAATTTAGCTGTGCCAGAGTGATGTTCAAAACCATTATATTTTCTTCAAAACAGGCTTTTCATGCAGTTTTCCACCATTACTGAGAAGATGCGTAACATGTTGAAATTACATACCGGGTGATGCAGTGATGCTGCTGGCGTTTCTTTCTTTTTTTCAGTGTATTGTGTTATTATTGTCATGTATTATCTAGGAGAAATATATTATTTATTACCTCAGTTCCACCAGATACCATAAAGTAAAAAAAAAAATCAATGTACTGGAGAAACTGAAAATGTTCCAGTGAGAGCATTTTTTATGCTCTCACAGCATTATGTAGGAATTGACACTAACTGCTTGAACTGACTTTCCATAGAATTTGATGAGGAATATTTTCTTAACTGCAACAGGGGGTCGATGTGTATATACAGTATTTTTTAGTTCAATTCAACTCAGAAATACTCCTTCTTTTCATTGACTGCTTGTAAAGTTAAAGTTAAAATTTGTTATTTTTAAATAGTTATGTACAAGTCTTTTATTGACCAAACTTTATATCATTTTGAAGATCTGGCAGTGTCAATGTTTCCAAAAAAAGACTTTCAGGCTTCCTTATATCTGCCAGGCATCAAATTAACACCAACACCCAGCATTCAAGCAGCCCATGGAACAATCACAGGTGGTCATTTTCTACCTTTGTCAGAGGAGCTAGCAAGCTAGTTAGCTTGATACATCATATGTCAAAGAGAGGTAAGTCGAGGCCTAATCTACAGCTCACACCGGTTTCACTGTCTTTTCCCACCCAGTTGAATCAGCTTGGACTGTTTCTCTCTAGTGAGTACGTAGCTGTTAAAATGATCCTAGGATATGAAAGTGAGTAGCTCAAACTGCAGACATGCTACTATTTTGAAGTAGAAAAGGAAGTATTTCTTGAGCTATTATCTTGTGTTAACAGAGTCTGCTAACAAATTCTCAGTATAAGTTGATTGTACTTCTGGAAGTGTCTCAATTTAAGCGGTAAATGGACAAAATTTATACAACGCTTTTCTATTCATCCTGACCACTCATAGCACTTTACACATTTACCTTACCCCACTCACCACCATGCACACCATCCTTCATACACCGATATGCAGAAAAGTAGGTAACCTGGTGTTAAGGGCCTTGTCCAAGGGCATGTCGACATGTAACAGGCAGAAGAAGAAGGAAACAAACTAAGTAACAGTAGTAGAACTTATTGAAAACGGTAGGTTGAATTGTACAGATGGGGCAACTGCAGACTATTTCTACCCACTGAGTCAGTCACTCAATCTGTTTGAGACAACCAGTCATTTTCAGTATGTTCTACTAACAAGCATATAGTCATTTTAATATGATGTGATCATTAATCAGTATCAAACACACACCACCTCTTCTGAACTAACTCTGCTTAACAGTGCCACCCATCTTTTTGGAAGGTTGCCATGGTTTTAGGTGACCACCAGGTGTCTCTGTTCTTGGCAAGACTAGAGACTTGAAATGATTGATCTGTGTAGGCACAATTAGAAAGAAAGCTTCCATGAAGCTTTATGCGCTTGTCACTACAAACTAAATGCAAAGGATTTGTCAAACACTTTGAGAATACTGTGACTGGCTGTCCACCTCTAACAGATTAATTTGGCAGATGCTTTGTAGCTCACAATAGGTCCTAAGTTAAAGAGTCTGGACTTTATAGACTTTAGTAGTTTTATTGGAGCTGATGTTTGTGTCACAATTTTCAACCTACAATTTCCAGCTACCTCTTAACAACACAGTTTACTGATGTCTGTTGTGGGGCTTCAGTTTATTGCAAACCCCTGGCTCAGTTTTTAGTACATTCAGACATCTGCCAAATACAGAACTCTTTTCTCACCAGCCTGTTGAGCCACCTGTTGTTTTTGACCATTAAGCCACTGCCACAGCACACAGCAGCATAAAGCAGGATACTAGCCATCACATGCAATCTGTGCAGCAATATGTGCTAACTCTGATCGTGTGTCAAAGTATCAGAGCCTCTGCAAGAATCAGGTTGCTTTGTGGCTTTTTGTACAGTAGTTTGTTCTTTCCGGTATAGTAAACAAAATGGAAGTGGAGCATCTTCTGTCACATCTCTTGATGCTAATTTCTTGAAGTAAACTCCTTGTAGCAGGTGAAGTTCAGTCATTTTAGTCAGCATTGTCTTTCCATCCAGAGGCCCCACAGACTCAAAATGCTGCTGGATGGTGCAACGCAACACCACTTTGTTTTACTGGTTCAGAGTGGAGATTTCCCCAAGAATGGCATGAAAGCTCTAACCACTGCTTGTGATCCAGCTGGCTTCTGAGATACTAATGAAGAAGCAGGCAGAAACGAAAACACAGCAGTCTCTTTCTTGCACGTGTACAAAAAGCCTGTGTTAGGTATTTCTAGAACTTTACCACTAACAGTAAATGTTCTGTTGTACTGGGAAGAGTGGCAGATGAAGCCAATAAGACGTTCACAAGGTGCCTGGGTTTCTACCATGTCACAGTATCACCAGTGTGAAGGGAGAAAAGATGCCAAACCAGTTCCCTGATGGGCCCTGTGCTGCATCTCACTCTGCCAGAGACAGTTCCCTAATCTGACAAGCTAAATTTAGTTTGACCGGATGTTTATCTTCAGGATTGTCAGAGGGGTCCATTCCTATCCCGTCCAACTTGTCTCTTAGTATGAAGGACTAGACTGCATTGAAATCCAAAGATAACATTCTCACATTGCACCCTCTCTCTTGGTGCAATGACAGTTTTGGCATTTTACAGACTTGTTTGTTGCAGGAAGCTATACACTATAACATAAATGTTGCAGTGAATGGGGAAGTAGCCTACAATTGGTAAATCTGAGAATTCAGGTGGTCTTTATACAAACCCTTGTTTATCATGATTCTTCTATTATTTTCTCTCAGTAAATCGGCCTTAAAATAGGACAGTTAATCTCTGCTGAGGTTTTCAATGTCCTCAATGCAAAATTCATGATACCTTTGATAAGCAGGCTCTTCTTGTTTCTGATTTATTTTTGTCATACTTAAATGTTTCAGTTTATTAAATTTTAATGTCATATAAACAAGGAAAAACATAATGCAGTTTTATGCAGGAATATTGATTTCATGTTTCATGTTAAGCACCTTAGAATTGTTGGTCCAAGTGGAACCTCCAGTTGCAGTTGTTGATCTTCTTGACATCCCTGGATATAAATTAACTTAGTTTGTTTTTCCAACAGATTTGTCAGAGACATTTTAGTCATGAAGTTCTAGATGAAATTTACAGAGTTACACATTTAAAACACACAAAGAGGGTTCTGATGATTCTAATCCAAGATACAAGGTCTGTCCAAACCAGATATAGTGCTGATGCAAGTAACATGTCAGAAAAATACTCCATGGGAGGCATTAAGAAGTTTACCTGTCAGAATGGCGAGTTATTTTAAGTCCTCTTGAATATCCAACGCCTCACCCTATTCCAACTGTTCCTAAATGTGAGACTTGCCACAGGACACAGGAACCCACAATCTAATTATCATTGGTGCTCAGTACACGCACATCATTACAAACTGCTCTCTAATCTGCTTTTTAATCTACAACTTCATTCTGCCACCCTTTGTCATAAAGACCTCAAGATAATAAAGTAAGCTGCGCTTGAGTGAATCATTTCAACAGCTGTCTAGGAACCTAATATCTTCCCATACGTATTAAAGAGCACAATGAAACAAAAATGTGTTTCTCCTATCCATAGATATTATAAAGACTTCAGGCGAAGATCAAGAGAGCACTTGGAAGGAAAGTAGAGATGTGGCATTGATCAGGCACAGCCATAGTTACCCCTGACATTTTTCAATCTCCCAGCAGGTGTTTTCAGACAAAACATTTCCCAGGGGTTTGCACACAATGCATTTGTTCTGCAACGGTATAATAATAGCAAATGGGGTTAGGGTGGTGTTTTACCAAGGTGGTGATTTGATTGTGATGTTATTTACCCTTTAACTGTCATGACACCGGTGTCCTCATGGACCCATTGACTAACTTTTAGGCGTTTTGAGGGTGACGGTTATGGGGATAAAATATTTTAAGTTGGTATTAGTTTGTAAGTTAGCATCATTGTTTTGTTTGATCCTTATTTAATGAAAGTATGAAAAGCTACAGTATTTGGTATAGGTCTTTTTTTTAAATAATTGGGATATCTTTGTTTAAATGATAAATACTTGCCAAGGTGTCTCTTATTGCTGGTGTAGGAAGGATTAGTGTTAATATTAGCTGTTTCAATGTTCTTGTATAAATTGGGTTGAGAAGAGCTTCAGTCGGGGAAGCGTCTGATTCTCAATGGGTTGGAGTGTGATCTTTTCCTCTAGATTGTGAAACAGTTGCACTGATGGATGCAGACTGTAACCAGTTGTAGTAATTTTAGGATATGTTCTCAGTTCATATTTACATTTAGTAGTGTTCATTTTTCTAAGTTTGTCAGTGTAGGAAAGTAAAAAGTAACACTGTTGACATTTTATTCTATCACAGTGTCCAATCAGTGATTTTAACACTTATTTAATGTACTTTTAAAACTCTTCTGGTTTTAACATTACACACCACAGAAATGTATAATTAACAGTAATTGGTGTAAGAATTTTCACTCTGTCAAAAGTGTTTAATGCTGCAGCAGTGGTCACCATATAAACTCTGCATGAGTGTTCATTTTAACTCTGTGTTAAATCTGTGCTTTCAAATTTGCTGTGTTAAAACAAATTAAGCAGAATCTTTGGTGAGCGCAGTCAATAAGACTACAACGCTAATCTTGCAGCTAAAGCAAGAAAGGTGGCCATTTTGTAAAAACAAATTCCTTTTTGCCATAGTACAGTTACTGTTGGTGAAAAAGGAGGTTATCTAATTTATGCATATGTAAATATACTTTATGTCCCTAATTTTGACTGCCTTGAGTTATTCCAAAAGATTCTAAGGCTCCATCCATACAAAGAGAATTTTAGACAAATCTGCAAAGGTTTCGTGTTGTTCAAGCTGAACGTCCACACAGCTCTGGCGTTTTGGGAGACTAGAAACGATTACTTTTGAAAACAGGTCCCAGAGTGGAAAAATTTCAAGAACGCCTATTTCATGTTTCGGTGTCTATTTTGAAACTATGACATTGAAGCTCCATCTTTCTCTAAATATGGCGTTCTGTGTTATTTAGCACTTTTTGCGTCTTTCTGTGGGAGTGTTACAGCGCCACTAATTGGCCCAGCAGTGCTGCACCCTGTTATAGACAAACTGTTTTTTTTTTTAATCATATAAAAATTTGTTGTGTATGTATTCATGTGGATGTGGCCTTAAACTATAACCAAATGTTGACAAATTTAATATTATAATAGCTGGAAATATGAACCTTGACCTGAACGCCCATGTGAATAGAAGTTACTCAGTTCATACCCAGCTGTGTAAATCTAGTCATGTTTTTAGAAGCACCTTGAAACATATGAACATGGTAGATACCTGCACATTCTTCTCTCTCACAGATAGGCTGACATTTTTTTCCTCCCAGTATACAGGTTTTATTCCCCTATTGGTTACATTGTTTTGCACTCAAAACCTATTCCAACAAATAAAAAAAAAAAGTGTAGCATCCAATTTTAATTTCTGATCACATCGTTTCTTTTACTCTGGTTATGAAGAAATCTCGGTATGTGGCAGTAAACAACCTGGACTCAAATTTGCAGCAGCTGGAACAAACCTACTCTCCTCGTCAACAGAATTACTGACCAGAAATCACCAAATTAAAACGTGAATTCAACTCTTTGCTTGGCAAACATGTCTGCCTGACGTTTTTGAATTGGGTGATAAGTCTCACAAATTGCTGGCAAGATTGCTTAGAGAAGCATTGCAAACAATACTGTCGATTAATGACAAAAATGGGCAAACAGTCAGAGACCCCAACAAATAAATGAGTGCATTATGGATTTCTATTGTAATCTCTATTGTAATCTGGTTGAGCTTCTAGAGCTCAGCCAGGCTGGCGGTAATTGAGGACCTTTTGGAAAAATGTAATCTTCCTAAATTATATGATGTGACAGTTGCAGATTTGGATGCAGGCTTCACGCCAGATGAGGTCAAGGCAGACATTCAACAGCTTTCAAATAATAATAATAAAGCACCTGGGATGGATGTCTTTGGGGTGGAGTTTTGTAAGGTTTACACCTCAAAACTGATGTGTATGTTTAATAATTAAAAACTGACTGGCTCATTACCAGGTTCAATATACGACAATGTAATCTTATTGATTTAAAAAAAAAAAAAAGATCTCGATTTGCAGTTTTTCACATCTCATCGACCTATGTTTGTCCATGTGGCCCTGTCCACATGGAGACCATTTCATGTGTATCCACTAAAGTTTTATGTAAGTTATTCTGCGCATCCACACATATTTGGCATCGAGAAAAAGCAGAAAATCAATTTTGGTTTCATGCTTCCATGTGGCCATGAAAGAATGTCTAAGTAGTGTGGAATTGTACAGGATTCTAACTTCAACCTCGCTAATGATTACAGCAGTAGTTTCTTGCAGTACAAAGCATTTTTAAATGTTGCATTCATTTTTTTTTCTGCTGCATTAATGGTGTAAAAGCTGCTGGATTATCTTAGATGCTAATTTTTTTAACAGTGTACTTTTTCAGATCTCATGGTACCAGATCCTGTTACATACCCTCTAGATTCTACACTGTATGTGTTCACAATGTTCAAAAAGATGAGCTATGAAGTAGAAATGTATTTCTTTTCATGAACAAACCTTCAGTGGAACACATTAGACCACGGACAATAATGGGTTGATAGATGCAACAATACCTTCCATTCTGGGACTTCATTGTTTACAAGCCATGTAGAAGCTGACCTTCAGACATTCAATACCTGCTTTATACAATTTCCAGTAAATAATATAATCCATATGTTTATAGCTACATCATATTCTAGAAAACTGCAGTATTAATATGACATTTGTGGGGAAAGGGGTCTGGTGTCTATCCCCAGTGGTCTTTAGGTATGGGAGTCCAGGGCTGGTTCTTGTATTGAAGTATATATTGAAAAATATCAAATTGCATTTGTTCTATTTTTTGAATGTTTTGAATAATTCAGAAAGTCAAGTCTTAAGTGAATTATTCTACTCTGAACATATTTAAATTTAGATTTATTAAACCTGCAAAAACACAAAAATGTCTTCTTCAGTACTTTTTATAAATTAGGACCAATTAAGATGTGTGGAAAACACAATATTCAGACTTGAACTAAGTTAGATGCAGAAGAAAGGGTTCAGCATTATGCAGGAACTGAAACTTAACGGCTTCAATTTGCTTTCCATGGGATTTGATGTCAAAGATTTTCTGAACTGCAACAGGAGGTAGACGTGTATATTTTTTTAGTTCAATTTAACTCAAAAATACTTTTTCAACATTTGAAGAAAAAGTCAATACATTCCTTTTAAAGAAGTTTAATTAACCGGAGACAGTGAAATAATAAGGCTCTTTTGCTTTTTGCTTCTGCCTGTTCTTTCTGCCAGCGCTATACACAGTAGATCATGGTGGCATGCTTCACTTTCTGCCATAAGGTACTGAAAGATAAACTTTCTATGCAGTAAGATACAACAGAGAGGAGAAAAAAGAGCAATATTCAATGCAGCTCAGGTGTCTGGGGTGAAGAGAAGCACCCGATTTGACTTCTTTTCGTTGACAGTGTGAGAAAGGTCTGAGCTTGAACATGCTGCACTCTGCTTGAACATGACTGCAGCTTTCCTTTCACTTGGTATTAGAAAGAAAATTGGAAATGGTTGTGTAGAACTGTATGGAATAAACCTTAAAAGGCTTAATGTTAGTACATAATGATCAACCATCATAACACAGATAAAACAGGTCAAATGAAACAAGAGGTGAATATTCCAACTTTATGGCTAAAATAAATGATACATTAAGCAGAATCTACTTATTATATGACCTACTGGTGGTGTGATTGATTCAGGTTTAATGCCTTATAAAAACTGTTTGATGCAATAAAAAATGTCTCATACGTATTACTTGATTACTAATTCAATCTATAACCTAGAAAGAAGATCTCAGTGGGAGCCATGCACCACAACTCTGTGTATCTGTTTGGATTTATAATATAAGAAATAGAATAGATTATCAGTCAAAGGTTCAGTACAGAACATGAGTCAGCAGTGGCCCACTCTGTGGACCACTAAATTATATTTTACATTGGAAACATGTACTGTATATCTAATGTTATGTGTCAGTGTCAGTAAAGGGTAACATCATGAAGAATCATGTGGACAGATTGAGCACCCTGGTAAGAGCAGGGTGAAGTCTGGCAGTTTAGGTACACATGGAGATGAGCATGGTATATTTTAGTAAATGATTGACATCAAATGTCCACAAGATAGCATGTAGTGCCACAGAAAATGTGGTAGGTATGCTGGACCACTGAGTGGCATTGTAACAATACCAGAGAATCACACACACACACACACACACAAAAACACAGAATGGCGCCATGTTTGGTATTAGTGAGAATGAGGCAGATGTGGGATATGAGATGGAGTTAAGACGTCATTGTTTTGTCAATCTCTCATAGCAACCATTAAGCTGCGCAAAACACCTGGGTGGGCCCAGCTCCGCTTTCAAGGACAAAGCTCCTCCTCAGAGATACAGTTTACAAGTTACAGAGTTCCGGCACCACAGAGCAGCCCTCTCTTGCAACTTGCAACTCCCCCACTCAGCTTCTTCAGACTAGCCAGCAGCATTTAGCAAAAGCCCGGTGTAACAGCACATCTGCTGAACCTATTATACGAGCTACTTCTCACTGCAATGCTATTAAAACGTTGATAAAGGGTTAATAGAGGAGCCTTGTTGTGATGACTTCCTGAGAGTGGAGTTTCAGAAATAGCAGGAGTTTCTTAAAGAGACAGAGGCCAAATTTCAAGGTGCAAAATTACACCAAATTCCTTTTATATCATATTAATGTGTACACCATTTTTATAACATTTTAAAAGGTAACAGTTCCTTGATTGTGCAATACCGTGACACTGTGTGCCTGAAAAATACATAATGCCATTTTAAGTTGATTTTAAATCCTTATATATACTGAAAATGATCCAAGTCTTTTTTTTACTTTGTAACAGCATTCACACCAAAGAGTGTTGTCGTCAATGATACTATTGTTACTTTAAATGGTGCGTTCGCTGATCTGAAAAAGATTTGATATTTTCAGCTTCCAACCAGCTGGGCAGTAGTCTGCCCCAATCAAGCTAAAGTTGGTCAACTCCAGGAAAATTTCACTTGAAAAACCTTTCTTGGAAAATATTTTGTGTGACGACAAAATCTACAATAGAGATGTTCACCTGCTATATACTGCCTTATACTATATATATAGATATATACACTGCTCAAAAAAATAAAAGGAACACTTAAACAGGTGTTTAACACTTAAAGTGTTCCCTTTATTTTTTTGAGCAGTATATATATATCTATATATATATATTAGTGTTTTTCTTTCACTTTTCTTTTCTAAAACACAACAGCTGATCTGTTTGGACAGCAGAACAGCCAGCAGCCAATACAGTTTCCATTTCACAGAAGAAAACAAATTTACTGAATTAATCAAATAATGTCAACATCTGCAAAAGTCTAATAACTAACCCTCTTGGCTCAGCAGAGATAAAAGCTTTTTCCACGTCCTGTTAGGATTTACAATTTGAGACTCAACCTTTGCACAAATGCATCGAAACACATAAACATCAAGGTTCACCAGCGGAAGAGAGAAAAAGTCATTATTCTGGTAAATATGAAATCCCAAACATGCCATTCAGTTTTCCCTTTCCTGAATCACCCATCGGCTGATTTTATTTACATTACTCATGTTTGTCCTCTGTGACACCAGCTTGAGTGAAATAAGGAGACCGCATTTACATAATGTGTCATTTCATCTCAACACTAAGATGGTTCTTTTCTATCTAGCATTTTATGACATCCATTTACTTTCGAGGCCTCAGCAGCTTGACAGAGTGGAAGCTTCCTGTCATGGAGGAAGGTTTCCTCTTGTAGGACCCATTGTTCACCAAGTCACTAAGCTCACGTTCAGACATTAACATAAATTTCCCATAGAAACAACAAGAACATTTGTAACATCAACCAGCATGATTACATGTTACACAAAGCCAGAGAGGAGACAGAAAGATATCAGTTATTTTTTAAATGGCTATTGAATGTGGAAAAAGGTATGCCTCACTTCTTGATGTGAATCATCAGACGATGTGTCAATGAAAGAAAGACCATTATAAATCACCAGATTTTTGGATTAAAAAACTTCTTTTGAAGTGAAATTGTTCACTTGGTTTTTGATGAAAGAATTTGAATTAATTAATTACTTTATTTTCTCCTGTGATTAAATATTTTATTGTATTGTTTTAAATTTGTTTACAAAAATTTTTTTAGATTTATATATTGAACTATACAA